>NC_140181.1:88595939-88633439 GCF_963971535.1 Notolepis coatsorum | reverse complement strand
TGAGGCCACTACTCTCCTCGAGGGGCTGCTAGGATGCTCTGGGACAACAGGGGATGTAATGGGATTTGTGTCCAGTTGTGTTGAAGTTGTTGAAAGCATCGTTTGAATGCTTTCTACTGATTTGAGGCATTAATCTAATTGCTCTAATTAAAATGTAACGACCTGCTCCAAAGTCAGAATTAACCACATTGGTTTGTCATAATGAGATAATGTTGTGTTGTTTTTTGGGTCAGGGAGGGTCCATCCAGGGCATTCTTTCTCATTATTCAAATTGATTTGGGCATGCGCAGTCACTAAATATTGGGACTTGACCCAGTGCGCAACGACTCCATTCCACAGTCTATCTAGGCTTGCTAGAGGCTCGCATCCTGGACAGCTATCTTCTGTAGGCCTACCTGCTTTACAAACAGAAAGAACTTGACAATGAGTGGAGATCATGGTCACAAAGATTCTCAGGTAGCGCTTTCTCAATATTTTATGATTGTCTGGTGCCAGACGTAATTGGTTTCCTGCAGTGACATGGTTGACTAATATACCAATAATGTCATTATCATGAAATACCATATTGAGTAAATAAGTTATCGATAAGCCACTTGTCATTATAGTCGCAACTTTGTGTGTGCGCACTTGCAGTTTATTGTGATGTGTTCAGAATCTATTTGCCTGTCAGTTGAAACTTGATCAAATAAACCAAGCTACCGGCATTTAGAAAATAAAAATATTTAATGTGTTTGTTTTTACAAATTCCAGGTCAATTCTGGATCTAAAGCAAACGGTACGTCCCCCAATGATGATTTTATTTCACAGTATGTTCGTCTCCACTCGCAATCGTGACCAGTCTACTGTTAGTTTTTTAAAGGACAGAAATGGCGTCCCAGAGACTAAGTCCCTTCTCCTCCTCTCTCTTGCGGCTATTGTTCAAAAAGAGGGTCTCAAATCTACACTTGCGCCCGTCCGTGGTTGAATCTGAGGGTAGATTCTGAAAGCGCTTGGCACCGTGTTTATTATGCATACTGTAGACGTATGATAGGGTTGTGCAATTACACCTAATTTTGTAGCCGAAAGTAGCAAAATGGGGGTTGAGGACTTAGTCTCTGCGCCATTTTCTTTTTCTCTGCCGAACAGCCAGAGTGCCGAGCGGTGAGGGAACGGCCTGCCGGGATGTGGAGGCGAGAGCTGGGCGCTGATCAGCCTCCCAGCCCGACGCACCGGCGCGTTTACAAACCGCATATTGGTTACACTCTGTTCCGCGTAGCCCATATTATGATTCTTTAGAATTTTCTGTAAAACTTTTAATTATGGAAAATAAAGTTAGCCTGCGTTATTAAAGCCATATGACTTGATCTGTCTTTTTTTCCCATTTTTTTGGTAGAAATTAGACCTTCTGAGGAATTATCCATAAACACTTGTAAAGTTCAGAGGACTTTTAGTTGGGGAATAAATAGTGGAGTTAATCCTGTGTGTGGGGGGGAATTACCTCACGGGAATGGTTATGAATGATGAATGAATAAATGGACGTGTGTTATTGTTTCACATGACAATAGCATCCTATCCGTTATCAACTGCCATGGCAGCGGGACGCCACGAGGTGACGATCTAGCCGCCCAGTCAGGTCTTTCCCACAAAGGAATTCCATAGAAAGAATAAATGACAATTTCTTCCACTTAAAATCCAAGAGTCTGGAAACATAAATTCAATAGCCCTTTCACTGAAGTCAAGCCATATAACTGTTGGCCTACTTAAGAGATGGCACTTGCAGTCAATCTTCCAAGACATACATGCCTAGTGTAGGTGATGGTAGGCCAGGTCAGTCATTGTAAAACGTAGAGCTATCTGTTGGGGAGGCAGTCATAGATGCGGCAGGCATGCTGTGACTGGCACTGAGAGGGCACTGTGGGATTCCCAGATAAGCTACCTCCGTTTCTACTAGGCAAGCTTACATACCTGTCTCGCCGGCTCTACCTCTCCCCCTGTTCTCGCCTCCTTTAGTACTCCCTCACCCCCTGTGGATTTTCTCCTCTCCCTCGATTACAAGCCTTCCTTACTTTCTGGAGTTTGCGATAGGGAGGAATATATGTATAAATAAACTGTGGTTCTAAATGTCAGCTACACTTCACTTCCTGCTGTTAAATTACTGTCCAATATAGTGCAGTGTTGCTTACCTCAAGTTTTATTAGAACTGTTTAGCTTACTGTGCAGATAATGGTGTTTGTGTTTGTGTTCGTGCATGTGTGTTCCTGACTTTGGGACCAGCTTTTCCAAATAGGGATACATTTTTCGGGGTAGGTCATGTTATATGATTCCCAGTAGTTTAGGAAGTATTTGCATCCCTACCGTACTCCATATTTGCATTACATCCCAGCCACAGGCACGGTAGGCACCCGGATCTAGTTTTATTCACGGGACAAGCGACAGGCTAAAAGATGCATTCTCAGATTGCACGGTGGTCATATTTCTCTGCGTTTGGGGGGCGGTGTCCTAAACGAGTCAGTCCTCTCCTCTTTTGTCCCAGACACTCACAAGCATAAAGACAAGCACAAAGACAAGGACCACAGACACAAAGACCACAGGAAGGACAAGGAACGAGAGAAATCCAAGCACAGCAACAGGTACGATGACGGACACTCCCATCCTCCCTCACTTTGTCCTCCCTTTTCTCTTTTGACGCACCATTGGGTTCCATCACGACACCGTTTGTGCTCGAATATCCACACAGACACAGTGTATATATATATAGGCGTACTCGTTTACAGATTTTGTTTCATTTTGATGTGATAATTTTTTTTTATACTTTTGACACAAGTGGAAATTGGAACAGTGCCAAGTACAAGACCAAAGATCCAATGCCACATCGCCTTGTCATGTTACAGCTACGAGTGTAGTTCAGAGCGTATTAAAGCTACGAGTGTAGTTCAGAGCGTATTAAAGCTACGAGTGTGGGGGGGGCAGGTGGCGCACGGAGATTACGTTCGTCACCAACACCGGGAGACACTAGGATTCGCCTGTTCGAATCCAGCTCCCGGCGTTGCTATCAGCTTGGCTGGCCTCTCACACTGATACAATTGGCTGTATCAGGGGGTGGGAAAGCTGAAGGGTGGGTCCTGGGCGTTGTGGACAGCGACCCCTACAGTTCGGTCGGGGCGCCTGCTCAGCGAGGGTTGGAACTGAGGAGAGATAGTGTGGCCTCCCACACGCTACACTCTCCCCGGTGAGAACCTGCGCGGCCAGGTTGGCCTGCCCCAGGCTGCACATGCGTCGGAGGAAAGGATGTGACAGTCTCCGGTCTCCCGGACCAACAGTAGGGGAAAGTACGCAACAACCAGGAAGGGTGGGATGGGAGAAAAATCGGGAAAAAGGAGGGGAAGAAAGATTAAAAAAAAAAAAAAAAAAAGCTACGAGTAGTTCAGAGCGCATTATAGCTACAAGTGTAGTTCAGAGCGCGTTACAGTTACGAGTGTAGTTCAGAGCGCGTTACAGCTACAAGTGTAGTTCAGAGTGAGTTACAGCTACGAGTGTAGTTCAGAGTGTGTTACAGCTATGAGTGTAGTTCAGAGCACGTTACAGCTACAAGTGTAGTTCAGAGTGCGTTACAGCTACGAGTGTAGTTCAGAGCACGTTACAGCTACGAGTGTAGTTCAGAGTGTGTTACAGCTATGAGTGTAGTTCAGAGCGCATTATAGCTACAAGTGTAGTTCAGAGTGTGTTACAGCTATGAGTAGTTCAGAGTGCGTTACAGCTACGAGTGTAGTTCAGAGCACGTTACAGCTACAAGTGTAGTTCAGAGCGCGTTACGAGTGTAGTTCAGAGCACGTTACAGCTACGAGTGTTGTTCAGTTCAGAGCACATGACAGCTACGACTCCGAGCGTAATTCAGAGCGCATGACAGCTACGAGTATTTTGATTTAATGAACTGAAATGGAGGGCATTCATAATGAGGGGTGTCCACAGTGGCACGCATAAAAATAATAAAAACAGCGCTGTAATAATCATTTCCAGGGCTCTTTGGTAAAGGATATCTGACAATATTGGGACCCCGTACCGTACCTTACGTAGTATTCTGGGGGCCCTTTCAATTAAAACCATGCTTGCGTGAGGCACATGTTCCAATTGAAATGATGATGCAATTAATACACACGAGTACCCAGAGGAAACCCACGCAAACATGCAGAGAACATGCAAACTCTACACAGAAAGGCCTCCTGCTGGGGTTTTGAACCCAGGACCTTCTTGCTGTGAGGCAACAGTGCTAACCACTGCACCACCGTGCCACTTCCTTTTGTCATGAGAAGGTTGATGTGCTACCATGGCTAACGTATCATTTGGAACGGATTAACATTCCAGTGACGGTTGTCTCGATCATTCCAACCATATATCTGAATCAAACAATACTGATATCCATTGCAGCCAGAGGAGACAACCATGCTATTACAGGGAGTAGAAACGTCCTTTCTATTTGGTTTCTATTTGCCCCATGCATGCTCTTTGGTAGAATGCTCTTATGTCTAAACTGAACCGTTGGTTCAAAGATGACAACAGCAATGATGTATTTGAATACTTCTCTCTGAATTTGAGTGTAATCTTTCCAAGGGAAGCACCCAGTAAACAACAGGAAAGAAGTGCGCTAAATAACTCTGATTTAACCAAAGCGAAAGGATCCCTGTCATCTCACGCAGTCACACGATCAAAGACAGTGACGTGGTTTCTCTGGGCCATCCTTTCCGATTGACATCTGCCAGTGCTAACCATTCGCGCTATGAGCCAATGAAGTTGTTGATCTTTCGTGGCTTAGATCTGCATCGCAACACTTATGAGTTATAGTGTAATGGGATAACCACAGATTTGGCAAGTAATGAAATTGGCCATGTTGGTCTTTATTCAGGATATGTCGGCTCTGTTGTCGGTCATGGGAGCTTTGTGTCCAGAAATCCTTTGTGTCTGGTTAGGCCGGGTCCCCGTCTGGCCTCCGGCCCTTCACCTCTGACCTCCTCTGTGACCTCTTGTGTTCCCCAGCGAGCACAGAGAGCACTCTGAGAAGAAGCACCGGGACAAGGAGCGCGAGAAGCCGAGACACGGCGGCGACGGCGGCTCTGAGAAGCACAAGGAGAAGCACAAGGAGAAGGACAAGGAGAAGGACAAGGAGAAGGACAAGGAGAAGAGGAGGGAGGACAAGGTTGGTCTGTTTGTCTGTCAGTCTGTCACCCTGACAACTAGCTGCTCGTAGATACCGACCGGTTACAATGTTTTGAGACATAAACTGCAGGTTGCACAGAACAATGTGTGTCTGTAGATACATGCTAAACGCCCCTCTCAGGACGCATATAGGACCGATGGAAAGAAAAGAAGTAGGACTATTACCAGTAGATAAAAGTGTAAAACAACTTAAGCTAAACCACATGTATAACATTGTTAACGACAGGACCCCTGACTATTTGAAAGGCCATGTGGTTATGGTAAGAGAGCTACACGATCATAACACCAGATCTAGAATTATGTCTTGCAGTGTTCCTAAAGTTAGGAGTAAGATAGCAAGGAGCTCCTTTTTTTACACAGGTGTTGTACTTTGGAATGAACTACCTCTGCCTACCAAACAAAGTCAAACCAAAAGCATTTTTAAAACAAAGGTAAAGGCTAAAATGTATGGGAAGAGCAAATGGCTCAGCAGCCATAGGGCAGAAAATCTGATTCCAGGGCTAGAGTAGACATATGTGCAGTGTTTTTATGTTTTAATGTTTTTATGTTAAATTCTTTCTTCCATCGTAGCGACTGCATGTTGGTCAAGGGTGGGGCCTAGAAAGAAAAAATATATCTGTCTTTTGACATACCTCCTTATACTACATCATTATTGGAAAGCTACCTCCTTATACTACATCATTATTGGGAAGCTACCTCCTTATACTACATCATTATTGGGAAGCTACCTCCTTATACTACATCATTATTGGGAAGCTACCTCCTTATACTACATCATTATTGGGAAGCTACCTCCTTATACTACATCATTATTGGTAAGCTACCTCCTTATACTACATTATTATTATTGGGAAGCTACCTCCTTATACTACATTATTACTAAGCTACCTCCTTATACTACATCATTATTGGTAAGCTACCTCCTTATGCTACATTATTATTATTGGGAAGCTACCTCCTTATACTACATTATTATTATTGGGAAGCTACCTCCTTATACTACATTATTACTAAGCTACCTCCTTATACTACATCATTATTGGTAAGCTACCTCCTTATACTACATCATTATTGGGAAGCTACCTCCTTATACTACATTATTACTAAGCTACCTCCTTATACTACATCATTATTGGGAAGCTACTAGGGGTGGGAATCGCCAGAGACCTCACGATACGATACTATCGCGATACTTGCGTCACGATACAATAGTATCGCGATACTAAATATATTGCGATACGCTGAGTATTGCAAATATTATAATAATTTTTTTTAATCAAATTGAATTTATTACTTTTTTTCAACTGCAAAGTAAAACTATGTCAACATGTTTTATCTAATAAAATAAAGTTCAGTCTGTTCATCTCACTTCAATCATTTTTATTGCAGACGTATTTTCTCAAGCAGACAGATGTAAACACTGAATCTGTGTTGCATGTACCTGACAAACTGAACTGTTTGTATTACAGTCATATTCCAACTTAACTGAATGCACATGTGTTTGTGTGGAATACTGTACTATTACAGGTATTGAAATGAACAATGCAACTTCCTTATAAAAAAATAAAAATGTTTTTTATTTAATTTTTATGAATAATTAAATAACGATACTTGGCGTCCCTGTATCGATACAGTATCGCCACGCAAAGTATCGCGATACTACTATGTATCGATTTTTTTCCGCCACCCCTAGAAGCTACCTCCTTATACTACATCATTATTGGGAAGCTACTTCCTTATACAACACACACTACAGATGGGTAACCTTTTCACTACCACACTAGAGATGGTTAACCTTTCACTACAGACGTCTGTAGTGTGGTAGTGAAAGGGTTAACCTTCTGTAGTGTGGTAGTGAAAGGGTTAAGTTCCTCCGAGTTTGCTCTGAACAGGGTAAATCGATAGGTTATGACTATAACCAAGTTCTGTTAATAGTGGTGACGCTCGGCATCACTCATTGCACTATCCCCGCATGTGCACGCGCACTGAATAAAGACCACAAATGTACCTTTATATCCCAATATTTGTCTGACCACACCCCTATCAGCTTCCCATATAAGCAAGCTTCCCAAGCTTTCACCACAAGGCGAGATCAAGGGCTGCAGCGGCGTCGGATGCCGAGCGTCACCACTATTAACAGAACTTGGTTATAGTCATAACCTATCGTTCTGTATCATAGTGGCTCCGCTCGGCATCACTCATTGCACAAGGGAGGCCGAGCGGGAGCCACCGGCCGACAAATACACCCCGCTGAAAGCCCCCCACAACCATCAGAACAGGGAGGGCCGAGCCCCCCCGACCCCCCCTAATGGAGGGCACCCCCCCTATTAGAGGTTTCCCGGGAGGGCGACGGACCCGACCGTGCGAAGACGCACAGGGTGAGCAGACCGTGGCCTGACCCCACGACTACACACACGCACAACCCGCATGCCACCCGGGAACGAACGGAGGGAACAACCTCGTTACTGCCCCCAGAATCACGGGGTCAAGGGCAAACCCAACCCCGTGGCAAGGCCGCAGCAGCGGAGCGCGAAGGAAGGCCCAGACCCACCAAAGGGACTGGACCCCCTGGAACGGGGGCCCGGAGAAGTCCATGATGCCAGCATCAAGACCCCACCAGGTGGGCACTTAGTGACCCCGCCCCCCACATCGCCAGCGTATTCGGACAAAGGCCCCTCAGCCGAGCGGGCCCTGTCCCCCCAATAGTCCACCGCCTGGCACACTGACCCTGCAGAACAGGCAGTCAGCATGGCCGTAAGCACACAAAAAAGGTTAACCAACGGAAGCAGGCAGCGCACCGGGGAAAAACCAGGCAACAGGCTGTTAACCCGAGCCTGGAGACTGCGGATGAGAGACAGGCGCCAGAGGGGACAGCTGAACACAGCCGCCCCGGCGGAAGGGGCGTATGCTGGCGTCGTCGTCACCATGACAAACCTCCCTCAAAATGAAGGCTGACACAATTGGCAGACGTCATGAACGTGCAGGGGCACACTCAACCGGCAACCCGGGAGTTGACACTGCACCGACACACCAGAGAACCAACCACCCAGTCGTTACCCTATGCGGTGGTTGGTCCCATAACCCCTCAGGAAAAAACTCCAAAACATACCTGCGGCACTACCGCAGTACCCGTGTTCCAGTTTCCAACAGGGTTATATAAAACGCCATTTTTTAACCCCAAGCAACCAAGGCGTGCCAGTCAGTCGCCTGATTACAGAACACCCCGAGCTAGCACTATGCGTGCGTCGGGACACAACCACATCAATGAACAGGTTATTTAGACCTGTCATTGAATCCCCAAGGCGCCCAGGGGAACGACAAGAGGGGTGTGATACTTCCTAACTCCAACTCTTTTTAATAGAAAGAAGGAAGCACCAACAGTATGTATCCCAGTCTACACAGCCGGGGGTAAAACATTTTCACATTTTTACATCCCACCACCCTCCCATAGGAAGGAGACGGAAATCCCCAGAGAGACTTCCCACGCGAGCTGTACAGATTGAAAAGAATATATTGCACTTTGAGCCATGTAAAAAATTGGTTTTAGGGCTCTCCGGGGAGGAGGCACTGAACCCATACACACTCAATAATCGAATTGAATCGAATACACACACAATAGAGTAGGACTCCTTCTTGAGGTTCCACTCACCTTGACAATCTGAGGAGGAGGCTCTGTACTCTGAGGAGGCTCCCTCACATGGAAGGAGAGTCCCAACTCACAGAAGGCCCGAATAGGAGCTTCGTGAGGAGGAGCCCTGACCACCCCCCGAAACAGATCCATCACATGGACCTGAACAGCACACGGAAGTCCTACCAACAGAGACGCGCACAGTGACGTACTCTATGGCGGGGGAATTTCTGCGGTGCACACGCCCAATATTCCAGGGCGTGGGACCAGGAAACTCCCCCCCCCCCCCCCCCCCCCTCACCCTGTAACGTGCCGAACCGCAACGTGACAGGAACCTTGAAGGACAGGTGGGTTTACCCCTGACCAACAGAAAAAAGGGGGAGGAAAGGTTACCACCCCTTTACGACCCCACACCCATGATACGATGTAATGACAAAAAGAGTATGACGCAGTCATAGTCAGCTCCATGAGGCGTCTAACAGCTTCACACAGCACATGTGCTAACCTGCTATCTGATTTTTACTAAGGAAAAAACACAGAACAGAGAGGGCCCTCCAAGAGCCCCGGTACCAAACTTACACATGTGCTTCTGTGGCCAGCCCAACCCAGTTGTAGGTCACACGACACACACAACCCATTATCACCTACAAAAAATGGCAAAAACACTCTACAGAGGAACGCCGTTTTTCATAATGAGAGAATACATAATTCTCGATTAGTATCGGCCACAGGCCTTGCTAAGCACACACGAAAAGCGACCAAACAATCTTTCCTTTTAGGAAAATAAAGTTCCTCAAGCAGTTTTAGCACAACCTCAGCAATCAAGCTAAGGGTTACATCGTATCCCTACCACACAGTGACACAATATAGTGTAGCAACATGTATGAGAGGAGGATGAAGAAGTCCCCAGGGAACCGGGGGGAAAAACAACCCTCCTACTTTACCCTTAATACGGCCAGTTAAACAGGTAAACCTGTTAATATGTGAACACACTGTTCATTGTCATTACAGGCTGAGAAAAGAATCATTCTTTACTCATATGTCACTAAGCATAGCTTTATAGGTTAGTTTAACCCCCATAGTTGTGAGTACACAGTACATAAACACACAGTTGCCTTTCGAGTTTAAATAAATGTTTGAAATGCATTTTAAGAAAATATATATTCTCCTGTTTTTCATGTACAGATCAAGTCCTCACATGGAGACAAGCTTAAAAAGGAGAAAGAAAATGGATATACAAGGTAAGGAGTTTTACTCAAGAAAGAGTATTCTCTGTTTTTGATTATTATTATCACATATGGCTGACCTGAAATAAAACGTATTAAGTGTCAGATCTGACCATAACCCAACTGTAGAAAGAATGTATTGGGACTCTAGTTATTATTATCTGCTCGTCACCATAACACGTCTAATATGAGGCCTCTCTCGTCTTCTAAAATTGTCTGTCCCAGAGAGACGAGCCCTCCTGCCATAAAGACAGAGCCAGAGGAGGACAATGGCTTCTATCCTTCTCCTAAACACAACAAGTCCACCAAGAGGGAGCGGGACGATGAGGAGTGAGTATCCAGGTCCATCTAAATACCTTTTATAAAATGGGTAGCGGGTGCGTGGCTGGGTGGCGCAGCGGAGATTGCGCTCGTCACCAATGCGAGAGACCCCGGTCTCGAATCCAGGTGTCAGCATTGCCTCCGGCTTGGGCCAGCCGCCATACTAACTCGTTTGGCTGAGTTAGCGGGAGGGAAGTCGTGGGTGGTAATCTGGCGTTGTGGACAGCGACTCCTACAAGTCAGGTCTGGGCGCCTGCACAGCAAAAGACAGGAAGTGGTGAAGGCAGCGTGACCTCCCACGCGTTACACTTCACCAATGAGAGTCCGCGCTGTCAGGTGAAAAGAGAGCCGCTGGCTGTCTCTGCATGTGTCGGAGGAAGCATGTGGTAGACCTCAGGGCTCCCTAGACCGACCAGTAGGGGGCACATGCGCACAACGACCAGGTAGGGGAGGGGGGAATTGGCATAACAACTAAAATTGAGATGGGAGGAAAAAGCACAGAAAAATCAGACGGGAAAAAAATAAAAAAAATAAACGGGTAGCGGGACGATGAGGAGTGAGTATCCAGGTCCATCTAAATACATTTTATAAAACGGGTAGCTCAAATCAAACAATATGATTGGTTCATAGCCATGGTATATTGAACGTATATCCGTAGCTATGATTCTAATTCCTTTTCACAAGTCGGTATCACTCCACGTCTGAGGGAAAAAACGCCAGCCTTGTTAAATGAGAGGGTCTGGTCTACGGAGGAGACTGGGGCTGACGCATGTAGATCGGGGAATCCCTTGCATCACGGAACACACATATGCCCATATATGGAGCAAGAGAGGTTAAAAATGTGATGTTTTTATCCAGATTATTTGATTATTGACACTTCCACTAAATGTATTAATCTAGCTACTAACTGGGGACAAATGACAGATAAAGAAATATCTACGCCCCTTAGCTGTGATATAATAACCATATTCCAATGGCCTGTTAATGTCGTGGACTATTGCTTAAATCAATCATTCCGTGATTTTGTTTTGTTATATTTCATATTTGGCCTATTTCCGGATTTCCCCCACATTTTGTTTTTGAGGGTCTTCAAAGACTTCGGATTAAACGTGCATTATTGGTGTATGTTTTGCAGATATGAGTGCAAGCCCAAAAAAGTCAAGACAGAGAACGACAAAAAGGCTAAGAAGAGGAAACAGGAGTACGATGACGAAGAGGAGGAAGAGGTTAATGGATGCACACACTCCCTTTAAACATTCACTTTAAACACTCACTTTAAACATTCACTTTATTAAACACTCACTTTAAACACTAACTTTTAACATTACACCATATTGTATCTATTTTATTCTTACACATTTGCACTACCTCTTCTACCTCATTTTAGCATTTTCCATTTTGTACATTTTAGTTTTGTATATTGTATAGTGTTTGGTCTTTTACTCTTGTACTGTATGAAGCACAATCTCAGGAGGGTCATACAGAACCAAGCATTTCACTATAATGTACCTTTTATAACAAGTGAAACTTGACTTGACTTGGATTGGATTCATAGATTCCCCCCCTTAGCCTCTGGTCTGGTCTCTCTATATAGACTGATTCATATATCCCCCTTAGCCTCTGGTCTGGTCTCTCTATATAGACTGATTCCTTTCTCTTCTGTTTTCAGGACATAAAGCCTAAGAAGAAGATGAAAGACAAGAAAGGGGGGGATGGAAAGAAGGTCAAGAAAGAACCGGAAGAGAAGTGGAAATGGTGAGATAACGTCACTGACACATTGTTCTCTTCCTCTGGGAGCCGCACATACTCCGCCAAAAGACCGTTGATACATAGAGGAATAGATGCCACTCGTTTTATTAATATACCTGCATATAACCCCTCTATATACTTACTTATACCCCTGCATATAACTCATAGCTCTGTATGATAGCATGTACAAATGCTGCATATACCATATCTGTACATATCCTATTCTTATTAGTTACGCTGCTGGCGAGTATGACTTACTACCATAGTGTCTTTATACCTGTATCACTGTACATATTATACTACAACTCTGTACATACATCCAGGGAACAAAATTCACTTTTTGACTTACCAGCCATTTGGCTAGTCGATTTTAAAAACTACCAGCCAGGCAGATTTTTTACCAGCCAAAGATTATAAATAGCTTTTTAGTATATCGCCATGTGTTATTATTCCTATATAATACTCTCATATGCTATTTTCAATTCATATCATAAACAACATAAGGAATATTAGCATAATTTTGAGTGGACTGAAGGAATGAGTCAGCGTTAATAGTTTTAAATGCAAATAATTTATTGAAACATAGAAGTGGGGTCGGGACACACACACACTTTCTGCTGTTCTCTATGGCTCTGCCTCTGATCAGGATTAGCTTGTTAGCTTACGCTTACGCTAACGTAACGTTAATTTCGGGCGATGTGGGCATAAAGGAATGGCGACGATGCAAAGCATGTTAGATGCATTTGACCCGTTGTGAGAGAAAAAAAACACCACAGACTTATTTCTGGTCGCAAAATAGGCGCACTGCTCTGTAGCCCTGCTCTGCTTAATGCAGACAGCATGGACTGGGCGGATATGACTTGTCGAGTTGCCACGGCCTGTGGGGATTTTCAAAATAAGCGTATCGATATGAACCGAACGTTGCTAGCTGCCGGAGCCATAGATATTATAGCTGGAGCTGCGCTTGGGGCGGAAATGAGACCCGCCACGGGATTTTCAAAATAAGAGTATCGATATGAACAATTTTGTTACACGCCAGGTGGCGAGCAGACCTCTCATTGTTACTCGCCAAACCTTAAATCTGCCCGCCATTGGCGCTTGGCGGGTACTTATTTTGTTCCCTGCATACATCTGATTAAAACTACACTCGGTAGTACTCATTTAATATATCTCACCTATATTGCTGTTGCACTTTACTGTTACATTTGCACTCTGGTTGGATGCCAAACTTATTTTCATTGTACTGTACTTGGGCTGTATGATGAATACATTTGAATCTAATACAATTTTATTCTTCTTCTTTCCTCTTGTGGTTGATTCTTTGTTGTCGTTTTGGTTGATCAGGTGGGAAGAGGAGAGATACACTGACGGCTCCAAGTGGCGCTTCCTGGAACACAAGGGCCCCGTGTTCGCCCCTCCGTACGAACCGCTGCCCGACAAGATCCGCTTTTTCTACGATGGTGAGTCGTACGGTTTGTGAGGTCATTGGGAGGAGAGCTGTGAAGTGGTGCCGTTTAGGGCCATCCTCGACCAATCAAGTTCTTAGTCAACTGATTGGGTTTCTTGTTTATATTGTGACGAGCCTGGTGGGGTTCAGACTGGCCACGGTTCAAATACAAACACATTCGAATGGCCACACAGGAGCAATATCAATCAATACAAGTATTTATTGAATTCAGGGCAGAATCCAGTGGGAAAAAGCAAAAGAATGGTTGTGATTCAGTCCGAGGGTCAAAAACACAAAACAGGCTCGCCGACAGAAAAAGGGATTGTTCACTATTCAGGGTAGTCGTCCGGTCCAGGGTCAGTACACAAGGGGGTTTCTCAGCCAGTCCAGGGTCCAGTACACAAAGAACCCCTACTCGCCTTCACCTCTCCTCTCACTACCGCTCACCTTCACAACTCCGAATACTACAATCTCTCTCTCTCAATAAACAACAACTCCAACCTCACCTCCGCTCAATTTACTCCTAACTAACCTAGTGGCTTTGTAGTGTGTGGGTCTGGGCGTGTGCACGTGAGATGTGGGTGGACTAATGATGTGCAGGTGTGTTCAAGTTTCAAGTTTCTTTAATAGTTGTCATACAGAAGTACAGAATACTTTTATACAAAATGCTTCTTACTGTTACGCTCCAGAGACTGTGCTAGACAAGATAAGTATGAAATAAAATAGTATAGCATGTAAAATAGAAGTAAAAATAGAGGTCACAGTGTTCAGTATAGACATATGTACAATGTTCGATGCAGAATAGAAGTAACTGAGTTACCATACAATATACAATATACTATGCAATGTACTAATATACAATACTATATAGTGCAAAGCAGAAATGGGATGAGGTACAATTTAGGTACAATTTACAGTAAGGTGTACGAGTTGTAGTGCAAATCCTTTACCAATAAATATAAAGTGTGTTTAGGTGATCTAAAGTGTGGAGAGTGGGTGCTGCAGTGTGCTGTTTGTTTAAAGTGAGTGTGTGCGTGTGGATGTGTGTGCTGTGTGCATTTGATGGTTGTTGCATAGTGTTTATTGTTCGTTGAGCAGCCTGATGGCCTGGGGATAGAAGCTTCTTCTGAGTCTTTCTGTGCTCGCCTTGAGACTCCGGTATCGCTTGCCTGACCGCAGCAGTTCAAAGAGGCAGTTGTTCGGGTGGCTGGAGTCCTTGATGATTCTCTTAGCCTTACCCCTGCACCGCTTGTTGTAAATGTTCTGGAGGGTGGGAAGCCCCCCTCCAATTGTGCGTTCGGCTGAACGTGTCACTCTTTGTAGTCTGCTACGGTCTTGTGCAGTGCTATTCCCAAACCAGGAGGTGATGTTGCCAGTCAGGATGCTCTCTATTGTACATGAGTAGAAGTTCTTAAGGATCTTCTGACTGACTTGGAACTTCCTTAGGCGCCTGAGGAAGTAGAGGCGTTGTCGTGCCTTCTTCACAACACTGTCAATGTGTGTGGTCCATGTCAAGTCCTCGGATATGTGGGCTCTGAGGTACTTAAAACTGTTCACTCTCTCAACCGGTGCCCCGTCGATGCTGAGGGGGCTGTAGTCCTTGACCCCCGCCCTCCTAAAGTCCACAATCATCTCCTTTGTTTTGCTGACGTTCAGGGAGAGGCTGTTCTCCTGGCACCATCCCGCCAGGACCTTGACCTCTTCCAGGTAGGCCCTCTCGTCGTTTGCGGAGATCAGGCCCACCACTACTGTGTCGTCAGCAAATTTGATGATTGTGTTGTTACTCCGCTGAGCCACACAGTCGTGTGTGTACAGGGAGTAGAGGAGGGGACTCAGAACACAGCCCTGGGGGGCCCCTATGTTGAGGGTGATGGATGAGGAGGTGCAGTTGCCTGCTCTCACCACCTGGGGTCTGCCCGTCAGGAAGTCCAAGACCCACTGGCAGAGGTCATAGTTCAAGCCCAGGTCCCTGAGCTTGGCTATGAGTTTGGAGGGGACTATGGTATTGAATGCCGAGCTGTAGTCGATGAATAGCATTCTCACATAGTTCCCCTTCCTCTTGTCCAGGTGTGATGCTGCTGTGTGCAGCACATGGGCTATGGCGTCCTCCGTGGACCTGTTGGGGCGGTATGCAAATTGCAGGGGGTCCAGGTTGATGGGGAGGGAGGAGCAGATGTAGCCCTTTACTAGCTTCTCAAAACACTTCATGGCTATGGAGGTGAGAGCTACAGGGCTACTGTTCTATCAGTACTAATCAGCTACCTAATTGACTCTACTCCTTCCGTGGCTAAAGTATCTCCCATCCTTCACATATCCATGTGGGGTGAGATCTGCCACAATATATAAACGTATTCAAGCCAATTGGCGATGCCCGCTGAATCACGTGACTGAGTACCTGCGCAAGCTACTACGGGGTTCTATGGAGAAACCATGACACCCCGCTGACTGAAAGTATAATGTAGCTCTATGGAGAAACCATGACACCCTGCTGACTGAAAGTATAATGTAGCTCTATGGAGAAACCATGACACCCTGCTGACTGAAAGTATAATGTAGTTCTATGGAGAAACCATGACACCCCGCTGACTGAAAGTATAATGTAGCTCTATGGAGAAACCATGACACCCTGCTGACTGAAAGTATAATGGAGCTCTATGGAGAAACCATGACACCCTGCTGACTGAAAGTATAATGGAGCTCTATGGAGAAACCATGGCACTCACCTGATTAAAAGTTGCTTTGCACGAAGCTGGATGTCATTTTGCCAAATCAGCATGGCTGTGAGTGAGAGTCTTCCACCTTTTACATATCTAGCTTTGGCATAGATTGATTGTTTAGAATCTTTAGATCACTAGCATGGCTAACAAATGCAAACATATTGTAGTCTGCCCTGTTGTTCTGACCAGGATTACGTTCCTTTTTGCCTCCTTGATGCACACACTGAGTCTGACGTGGACAAGAAACCTGTCTATAGTCATGGGACATAATCTGTCATCAGTCTCTTGCACACCTGAGTGAAAGTCTTGGTGACAGGTGTGTTGGTGGAGAACAGCCTCTGAGGGTCAGGACACTGTAATTGCTCAATCTTTGACAATCTTTTAAGCACTAGCCATATTTTGAGAAAATTCTCCTATAATGGCTCCAAGTTTGACAGGAGCTGGCGTGAGCTGGATAGTGTAGTTTTTATGAAATTCAAAAGCCCATCGAAAGCCCTAGGTCTTTTCTTTCATAGGACTACACACACGTATGACAGCTTCATTTATTTCCCTCTAATTCATCCGGTTATTATAAAAAATAATAATAAAAAGCCTGCCATTGGTCAATTGCCGCCAAATACGACTTAAAAAACCCAGAACTTTTCAATAATAATAATAATAATTATTAATTATTTTGTATCCACTTTTTCATCCTTATTTTTCTCCCATCCCAATTTCGCCTTGCCATTTCTCCCTTCAATTCTCCCCTCCCCTGTCTCGAACGTTGCTAGACTATGCCTCCCACTGGTCGGCTGCAGTGAGGACCAAGCCTTGCATCACGTGTCCCCTCCAGTACACGAGGAGGCAACTGTCGCATCTTTTCACCTGAACAGCACGATCTCTCAGTGGCGAGGAGTAACGCGTGGGAGGCTCACGCTGCCCCCGTTACTTCCTGATTCTGCTGTACAGGCGCACCAACCAACCTGTAGGAGTTGTTGTCCACAACGTCCAATCCCCACCCACCGGCTTTCCCACCCCCTAACACTGTCAATTGTGTTAGTATGAACGACCAGCCAAGCTCGAACCCAGCATCTCCTGCGTTAGTGGCGAGCGTTTTGCCCACTGCGCCACTTAGCCGCCCTATTATTATAACTTATTGCGTGCGTTCTGCTTCTGAAATGGATTATATATTGCTGTTAGAACAGTTAGATGCTAGGGCGGTCAGGTGGCGTAGCGGAGATTGCGTTCGTCACCAACCCCGGAGACGCTGGATTCGCCTGTTCGAATCCAGCTCACAGCTCCGGGGTTGTCACCAGCTTGGCTGGCCGTTCACACTAATACAATTGGCAGTATTAGAGGGTGGGAGAAGCTGGCGGGGTGGGTCCGGGTCGTTGTAAACAGCGACTCCTACAGTTCGGTCGGGGCGCCTGCTAAGCGCGGATAGGATCTAAGGGCGGTAGTGTGATCCTTCCACACGTTACACGCTCTCAGTGAGAGTCCGCGCTGCCAGGTGAAAAGAAGCATTTGATTGGCTGGACGTGTGTCGGAGGAAGCACGTGACAGCCTCCACTCTCCCAGACCGACTGTGGGGGGTAAGTGCGCAGCGACCAGGAAGGGGATTGGGAATTGGCATAACAACTAACATTGGGATGGGAAAAAATCGGAGGAAAAAGGAGGGAAAAAAAGATCAATATAAAAAAAAAAATAACAGTTAGATGCTCTGGACGTATGCATAGAACGCATATTTAGAGATCGTCTAGAGATCTATTTGCAGAGCCAGATGAGTGGCTGCTTAACCGTTTCAGCCCTAGTACAATTAATACTATGATTAATTAAGAGATTTATTTCTATTGTCAGGGTTAATTTTTTATTTTATTTTTATCTCTCTTTCTCAGATTTTTCTCTGTTTTCTCCCCGTTCCAATTTAGTCGTTGTGCCAATTCCCCCCGCCCTCCCCTACCTGGTTGTTGTGCGCATGTTGTCCTACTGGTCGGTACAAGGGAACCCTGAAGTATCCGCACGCTTCCTCCGACACGTGCAGCGACAGCCAGTGGCTCTCTTCTCACCTGGCAGCGAGGGCTCTCATTGGTGAAGTGTAACGCGTGGGAGGTCACGCTGCCTTCCTCAAGTCCTGCCTCCGCTGAGCGAGCGCCCAGACCTGACCTGTAGGCGTCGCTTTCCACAACGCCAGTTTCCCACCCACGGCTTCCCTCCCCCTAACCCAGCCAAACGAGTTAGTATAGCGATCAGCCCAAGCCAAGGCAATGCTGACTCCGGGAGTCGAGACCGCAGCCTCTTGCATTGGTGACGAGCGCAATCTCCGCCACGCCACCTGACCGCCTTGTCAGGGTTAACTTGAGGAACAATGCTGATATACATTTAAGAATGAGTAATTCGCTTTTGGTTTTTAAGAAAATGGGTTGTATAGCTATTTTTGATGGAGTGAAATGTGAATAGTTATTTTTGTTTTCTTTTAGAATACTGTTTTGGAGTCTTTATTTTGTTAAGAATATAGGACAGGCATGTATTAGCATTATGCTTCAGTCTGTACCTTTTCAGTCACTGCCAAATCAAAGATTGTTGAATGATTGTATTGTGTGTGATGACTGAATAATACTACTACTACTACTACTACTACTACTACTACTACTACTACTACTACTACTACTATATTAGTTACTAACTTAGTTATCTCTGTTGTTTTCAGGCAGGCAAATTAAACTGAGTGCCCCCACAGAAGAAGTGGCTACATTTTTTGGCAAGATGCTGGATCACGAGTACACGACCAAGGACATGTTCAGAAAGAACTTCTTTAAGGACTGGAGGAAGGTGAGGAGAGAAGAGGTCCTCCTGGAAGGAGGAGGACCGCTGATCTAGGATCAGCTTTGTCCATCACATCAAACCAGATGAGATGGTCAAGGAGACATAGTCACTGATCCTAGAAAAGCGGTCCGATATGCGTCATAAGAAGTCTATGGAACATGTGAGCCCCAAATCCTTCAAATGTTCAAATCTAAAGCCTCTGCTCTCTGACCCCCAGGAAATGACACCAGACGAGAAATCGAAGATCTCCGACCTGAACAAGTGCAACTTTAATGAAATAAACGAGCACTTCAAGGCCCAATCAGAAGTCAGGAAACAGATGAGCAAAGATGATAAACTGGTAGATTGTTAATCAGTTATGCATTCACGTGCATCTAGCATGTTTATGTGTAATATACACAAAACATTTCACAAGAAAATACATGTTTTCTTGCAGTTTTCAACTATATTACCATGTTATGTGTTAACAATACCGATCAGGTATTAGTGCCTCGCAAAGTGCGTGCAGATAGGAGGTTTTTCCACACTTTCTTTTATGCAGATAGGAGGTTTTGTTCTTCGGCCATCAATATCTATTCTTCATAAGCACAACAGATACAACCTTATCTGTCCTCATATGATATGCGTAGTGAATATCGAGGATATTGCCACAAAGTCCTGTGCTAACCAGCGAAAGGTCACTTTAAACACAAAAGAAAAGGTCACATAACTGTTTTTTGTATAGGATAGTTATATATATTATAACTGTATATTGTATAGTGTATAGTAGTGTATATAGGACTCATTACCTTTTAATTCAGAAGCTTAGCATTGTATTGTATTTTATCTTAATACTTTTTATCATGTCTATTTTATTATCCATTCTATTTAATTCTATTATTATTTGTATTTTTGCACAATCAAAGCGAGCATGGCCACCTTCATTTCATTATATGTCTTGTGTAGTGTATGTATGTGACAAATAAATCTCTTGAATCTTGAATCAAAGCAAATATCGTGGCATTCTCGAGTGTGAAGTATTGTGCATATTTACACTTTGTAGAAAATCAAAGAGGAGAACGAGAGGATTCTCCAGGAGTATGGCTTCTGCATGATGGACAAACACAAGGAGAGGATTGGGAACTTCCGCATCGAGCCCCCGGGCCTCTTCAGAGGGCGAGGAGACCACCCCAAGATGGGCATGCTGAAACGCCGGCTCCGGCCCGCGGACATCATCATCAACTGTAGCAAGTAGGTGACCTCGACTGTCTCCAATCGCCGCTCAGAACCAGCGCTATTTGACCATCCATGTACATCATCTCGTCTTCGGTGACATGGGTGGAGAGACGCGACAGCGTTGTACACCTGCACATAACGGGGGCGACAGTGGCTCAGGAGGTGGAGCGGTCGTCTGGTAGTCGGAAGGTTCCCGGTTAGATTCCCGCTCCTCCCGGGCAGCATGTCGATGTGTCCTTGAGCAAGACACGTAACCCCTAATTGCTCCCGATGTGCAGGTTGGCACCTTGCATGGTCGCCTCCGCCATCGGTGTGTGAATGTGTGAATCTGAGGAACAAAAATGTTAAAGCGCTTTGGATAAAAGCACTATATAAATGCACTATTTACCATTTATAACCCATAGCTCTGTATGATATCATGTACAATAATGCTGTATATACCATTATATATATATATATATATATATATATATTTATTCTCACCGCATATATACCTATCCTCACCTGTCTGTACCTTCACATAGTCCTTTACTATATATTAGGGCTGTCAGTTTATCGCATTAATTAGATTAATTAATTACACAGCAAATTATTGCGTTATGAAAATTAACTCAAAATTAATTAATTATAATATATTTTTTTATCTCATTCATTCCATAAGAACGTAGAATACACATTTACAGACTTTTTTCTAATATGGCCCATTTGCATGTTCTTGGTATCTGATTCTAGGGACATCTATGGATCTCAGGGAATGTATTCCCAGTGTCAGAAATACTGTGTCTGTTACTAGGCTTGACTCAATTGTAATGAACCAAATGAGAATATCAATAAACTTTTTTTTTATCTTTGACTGTGAATAACACCATGCAAAAATTGACCAGACCTGAAAAATCTAAGCAAATTAATAGATGGAAGATGATTAAACAGAAGGTTTTGTAGATACAGTACTGAATTCTGCCATCCGGACACATGCAATTTGAAATATGATTATAGAATATCAGGCATAAAATGGTTATGCGATTAAAATGCGATTAATTAGATTAATTAATTACAAATCCTGTAATTAATTAGATAAAAAAAATTAATCGCCTGACAGCACTACTATATATATATATATATATATATATCTGTACATATCCTCTTACTAGTCACACTGCTGGCCAGTAGTAGTCATACTGTCTTTATTTATTATACTACAACTCTCTGTACATACATTGGATTATCACTACTCTCAGTAGTACTAATTTGTATATTTTGTACCCAGTTTAACCACCTGTACATTGTGTATCGCTGTTGCACTTTACTGTTACATTTGCACTCTGGTCGGATGCCAAACTTCTTTTCCTTGTACTGTACTTGTGCTGTATGATGACAATACAGATTTGAATCTAATCTAATTGGACGGCTTCACGGTACAGTGGGATCTCACCCGGACCGCGCAGGACATAACGATGGATACAGACAGTTGACAGACTCTACAGTCTACAGGGTCTACCCTACAGCCTATACATTCAGTACTATGTACGTTAATATTTTAAGGGTACAGCTATAGAGCACAGTACTGCGTGAGTCCAGGAGCGTAGTACAGTACAGAGGGTCGAAGTCGGAAGGTGTGCTGTAATGTGTAGTTGTCTGTTATTACCACAAGGAGGCCTTGTGCACTACTGCACTGACTACTCAAACCTTTTCATACCACGACCCCATTTTATTTAGGACTTTTTTTGGGGACCCCACACTTAATGTATCTCGTAATTTCAACATGGAATTAAGGAATATCAAATTAAAAGCACACATTGTTGAACTTGACCATGCATATTTATTAGAAAATTATATTACAGCACTATGTTATCAATACACATTTATAAAACGAGGCATATTTATGTTGCCAGAACATAAAAAAAAATATATATATATATATATATTTTATATTTTACTTGCCAATGCACTGTCACCTACCCGTGACCCCACTTTGGGTCGCGACCCGTAGTTTGAGAACTTCTGGACTAGGGGGTCCTATTGTGTGTGTGTGTGTGTGTGTGTGTGTGTGTGTGTGTGTGTGTGTGTGTGTGTGTGCGTGCGTGCTGGGGGTGAATGATACTGTCCATGTTATGGGCTGTAAACTTGCCTGTGAGAAGACAACATGTTACATGGAGGTTGTTTATGGGAGCTATATGTTCCTGACGTCCCGACATCCATTTGTTTCGGTGTCTGGAGCTGCTACAGTGTGTGGGTTCCTCCTTAAGTTCTTTCCCTCTCTCCTTACATTGCACCCCAGCCCCCCCCCCCCACATTGTTAGACTCCTTCGTTTGATTGATTGATTGATTGAATTGATTGATTGATTGAAAACTTTATTAACAGATTGCAGAATGGGCACAGTACAGTACAGCTCAATACATACAATTGTTAAGGGGATGCAGACCAGAGAAAGACTTTCGTCTTGTTTACATCAGGGTCCCCCATTTTCAATTCATCATAACATATATGACATACACGACAGATAGACAGTACTGCTACATCTATACATTTATGACATACCAGATTTGCAAATACAGTACTGTTTGTGATACAAAAAGAGTCCAGAAAAGAGAGTATATACATTTGATGTAGAAACTGTACATTGGAGGTGGTTGGGTAGGTGGGGTGGGGTTGAGTGGGTGGGGGGGCGGGTGGGGGGGACTGTACATTGGAGGTGGTTGGGTGGGGTGGGGTTGGGTAGGAGGGGATCCTGTCCCTCCCTCCCTCGTGTTTCTTTTTGTCTTGCTCCCCCTTATCACCCCCTCCATCTTCTGACTGCCATGTTGTGATCGCTGGAGTTATTTATAGCAGCCTGGAATAATTCTCTTTTTATCGCTGTCCTTCCCTGCCTCTTGCTTGTGTGTGTGTGTGTGTGTGTGTGTGTGTGTGTGTGTTGATGTGGTAATCTGTACAGGTCATTCAGTTTACATATAGACGCGCGCGCGCGCGTGTGTGTGTGTGAAAGTATGTGCCGCTGCATGTCGCATGTATAGTGCTGTTATCCTGTGTGCACACACACACACACACACACACACACACACACACACACACACACACACACACACACACACACACACACACTGTGTCAAAGGTAGTCTTCCTGTCAGCGTAGCAGAGTACATGGAGAAGGTGGAAACAATAACGCGACCCGTAGGGGCCAAGTTGTCCTTCACACACAAGCCCTCCACACTCTCTGTCTCACTGGGACGCTCTCCGTCCTCTATTGTCCTCTACGCGGTTGACAACAATAATAATAATAATAATAATAATGAGGGCGGCTGGGTGACGCAGCGGAGATTGCGCTCGTCACCAATGCGAGAGACTCCGGTCTCGAATCCGAATGTCAGCATTGCCTCCGGCTTGGGCCGGCCGTCATACTAACTAAATTGGCAGAGTTAGCGGGAAGGGAAGTCGATGAGGTGGTAATCTGGCGTTGTGGACAGCGACTCCTACAGGTCGGTCAGGGCGCCTGCACAGCAAAAGACAGGAAGTGGTGAAGGTAGTGTGACCTCCCACGCGTTACACTTCACCAATGAGAGTCCGCACTGTCAGGTGAAAAGAGAGCCGCTGGCTGTCTCTGCATGTGTCAGAGGAAGCATGTGGTAGACCTCAGGGCTCCCTAAGACCGACCAGTAGGGGGCACATGCGCGCAACGACCAGGTAGGGGAGGGGGAAATTGGCATAATGACTAAATTGGGATGGGAGGAAAAACACGGAAAAACCAGGAGGAGAAAAAGAGGATTAAAAAATTATAATAATAATAATAATTCATTACATTTATATAGCGCTTTTCTAGACACTCAAAGCGCTCCCCACAATGTAGGGTGGAAATTGCCTCCTTCACCACCACTGGTAGCACCCAACCTTGGGCTACGCAGGCTCAATGGCTGCCATACACTGGCACCATGCACACATCAGGGCGTTATCCTGGACTCCACCCTTTCCTATCAAGCCCATGTCAGTTCCGTCACTAAATCCGCCTTCTTCCACCTCAGAAACATCTCCAGACTCCGACCATCACTTTCCGACTCCACAGCTGAGACCCTCATCCATGCCTTTGTAACCTCCCGCCTGGACTACTGCAACGGGGTCCTGTCCAGGGTCCCAAGCAAAACCCTGGACAGGCTCCAGTATGTTCAAAATTCAGCTGCCAGGGTTCTAACCCGCACCAAACCCTGGCAGCACATCACCCCCACCCTCATCCACCTCCACTGGCTCCCCATCAAATCCCGCATCACCTACAAAACCCTCCTGCTCACCTACAACTCCCTTCACACTCTGGCACCTCAGTACCTCACTGACCTCCTCCACCCCTACACTCAGTCACGGTCCCTGCGATCCACGGACACTGGTCAGCTCTCCATCCCCCGAACCAGACTGCGGACCTTCGGGGACAGAGCTTTCAGTGTGGCAGCTCCCACCCTCTGGAACTCCCTCCCTGCAGAACTCTGCACCGCCCCAACTCTGGACTCATTCAAAAAACTGTTCAAAACCCACCTCTTCAATTTGGCCTTTAACCCCTAATTTCTCACTTTATATGTATATGTTGTGTCTGTCCACTATGTATGTTAATTTGTCATCTCCCCCCCCCCCCCCCTATGTAAAACGACCTTGGGTCTTCTAAAAGGCGCTATATAAAATGAAGTTATTATTATTATTATTATTATTATTATTATTATTATTATTATTATTATTATTATTATTATTATTATTATTATTATTATTATCACACTACACAATGGCTGAACGGCTCAGGAGACAGGGATTGATATCAGCCAATTAACACTTTGAATGCCCATAACAAATATTCTCAGGTTTACCCCCGCGTTTTTTTATTTTTATTAGCGATCTGAATTCATATTTCATCAACCGAGTCTACCGTTGGTAAATCAGCCACCCCAGGCGCTCAGATGTGAAAAAAGCGCCCCCTATCGTCTCCCAGATGGTAATTCACCCTTTTGGATTGGACTCAATGAAAATGCATGGGGGAAAAAAACCCGGACTCCACATTTTACTTCTCACGCATGTAACCGGGGCTGATCAGCTTCATGCTGGACCCTCAGCACAGCGTGTATACGCTGTTTTACAGTATACGCGTGGGATCAATAAAAGGATTGATTTTTGGAATGGTCGATCAGGAATTGGAATAATCCATTTGGATACCATCTGATCTCAGGTAAGGAATCTATTTTACCAGTCTTAGGATAATCAGACCTTTTTTCACGGAGATATAAGCTTTCCCCCTATATGTGATATGGCTATTTTGACTGTGCGAGTGATCAGGAAATAAGAGAATCAATTTACAGCTCGCGGCACCAGCGTGCATACGTACACATATACTATCGATAATCTAGCGTTTATTTGAAAACGATTCATAAATAGGCAGAACAATGACAACGTTCTAGAATATTACAGTACATCAGCGTTTATCAAGGATTTTTTTTTTTTTTTTTAAACGATGGCTTTTCGGGTGGCCAGTGTGAGTGGCTACAGACCGCTGCACTTAAATATAAACATTAGTCTACCTGGAGACTCAATGAGGTAATTGTAGATGTCGCCATAAGACGCGTCTGGCAATTTAGTGGGATAATTTTTTCATTATCCTGTTCGGCTGAAAGGACACTGGCCACCGAAGCTCCCCCCTCTGATAGAACAGTCCACATTCATTCGTGCGTCATCTCGCGTCGTCCAGACTCCATGGGCAATCTGCGCATGTGCATGGAGAATAGGTGCTTTAAAATGGGCTTTTTCTCTGCCGATTTAGTTCTGATCGACTAGGAATGGGTCACGCCGTGTTCAGGAGATTGAGGCGCATAAACGTCTATTCGATCATGTCTCTAGCACCCCCACAGCCGTATCGGCAACCACTTACATCACGGCTCTGATCCACATTCATTCATATGCTCCCCCCGCAATCTCCTCCCCGATTTCAGAATCCCGGAAGTGTTTTTTTTTTTTTATCCACTTTTTCTCCCATTTTCTATATTTTCTCCCATCCCAATTTCGTATCATCCAATTCAACCCTCCCCTGTCACGAACGCTGTTTCTTGCCTCCCACAAGCCGGCTGCAATGTGGACTAAGTCATACATAGCACAAGTCCCCTCCGGTACTTGAGGTAACAGCAGTCGCATCTTTTCACCTGCGCAGCTCGATCTCTCAGTGGCGAGGAGTAACGCGTGGGAGGCTCACGCTGCCCCCGACACTTCCTGATTCTACTGCACAGGCGCACCAACCGACCTGTAGGAGTCGCTGTCCACAACGCCCCATCCCCACCCATCAGTTTCCCACCCCCTAATACGGCCAATGTGTATTAGTATGAACGACCAGCTAAACTGAAAGCAATGTGGAGGGCTGGGCTCGAACAGGCGAGCCCAGCGTCTCCACATTCGTGGCGAGCGCCTTTCCCACTACGCCGCGTAGCCGCCCAGAATCCCGGAAGTGTTGCGGTGGTCTATCACCGTAACAGGGGCATTGTTACTGACTAGTCCAGAGGACAGAGTGCCCCCTGCTGGACAACAACACCACCGCTTGATTGGGGGGGGGCACACACGTTTCGGCTCGTATCGTATCGACGCATCAGACCGCCTCCCTCTCTCTCTCCATCGTAGGGACTCCAAGCACCCCAAGCCTCCGCCAGGCACGCGCTGGAAGGAGGTCCGCCACGACAACAAGGTGACCTGGCTGGTGTCCTGGACTGAGAACATCCAGGGCTCCATCAAGTACATCATGTTGAATCCCAGCTCCAGGATCAAGGTACGTCTCATCCTTGACCTCTCGCGCCGACCCATATTATCCCCTGACCTAATCCCGGCCCTAATCTCAGTTTGAAGGATTGGCTATTACACTGTGACCACGCTAGAAGCTCCACTCTCCCTCACAACCACAGATACACGGACCATCTGAGTACTTGCTAACTGGCTTGCACTGTGTGTCTTTATGCCCGTTAGCATTACAGAATCACAGTAGTGGAAGAAGTACACAGTTTCTTTACTTGAGTAAAAGTAGAAATACCCAAATAAATGAGTACTCTGGTCAAAGTAAAAGTCCTCCTTTCAGAGTTCTACTTAACACTTTAATCGCCGGAAACGCCGAAACTTGTCATTGCCCGCCATGCTCATTCTGCCGAAGACGCCGTAACACGTCTTTGATATCAATATTTCAAAAATCTGTGATCGAAATCATATTTCTCCTCCGGGGACCTGATATATACTGCTGAGCTCCACTCAACTCTCTAACGGTTCAAGAGCGCCATCTGGTGGCCGATCGGCAGATCGCCCAATAGGAAGTCATGTGGATGAAGTGGTGCTCACCCATATTTCGTCCGGGCACTCGCTATCATTAGCAGGACTCCATCTTGACACAGTGAACACCGATCGGTGCAAATAACTCGACAAACAACATGATTCGGACGTATATACTATTATACAACCTGGAGATGGATCGGGTATTTCGACATCCCATAATAGGAATATCTCTGCTCCACGCTCATCGCCCAACGGCGCGAGGAAGATACGGTAAGATCCAGCGTTATTTTCCAACGTGTTCTTTACTAACTGCTCTGATGATCATATCACCCACACTAGATGAATGATATAACGTTGCCCACGGAATTATAAACGACCCCCCGCCCATCCGGTCAACATCAGATGATACGTAGTAACTTCTAGAACCACGTCCAGTTGAAATTTTTTATCTTGCGTCGATTGCTATCAAACTGTATTTCATCATCAATATAATGCATTTGGAGCTATAAATCACGTTCTGGAGAAAGCTGCAGAAAACGATAAAAACATACTTATACTTTAGACTGTATTTTAGTATGAATATGTGAATGAAAAAGTATAACGTTGCTACACCCTGAACAATAGATATAGGACATTGAATGGGCCATAATAATGTCAATTTAGCAATACAATTTTAAAAGTTATAGCCCTGCAAAGAAGGGGAACTTCTCCATAGACAAATAGAGATGGCGAGGGATGGTAAATTATGAATTTAACCATGGCGATCAAAGTGTTAAGTAAAAGTGGAGAGATGTATTTGATATTGAATGTACTTAACCTCTTAACAGGCACCCAGAAAAGTGGGCATTTATTTGACTTGATCTTGAGGACTGCATACTTTCTTTAGCAATGCTTAGCTTTATACTTTATACTTGCACATGCATGAGCCTGGTCTCTTTTGAAAGATAACATTCTGAAGTTACTAATGCAAAGATGGCACTTTTAGTGCTAATTAAATAGAGTAACAGAGGTCTGAACTTGAGTTGAACTTGAACTTGTGTACTAAAATGTTTACGCTGTGGATCCATAGCCTGAAGTATTATGTAGTATAGGTCCAAATCTTATAAGAATCCGTTCAGAAATGGGTCTTTGAGAGAGATCCGGGTAAACCGTGCAAAAAAAGAATAAAAGCTCTCCAAAATCCACTTCCTCATCCACGGCCATTCATTCTGAAGTGTGATTCACTTCTGGTGATTCAGATCCCTTATTCGCACCCCCCACGTGGGGTATCATTGGAAAGGTACACTCATTGGCTACAACGCTGACCAATCATTTTTGCCCTCAGTGGATGATTGGCAGTTCTGGAGCGTCGGGAGTCCGGGGTGGTCATCTGACGTGCGGCACATAAAAAGACGCTCGCCTGACATAATCGTCATGTAACTCGAGAACCGAGGTGGCGTTCGAATGGCAACAAATAGATTTTTCGAACGGTAATTTATATGTTCTGTGAAAAATGCAGCCTGAGCTGCTAGAGTGGTCTGGGGTCCAGTTGTGCTGCTTTGATTAACCTCTTAAGCCCCATCAGCCCGGTACCGGCCCAAGATTTATTTCACGTCACAAATAGATCAATACAATCCGTATTAAGTGATGTTGTGTTTCTTTTCAAATGTAGCCAAGAGTAAAGACCCTAACCCTATCAAAACAGCAGTCAAATTGTATATTTTCAGCACTATGTTTGTTTACCAATGATTTTAAACTTCTGTAGTGTGTTAGTGAAAGGGTTAACCTTCTGTAGTGTGGTAGTGAAAGGGTTAACCCTTTGTAGTGTGGTAGTGAAAGGATTAACCTGTGGTGTGGTAGTGAAAGGGTTAACCCTTTGTAGTGAAAGGGTTAAGTACAGTACTTAAAAATACGTTCCACCACTGCAAAGTTATCAATTCTTACTTTTGACAGCGGAGATGGTAAAAGTAGACTTGGCTAACGTCACGACAGGCTAACAGAAATAAAAAATCTACTTTATTTTCACTGACGATCTAAAAGCATGTAGTTTGGGTGGATTTCATGTGTGTCTCACTAGCAAATTCCTCCTCCTGAACCCTGTCTCTGTATATCAGGGCTATTCAACTGGCGGCCCGCGGGCCAGATCCGGCCCGCGGGATGATTCTGAACGTCCCGCAAAAGATTACATGATAATAAAAAAAAAATATTATTATTTTTTTTTCTTTTTTTTTCATGTCAACGTTCACATGCACAATTGAGCCAAAAGTCACTTTGCAAGTTGATTTGATGAATTTGACATGCCCAGAGAATTGATGCATTTTGTGAGCAACCCATTTGCCAATGTAGCTGCTAGGACAAGAGTTTCCTTGCATCACTTCACATTGATGAAGGTCTCCTGCAACTTGAAATAATTGACATGCAAGCATCATCTGCTCTGAAGCAGGCACTTGAGAATGAATCCACCACAACATTTTGGATAAAGTGTATTCATGTCAACACATTCCCTAAAATAAAAACGCTGGCAATATCTGTGCTAACAATGTTTGGCTCAACATACACCTGTGAATCCAGTTTCTCTCACATGAATGCCATTAAAACAAGCAACCGTGCCTCCTTGACAAATGAGCATTTGCATCACTGTTTGTGGGTAGCCCTCACTTCCTATGAACCCTCTTTCTCTGCCATTGCCCAGTCAAAGAAGTGCAATCTCTCTCATTAGATGTGTGTATGTAGGCTAGGCCTGTCTGCCCCCACCCCCCCTGATGTTTGAGAGTTAAGAGTGGACAATAAGTGCTAATAAGATGCTGTGATTTGCTGTTGTTGCACAGACATGAAGCACTTTTTTCATAAGCTCAGCTGCACTATAAATGTGTTTTTTTTGTTCAAGGGTTGATGTCTCTCTCTCTCTCTCTCTCATCTCTCTCTCTCTCTCTCTCTCTCTCTCCTCTCTCTCTCTCTCTCTCTCTCTCTCTCTCTCTCTCTCTCTCTCTCTCTCTCTCTCTCTCTCTCTCTCTCTCTCTCTCTCTCTCTCTCTGTCTCTCTCTCTCTGCAGGGGGAGAAGGACTGGCAGAAGTATGAGACGGCCCGGAGGCTGAAGAAGTGTGTGGACCGCCTGCGCTCCCAGTACAGAGACGACTGGAAGTCTAAAGAGATGAGGATCAGACAGAGGGCCGTGGCGCTCTACTTCATAGACAAGGTGAGAGGAGGTCTAGAGGTAGAGTGGTCGTCTGGTAATCGGGAAGATTCCCGGGTTCGATTCCCGCTCCTCCCGGGCAGCGTGTCGAAGTGCCCTTGAGCAAGACACTTAAAGGGGAACTATCTTATAAATGGCCTTTTTGAGTGTTTAGCATTGTTTCCTAGCTATGTGAACTTATATTAATATGATCTATGTCTCAAAATTCTCATATTGGCGCATTCTTCCAATTCTCCTCTCACAATATTCACCCTCACTGAACTGAGTCATTTGAAAATGTGATGATTTGTGATGTCAGAAAGACACCGCTGCATGTTAATGTTGAGATACAAGATGAGCTGCACCTGGAGCCCAGGCTCAAAACGGCTCGAGATCTTGAGGTAGAAAAATGCTGTTTTTGAGGACTTGATTAGAAATACAAAACAATGAATAAAAAAAATATATATATTACAGAGGTGTTCCATAGACTCACAGGAATTGTGTAAAAGTGCCCAAATAGTGAAAGAAATAGTAAAATAGTTCCCCTTTAAAGGAACACGCCAACCTTTTGGGAATTCGCTATTTGCCATCTACCCTGGAGTTAGACAAGCAGATACATACCCTTTACTTCTCTGTGCATGCATTAGGCTTAGGGAACAGCCACACCGTTAGCCTAGCTTAGCGTAATTCACTGGAAGTAGGTGTGCCAGTGTAGCCTAGTTCCCAACAGTCACGAAATACACTCCAAATACAACTCCAAAACGTTCCTGTAAACATGTTGTGAACAAGTGTGTATTTACCACGTTGAGAAAACAAATATATTAGACATTTTCGTTTTCTAAGCAGATATATACTCTGAAATTTTTTTGCCGAACCACTGCTGCCTGGGCGCAGTCATTTCATCACCTCAAAAGCCTCGTTGTTTTTTGAAAAATGGGAGAGAAGAAAAGGGTATGTATCTGCTTGTCTAACTCCAGGGTAGATGGCAAATAAGCTAATTTCCGAAAAAGTTGGCAAGTTCCTTTAACCCCTAATTGCTCCCGATGAGCAGGTTGGCACCTTGCATGGTTGCCTCTGCCATTGGTGTGTGAATGTGCGAGTGAATGGGTGAATGTGAGAAACTAAATATTGTAAAGTGCTTTTGATAAAAGCTCTATATGAATGCACCATTTACCATTTACGTAGTCATATCAGCGAATATTACCCCTTTTAAAAAGAAAATATAATAATAATCATAATCATAATAATTAGCTAGTGAGTGGGGAGAATGCACCCTACAATCATAATATCCATTACATTATCATTATCATGCGTACTCTTGTTATACTGAGTTTGTAAAGCTTAATGTCGTGTTAAACTGGGACCCCCCAGGGACCCTCTCGAGGACCCCTGGGGCTCACCAGACTTCCACACCTCACGTCTCATATCTTCCAACATGTTAACCCTTTCACTGCGACAATACAGAAGGTTAACCCTTTCACTGCCACACGACAAAGGGTTAACCATTTCACTGCCACACTACAGAAGGTTAACCCTTTCACTACCACGCTACAGACTGTTAACCGTCTGTAGTGTGGTAGGGAAAGGGTTAACCTTCTGTAGTGTGGTAGCGAAGGGGTTAATCAGCAAACGAGCGACTCTATGCTCTCCATACCTGACCGAGCTGCGCGCCTCTCGCCTCCCGTAGTTGGCGCTGAGGGCGGGAAACGAGAAGGAGGAGGGGGAGACGGCGGACACGGTGGGTTGCTGCTCGCTGAGGGTGGAGCACATCAAACTCTACCCCAAGATGGATGACCAGGAGTACGTGGTGGAGTTCGACTTCCTGGGAAAGGACTCCATACGCTACTACAACAAGATCCCAGTGGAGAAGAGGGTGAGAGAGGGATGCATGAATGAATGAATGAATGAATGAATGAAAACTTTATTTAACAGATTGCAGAATGGGTACAATACAGTACGGCTCAATACATACAATTGTTAAGGGGATGCAGACCTGAGAAAGACGTTTGTCTTGTTTCCATCAGGGTCCCCCATTTTCAATTCATATAGACATTTATGACATACACAACATACATGACATTTATGGCATAGGGACATATAGGTATTTAGTACTGATACATTTGTGACATAAGCGGTATTCAAATATACAGTACTGTTACCCCTAGATCCTGACAGAGTATATACATATGATGGGGAGGGGACTGTTCATTAGGAGGGGGTGGGTGGGTGGGAGGGAAATATACATACGGCGGGGAGGGAATATATACGTGCGGTGGGGAGGAGACTGTCTATTAGGAGATGGTGGGGGTTTTGGGCATTTACGGTGGCCAGTTTCGAATTGCAGCCTCCCGTAGGTGCTCTTTAAGAGCGGTTTTGAATGTGGGCAGGGATTCACATTCCTTTACAGCTTTGGGTAGGGCGTTCCACATTGTTGTGGCATAATTGCGAAACGTGTTTAGTCCCTTGTTTGAGCCGAATCTGGGTTTAACATGATTTGTTGAGCTTCCTCTGGTGTAGTGGTTGTGGTATTCACTGACCTTTGGGAAGTATTTTGACATGTACATGGGCACCCCGGTCGTATAGTGTATCTTGTAGACCAGGCCCATTGCAAGTTGCTGTACTCTGTCGTCTACTCTAAGCCATCCTAGGTTGGCAAAGTGGGCAGGGGTGAGGTGGGTTCTGGGGTTCAGGTCAAGTAGTAGTCTGACCAGTTTGTTTTGTGATGTTTGTAATTTTGTTTTAAGCGCCTTTGAGGTGCTTTGGTACCATGAGGTGCACGCATAGTCATAGTACCCTTACATTTACATTTACATTTAGTCATTTAGCTGACGCTTTTATCCAAAGCGACTTACAAGTTCTGTACGACAAGCCATCAGGAAGAGCACAACTCTATCAGCTGAGTAACAATGTTCATCAAAGTGTTGAGTGCTACAGTGTAGGTTAGTTTATTAGGACAAGTGCATGACAGTATGGTTAGTTAGGGTTAGATTTTTTTTTTTTTTTTTTTTTTAATTCAGATAATGGTTGAAGAAGTGAGTCTTTAGTCGACGGCGAAAGATTGGACGTGTTTCGGCTGTCCTAACTGGGGTGGGTAGTTCATTCCACCATTGTGGGGCAAGGACTGAGAATAGGCGACTTCTCTTTGATGACCCTCCCGGAGCTTGGATAGGAGTAGGTCTGAGGCGGCCAGAAGATGCAGAGCGTAGGGGTCTTGAGGGTGTGTAGTTAGAGACCATTGACCGGAGGTAGGCGGGAGCAGTTCCCTTTGCCGCACGGTATGCTAGGTCAAGGGCCTTGAAGCGGATTCGTGCAGCAATGGGGAGCCAGTGCAGGTCCCTAAGAAGTGGGGTGACATGGGCCGACTTCGGTAGGTTTGAGATCAGGCGGGCCGCTGCGTTCTGAATGAGTTGAAGAGGCTTAGTGGCAGTGGCCGGGAGGCCAGCGAGCAGTGCGTTGCAGTAGTCGAGGCGGGAGATGACTGTTGATTGGACGAGGAGTTGGGTGGCTTCTTTTGTCAGGAAGGGGCGTATCCTTCTGACGTTGCTCAGGAGGAATCGGCAGGTTCTGGTTGTCGCTGCGATGTGAGCAGAGAAGTTCAACTGGTCGTCGAGGACAACACCAAGGTTCTTGGCGGTCGGGGACGCGGTCACAGCTGCATTCTCGACTGTGATGGAAAGGTCGGTCAGGGGGGAGGATTTGGCCGGCAGGTGGAGCAATTCTGTTTTGCTTAGGTTCAGTTTGAGGTGGTTGGTCGTCATCCAGGCGGAGATGTCGGACAGACAGGCCGAGATCCGCTCAGAGACGTGGATATCTGAGGGAGGGAAGGAGAGGAAGAGTTGAGTATCGTCGGCATAACAGTGGTAGGAGAAGCCATGAGACGTGATAATGTTACCCAGTGATTTAGTGTAGAGGGAGAAGAGAAGGGGTCCTAAAACCGAGCCCTGGGGGACACCCGTCCGCAGGGGGCGGGTGGCCGACAGGGTCCCTCTCCATGACACTTGGTAGGAGCGGTCATTGAGGTATGATGACAACCATGTCAGCGCAGAGCCAGCCACTCCCATTCCTGCGAGGGCCGCGAGGAGGATCTGGTGGTTGACTGTGTCGAAGGCTGCAGATAGATCTAGGAGAATCAGGACAGAGGAGAGGCCTTTCGCTTTTGCTAAGTGCCTCTGTGACCGCAATGAGGGCTGTCTCTGTGGAGTGACCAGTCCTGAAGCCTGACTGATTAGGGTCTAGGAGGTCATTCTGTAAGAGATAAGCAGTAAGTTGGTTGGATACAGCACGTTCAAGTGTTTTAGAAAGGAAGGAGAGAAGAGAGACAGGACGGTAGTTGCCTATGACGGTAGGGTTCAGGGATGGTTTTTTTATGAGGGGCGTGACTCTGGCTTGTTTTAGGGAGGTGGGGACCACCCCCGAGTTGAGTGAGGAGTTGATGGTTGCAGTTAGGAATGGGAGGATGTCTGGTGCTATGGACTGGAGGAGTGGGGAAGGTAGCCGGTCCAGCTGGCATGTAGTCGGACGGTTCGACGTTACCAGTGTCAGGGTCTCGGCTTCTGTAATGGGAGAGAAAGATGACAGAGTGAAGGATGAGGTTCTCGATTCAGCATTTGGAATGGGTGGGGGTTGGGAGAAGGAGCTGCGGATGTTCTCCACTTTTTCCTCAAAGAAGATCGCAAAGTCTTCGGCAGAGAAAGATGAGGGAGGGGGGGGTGGGGGGGGAGTGAGGAGGGAGGACATGGTAGCATGCAGTTTGCGAAGATTCTTGGCAGAGGCCTCGATCCTATGGTGAAAGAAAGAAGCTTTGGCATTAGTAATGGTTTTGGAGAATGTTAACAAGAGGTTGTGATATGTGTCGATGTCAGCAGTGAGGCGTGACTTTCTATACTTCCTTTCAGCTGCTCTCAGGACCTGTCTTTGTTCTCTCACTGGATCTGTCAGCCATGGACTGGGTGGGGAACGGCGGGCAGGTTTCTCAACGAGGGGACAGAGCTTGTCGAAGGAGGTTGCAAGGGCTGAGAGGAGGGTGGAGGTTGCCATCTCTGTGGAGAGAGCAGAGAAGGTGTCACTCAAAGGTAGAGTGGATAGTATGTCAGAGGAGAGGGTGGAGGGGGATAGGGAGGGCAGGTTGCGTCTGAGTGAGACGGTTTGAGTTGGGGTGAAGACCTTTCGGTTAAGCATGAGAGTTAGTGAGAAGGATATGAAGGAATGGTCAGATACATGTAGGGGAGTTACCGTGGTGTTAATGATGCTGGAGTTACGGGAAAATATGAGATCCAAGGAGTTGCCTGCTTTGTGGGTGGGAGGCATGGCAGTGGGAGTCAGGTCAAATGATTGTAGGAGGGAGACTACTATGACTGACTGAGATGAGTCAGGCAGGTTGAAGTCGCCCAATAGAAGGAGAGGGGTACCATCTTCCGGTAAGGAGCTTAGAAGCATGTCCAGCTCATCTGTGAAGTGATCGAGCGGACCTGGAGGGCGGTAGAGTGTAACAATGGTGAGATTGAAAGGATTAGAGACAGATACTGCATGATATTCAAAAGAGGAGAGTGACAGTGCTGGGAGGGGTGTTACGTTTGTAGTCCATGAAGGAGATGTCATGAGGCCAGTGCCTCCACCCCGCCTGGAAGGTCGAGGTGTGTGAGTGAAGTTATAGTTTGTAGATAATGCTGCAGGTGTTGATGAGTTATTGGGGGTTATCCAGGTCTCAGTTAGAGCCAGGAGCTGCAGATTTTGACTATGGGCGTAGGCAGTAATGAAGTCAGCTTTCTTGACTGCTGATTGACAATTCCATAGGCCTCCCTGTACTGTGACAGGTGTATTAGTGGCTGTAGGAGGGTAGGATAGATTAGCCGGGTTGCTAGCAAACTGCCGTGGGTGGGTTGAGTCTGTTCTGGGGGAGCAGATTGTGGATATGAGACACATTGTGGTGTCAAGAGTGGCAGGGAGGAAGTAGAGAAATAGCAGAGTGGGAGGGAAAGGGAGATTTTTCAGAGTGGAGTGTAAGATAGGATTATGATGTACTTAGCACTGGGTGGATCCCTGGATTCCTCCGCGGATAACTCCAGGAAAACTCCTCTTTGTCCCTCTTCGTTTCTCGACGCTTCGCTGACGCTAAGCCAGCAGGCCTTTAAATCCCTATCACTAATTAGTGCTTTCTAACACCTGGCCCTTAATGGGTCACTTAAGGAAACAAAATGGCCGCTTTAAACACGCCCCTTAATCAAGTCAGCTGGTCAAGTCAGCAATCAAGTCTCAGTTTAAAGATATTACTAAATGACTTAAAATGTCTTACCCTGATGCAGTGTAAGTCTCTCAGTGAATGAGCTGTCCTTCCACAACAGAATGTAGTACAGAGTGAATGTTGAATGAGTGCTCCTGCCAGAGTCTTCAGGGTATTCTTGTTTACCAGATAGGAGATCCGGTACAAGAATCTAGTTCGTTGGTTGACTTTTTTTATTACATTGGATGCCATTTTGTCACAGGAAATATTTGCCTCTAGGATGGAACCCAGGTAGGTAATTTCGTCTTTCCTTGTGACAATATTGTCACCCACTGTAACTGAGAATCCATCGGTCTTGCTGAGTTTGTTATTTGAACCGAAGAGAATGGACTCTGTTTTGCCCATGTGTAATGATAGTTTATCAGCGAGCCATATGCAGATTTTGCCTAGTTCCGTGCTGAGGGTTTTTTCAACCTGCAACTTGTTCTTGTCAGAGACCAGCAGGGCTGAGTCGTCCGCAAACAGGAACAAGTTGCTGTTGCAGGCAGGGAGGGAGGGAGGGAGGGAGGG
>NC_140181.1:88310939-88590939 GCF_963971535.1 Notolepis coatsorum | reverse complement strand
TCCTATGCATTCCCTTAACAATTGTGTGTATTGAGCCGTACTGTATTGTACCCATTCTGCATCTGGTAATAAAATTTTCAATCAATCATTCCAATAATACACAGTTGGATGTGTTAGTTGGTTGGATGCACTTCAAGCTGCTTCCACATGAGGCAACTTCTCTCAATCATTCCAATAATACACAGTTGGATGTGTTAGTTTGGTTGGATGCACTTCAAGCTGCTTCCACATGGAGTTGTGGGAACTACTTTTTCTGGCGGATGGTTTTTTCAATAAATCTTCGATTAATGTGTGTTTATTGTATAGAAATAAGGTTGGATGAATCTGGCAGTTGTATAAAAGCTTTACACCACGTGCAGTCGTGATTTGTGACCAATAAACCATGCCTAGGGGGGTCTAACGACCCTCGGCTGCGCCTCGGGCCTAACAACCACCCCTAGGCATGGTTTATTGGTCACAAACCACTCCTGCGTGTGATGTAATGCTTAAATAAGTTATATTAGTGTACGTTAAATTATCATGGATGACGGTATTGTGAAAACGGAGGATCCATAACTGGTCATATGGATCTGGAGCGACAGTGGGTAGAGCGGCCGTCTGGTAATCGGAAGGTTCCCAGTTCGATTCCCACTCCTCCCGGGCAGCGTGTCCTTGAGCAAGACACTTAAGTCTTAACCCCTAACTGCTGCTGATGAGCAGGTTGGCACCTTGCATGGTGTGAATGTGTGAGTGAATGGGTGAATGTGAGGAACAAAATTGTAAAGCGCTTTGGATAAAAGAGATATAAAAATTCACCATTTACCATTTAATATGGTCTACCTCATGGTCCTAAAACGGGCATACATTCATAATTGGGGTTAAAATGAGGAAAAAGTAGTTGGGTGGACTTCAAATGAGAAAACCACCCACTGTTTTATAGGTTGGTGTGTGTGTGTGTTAGTGTTACAGTGTGTGTGTTAGTGTAAGGGGGGGGGGGGGGTTAGTTGAGATCTATGGTGGTTACAAAAAGGCAGGAAGTGTGCTCTTGCATTGTGGGAAAAGCGGCAGCGGAGGCGAACAAGCTAACGGCTGCAGAAGGGAGAACAGAGCAGAGGAGGAAGAGTGTGTGCGAGCGAGGAGGAACAATAGGGTTTGTTTCTGAGGCCAGGGAGCGTCTCCACACACAGCGCTCCTTCCTACATGTGGGAAGGCAGGAGGTGTCCGCGGCTGAGCGGAGGGCCAGGCCACGGCCTCCCTCACCCATGGTCCACAGAGCTATTTATGGACAGCCCCTCTCCTCAAGCACAATGGATGCAGGAATGCTTGTGTGTTTTGCCTGGGAGCAAGGCGTAGGGGATAGGATGCCTTGCGTTGTGCATGGGAACTTGGCAGATATTACGGTGTGTGTGTGTGTAAGTGCATGTGTACGTGTGTGAGTTGAGTCAGTTAAGCTCACTCCTCCCAGTAGATGTAGCTACTATCAGTTGTTCGCAGTTCAGAAGCAGCTTGTTGGTCGTGCAGCCGTCCGTCGTGCTGCCTCAGAAGGAGCGAACGTAGCGGAGGGTGGAGGAAGTCGGTTCAAGTCGTTTCACCTCATGCTGTCCTTCAGCTTCCAGGGTGGTCTCCATCTGCAGCGCAGCCTCGGGTGTTAAAGGGTCAATAGGCGGCCGCTAATTCTTGGCAACATTTTAGATTTTCTAGTAATCAATAGTACTAATAAGTAATAATACGTTTGACACTGAAATGAAAATAATCGGTTGTTCCGGTGAGGGGCAGGAGCTAAAACAAGGACATCCAATCAAATGAACGGCCGATGATTGGAACGAGCGAGCTGTCTATCAACCCCTCTAGTGACACACGCGCTTGTTAACTGCCTGCTAGCTACATAGCAGGGCTTGGCTTTGGAGGCATCCTGATGCATTCTGATTGGGAAGGGCGTTGTTGTATTCGGTTTAAGGATTTTAAAATATTTCTATGTTCAATGGCTGCTGGGTGGCGCAGCGGACATTGCGCTCATCACCAACGCAAGAGACACCGGGTTCGACTCTGGCTGTCGGCGTTGCCTCCGGCTTGGGCCAGTCGTCATACTAACTCAATTGGCGGGTGGAAGTCGATGGGTGGTAATCTGGACGTTGTGGACAGCGACTCCTACAGGTCGGTTGGGGACGCCTGCACAGCAGAGACAGGAAATGGCGGGGGTAGTGTGAGCCTCCCACACGTTACACCTCGCCAATGAGAGTCCGCTCTGGCAGGTGAAAAGATGTGACAGGCTGCCTCCTCATGTATCGGAGGGGACATGTGATGCAAGGCTTCTATCCTCCCTACAACCGGCCAGTGGGGGGCATATGCGAGCAAAGTTCAAGACAGGGGAGGGGAGAATTGGCACAGCGGGTAATTGGGATGGGAGAAAAATAGAAAAAAAGAGGAGAAAAAGTGGATTAAAAAATATATATATATTTCTATGTTCTGCCCCAAATCAACAGCCGCTTATTGCTCCTTTAAAGGAAAACTCCAACCTTTTGCTTATTAGCTTATTTGGCATCTACCCTGGAGTTAGACAAGAAGATACATACCCTTTTTCTTCTCTGTGCATGCAGTAGGAGTAGAAAGACGCGCACGTTAGCCTAGCTTAGCGTCAGTCACTGGAAGTAGGTTCCTCCATTAGCCTAGTTCCCAACGTCTTCCTACTCCTACTGCATGTACAGAGAAGAAAAAGGTATGTATCTTCTTGTCTAACTCCAGGGTAGATGGCAAATAAGCTCATTTCCCAAAATGTTGGAGTTTTCCTTTAAGACTTGGTGGTTTGCGACCACAAATAAAAGGTTTTTGCTCAGCAGGATGAGGATCTACGCAGTAACACCTTTTAAAAATGTACAGAAAATGGGGCGGCCAGGTAGCGCAGCGGACTAAGCGTCTGTTTACCACCGCAGAGGCAGTGGGATCGAATCCGGCTGCCACGGTACCTCCGGCTTGGTCGGTCGTCCATACTGACACAATTCTCGACTTGCACAACCTGAAAGTAGGCACTTCCGGCTGACTTCCGGTTGCCAATGGTACTTCCTGTCCCATCCAAATACATTGGTTTTAGCTACTTTTCTCCCGTTATTTAAACAACTTTTTCGTCACAGAGAGGCAATGAAACGTTTGTATTATTATAGTATAGAATGTATTTAATAAGCAAACGTTTGTCAGCAGGGTTTTTGGGCTGCATTTCATGTAAAAACGTTCACTGTTAGTTTACTTGCTCACGCTAATTAAGGCTAATGCTGGCTAACAGAAGCTAGCGCAAGAAACGACGCCGCAAAGTATTGTTTATAGTGCATTTCTTGCCACCTTATAGCATTTGTACATTTGTATGACAGTCTATAATGCTCCCGTGAGGTTTTTCCGGACGTTTTGGTAATGATTTTCACTATAAAATCATATTTCTAAATGACAGGAAGTTGATAAACTGGCCGGGATAGCTTTGAGCTAACGATCTTTTCCATTCTAAACGTAACGTTAGTTGTTCAAAACATTACCTGTCTATATAATTTGTTCCTCAACGTTATATAGACAGGTAATGTTTTGTAAACTAACTGCAGCCTGCTACAGTTAGAAGCTAACGTTAGCCAGCAAGCTGCAGCCTGCTACAGTTAGAAGCTAATGTTAGCCAGCAAGCTGCAGCCTGCTACAGTTAGAAGCTAACGTTAGCCAGCAAGCTGCAGCCTGCTACAGTTAGAAGCTAACGTTAGCCAGCAAGCTTCTAAACGTAACGTTAGTTGTTCAAAACATTACCCGTCTATATAATTTGTTCCTCAACATTAGCTTCTAACTGTAGCAGGCTGCAGCTTGCTGGCTAACGTTAGCTTCTAACTGTAGCAGGCTGCAGCTTGCTGGCTAACATTAGCTTCTAACTGTAGCAGGCTGCAGCTTGCTGGCTAACGTTAGCTTCTAACTGTAGCAGGCTGCAGTTAGTTTACAAAACATTACCTGTCTATATAACGTTGAGGAACAAATTATATAGACAGGTAATGTTTTGAACAACTAACGTTACGTTTAGAATGGAAAAGATCGTTAGCTCAAAGCTATCCCGGACAGTTTTCATCAACTTCCTGTCATTTAGAAATATGATTTTATAGTGAAAATCATTACCAAAACGTCCGGAAAAACCTCACAGGAGCATTATAGACTGTCATACAAATGTACAAATGCTATAAGGTGGCAAGAAATGCACTATAAACAATACTTTGCGGCGTCGTTTCTTGCGCTAGCTTCTGTTAGCCAGCATTAGCCTTAATTAGCGTGAGCAAGTCAACTAACAGTGAACGTTTTTACATGAAATACAGCCCAAAAACCCTGCTGACAAACGTTTGCTTATTAAATACATTCTATACTATAATAATACAAACGTTTCATTGCCTCTCTGTGACGACAAAGTTGTTTAAATAACGGGAGAAAAGTAGCTAAAACCAATGTATTTGGATGGGACAGGAAGTACCATTCGCAACCGGAAGTCAGCCGGAAGTGCCTACTTTCAGGTTGTGCAAGTCGAGAATTGGCAGTGTCAGCGGGTGGAAAGACGGTCGGGTGGGTCCTGGTCATTGGTCATTGGTCGGTCAGGGCGCCTGCACAGCGAGGGAGGGAACTGGGGGAGGTAGGTTTGAAGGTGTTTATTAGTGGACAAGGTGTCAGTCGTCCCATAGGATCTTCCTCGACACTGTTTGACAAACAATGTTACTTACCCTTAGCTGCCAGAGCTGTACCCTTCCTGCTGACTTGTCAGGATTGATAGGATTGAAATGTTGCCTGCTAATAACATTTAATTTGTGAGCTCTAATAGTGTGCGGGGGGACCTTCTCTTAACACATTGACCGCCGGGGGTTGTGCCCATCTCATACCCCTCTCTGCCACCGTTAAAAGCCTATGGAGATGTTTACCTTCTTTGCAGGGCTATAACTTTTTTAATTGTATTGCTATATTGACATTACTATGGCCCATTCAACATCGATTATCTATCGTTCAGGATGTGGGAACGTTATACTTTTTCATTCATACATTGTTGTGTTAATACCTTCGAGAATATAAGTATGTTTTTAATCTTTTCTGCTGTAATTCCAAAAACGCTAGTTATAGGCCCAAACGCATATGATAGATTATCGATTGCCGTTTCTTTCCCATACACGCTATATTAAAAAATTGAAATGTATATGATCGGTATACATTATGCTTCATCATGCATGGAGGAAAGGGGGGGGGGGTCGTTTATAATTCCTTGATCATCAGTAACGGCTTTATGCAGTATGGGTGATATATTGATCAGACTGATTACAAACAAGGAAACGCACAATCGGGCAGAAAATAACGTTACTGTCCCCTGGCAGTGAAAGATCCCAATTATTCGACGCCGATCACCTAGGTCCATTTCGGGAAATCATATAGATTATTAAGTTTAGAAAGCGATCCATATGTACTACTATAGTGTCTGTCAGGAGTCCCGTAGCGAGATGTGACTGCCGGAGGAATTTCCTCGATGCACCGATGGCACTTCCGGTTTTTGCGAGAGTGTAACTCGCCCGACCATCCACCAGGCGGCGGTATTGAGCCGTTGCAGTCCCATCTAGGGTCCCGCTAGGGCATCAGGGGTTGGGTGGATGAATGATGAATTCCATGGCGAAAAAATGAAATATTGATCTCAAAAACGCTGTACAGCGATCTTGGCGGTCAACGCATGGCGGGCAATAACGCTGAAAAGCGATCTTGGCGACCAATGTGTTAATTTTGCCCTAGGTGGTTTCTCTTATTCAAGTGTGCAGAACTAACTCGTATGAATGTGTATGCATGTGAATGAATGTTGGTGGTGGTCGGAGGGGCCGTAGGCGATGATTATTCGCCACGCTTCCGTGAGTCTGCCTCAGGGCAGCTCTGGCTGCAATTGTAGCTTACCACCACCGGTATGACTGTGTATGAACGAATAATGGACTCTGTAAGCGATCTGGGGTCACTGGGGTGTCATGAAGAGCGCTATATAAATCCAATCCATTATTATTATTATTATTATTATTAACTAACTGACTTCTTCTCGTAAATCTTTCATTTTGTAATTAAGTGAGCCGTCTCTGAAAACAGAGAGAGAGACTTCCCTTTTGAAAAGATCGCAAGGGCTTCTTCTCCTATCATCCTGACGTATCTCCTCTTCTCCTCCACTGTCCAGGTGCAAGAAGTGGAGCATCCCCATAGAGAAGGTATACAACAAGACGCAGCGGGAGAAGTTTGCCTGGGCCATCGACATGGCCGAAGATGACTATGAGTTCTAAATGTTACTGTTTCCTCCGCACCCCCCCCCTTTTTTTACTACCCACATTGTAGAGATATTTGTAGTTTCTGTTAAAGGTGCTGTAAGTGGTATTATTATTAAAATAAATGTTAAAATATCTCTACATTCCAACAGTCATCACTGATATAGAGTGTCTGCCTGGTCAGTAACATGGGTCTCCCAGTCCATCCGCTCTGCAATAAACACTAAATACATTTCCTGGTATCCTGTTCCCACTTTATCCAATCAGGAGAAAGAACCCTAGATATTTGTACTTATTTCAAGAAATATTGCCAAGCCAGATTTGCTTACTGCACTGGTCGATTATTTTACTTGTTTCAATGACACATTTGCTTAAAACTAGTTTTTATTTCTTGTTTTTGAGTTTTTGCAGTGTGGAGTTCTCTCTCCTGATTGGATAACGTAGATAAGGAAGATACCAGGAAATGTATTTTGTTGGAAATGTTTACTGCAGAGCGGAGGGACTGTGAGACCCATGCTACTGACCAGACACTATATCAGTGATGGCTGTTGGAATGTAGAGCTATTCTTTTTTATTTTAACAAACAAAGAAATACCACTTACAGCACCTTTAATGATCCCACCATGTGATTTACTCTGGGGGGGGGGGGGGTAGAAAAGCCATTACTGGAGCTGTGAGAGTTGATTAATAATCATGTTGTAAATATGGATTGACTGTGGATATTGGAAATGAATTATAAGCAATTGACCAAGCCTCCTAGGGGCACCTCACCACAAAAACGCTACACGTAGCTTTGTATTCGACCAAACTAATCTGTCCGTAAACGAGCTACCTTTTATAAGCATTAGCTTTTGTGCATTATGACTGTACTCAAATGTGTAAGCCATCAGATTTATTGAGAAATTCTATATTCTAATAGAATCATGAATTAATAAATCATTGATTAACCACTCTTTATATGGAAGCTGAATGGATACAGAGTGTGTGTGTGTGTGTGTGTGAGTGAGTGAGAGAGAGAGTGCGAGAAAGAGAAAGAGAAAGACATAATGCAATGAATTTGACCTGTGGAAGAAATACAGTATGAACTGTAGGATGAGACCAGTTGACCTAATCTCAAACCAATCAGGAGGATCAAGAAAAGAGGGCGTGGTTTGAGATAGGCCAATCGAGTGATGATGTAATGAATAATAGAAGCCCTAGCACTATGCTTAATTATGTAATTATTAGTGCACAGAATGTTGTCTTTTTACCATTTAGTTTGATTCCACTGTTTATTTCAGGGATGTACATATTTGTTGTAATTTTTTCCCAGTACATATTATTCAATGTTTTATATATATGTATATGTCTATATATATATATAAAACGTGTGCCCTCTTACATTGTCAACAAAACCTGTTTTTATGTTTTATATGCAGCTTTGAGTTTGTCTTTTCACTTCGCATTATCCTTTTTTATATTTTTGAAGGAACAAGAAAGAGAAACAGAACATTCCTCTGTTACTTGAAGCGGCTATATTGCTGTGTACTGTGGTGTACAAGCTATGAAAGACTGTTCTTCCAAAAACAGAAATTGATGTGAGAGGGATGTGAGTTTTTGCCAAAAACAGTCACAGAAATCTCATTGTAGTGTGTTGCTTTTTTTTGTACTGCCATGAATAAGGAAAAAAAAGTATTTCTAAATGTGAATAGCTGAACGTACTTTATCATGAATATTTGTAGGCTTCAAATAATTTAACAGACGGTCCTCATTCTGTTGTTTGATGTTGTTTTCTGTCTTTGTTTTTGACTTTGTAGTGTTTAGAATAAAACATTGATCTGTCCCTCTCCCCTTGTTTTTCTTTCCTCTGTTAGGGTGGGTGTGTCTTGTTTCCTCTGTTAGGCTGGATGTGTCTTGTTTTTGTTTCCTCTGTGTTAGATTCTGATCAATCTGGCCAGTATCATGTCTTCTTGTGCAGTTATCCTCTCTCCATCCACTCCTCTGCGTTGTGTACTTTTAATGATCCTGACGTCTCATATACTGGCTGATCCAATCCTTATCTCTCCCCGTTAGTGCGATCCGCAAACCATAATAATTCTCCACCTTCGTAAGAATTCGACACTTTGACACAGCGTAATACCTTACAAGGAGAAGCAGTGTTTATTTACATAAACAGAGACCTCATAATCAGATGGGAACCAATTCGTATTGTCCTTGTAAAATCTATTCTAATGATCTTTCGGTGTGTTCAGTCTATCGTCCTTCTGCTATTCAGTCCAATGGTGGTCAGGCCTGGTCGTAGCCAGAACCCTTCTCCCGTTAGCCGAAGCTAATGATGATGTGTCATTCCTCCTCCTCCCCCCCCCCCTCTCCGTGATGAGAGGAGAGAGTCTCAGTCTCAGTCCTAGTCAGATTGTAGTCTGCCCTTAGCCGCTCTTGGTCTGGCTTACACCCGGAACCACTGTCCGCTTTATAGGATCTTCGTCATAGCAACGATAGCCCGCCCCTCTTCTGGTTGTCATGCGACGTGCTGTCATGACAACTGCTAATAACCTTTCACACATTTCAAAACGTTTCATTACTGTCAAAACCTCCATCACACTCTGCCTCTGTGCCCTGCCACGGTATCAGCTTGTTGTGTCTTAGATCGGAATTCAAAACATTCTGCTGGCTATGTCTCTGAACCGCTTCTTCTATCACCGTCTGCATGTACTTCGACCTCTCTGACACCGTTACATGCTACCATCTCCCCCCAATCTATACATCACATACATTGAAAAACACCCCAGAACCCTGTTTTCTCTCATCTGTTAGGCTGGATGTGTCTTGTTTTTGTTTCCTCCGTTAGGGTGGATGTGTGTTGTTTTTGTTTCCTCCATTGGGGTGGATGTGTCTTTCCTTTTAGGGTGGATGTGTCTTGTTTCCTCTGTTAAGGTGGATGTGTCTTGTTTCCTCTGTTAAGGTGGATGTGTCTTGTTTCCTCTGTTACGGTGGATGTGTCTTTCCTCTTAGGGTGGATGTGTCTTGTTTCCTCTGTTAAGGTGGATGTGTCTTAAGGTGGATGTGTCTTGTTTCCTCTGTTACGGTGGATGTGTCTTTCCTCTTAGGGTGGATGTGTCTTGTTTCCTCTGTTAAGGTGGATGTGTCTTGTTTCCTCTGTTAAGGTGGATGTGTCTGGTTTCCTCTGTTACGGTGGATGTGTCTGGTTTCCTCTGTTACGGTGGATGTGTCTTTCCTCTTAGGGTGGATGTGTCTTGTTTCGTCTGTTAGGGTGGATGTGTGTTATTTTTGTTTCCTCTGTTAGGGTGGATGTCTTGTTTTTGTTTCCTCTGTTAGGGTGGATGTGTCTTGTTTTTGTTTCCTCTGTTAGGGTGGATGTCTTGTTTTTTTCTCCTCTGTTAGGGTGGATGTCTCTTGTTTGTTTCCTCTGTTGGGGTGGATGTCTCTTGTTTGTTTCCTCTGTTGGGGTGGATGTCTCTTGTTTGTTTCCTCTGTTGGGGTGGATGTCTCTTGGTTGTTTCCTCTGTTGGGGTGGATGTCTCTTGTTTGTTTCCTCTGTTGGGGTGGATGTCTCTTGTTTGTTTCCTCTGTTGGGGTGGATGTTTCTTGTTTTTGTTTCCTGTTAGGGTGGATGTGTCTTGTTTTTTTTCCTGTTAGGGTGGATGTCTCTTGTTTTTGTTTCCTGTTAGGGATTGATTGAAATTGATTGATTGATAACTTTAATTAACAGATTACAGAATGGGTACAGTCCAGTACAGCTCAATACATACAATTGTTAAGGGGATGCAGACCAGATAAATACTTTCGTCTTGTTTACATCAGGGTACATCATTTTCAATTCATAATGACATTTATGACATACACAACATACAGATATAATAATCTAATCATGACATACAGATATACAGTACTGTTACATTTGTGACATACAAGATATGCAAATATACATTACTGTTAAACATATCCTAACAGTAAATATACAGTATACATACGAGGGGGAGGGAACAGCCTCACCTACGCAACACCTACGGGAATTGCAGCCTCCCGTAGTTTTGAAGGTGGGTAGTGGATGTGTCTTGTGTTTGTTTCCTGTTAGGGTGGATGTGTGATTATGAGCAGTGATGAGTCAGATTACGTAAGCATCTAATCTGAACAGTCAGGTGGAATGTGTGAGAAAGAGATACAGGCAGATCAAATGCATACTGCTACTCTATAAAAAAACAATCATGTCAGATAATGTCAAGAGTGAGGGTTGCAGTCCAATTCTCAATGATGTGATTGACTTATGCAGACCAAGGTAATGATGGCTGGATGCCAGTAAACCCATCCATTTATGATCTATTACTAAGATCTTAACTAATTACAAATATTTTTTTGTACTAGATATGAATATGACAGTGGGTTGCTGTATAGACTCTGTTTATCATTAGATAGATTTATCACCGGTGATAGTTATGGTACTCACCATTGTATCCTATATAATAAGGTCGGGTGGGCCTCTCTGGCAGAGAGACGTAAGTTGCATTGCAATCTTTTTATCTATAAAGCCATAATTAGAGATTGTCCAAATTATATTAGTTCCTTATTGGAATGGACCACTGGACCCTGTCGTACACGATCCAGTTTTTGGCTTACACTTAGAGTGTCTAGAGTTTGTACTGAACTTGGTAGATCTGCTTTTGGCTTTTTTGCCCCTACATCATGGAATACCCTGCAGGAAACACTGAAACTAGACACTCTAGTGTCTATGGGTCGGTTTAGAACCTTAATGACCAATCAGGTCACCACAATATGTAATTGTTTTTAAATTATTAACTCCGTTTTAATTTTGAGCTATTTTAATCTTTTTAAAATATTTTTTATTATTTTTTTTAATGTATTTTAAAATGTGCTCTCAATTATTCTGATTGTCTGATGTCTTTATATTTATGAACACACTGTGAAACTTGTGTATGTAACATCTCGACGGCACTGTAAATGAGTTTAATTACTCAGTGTATTATCGAGTATAAATAAAGATTGAATGAATATAGGCCAGTCTATTTTGTTGTAAAAAAAAATGGTGCACTTATGGTTTCCTGCACATGTTGCATCATATGCAGTGATTATGCTACTGTGTGTGCATTGGACGGGGCTGGACTCCAGCCGCTGGAGTGGTAAGAGTTAACGTTAGGTTATGACTATAACCAAGTTCTGTTAATAGTGGTGACGCTCGGCGTCACTCATGCACTGTCCTCGCACACGTGCACGCGCACTGAATAAAGACCACAATGTACCTTTATATCCCAATATTTGTCTGACCACACCCCTATCAGCTCACCTACATAAGCAGGTGTGTGGTCACCTGCTCTCCTCCTTCCCAAGCTTTCACCACAAGGTGAGATCAAGGGCTGCAGCGGCGTCGGACGCAGAGCGTCACCACTATTAACAGAACTTGGTTATAGTCATAACCTAACGTTCTGTATCATAGTCGGTTCCGCTCGGCGTCACTCATTCACATAGGGAGGCCGAGCGGAGCCACCGGCCGACAAATACACCCCGCTGAAGGCCCCCCACAACCATCAGAACAGGGAGGGCCGAGCCCCCCCGACCCCCCCTAATGGGAGGTTTCCCGGGAGGGCGACGGACCCGACCGTGCGACGAGGCACTCAAGCAACTCAACGCACAGGGTGAGCAGACCGTGGCCTGACCCCACGACTACACACACACACAACCCGCATGCCACCCGGGAACGAACGGAGGGAACAACCTCGTTACTGCCCCCAGAATCACGGGGTCAAGGGCAAACCCAACCCCGTGGCAAGGCCGTAGCAGCGGAGCGCGAAGGAAGGCCCAGACCCACCAAAGGGACTGGAACGGGGGCCCAGAGAAGTCCATGATGCCAGCATCAAGACCCCACCAGGTGGGCACTTAGTGACCCCGCCCCCCACATCGCCAGCGTATTCGGACAAAGGCCCCTCAGCCGAGCGGGCCCTGTCCCCCCAATAGTCCACCGCCTGGCACACTGACCCTGCAGAACAGGCAGTCAGCATGGCCGTAAGCACACAAAAAAGGTTAACCAACGGAAGCAGGCAGCGCACCGGGGAAAAACCAGGCAACAGGCTGTTAACCCGAGCCTGGAGACTGCGGACGAGACAGGCGCCAGAGGGGACAGCTGAACATAGCCGCCCCGGCGGAAGGGGCGTATGCTGGCGTTGTAGCATGACCAAGCCTCCATTTAAAAAAAACCCACCCAGAGGGGTTGAGGCAGAGAAGGCTGACACGATTGGCAGACGTCATGAACGTGCAGGGGCACCCTCAACCGGGTAACCCGGGAGTTGACACTGCTCCAACACACCAGGGAATCAACCACCTTGGTGTTACCCAATGCGGTGGTTGTTCCTATAACCCCTCAAGAAAAAACTCCAAAACACACCTGCGGGTATACACCGGCTATACCGCAGTACAAGTGTTTCAGTTTCCAAAAAAGGGTCAACCCAGGCCTACGGGTCGACGAAACATTACTTCGGACCGGGCCCGGCGATACGGGAAGCACAGGGTCACCAGAGGAGGTCAAAGACCACCCCAACAGGCCCCTCTTCGCCATGCGTGAGAGAGGAGCGAAAAGAATGGAGAACCAGCCCCAAGCACACCGTACTTGGTATTCCCAGGCGGTCTCCCAACCAAGTACTAACCAGGACCAACCTGCGTAGCGGCCGAGATCTGACGAGATCGAGCGTGTACAGGTTGGCAAAGCCATAAGCCATTACGACAGTGCTGAGTAAAAAATTTACCCAACCAGGGTCTCCATAGCGCTTAACCCTGTGACACCCGGACCGACCTGGCATTTTTCCCCTGAAAAAAGCCCAAGTCCCTCAGGGTACCAGAACAGCAGATCTGCATCCCCGGCGAACAACGGGTTCAACTGATCCGGACCAGCGTGACCAGAACCAGTCCCGTGCCCTAACCACGCCGACATGCCTACTCCAGGAGAAGGGGCAGATATGCGTGTTGATCTTAAACATGAAAAGAAGGCGCCACCCAGACGTTCGGGGCGAACCGCGCCCGGTGGCCCACCCCCAGGGCGTGAGACCCCTCTACATATGTTCAGATCCATTCCGTCATCATCCCCCAGATATGAACGAGAATCCGTCGACAACCAAAACAGGGCGTCGGAAGAGGAAAAACCTCCATCCCAGTTGCTTTATAAAAATGCCGTTTTAACCCCAAGCAACCAAGGCGTGCCAGTCAGTCGCCTGATTACAGAACACCCCGAGCTAGCACTATGCGTGCGTCGGGACACAACCACATCAATGAACAGGCTATTTAGACCTGTCATTGAATCCCCAAGGCGCCCAGGGGAACGACAAGAGGGGTGTGATACTTCCTAACTCCAACTCTTTTTAAAAGAAAAGGAAGCACCAACAGTATGTATCCCAGTCTACACAGCCGGGGGTAAAAATTGTTTACATTTTTACATTCCACCACCCTCCCATAGAGAGGAGACGGAAATCCCCAGAGAGACTTCCCACGCGAGCTGTACAGATTGAAAAGAATATATTGCACCTTGAGCCATGTAAAAGTTTGGTTTTAGGGCTCTCCGGGGAGGAGGCACTGAACCCATACACACTCAATAATCGAATTGAATCGAATACACACACAATAGAGTAGGACTCCTTCTTGAGGTTCCACTCACCTTATCAATCTGAGGAGGAGGCTCTGTACTCTGAGGAGGCTCCCTCACATGGAAGGAGAGTCCCAACTCACAGAAGGCCCGAATAGGAGCTTCGTGAGGAGGAGCCCTGACCACCCCCCGAAACAGATCCATCACATGGACCTGAACAGCACACGGAAGTCCTACCAACAGTGACACAGTGACGTACTCTATGGCGGGGGAATTTCTGCGGTGCACACGCCCAATATTCCAGGGCGTGGGACCAGGAAACTCCCCCCCCCCTCACCCTGTAACGTGCCGAACTGCAACGTGACAGGAACCTTGAAGGACAGGTGGGTTTACCCCTGACCAACAGAAAAAAGGGGGAGGAAAGGTTACCAGTTCACCCCTTTACGACCCCACACCCATGATACGATGTAATGACAAAAAGAGTATGACGCAGTCATAGTCAGCTCCATGAAGCGTCTAACAGCTTCACACAGCGCATGTGCTAACCTGCTATCTGATTTTTACTAAGGAAAAAACACAGAATAGAGAGGGCCCTCCAAGAGCCCCGGTACCAAACTTACACATGTGCTTCTGTGGCCAGCCCAACCCAGTTGCAGGTCACACGACACACACAACCCATCATCACCTACAAAAAATGGCAAAAACACTCTACAGAGGAACGCCATTTTTCATAATGAGAGAATACATAATTCTCGATTAGTATCGGCCACAGGCCTTGCTAAGCACACACGAAAAGCGACCAAACAATCTTTTCTTTTAGGAAAATAAAGTTCCTCAAGCAGTTTTAGCACAACCTCAGCAATCAAGCTAAGGGTTACATCGTATCCCTACCACACAGTGACACAATATAGTGTAACAACATGTCTGAGAGGAGGATGAAGAAGTCCCCAGGGAACCGGGGGGAAACACAACCCTCCTACTATACCCTTAATACGGCCAGTTAAACAGGTAAACCTGTTAATGTGTGAACACACTGTTCATTGTCATTACAGGCTGAGAAAATAACCATTCTTTACTCATATGTCACTAAGCATAGCTTTATAGGTTAGTTTAACCCCCTTAGTTGTGAGTACACAGTACATAAACACACATGATGTTTCTCAACACAACAAACCAGATCATTTTCACACCTGTAACAAACAACCCGATTTGCATGGAGAAGCTAAATACCAGTGACAAAACAGTTCACACATAACTCGCGTCGTATCCTAAATGTAGTGCAGCAACACTCGTTTTGGAAAACATCGTTATTTACAAAACATTTAGAAGGGAAAGCAAGAAGAAGTGTTCAAGGCCTGGTCAGGACCTTGCCTACCTTGAGCGCAGATCAAGCGAAACTGCAGTCTCTAACATGGCACCGAAGTAACACAGCCTCCTGTGTTTGACGACACGGGCAGCTCGCTGCTCCAACCCGCCGCTACGGTGCTCCTTGTTGACGCAGCCCTCGCCGGCCTGGCTCAGGGCAGGTTCGACGAACATCCTCTGTCAAAGATGACGTCGTAGTCAAGAGTGTTAAAAACATGTTACCGTCACAGCACGTTCAACAGTGTAGCATTAAGCTAACGGCCGCTCTCGGCCGAAAGCAGCAAGCTAACGTTTACCTAGCCTAGTGACACAACAGGCTTGGTAAACACAGCGAGCTAGCGCCGCAGCTAACAGCTGACTGGCTAACACAGTAGGCCACAACTAGCATGCAAGCTAAGCAGCCACCACCTGAACTCGTACACAACGATACAACAAGTCACACTCCGACAGGCCGCCGTTCTGAAACCCTCCTCACTTTTTAAGAGAAAAGAGAAACAAGATGTTAACACAGTTTTACAACAGTGATTTTACCAACACCCGACGGAGTGTTACAAAAAGAGTCCAGAAAAGAGAGTATATACATTTGACGTAAAAACTTGGGGGAGGCTGTACATTGGAGGTGGTTGGGTAGGAGGGGTGGGTGGGGAACACTGTACAACTGTACAAGTAAAACTGTACATTGGAATATTGACAAAACCATACTTGGTCCTTTACTGTACATTGGAGGGGGTTGGGTTAGGACATTTACAGGGGCCAGTTTCGAATTGCAGTCTCTCGTAGGTGCTCTTTGAGAGTGGTTTTGAAAGTGGGTAGTGATTCACATTCCTTTACAGCTGTGGGTAGGGCGTTCCACATTGATGTGGCATAATTGCAAAACGTGTTTAGTCCCTTGTTTGAGACGAATCTGGGTTTAACATGATTTGTGGAGCTCCCTCTGGTGTTGTGGTCGTGGTATTCACTGACCTTTGGGAAGTATTTTGACATGTACATGGGTACCTTGGTCGTGTAGTGTATCTTGTAGACCAGGCCCATTGCAAGTGGCTGTAAGACAGTATGTGGTGTCAAACATATAAATGACGCTGTTCATATAGTGTCTAAATTAAAACACAGAGTATTACTTAACCAGTGTCACACTGTAAACATGTAGACTACAGCTCCATTTTATAGCCTCACACATACTTATGAAAGTCACCCGATTGTACTTGCCGTACGCGGTTTCGTTTTGACAACTGATTTTTGGTAGGTTTCAAGTTTTAAGTTTTGTTTTATTTGTCACATATAAAGTACATGGACATTCTAGTGAAGTGCTTGGTTCTGTATGATGACTGGTCAGACTACTACTTGACCTGAACCCCAGAACCCACCTCACCCCTGCCCACTTTGCCAACCTAGGATGGCTTAGAGTAGACGACAGAGTACAGCAACTTGCAATGGGCCTGGTCTACAAGATACACTATACGACCGGGGTGCCCATGTACATGTCAAAATACTTCCCAAAGGTCAGTGAATACCACAACCACTACACCAGAGGAAGCTCAACAAATCATGTTAAACCCAGATTCGGCTCAAACAAGGGACTAAACACGTTTCGCAATTATGCCACAACAATGTGGAACGCCCTACCCAAAGCCGTAAAGGAATGTGAATCCCTGCCCACATTCAAAACCGCTCTTAAAGAGCACCTACGGGAGGCTGCAATTCGAAACTGGCCACCGTAAATGCCCAAAACCCCCACCACCTCCTAATAGACAGTCTCCTCCCCACCGCATGTATATATTCCCTCCCCGCCGTATGTATATTTCCCTCCCACCCCCTCCTAATGTACAGTCCCCTCCCCATCATATGTATATACTCTGTCAGGATCTAGGGGTAACAGTACTGTATATTTGAATACCGCTTATGTCACAAATGTATCAGTACTAAATACCTATATGTCCCTATGCCATAAATGTCATGTATGTTGTGTATGTCATAAATGTCTATATGAATTGAAAATGGGGGACCCTGATGGAAACAAGACAAACGTCTTTCTCAGGTCTGCATCCCCTTAACAATTGTATGTATTGAGCCGTACTGTATTGTACCCATTCTGCAATCTGTTAAATAAAGTTTTCATTCATTCATTCAAGTTTCAAGTTCAAGTTTCAAGTTTCTTTAATAGTTGTCATACAGAAGTACAGAATACTTTCATACAAAATGCTTCTTACTGTTACGCTCCAGAGACTGTGCTAGACAAGATAGTATCAAATAACATAGTATAGCATGTAATTTAGAAGAAGAAAATGAGGTCACAGTGTTCGGTATAGACATATGTACAATGTTCTGAGTTACCATATATTATACAATACTATGCAGTGTACTAATGTACAGTACTATATAGTGCAAAGCAGAAATGGGATGAGGTACAATTTAGGTACAATTTACAGTAAGGTGTACGAGTTGTAGTGCAATCCTTCATCAATAAATATAAAGTGTGGGGAGTGGGTGCTACAGTGTGTTTGTTTAAAGTGGGTGTGTGCTATAAAGTGTGTGGAGTGGGTGCTACAGTGTGTTTGTTTAAAGTGAGTGTGTGCGTGTGGATGTGTGTGCTATGTGCGTTTGGTGGTTGTTGTTGTGTAGTGTTCATTGTTCGTTTAGCAGCCTGATGGCCTGGGGATAGAAGCTTCTTCTGAGTCTTTCTGTGCTCGCCTTGAGACTCCGGTATCGCTTGCCTGACCGCAGCAGTTCAAAGAGGCAGTTGTTCGGGTGACTGGAGTCTTTAATGATTCTCTTAGCCTTGCCCTTGCAACGCTTGTTGTAAATGTTCTGGAGGGTGGGGAGCCCCCCTCCAATTGTGCGTTCGGCTGAACGTGTCACTCTTTGTAGTCTGCTTCGGTCTTGTGCAGTGCTATTCCCAAACCAGGAGGTGATGTTGCCAGTCAAGATGCTCTCTATTGTACATGAGTAGAAGTTCTTAAGGATCTTCTGACTGACTTGGAACTTCCTTAGGCGCCTGAGGAAGTAGAGGCGTTGTCGTGCCTTCTTCACAACACTGTCAATGTGTGTGGTCCATGTCAAGTCCTCGGATATGTAGGCTCCGAGGTACTTAAAGCTGTTGACTCTCTCAACCGGTGCCCCGTCGATGCTGAGGGGGCTGTAGTCCTTGACCCCCGACCTCCTGAAGTCCACAATCATCTCCTTTGTTTTGCTGACGTTCAGGGAGAGGCTGTTTTCCTGGCACCATCCCGCCAGGACCTTGACCTCTTCCATTCATTCCCATTCATTCCATTCATTCACCCTCCTGATATTGTGCTTCATACAGTAAACATTTAAAAGAATAAAGGCCAAACACTATACAACGATATGCAATATATTTTTTTTGCTAAAATGAGGTAGGGATGTAGTGCACATTAAAAAAAAAAAAAAAGATTAAAAAAAATATTTAGTGTAGTGTTTGCTTCTGTTCTAGCCTGATCAACAGGGCACTTAAGTGGCGGTTAGTTACCTCGAGGAAACGGCTAATTACATTTACAAGAGAGAGAGAGAGAGAGAGAGAGAGAGAGAGAGAGAGAGAGAGAGAGAGACCAGCAGCGTCCCGTGGAGAGAGAGTCGCTGTATCTTTAAGAGGCCGTCTCTCCGCCGCTGCTTTGTTGTACATGAGGGGGTCGGATGGGGGGAAGGGCCCGAGCCGTGCGGGAGAGAGAGAGAGAGAGAGACCAGACAAACTTGCTGCTACACCACGGACTCTCCTCCCCTCGATGGACGACTGTTGCAGGACACGCAGGGAAACGGGATCGCTGTGGTTCTCCTCGGTCGGGGGCCGGAGCGCGTCGTTCACACAGCCCGGGCCCGCGGTGATCTTCTAGCCGGGGAAGACGAGCCGGACCTGTCGGGGATGAGCGGCGACACCGAGCGTACGACGCGTTGTTCGGCTCTGGCTGTTCGGTAAGTAGCTCTCTCTCTCTCTCTCTCTCTCCGGTAAGGCGACCGGGTGACGCTGGAAGAAAGGACTGAAATAACATGTGAGGCTAGCTTCGCTACCTGGGCTCGTCAGCGGGGGACACACTTCCTTGGCTGTGCGAAAAATCTCGCCCGCCGACTCCGTTTGCTCCAGAAACAGCCACGTTTCTTGTTAACATTGTATCCGTTTTCTCCCAGTTTGTGTTCGAAATATAATGTTGGGTTATTCTTGCAACGCGAGGAGCTCAGACGAGGAGAACTTTGTGTAGCTTCCAGTGTGGACGATGCACTGCAGCAGATCACAGGCCTGTTGGCAAGCGGATGTTTTTAAAAACCCAGCCACATCCAATTAAATGTCCAGAGGATTGCAGACAAACCTGTGGATATTTGCTGTTGTGTTGTATGTGATTTGGCTTCAGTCAACATTTTCTAGGCTATAGTGTACAGCATCAAATGCCATGTTTCCCATGTGAGAATGATCTATCTGTCATCTCTGTGAGCCCATCACCTGTATAGGATAGCCTGCTACACCCCATAAAAATTAAAACTATTTTTTTTTAAACATTCTATAGAGGTGGACATGCAGTGATTTTTGGCACAGTATGCGAGTCCACAAGAGATAAGACCCGAGGCCTTTGGGCCAATCTCCTTTTTAACACATGATATGTTTGCCGGGAATGTTTTCACTGTGCTTATAGTGTGTACAGAACTGACAACACTCCATGGAATGTTTTTTTTCATGGGTTCCCCCCCCCACTCTCTCCTCCCCTGTAGGTATATCCCTGTCTAGGCCTCGGCAGGAGCAGATTGTTCTGAAAAGGAAAAGCTTAACAAACGAGGGAAGCGGACATGGCTGGAACCTCGGCCTTCTTTTCCAACGGACCTGTTCCGTGGACAGAGAATGACACTGAGATGAACAACCTTTACCGGGACCTGGAGCTGGGCACAGTGTTGACACTGTTTTATTCCAAGAAGTCCCAAAGGCCGGAGAGAAGGACGTTTCTAGTCAAGCTGGAAACCAGGACTATTATCTGGACCCGGGGCACGGATAAAATCGAGGGGGAGAGTGAGTAATGCACACACACCACACGCACACACGTACGTTAACTTAGGCCAAAAGTTGGGACCAGGCCCTTGACCCTGTTGTTTACCAATACAAGTCTCTACTCTCCCCAGAATCAGTTTTCTTCCTAAGGTGGGTCAGTGCTTTTGTAAAAAGCTGTCCATAATCAACCGGTTTGTAGTCTGAAATGTGTTCTATAGTTAAGTCAGGAACACAAGCAAGCATACATACATAATGTAGCCTACACACACGTTAAAATGGAGATAATAATGTGCTGTGTGCGCCTACAATCGTAGATGGACACTGTGCAAAGCAGCATGGGGCCCTTGGAACTCGTCACAACAGACCGGCAGCCTGTCACCTCGTCAAACAGTTGTACACAACCCGATGGGATTTTGAACAGTTGGGGCGAATAAGGGACTGTTTTGTATTTAAATACTATTTCTTGGGAGTGACCCAGGTTGTTCAGAACGAAAACTGATAATCGAGGGCAACGAGAGGAAAGTTGCACCTGTGGCTGCTTGTGTCGTTCCCGGCCCCGGGTACAACGCACTATAACGTAGGCCTTGCGCGTCGTAAGGTTGGGTCTCTCTCCGCGGTGAACACTCCTGCCAGTGAGCCTGTGGAACTTGGTGTCTGTCTGAAGACACGCAGGGCTTCCAGTGAGCCGTTTATTTGGCTGCGTGTGTCTCCTGGGCAGCAGGATGCCTTGTGCACAGCTGCTCTCTGCTCCGGATGCAGCAGAAGGAGTAAAAAAAAAAAAAAAGGACTACGCTTATGTTTTCCCCCTTCTTCTACCAAGTAGTATGATCTTTTTTCTTTTTTCTTTCTGCCTTGAAGGGGAGAGATGGAGGGTTTCATACACACATGAGCTCTTAGCTGTCACCTGATACTCCTGGAGAGGTGATGGTGCCCAGACGGCTCATCAATGTACTGAAATAGCCCTGTCATGGTTTTTACTGGAAGGAAGTACAGGATCGTTTTTTGGAACAATTTGACCATCCTATTTTCCCCGTTATCAGTGACGTCGAGGAGAGATTAATGAGATTAGTTGACTGGAACACGTACCTGTAGGCCCTTGATCGAGGCACAAGACGTATTGTCCTCCAGATTGACTGCTAATTTGACGAATGACGATCTCCCACTACTTTGACAAATTTACAGGAAGTCGGTGCTTGTTCTTCACGGAAAAGCCTTTTGTGCATCTAGTCGACCTTATCTTGCAGAATACAAATCAATTATTTAGCAGCAGATGATTAGTCTGCTTGAATAGAACCACATAAACGGTTGTCGTTCACATAGGTGGAAGTATAAAGATGCAATGTTTTCTGACTTGATATAGATGGTAGTCTACTAGTCAGAACGCAGTGACCGTGAACCCAATGCATTGGTTATCGTTACAACCTTGTGTAACAGACTTAATATGGTCTACTTATTTCACCAAAACACCCCTGTTTCATTGTTTTGTTTGAATTTCCTACCTGTGTTGTTCTGGGGTTTGGTGTGTCTGAAGTTAACGCACCCACGTGACAATGTCATTGCGCGCGGCTCGGACAGTACTTACTTTTGGATACATAAGAGAAGGTGAAAACAAGCAACTGCACACCAAACCTAACGTTTGTACATCTGATGTGTGTCACACAGATTGCCAGTAAATGAGCCTGAGACCCAATACTGCCTCCTGCCTGGTTAATGTCACCACACACACCAGAACACAGCGCAGTCGTAACGCACTGGTTATTTACACTTGGAAATAGCACGCCATCATTTACATGTCCAGTTATCATCTTCCTCAATGCCATTATGTTTACATTGAGTCCTTTTGACAGCAGGTTCCTGTATAAAACCAGAAGTAGTAGGGCAGTTAGTTACTCTGCATGTGCATTAACACGTTTATGCTATAGCAGCTTTGTATTATTATGTCTTTACAAACCCTTTACAATTTCTACTTATCAAGGCTATATTGGGTCGTTAAGTATTTATAGATTAATTGGTACATCAAGTTTGCATGACAATTATTAACCTTTTTTTGATGATTACAGAACAATTTCTTGTAAAAGTTAATCAAAGAAAGATTTGACAGACATTGCAAATGTGATATCATTCATGATATTGGAGGAATGTTACCTTTTTGCGTAATTATTTAGATTTTCATTGAAGAAACTATTAAAATGATCTGGGGGTCTGTACTAAACAAAGACCTTTTCTTAGGTGTACAATATGAAGGACAGGCCAGGGCACCATACATTTACATTTAGTCATTCAGCTGAACGCTTTTATCGAAAGTGACTCACAAGTTCTGTACAGATCTGAACAGGTCAACAGGAAGGGTACAACTCTCGTCAATGTTTGTCAAACAGTGTTGAACTTGAGTGCTGCAGTCTTGAGTGCATAGTACGGCTGCGACTAACGATGATTAGATTTTGTTATCGATTTCATTTTATCGATTAATCTAAACTATTAACAATTGATTCTATTTGCAATTGAATATTTCAAAATGTTTTACTAGTATCCCCAGGTCACATGGGTAGTTGCCTCTTTGACACCACCTACTGAATACCCAGAGTAGGAGATGAGCCATGACGTTTATTTATGTCTATAAATGCTGTGTAGTGTGGATGCCTACTGTACCGAGTAGGGTGAGTAACCTACATGCCATTACTGCTTTTTATCTATTGACTCATTATAGCTACTTTATTATCTTGAAATAATATAACGCACGCCCGCTACTATGACATTGTTTATCATTACATACAATGTATCCATGCTTGTAGCTAAATGCTGAAATTTTGAGATTTTTTACCGGCCAAAAATTATAAATAGCTTTTTAGTATATCTCCATGAATTATTAGCTCTCCACTCCACGCTATGGTAGTGCTTGTGCCAGCACAGGAGATACGATTCCAATATAATTTTTATATATAGTTAGGCTATATACATATTTAAATCTTACTTTTCAATAAAATAGGCTCAGGAATCAGGATTGTTAAAGCTAATTAGACTAATCCATGTCAAAAAGAGTAGCCTATAGTAAATGTATACACACACACAAACAACACACACAAGAGAGAGGGAGAATAGCTTATAGCAGACTTAATGGTTTTACAATATTTTTGCTAATGAAGTGAAATATTTATTATCAACTATCCAATTCGTTTTTATTGTGTAACGCTACTTGCAATAGCGAATACTACTGGTCAGTCAGGATCACTTGTTCAGCAGGGAAGGGATCTGGGGGAAATGGCGCGAACCTCCGCGCACGTTGCGCTCTCCCAGTGAAACTCCCTGCTGTCTGGTGAAAAGAAGCGGCTGGCGACCCCACATGTGTCGGCATGTGGTCATCTACACCCTCCCCAGACTGACGATGGTAGCATAATGACTAAGTTAGGGGATGGGAGGGAAAAAAACATGTTTACACCCGTCTCTTTGTCACGCATGACGCCACTTATTAGAATTCTCCATAAATGTTTCTTCATCTAGTGTCGTATGATGAGCATGAAGTGAAACCAATGCTTGGCCTCAATAGAAAATGTATAGAAATGGCCACGATAAGCGAGTTCTACCATGTGGGTGAATGTGTCCTTGTTGTCATACATCTCATTCCAAGTTCTACCATGTGGGTGAATGTGTCCTTGTTGTCATGCATCTCATTCTAAGTTCACCTCGTGGCTCTTCTGCTACCCAGTTCATCACATTCTCCAGGCACACTGTCACTTTGTGCTTTTCCTCGCAGAGCGAGCTAAACCAGTTGGTTAACGTACACCCGTGACACTGACAGAACTTCGTACACCTGTGACACTGGCAGAACTTCGTACACCTGTGACACTGGCAGAACTTCGTACACCTGTGACACTGACAGAACTTCGTACGCGTGTCACGCTGGCAGAACTTCGTACACCTGTGACACTGACGGAACTTCGTACACCTGTGACACTGGCAGAACTTCATACACCTGTGACACTGGCAGAACTTCGTACACCTGTGACACTGGCAGAACTTCGTACACCTGTGACACTGGCAGAACTTCGTACACCTGTGACACTGACGGAACTTCGTACACCTGTGACACTGGCAGAACTTCGTACACCTGTGACACTGGCAGAACTTCGTACACGTGTGACACTGGCAGAACTTCGTACACGTGTGACACTGGCAGAACTTCGTACACGTGTGACACTGGCAGAACTTCGTACACCTGTGACACTGGCAGAACTTCGTACACCTGTGACACTGGCAGAACTTCGTACACCTGTGACAACTCTTGGTCGGTCACTGGCCTGAAAACCGGAGTGCTTTGATTTGTCACACTGACTGGGACACTCGGTTATCTTTACAGGACAGCTGCTGGAAATGCAATCACTACTGTGACGATGCAAGAAAAACGTTCTATTTGAAATGGCTGAAGTTTCCGTTCATATCTGGCCTCGTAGCGTTCCGTTTGGTGGGAACATTGGTTTGGTAATAATAATTAGGTAATTTCTTGCTTGATGACTGTGATTGACTGGTTCTTTGTCACATTTGGGGTTGTTATCTGCATAGCCTAGCCTAAGTATGTATGCATGATATGGACCTCTGTGTTGTTGTATAGACTGGTATTTGTTCATTTTTAACACATTGACCGCCAGCAGCAGGGGGCGCTGATCCCCCTTCATCGCCAGGTCTTTATTCAATGGATATAGTTTTAGACTGCAACATTTGCGAGTGCTTAAAATATATCTTATATTATATCTATGGGTCTAATAACGCTGTTGACTGTCAGTGAGTTGCTTCCAGTCAACATGCCAGAAACGGATTGTTTTTTCATCTGTACATTTCCGTTTTATACCGTTTTGAATAGAGTATGGTTTGGGTGCTGTTTCAAGTAATTCCAGGAAAAAGACGAGAAAAAGGCATTTTAGTGTAATCCAGTCATCACGTTGTAATTTTTTGGCTGATTATCTAATCATCCTGAAATCAACGCTAGATTATCATTATTATATCTTGTCGTGCATACATGAAATGGCCCTCGTAGCGGGGCGCTCGCCCCCCCCCCACCGCAGTCAACAAACAGTAATGAGCACATACACCTACACACGGATAGCTTTGATCGCGGTAGAAAGAAATATCAGATCAACGCAAAGTTTCATATATAGAGTCCTTACCTTGTCTCTGATGTAATGCAAAAAAAAGAATCCAATTATCTGATTGCCATTCCAGTTATCCACAGCGATCATGTCCCCGACATTACCGAGAATTACACACGGACGGGCGGGCGGGGTTAATATTCCATGCAGTCGTTGTAAGCCCCTGGCTCGCCTGAGTATTTAAACCCCGCCCGCACGGCTCAGATCGGCTCCTAAAACACCAGCCCATTTCCAATGGGATGCAATAGATGGATCAATACAGTCCGTATTAATTAATGTTGCGTTTTCTTTTCAAATGTAGCCAAGAGTAAAGACCATAACCCTATCGAAACAGCATTTTCAGCACTGTTTGTTTACCAATGATTTTAAGTTTTATTAGCAAAATATGAGTTTATGAATATCTCTGAGCATCCTGATGGAAACCGGATGAATTAGACACGAGGAAATAACGCGTCATGAAAGCGTTGTAGTCCTATGACTGAGGACATCCAGGGCTTTCATAAAATTACAATACCCAGCTCACACCAGCCTCTGAAAGCTGCTGAAAATATTCTTTGCGAAAATTCTTTGCAACATTATTTCTGTGATTTATATCTCACCGGTCAAACAAACCTGAACATTATTGCCATAAAATACAATGTAGATTGTTTCTTTACCTTTTTGTGAACGTCTAGGGAAAAAAAGTTGACGTCTTTGCTGCCCTGTTACGGGCGCCTGGTGGTACAAAATCCAGATTGAACTCTGCCATTGGAATATGCCATAGATGTATGACTTGGCCATAATAAGGTTTATAATTTATAGGCCTGATATTCTATATTCATATTTCAAATTGCATGTGTCCGAATGGAAAAATTCAGTACTGTATAGGGATGCACGATAATTATCGGGTCGATATCAGCAATTATGACGTCGTCCCGATAAACCCGATAAAAGTATTGATAGCTCCGCTAAAAAAGAAAATGTTATGTAATTTTTTTTAAACTTTTTTCTTCATGTCAACGTTCACACGCACAATATATGCTTACTTAGGTTACTTGATTCAACAACAAAGCAGTCGGGGCAATGGCAAGCCGAAAACGGTTGAAAATGTGGTTATTTGAAGTTTGGATAATTCTTTTCACAACTGAGGTAGGTAGATTACATTTTTAGAGACTAAAGTACCGGAAAAAGGTACCGGTACCGTATCGGTTCAAATGTGAACGGTACCCATCCCTACAGACAAAGCACAATACCTGTTGGTTTTTAGTTCACTCATTGTTCAGGGAAACACATTGTTAATGACATTGACGGATTGTGAATTTTGTGATTGACTCAAATTATATTTATTTGGAAAAATAAATAGTCACTTTATTTGAAGAGTCAAAACTGTTCTCTTGGCTTTGTTTTGTTCATAGTAGTAACGCTCATGTCATGATAAATCTGGTTAGGTCAAAACTACACGAATATACATCAAAAAAAATTATAATACAATAAATATATATATCTATCGGTATCGACCTTGAGGAGCAGAAAGTTATCGGGGACAAAAAAATCAATATCGTGCACCCCTAGTACTGTATCAACAAAAAACCCTGTAAATCATCTGCCCTTTATTAATTTGCTTAGACTTTTGTACACTTGATCTCAAGATGGTGCTGAATGAGCTCAGTGGCAACTTTCCATGTCGTGGTAAATGTTAGCATGGTATTATTAGTGGTAGTGAAGGAGGCAATTTCCACCTTACTTTGTGGGGAGCGCTTTGAGTGTCCAGAAAATTATTATGTAATTAATTATTATTATTATTATTCACCATCAAAGATGGGAAAAAAATATATATATAATAATGAAGTTTTGGTACCTATGGAACCCGTTCTAGTGACTGGCTGGTCCTGAGTTTGCTCTGAACAGGGTAAATCTGCATTTTGCTATGATGCCTCTAGCTCATGGAATGAACTCCCAACTAGAGTTGTACTGATACCGGTATCGGAAATGCCTCCGATACTGCCTAAAGTGCTGGTATCGGCGAGTACGCCGAAAGTCTAGCCTCCGATCCCATATGACGTAATTTATCAACAACACGTGCGGTATCCTCCTGCTGAGAGTGAGCATTATAAAACAAACATGTTTTTAATCGACGTGAATTAAAGTGTCAATGCCTTTTGTTATTTTAACAGCAGATACTTTCTTAAATGCCATCGTCCCGACAGAGCGGTGTTGACGGGGAGCTCTGATGTGTTCGTTGCTGGTGTTATTAGAATGAGCTGAAGAGCTAACCGAAAAGCTAGTTTTAGCTTTAACGTTACAAACAATCACAAACAACATAAACGTTACTACTAGTCGGAGCCTCTGCTACTAGCTAACTCGGGGGTCAGCAACCTTTATTATCAAAAGAGCCACTTTTCAGCAACCTTTATTATCAAAAGAGCCACTTTCCCCCCTCCCACAAAATAAAATGCTCAGGGAGCCGCATAACCTATTTACCCTTAAAATGAAGATAACCGTGTATAACATTTTATATATCTCCAAGCATACCCCACATTTAGCATAAAACGCCTGACAATTGCATACCCAAGTTTGTTGCATTAATGGAATTATAAAGCAACAAAAAGAAACATTTAAACTTTTTATTGCTGTTTTTACCTGTTATAACAAAGGAAAACCTCAAACTCTTATGAAGAGGAGAAAAAACACTGGCATCTGTAGACCGACTTTGAAATAAAACCCTGAACTATGCAGATCTATTTGAGTCCTTCCCTTATTTGTGGAAAATCTATAAAATAAAAATGTTCGTTGTTTGCAAATTTCGCACCACATATCAGGCATACGGGTAAGCCTGCATCGTTAGTCGTGAAAGCAAATTAATCTGTCCACGCTGAATTAAACCCTCTATTTTCCTCAGACTTTCCTTTTTTTGGATTTATCCATGGTTAGCTTACTGGGGGGTCGGAAACTCAAGATTAGCCACTTGCAGATGGCAGGGAGAGGCGCGGGGTGTGACGTACTGTATATTTTTGACAAAATATTTTAGTTGATGAAATATTTTTTCATTTCAGTGTCACAGTATGACATCGATCTCTAAAATAAGAGAAAAAAAGAAATAATAAAAAAAAGTAGAGAAAAAGTTTTATTTCTTTTTAGGCCAGGGAGCCGCAGCTGATTGGCTAAAGAGCCGCATGCGGCTCCGTAGCTGCAGGTTGCCGACCCCTGAGCTAACTGAACCAGAGCACCTGGATAGTGCAACAACGTATAACATCCGTGCGGAACCAATGTCCCAACAACCGTTCCGTGGGTGAACTCATTGAGCATAGTTGTCAATTAATGATACTTGTAGCTAAGGGGCTACACAACCCGGACTGTATTGATATGTTAGATTAAACCACTAATGCAGAATATTAAATTAGCCAGACAGTATAGGTACACAAAATGGCGGACACTCTATTAACGGCGCGGGGACAGGGATACAAGTTAAACAAGCATTTTAATAGTAATAGCAACATACATATTCTATAAACACGGCTCTCCTTTAATAATGGAATGTCAGGGCAACAACGTCAGAGGTAACGATAGTCTTTAACTACTAGTACTCGACCATTGAAGCGTGGAGTGGATTGAGAAGAAGCACGTCGAACAGGGAAAAGCAAGATGGTGGATGGAGACGGTGGTCCTCTAGAGTTCCTACTCCAGAGGGCTGCAGACACACTTAGGATAATCCGTTCGTCGCTGGGGAGGAAAGGGTCTCGTACGGAACCGGTCCTTGTATTCCTAGCGCCCGATGGCAGGATTAATAGCTATTAGTCCAAAAGCCTGTTGGCATGGTGATAGCTAGTTAGCCCCCTTTTGTACTTAAGGCTAACCCGCAGAAAGTCTTTAATAGGTCTTGTAGATCCGGGACGTTGCTGAGTTCAACTATAACGATACGTTACTTCGCTCACACAAGTCACTATACTGTGCCAATAGTGGCTCGACAATATTATAGTTGTATCTAATTAGCCGTTTGGCTCTCTATAACGATACGTTGCTTTCGGTCTGTGTACAACTGCACCAAAAACGTCTTCTCCACAACACACTCTGTAGCTGGTTACCTGTGGACTGAGTCTGTTCACCCACACAGAACAGTATACTCTCTCAGGACTTGCCTGGGCATGTTTCGAACATGTCTACAGGGGGCGCGCGCTGGCGCCTATGGCGTTAAGAATGGAACATATACAAAAGGCAAATGATAAATACTGGCACGTAAAACAGATGACGTGAAGATATATATCTTATATATATAAACAATATATAAGTTATACAAAATAATAAACGCAGACTTTCAGTGTTAATCTGGACCTTCAGAACAATACTAATACTAATCTATACAATCACCTGTTGTTGAATAAATACCATTACTTTCTACTAGTTATTACTAAAAAACAGTATATATAAAACGGTATCTGTAGCTATACATTTTTATTTTTTTTAATATAATTTATATAATATTTTTGTTTTATGTATGTATCGGTATCGGCCAAAGCTTAGGTATCGGAATCGGATCGGGAAGGAATTCTTTTTATCGGAACATCTCTACTCTCAACAGTCCTTAAAGGGGAACTATCTTATAAATGGCCTTTTTGAGTGTTTAGCATTGTTTCCGAGCTATGTGAACTTATATTAATATGATCTATGTCTCTAATTCTCATATTGGCGCATTCTTCCAATTCTCCTCCAATATTCACCCTCACTGAACTGAGTCATCTGAAAATGTGATGATTTGTGATGTCAGAGAGACACCGCTGCATGATAATGTGGCTGTGTGGCATCAGGTACATGATGAGCTGCACACAGTGGTTGGAGCCCAGGCTCAAAACGGCTCGAGATCTTGAGGTAGAAAAATGCTGTTTTTGAGGACTTGATTAGAAATACAAAACAATGGGGGAAAAAAATTACAGAGGTGTTCCATAGACTCACAGGAATTGTGTAAAAGTGCCCAAATAGTGAAAGAAATAGTCAAATAGTTCCCCTTTAAAGCTTGAGATTCTCCCCTCTGTTGCAGAGTTTAAAACCTTGATCTCCTTACTTGTCTTATTGTTATGATTTTATATGCCTTTTCTTTCTGTATACTCGATGTGACTGCCTTTCGAGTTTGAAACTAAATGTGTTTCATCGGTGACCACGGTCGCAGCCTCACCTCTAATCTTCTAAGTACCGCCTCTAAGTGCTGTGTCTTTTAGCGCTTGGTGTTTTCATTGGTCGGCAGAGAGGGCTGACGAGGCCAGACGTTGCGTTTTGATTTCCCTCAGAAAACAGAGAGAGCTCTTATCTGGTCAGAGCTGGTTATGGAGATGTTGATCCTTAAACTAGGGGGGGGGGGGTTGACCCTCAGACAATGACTGTTGGGCAAGCGGGGCTTATCAGCAACAAACACATTGGCAGAGCTGTGGCCTTGAAACTTACTGGAGAAATATGGGGCGTCCGCTATGCTTCACGGGGCAACGTGGTGGTAAATGGTGCCTTTATCCAAAGCACTTTACAATTTGTTCCTCACGTTCACTCACACATTCACACACCCACGGCGGAGGCGGCCATGCAAGGTGCCAACCCACTCATCGGGAGCAGTTAGAGGTTAAAGGAACACGCCAACTTTTTGGGAAATTGGCTTATTTGCCATCTACCCTGGAGTTAGACAAGCAGATGCATACCCTTTTCTTCTCTGTGCATGCATTAGGCTTAGGGAACAGCTGCACCGTTAGCCTAGCTTGGCGTCATTCACTGGAAGTAGGTGTGCCAGTGTAGCCTAGTTCCCAACAGTCACGAAATACAACTCCAAAACATTCCTGTAAACATGTTGTGACCTGTGTATTAAATAAATAATAATTAGACATTTTCGTTTTCTAAGCAGATATATACTCTTTGACTATTTTGTCGAAGCACTGCTGCTTGGTCGCAGTGATTTCATCACCTCAAAAGCCCTGTTTTTCAAAAAACAACAGGGCTTTCAGGTGATGAAATCTTATATAAGAACTAGGCTACACTGGCACACCTACTTCCAGTGAATGACGCTAAGCTAGGCTAACGGTGTGGCTGTTCCCTAAACCTAATGCATGCACAGAGAAGAAAAGGTTATGCATCTGCTTGTCTAACTCCAGGGTAGATGGCAAATAAGCTCATTTCCCAAAAAGTTCCAACTTCCTTTAAGTGTCTGGCGCAAGCCGCAAGGACACTTCGACACGCTACCCGGGAGGAGCGGCAATCGAACCGGGAACCTCCGGATTACCAGATGACTGCTCTACCTCCCGAGCTACTGTCGCGTGGTTCTACATGCTGCTGCTGACTGGCAGTTCCTCCTGTCATCAAGCTAATGACCATGTGCTGAGGACACCTGTGGAAACTGTCTGAACGTCATGAACATCGTCACATACTATTTCCATACCTCTTATGAAGAACACACACGCACACCGACCGGGGGAAACATCCATACCGCAATATATCACGATATATCCAACCAGAGTGCAAATGTAACAGTAGTGACAATAGTAATATACAATGTACTTAAACTGGGTATAAAATATATTGATGCACCGATGTGAAAATTGTGGCCGATACCGATATTAATATTGCTGTTCTGGCCGATACCGATATTTACCGATGTCTATATCTCTGTATAGAAAACAATTTTTTATGATGATCAAATAAAGAGCTATTTTCCAAAACTCATATTTTTTTAACTTATTTCATGAAAGCAAAGTGTTTTGTTTGTCTAAGATTTAAAAAGGTGTAAACTTTACAGCACTGACAAAGTTGAACAAAGTGCTGTACAAGTCCCACAACATAAAAAAAAAAAAAGTAAAAAAAAAAAAAAATTTAATTTTTTTTTTATAGTTGATTCCATTTTTATTGCTCAATTCCGCGATTCCGTCCGCGATTCCGTGATCGCGGATTCCATATGGCTCTATCCTCAGCAGTGTTTGTTCAGGGGGAAAGTCCTCAGCAGTGTTTGTTCAGGGGGAAAGTCCTCAGTACAGTGTTTGTTCAGGGGGAAAGTCCTCAGCAGTGTTTGTTCAGGGGGAAGGTCCTCAGCAGTGTTTGTTCAGGGGGAAAGTCCTCAGTACAGTGTTTGTTCAGGGGGAAGGTCCTCAGCAGTGTTTGTTCAGGGGGAAAGTCCTCAGTACAGTGTTTGTTCAGGAGGAAGGTCCTCAGCAGTGTTTGTTCAGGGGGAAAGTCCTCAGCAGTGTTTGTTCAGGGGGAAAGTCCTCAGTACAGTGTTTGTTCAGGGGGAAAGTCCTCAGCAGTGTTTGTTCAGGGGGAAGGTCCTCAGCAGTGTTTGTTCAGGGGGAAAGTCCTCAGCACAGTGTTTGTTCAGGGGGAAAGTCCTCAGCAGTGTTTGTTCAGGAGGAAGGTCCTCAGCAGTGTTTGTTCAGGGGGAAAGTCCTCTGTACAGTGTTTGTTCAGGGGGAAAGTCCTCAGTACAGTGTTTGTTCAGGGGGAAAGTCCTCAGCAGTGTTTGTTCAGGAGGAAGGTCCTCAGTACAGTGTTTGTTCAGGGGGAAAGTCCTCAGCAGTGTTTGTTCAGGGGGAAAGTCCTCAGCAGTGTTTGTTCAGGGGGAAAGTCCTCAGCAGTGTTTGTTCAGGGGGAAGGTCCTCAGTACAGTGTTTGTTCAGGGGGAAAGTCCTCAGTACAGTGTTTGTTCAGGGGGAAAGTCCTCAGTACAGTGTTTGTTCAGGGGGAAAGTCCTCAGTACAGTGTTTGTTCAGGGGGAAGGTCCTCAGTACATTGTTTGTTCAGGGGGAAGGTCCTCAGTACAGTGTTTGTTCAGGGGGAAAGTCCTCAGTACAGTGTTTGTTCAGGGGGAAAGTCCTCAGTACAGTGTTTGTTCAGGGGGAAGGTCCTCAGTACAGTGTTTGTTCAGGGGGAAAGTCCTCAGCACAGTGTTTGTTCAGGGGAAAGTCCTCAGCACAGTGTTTGTTCAGGGGGAAGGTCCTCGGTACAGTGTTTGTTCAGGGGGAAAGTCCTCGGCAGTGTTTGTTCAGGGGAAAGTCCTCAGCACAGTGTTTGTTCAGGGGGAAGGTCCTCGGTACAGTGTTTGTTCAGGGGGAAAGTCCTCGGCAGTGTTTGTTCAGGGGGAAGGTCCTCAGTACAGTGTTTGTTCAGGGGGAAGGTCCTCAGCAGTGTTTGTTCAGGGGGAAAGTCCTCAGTACAGTGTTTGTTCAGGGGGAAGGTCCTCAGCAGTGTTTGTTCAGGGGGAAAGTCCTCAGTACAGTGTTTGTTCAGGGGGAAAGTCCTCAGTACAGTGTTTGTTCAGGGGGAAAGTCCTCAGCAGTGTTTGTTCAGGGGGAAAGTCCTCAGTACAGTGTTTGTTCAGGGGGAAAGTCCTCAGTACAGTGTTTGTTCAGGGGGAAAGTCCTCAGCAGTGTTTGTTCAGGAGGAAGGTCCTCAGCAGTGTTTGTTCAGGGGGAAAGTCCTCGGTACAGTGTTTGTTCAGGGGGAAAGTCCTCAGTACAGTGTTTGTTCAGGGGGAAAGTCCTCAGTACAGTGTTTGTTCAGGGGGAAAGTCCTCAGCAGTGTTTGTTCAGGGGGAAGGTCTTCAGTACAGTGTTTGTTCAGGGGGAAAGTCCTCAGCAGTGTTTGTTCAGGGGGAAAGTCCTCAGTACAGTGTTTGTTCAGGGGGAAAGTCCTCAGTACAGTGTTTGTTCAGGGGGAAAGTCCTCAGTACAGTGTTTGTTCAGGGGGAAGGTCCTCAGTACAGTGTTTGTTCAGGGGGAAAGTCCTCAGTACAGTGTTTGTTCAGGGGGAAGGTCCTCAGTACAGTGTTTGTTCAGGGGGAAAGTCCTCAGCACAGTGTTTGTTCAGGGGGAAAGTCCTCAGCACAGTGTTTGTTCAGGGGGAAGGTCCTCGGTACAGTGTTTGTTCAGGGGGAAGGTCCTCGGCAGTGTTTGTTCAGGGGGAAGGTCCTCAGTACAGTGTTTGTTCAGGGGGAAGGTCCTCAGCAGTGTTTGTTCAGGGGGAAGGTGCTCTGTACAGTGTTTGTTCAGGGGGAAGGTGCTCTGTACAGTGTTTGTTCAGGGGGAAGGTCCTCAGTACAGTGTTTGTTCAGGGGGAAGGTCCTCAGTACAGTGTTTGTTCAGGGGGAAAGTCCTCAGCAGTGTTTGTTCAGGGGGAAGGTCCTCAGTACAGTGTTTGTTCAGGGGGAAAGTCCTCTGTACCGGACATAGCGGTATGAGACGTCAAAAAGAGACCGACGGGGATCAGGTGGGAGTTTGCAAGTTGCACGCTACAAACAAACAAAAAATAAACGCGTCACACTTCCTCTGCGAAACGCACCACCGGCAAACTGACTGCTGGTTATGCATACGAACTGATGGTTCCTGCTGTGATGATGATACCAGCAGCTAGTTGCCATTAGTGAGATGGGGGTGAGTGAGGTAGGATTGGAGGGAGAGGGTGATGGAGGAAATGTGGGGAGTGTAGCAGGACGCCTCCTCTCCTTTGGTAAGGTGACACCTCTGGCTATCTCTTCCTTCCTGCGCCTGTCCCAAGCAGATGATGAGGGGGGGAGGGGGCAGTGAATATTTTGACATAACCCTTTCACTGCGACAATGCAGGATGTTAACCCTTTCACTACCACACTACAGATGGTTAACACTTTCACTACCACACTACAGAAGGTTAACCCTTTCACTACCACACTACAGACGGTTCCGTCTGTAGTGTGGTAGTGAAAGGCGTCTGTAGTGTGGTAGTGAAAGGGCTGTAGTGTGGTAGTGAAAGTGTTCATAAAAATACTCGAACTCTGGCAGAATGGGTTTGTTGGCCTTGGCGGAAGTGATGTGATGTGCTGTGCTATGGACTGGTGGGTGTTAGGTTTCTGTTGCCAAGAAGACGATTTAGGCATGAGAACACGCACACCTTTACACACGAGGGAGGCACAGATGTTGCGTGTAGGAGGAGCACAGGATGTGTGGTTTGGGGGCAGGAAGAGAGGCAGGAGCTGAACAAAGTGTGTGTGTGTGTACAGAGAGCCCTTGCTCTCTCACTGGGTTTTTCAACGGCTGATAATATTAAGCAGATAGGAATCCACTTATCTGTACGGTCCTACATCTTCTGGGACGTTGCTTATGTCATGTGAGAGCATAATGGTCTGAGTCGAGAGCCACAATGGGTCTGTGTGTTTTTAACATGCAATATATTGTTTTTAACATAGCTTACATTCAATTGTCAAATTAACAAACCGTTGAATGGGAAGCCTACCGCCTCACCTGTACCATATATCGATCAATACAGGACTGGCGAGATGATCTCTTTGACTTATGTTTTACCCTAACTTCTTATTAATTATTTAATTGTATTCTTTAAAAAATTTGTGCATGTTAACATTATTGTATGTACTGCAGATATTGGCTTGCAATTTCCAATCAACTCTACCTAACGGATTGGGTCAAGTCATATGGAATCATGATATGTTGGATGGATACAGATTGAGAAAGTGATTGTAAGATAGCCGTATAGAGTGGACCGGGGGGTTTAATAAGCATGTTGGTTTGCTCTAACGGTAGCAGGGTGTGGCCAGGTGTTTGAAGGTGTTTTGAGGATGAGGTGTTTGAAGGTGTTTTTGAGGATGAGGTGTTTGAAGGTGTTTTTGAGGATGAGGTGTTTGAGGATGAGGTGTTTGAAGGTGGTTTGAGGATGAGGTGTTTGAAGGTGTTTTGAGGATGAGGTGTTTGAAGGATATTAAGGATGAGGTGTTTGAAGGTGATCTGACCATACGTGTATCCACCTTTTACTTAACCTTTTTAAATTATGACGATTCTGACTTGAGTTATTTTGTATGTTACAAGAGACTTAAGTTTAAGTCAAACACTTTGATATATATCATAGTGCTTGACTTAAACTTAAACATAACATATGATATATCTCCTTCATGCGAAGTTAAAGCTACTCAAAATGAAAGTGAAACTTATGTTACTCTATACTGTGTGAAATAGATCTGATGTCTATGCAGAGATGTTCAATTTATAATGTTGTTTGACTATGTATTGATGACACACTTAATATTTGACAAATGAGTTTTTTATTTGATGAATGTGGGCATCGATATGCAAAAATTAACTAAATGTGGGGCGGCTGGGTAGCCCAGTGGAGAATGCACTCGAATCCAGCTGTCAGCGGTACCTCCGGCATGGTCAGTAGGGCTTACCTTCGAATAATTTTTTGGCAATCGAAGCTTCGGGGCCGAGCTTCGATTTTAATTCGAAGCTTCGAATTAATTTTTTTTTTTTTTTATATATGTTGTGGGACTTGTACAGCACTTTGGTAAACTTTGTTGTTTTTAAATGTGCTCTATAAATAAAGTGGATTGGATTAATGAATTAAGTAGCCCCTTTCGTGACTGTAACGCAGCCAACACGGCTGTGTGATTTAATTCAAGGTGGATCGCTGTTGTCGTTTGAACAACTTCAGATTTCATGGGAACTACCAATCCCCCAAATCAAGAATGTTTAAGATGAATGAAGTAAGATTTTGATTATTTGAAATATGGCCTGTGTAGACTAAACTATGCACTGAATTATGTCAGTCTACAAGGTCCGGATTCTACATGGTCCGGCAATGTAGACCTTGTAGACTCCACTACAGACCAATTATCAGTGAATGTTCATGCATTTTTAAGAAGGGCTACTTCCACAAAAAAACAAAGAACTCACCAAAACATCCCAGTAGCACCTTATCTAAATGTTCTATTTCATATATGGAGATTCATATTTATTTATGTATTGCATGCATTTCTACATTTTATTTCCTATTTTGTTTATTCATCCCAGTATCTTTCTTTCTTATGTGTGGAATTCTACAAGGCATTTACATTTAGTCATTTAGCTGACGCTTTTATCCAAAGCGACTTACAAGTTCTGTATGACAGGTCATCAGGAAGGATACAACTCTATCAGCTGAGTAACAATATTCATCAAAGTGTTGCGTGTTACAGTGTAGGTTTGTTTATTAGGACAAGTGCATGACAGTAAGGTTAGTTAGGGTTTGATTTTTTTTTTTTTTTTTTTTTTCTCAGATAATTGAAGTGTGTCTTTAGTCGACGGCGAAAGATTGGATGGGATTCGGCTGTCCTAACTGGGGTGGGTAGTTCATTCCACCATCGTGGGGCAAGGACTGAGAATAGGCGTGTAGGTGGTGTATATGTGTTTGAGGATGATATCCTTCAAACAGGCAATAGTGATGATATAATTTGGGCAGTGCTGAGCTGGGTTACTTTCCTCCAGTGTATTTGTCCCCCGGCCCCACCCAATGGCCCCATGCACACACACACACCAGCGTTTCCGTTAGCCGGTAATTACCGGTATTTGACCGGCAAAATCTGTTGAAGTCCGACATATTTAATCTCTCCGGTCTTAATGTCCGGTGAAAATAATTCCCTGAGTCTAAGCACAATTTGATTATTTGAATTGTATTAAAATAGGCTAAAATTAAATAGCCTATGCGATGAACGAAACGATCATTACATTTGTTTCCTCGTTGCTTCTAATAATGACAACGACGTTGTCAGCGAGAGCTTAGTGCTGGGTGTGCGAACTTTTGTGAAGCTGCAGAGCCATAGCAACAGCAGCACAATGCAGTATTCCAGCAGTACTCCAATTCAGCCATTTTCAGCCAATGTTGGGTGGGGGGCGCTGCTGTGCGGTTCCCAGAAAAGAGCCAATAACAGCTGAATCAGCTGCTCTGCAGCGCCATACTCTTTGCAAATAAGTCGTTGCGAGGTGGAGAGTCGTCACGCAAACCACGATAAAGTTGCCGTCTCTCTGCTTTCTCAGTTCTTCGCTTGATATAATTAATACAAATGTCCAATATAACGGAATTCGTTAGCTCATAAAAATGTGATTATAACAGACTGCTGTTTAGTGTCGGACCGACTGCAGTCTATTTTATTTCAAGTCAGCAGCAGCACGGAGTATCGAGGGACTTATTTTATTTGGAATATATTAATGACTGTATACGCAAAAGTAGCCTAGTTTTAAGTAATACTATTATAAATCTACATGCCTTGAGGATGACATTCTTTATATAGCCTGCCTATCAATTGTTTTAAAGCTCAATAAACTATGACCGGAATTAATCTCATTTGTCCGGTAGATTGAAATCTTGCAGGTCACGGAGACCGGCAACAATTTTTTCTAACGGAAACCCTGACACACACACAAACCGAAGTAATTTTTTATTTTATTTTTAACTTCGATTTTTTTTTAATGTTCGAAGCTTGTGCCATCGAACGAAGCTTCGAAGTATTTAAGACAGCCCTAATGGTCAGTCGTCCCTACTAACACAATTGGCAGTGTTAGCGGGTGGGAAGCCAGCGGGGTATGTGTGTGTCCTGGTTGTTGTAAACTGCGGTTCCTACTGGTCGGTCGGGCGCCTGTTCAGCAGGGAAGGGATCTGGGGGAAATAGTGTGAACCTCTGCACGCGTTACATTCCCCCAGTGAGACTCCTCGCTGTAGGTGAAAAGAAGCGGCTGGCTGACTCCACATGTATCGGAGGAGGCATGTGGTAGTTCTACACCCTTCCCAGGCCGACAGTGGGGCAATGCGCACAACGACCAGGAAGGGAATTGGCATAACGACTAAATTGGGATGGGAGCAAAAATACAGAAAGTGAGAAAAAAATGAACTAAATGGGGTTTATTTCTATAAAGAAAAACAAGCATGGGGACCTAGTGTGAAAAACAAGGTGGGGGAGGTGGGCAAGTAATGTACTCTGTGGAGCCTGAACAGATAGATGGATAGATTGATAGATAACTTATTACATATTAATACGATATTGTAAGGAAGGGGCAGGACCAGATAAGCTTTGCTTCATTCTGTCCCTTCTCGAACAAAACCATTGTCTTGAACTATGCTGATTATTAGAGATGTTCCGATAAAAAAAATTCCTTTCCGATCCGATACCTAAGCTTTGGGTATCGGCCGATTCCGAATCTCCGATACCAGTGCATACATAATTTTTTTTTGATATTATATATTTTTTTTTTTACAGCTACAGATACTGTTTTATATATACTGTTTTAGTAATAACTAGAAAGTAATGGTATTCAACAACAGGTGATTGTATAGATTAGTATTAGTATCATTAATTGACAACTAGGGGTGCACCGATATATCGGTCGGGTATCGGTATCGGCCGATAAGTGCCTTGTTGACTGCTATCGGCCTATCGGCTGATAAGCTCAAATGTGCCGATAGCAGTCGCCGATAAATACCCATCAATTTGTGTAGCGTCAAAAGGCAAAAAAAAAAAAGTTCACTCGCGACCTACCTGCACAACGCCCGCCGTCCCCCACACACACACACAAGCTACTGCATCAAAGTAACTACTTATGATTAACAAGGCATTCGTTTTGTGGCATTAACGTTATATAGTTAGTGTTACACGGACAATAACATCAGCATATTATTATTACCCATAGCAGCAAGGCATTACTCCGAGTCCGTTCATTAGCTACCGGGAGATGCAAGACTAACGTTACTGGTGAAAATGTGATTTGCGTTGGAATACTCCTTTGCCAACTTGCTGTACTTTGCTTGCAGGTCTGCAGCCATTATTGCTGCATTATGAATAGCCCCAACTTTAGCCAAGGTAACGTTATGGCTAAACCTTTAACAATAGTTAACGCTAGCTTTCGGTTAGCTGTTCAATGCTATTAATAACACAACTCCCCGTCAACACCCTCTCTCGGGAAGATGGCATTTAAGAAAGTATCTGCTGTTAAAATGACACAAACATTCGTTTTGTGGCATTAACGTTATATAGTTAGTGTTACACGTTCAATAACAAGCATATTATTTACCCGAAGATAGCAGTAAACAAGGCATTACTCCGTTAGTCCGTTCATAGCTCGGTTCCATTCCGTTGCTCATTCCGTACCCAACTACACATTCTGCAATCTGTTAATAAAGTTTTCAACCAGACAAATGTATAGAAAGGCTTTGTTTTATTATAACATTTGTTGCAGTAAAATCATTATGTCTCATTTGGTCATGCTGTGGTGTGGAGCGCCGGTCGGCGGGCCGGGCAGCTAACGTAGCTACGTTAAGTGTGTTCTGCTCTCGCAAACAGAACAATGGCGGCATGCCCGAAAGTAGAAAAATTTATAAACGCTTGCCGATTGGTGGTAAGGACAGCAGGAGGTGGGTGCTAGCGGTGTGGCGTAATTGGCCGAATCGACTGTCAATCAAAATGGTTCCATTGCATTGGTTGAAAGCTCTGGTTGAGAGAATAGTATCCCGCTGCAGGCCGCAAGAATGGTTCCATTGCATTGGTTGAAAGCTCTGGTTGAGAAAATAGTATCCCTCTGCAGGCTGCACGACTATACTGGGAGAGAGATAGTGATACCATAAACATATTTCTTGATGTTTCCTTTTTTTAAGTAAGTAAAGAGGCCTACAAATACAAACATACACATACAAATATACAGTAGTTTCATTAAAATAAAATAAAAAAAAATTACAAATACTTATATACAAATATCGGTATCGGCCGATAGTGTTAGTTGAACTATCGGTATCGGCGGCCAATTTTCATATCGGTGCATCCCTATTGACAACTATGCTCAATGAGTTCACCCACGGAACGGTTGTTGGGACATTGGTTCCGCATGGACTTTATACGTTGTTGCACTTGCTATCCAGGTGCTCCGGTTTAGTTAGCTAGTAGCAGAGGCTCTGGCTAGTAGTAACGTGTGTTGTGATTTTTAATGCACAATAAATATTCAACATTCTCTTTTGAGACTCCGCCTCAGACTCTTATCCTTTGGCACTAAAAGCTAAACATTGTCACCGGTATGGCTGTCCGCAACATGTCATTAATTGCGTGCGAGAGGTCGATCAGTGACGATACTTAGGTTAGCCACGTTGAAAGACAATGTAACGTTACTGGTGAAAAAGTGATTAACCTTGGAATACTCCTTTGCCAACTTGCTGTACTTTGCTTGCAGGTCTGCAGCCATTATTGCTGGATTATGAATAGCTAGGGCTGGGCGATATGGCCAAAAAGTATATATTTTTATTTTTTATTTTTTTAACAGATGTATGTTTATTTATTTTGCAGCAATTCTTTGTCATTGCCGCCATCTTTAGTGTTACATCCCCTCACACTCCAGTTCTCAGGTTGCAGCTGGTTTGAAAGCGAAAGTAAACCGGCTTCTCTGCTGGCTGTGGCTCCAGGGGAGTTGAACAGTTCTGGCTCTGCTAGTTTCTTTTCTATCTTTTGGCGCTTTTTTGGTGGACAAACCGCACATGTGCACCGTGACTCCTGACTGGAGTCTAGCTCTGCTAGCACACATAGCCTACTGTGTACAGACTGTTTCAAACTGTATTTTAAATTAGAAAGCAAACAAAATAAATGGACAAGAGAAAAATAAATCTCTTTGGTCAGTATTGTCATTTGGACAAGCAAAGCCATTACTTTAAGTTGCAAGAAAGATAAGTCTGTCCACTGTCTCTGGTTTTAAAACTGCCCTGTTGCAGGTCACACATTTTTTTCGATATCGATTATTAAAATATATTGCGATAATTATCGTTATATCGCCCAGCCCTATGAATAGCCCCAACTTTAGCCAAGGTAACGTTAAGCTAAAACGAGCTCTTCAGCTAATGCTAATAACACCAGCAAACAAACACATCAGAGCTCCCCATCTCACCTCTCTGTCAGGACGATGGCATTTAAGAAAGTACCTGCTGTTAAAATGACGAACAGCATTGACACTTTAATTCACGGTAGATTAAAACACGTTTGTTTTATAATGCTCACTCTCAGCAGGAGGATACCGCACATGTTGTTGATAAATTACATCATATGGGATCAGAGGCTAGACTTTCGGCGTGCTCGCAGATACCAGCATTTTAGGAAGTGTCTGAGGCAACTCTACTGATTATTGCTTCCACTAGGAAGATATGTTATTTTATTTATAATTTTTATTTGGTTTTTGTTGTTTTTTGTTATTACAAATGTGTTTGTTTTACGGTTGAAATGTTCTAGATAAATAACTACCGCAGCAGCCTAACACACGCACCCACTCTCTCTTGTCCAGACGGACAAGGTTTGTGCCACTGACCATCAAAGAGCATGTTTCTCAGATCAGCAGCCGGTGGTTTTGCTAGCATGTCGTGGTGCAGACAGAAGATGTTTCATGGGGCTGCTAGACTGATCTGGTGACTCTGTAACACAGGGTGGCTATCTGGCTTGAGCTTGAAGTCTGGTCATGTAACATGTTGAAGTCTGGTTTTTAAGTTGGGTCATGTTTTTAAAGCAGGTCATGTTTTTAAACCGGGTCATGTTTTTAAACCAGGTTATGTTTTTTAGTTGGGTCATGTTTTTAAAGCAGGTCATGGTTTTTAAGTCTGGTCTTGGTTTTTAGTTGGGTCATGGTTTTTAAGTCTGGTGATGTTTTTAAACCGGGTCATGTTTTTAAGTCGGATCATTTTTATTTTTTATTTTTTTTGCAAGTCATGTTTTTAAGTCTGGTCATGTTTTTAAACCGGGTCATGTTTTAGTTTTTCAGTTGAATTATGTTTAACGTTTCAAGGAAATCCACTGTTAAAAAGAAGGTTAAAGTTTTTTTTATTCAATAAATTCATCATGTTTTCAAAAATAATTGATCTCTCAATATTGACCAACATAATCGTGATTATGATTTTTGCAGTGATTCATTTTCATTTCACCTTATATCAATAATGTTTTATTTACATTCAACTGCGAGTTTGGTATTCAAATACATAAATGTTCATCAGCATTTGGCTGTTGGCCACGTCCAATGGCCACTGGTGAAAAATATTCTGGGTGGGGCTGTGCCATATTCACTCAGTTTCAGTAACTACAGTATATAACCAGACTTACAAACTGATAAGAGGTGAAAAAGGGGACATGTTTGTAAACCAAACCCCTGTAGGGGTGTGGGGGCATGAAGAAAATCATCGTGATTTTAACATGTAAACGAAGCACTCGGAAGAAAATAAAGGGAAAAGACAACCCGTATCCGGGTCTGACGGCACTACAATTACATTTTCATATCATAATTAGTAGGGGTGGGACGATACATCGATCCAGATCGATACATCGATGTAATTATCAACGATCGGATCGATGCGATGTAATAAGATCGATTCATATCGATACTCTTATTTTGAAAATCCTGTGGCGAGTCTCGTAATTGATTGTGTTAAATGGGCATATGATATCATCTCATATCGATCGCAGGCACCTGAATCTAATCGTATTGTATCGTGAGAGACTTTGTGATATCGGCAAATATCGTATCGTTGTCCAAAGAATCGATATCGTATCGTATCACGATGAAACTGGTGATTCCCACCCCTAATAATTAGTGCTGTCAGGCGATTAAAAAAATTTATCTAATTAATTACAGGATTTGTAATTAATTAATCTCATTTGAATCGCATAACTATTTTAGACCTGATATTCTATATATATTTTTTTTATCCACTTTTTCTCCCATTTTCTAGATTTTCTCCCATCCCAATTTTTGTATCATCCAATTCAACCCTCCCCTGTCACGAACGCTGTTTCTTGCCTCCCACAAGCCGGCTGCAATGTGGACTAAGTCATACATGGCACAAGTCCCCTCCGGTACTTGAGGTAACAGCAGTCGCATCTTTTCACCTGCGCAGCTCGATCTCTCAGTGGCGAGGAGTAACGCGTGGGAGGCTCACGCTGCCCCCGACACTTCCTGATTCTACTGCGCAGGCGCACCAACCGACCTGTAGGAGTCGCTGTCCACAACGCCCGATCCCCACCCATCAGTTTCCCACCCCCTAATACGGCCAATGTGTATTAGTATGAACGACCAGCTAAACTGAAAGCAATGTGGAGCGCTGGGATCGAACAGGCGATCCCAGCGTATCCGCATTCGTGGCGAGCGCCTTGCCCACTACGCCACGTAGCCGCCCATCTGATATTATATATTCTATAATCGTATTTCAAATGGCATGTGTCCGGATGGCAGAATTCAGTACTGTATCTACAAAACCTTCTGTTTAATCATCTTCCATTTATTCATTTGCTTAGATTTTTCAGGTCTGGTCAATTTTAGCATGGTGTTATTCAGTTTTACGATTTTTTTTAATTGATATTCTCATTCAGTGGAGGCTATCACGTGCTTCCTCCGACACACGTCTAGCCAATCAACCGCTTATTTTCACCTGGCAGCGAGGACTCTCACTGAGAGGGTGTAATGTGTGGAAGGATCACACTACCCCCCTTAGATCCTATCCGCGCTGAGCAGGCGCCCCGACCGAACTGTAGGAGTCGCTGTTTACAACGACCCGGATCCACCCCGCCAGCTTTCCCACCCTTAGTGTGAATGAACGGCCAGCGAAGCTGGTGACACGCCGGGAGCTGGATTCGAACAGGCAAATCCAGCGTCTCCGGCGTTGGTGACAAACGCAATCTCCGCTACGCCACCTGACCGCCCCTGTAAATGTGTATTCTACGTTCTTATGGAATGAATGAGATTAAAAAAATATTTAAATAATAAATATATATATTTAATTTTTTTAAGATTTTTTTTTTTGGCGTTTTATCGCTTTATTACTACTGGGCAGTCCAGTAGGGAGAGACAGAGGAGAAATGGGAGACAGAGTGGGGGGAAGACATTCGGGAAATAACGACGGATTCAGGAATTGAACCCGGGTCGCCCGTGTCGCGGCTGAGCGCGCTATGTGGTTCGCCACTGTGGCGCCCCTTTTAATACATTTTTAGTTCATTTTCATATCATGATAATTTGCTGTGTAATTAATTAACGCGATAAACTGACAGCCCTAATCATAATATCATAACGCAGAGGCTGAGACAAACTTTTTTTTGCTGCTGGTAGAACATTGGCGTACGAATTTGAAGAGCCGTTCCGTGGCACGCTTGCGCGCGGGAGGGGGGCTATAGTGACCAGCCGCCACGTCCATTTTCCCCCCTGATCGGCGCAAACTGGTCATCTTCCCTTGAGCAGGGGAAATACCGCTTCTTAATGGGGAAATGTTGCTTCTTAACACATTCCCTGCCACGCAATTTGAGCATCTTATACCACTCTCTGCCACCACTCTAGTCTATGGAGATGTTTACCTTCTTTGCAGGGCTATAACTTTTTAAATTGTATTGCTAAATTGACATTATTATGACCCATTCAACATCGAATATCTATCGTTCAGGATGTGGGAACGTTATACTTTTTCATTCATACGAAAATACTGTTAGAATATAAATGTTTTTATCGTTTTCTGCAGTAATTCCTAGAACGCTAGTTATAGGCCTAAACGCATAATATAGATTATCGATTGCAGTTTATTCGTGATACACGCTATATTAAAAAATCCAACTGAATACGATCCTAAACGTTATGACTCATCATGCGTGGATGAACGGGGGGGGGGTCGTTTATAAGTCTGTGATCGTCAGTAAATGCTTTATGTAGTATGGGTTGATTTATTGATCAGTTGGTTTGTAAACAAATGTACAATCGCCTTGAAAATGACGTCAGCGTCCGCTTACCGTTGGGTGATGAGACTGGAGCAAAAAGATCCCACTTATTTGACGGCGATCGAGTCGATCCATTTCCGGTTTGTATAATAATAATACACGCCCAAATCATGTCGATTATTGAGTTATGGCTAGGGATGGGTACCGAATTCGGTACTTTTGAGGCACCGAACCGAAACACGTCGGTACTACAGAGTATCGAATCAAGTGAGAAACCGAAAAAAAAATAAAATAAAAAAAAAATTAAAAAAAATTCCCAGCAGGTAACCAATCAGCAGCAATTAGCTAATTAGCAGCCCTCACCTGTATGCCCAGTGACACAGCAGTGATCAGGCAGTGACTGTGACACAGGAGTGATCAGGCTCATGGTACATAACACCTCTCCCACCAAACTGGTTGCCCAAGAGGCAACCACTATACATCAACGCATAAACAAAAAACAACTGTGACCCATTAGTTGTCAGGGCCACTACCACAACAGCGATAACGGGCCGGCCCCTGTCGAACACGACCACCAACCGTGTTGTATGCACCCCACTGTGGAACATTTGCCAATGCTGTGTAAAACAAAAAACAACCCTGTCCCGACTCTCGAGCAAGCTAGACCTCACAAAAGGTTCCGCCACTGCGGTACATGGCTGCAGTGGGGCAGGCGCCTCCTCCCCTGATGTGTAAGACCTAGGACCCCGTCGACCAACCAAGACCTCATCATATATGAGCCCCCTTTCAACAGGCCCCTCCACCGATACCGACCTGTCAAAAATAGACTGCAAACCAAAATCAATCTGAGAACTAATCTCACTGCGCTCAACAGGACAGAACACAGAAAAACAAAAACCATAGATCTCTGATACCACCACCGCGCCCATCTCCATCCCACCTGGCACTGGTAGTTCAGGATACTGCAAACCGTGAACATCCAGAGTAGGATGTACCGCCTCAGGTATAGCCCCACCGTCCCTGGAACATGGCAATACATACGTCAGTCACAAAAACGTCTGGAACACCATCTAAAATGGCGTCACCCAGAATAACATTGTCCTGATCAAAATGGCTGCCACTCAACAGACCAGGTCGCGAAGGCGGCTCCTGCTCCACAGGACACAGGTAACTAGGTTGACCATCACACCTAGTGCATGGCAGAGAATCAGTGTGGACACGTGGATCAATGTCAGAATCATCAACTGACATACTGGGACCATCCCTGCCCACAAGTGAAACATTAGGGACAATAGAGCTACTGTGGGAAGGCTGGCAGCCTAAGTCAGGCCTAGTAGCCTCTTCAACTAGAACGGTGTCGCATGAATCAACAGCACCTCTCATAGCATCCTTCCCACACTCATCCTCCAATTCGTTCGTGGCCTCAGCCACCGTACAGGCTGAGAAGACCTTGAGACACTGCGCTGCCAGATCATCTCCTACCACATGCCTCTCCGGCACGCATGTCAACGCTGGTTTCACCACCGGGCCTAACACAAAGGCACAATCGAGAGAATCATTATGCAGAGGTACATCCACAGTGTGCTTTCCAAAATTCTCAACGGGTACACATTTCAATTCAACAACGAATGTGTCACTAAGTGTAATGTCCCAAGTCGAAGTATCAACAACATCACTTTTGTCCTTTGACATTTCTCGTGTCACAGCACACACAGGGAACACTCCTGGATGTTTCTGTGCCAGCTCATTAGGGACCTCAGAAACCACAGGAATGGGAGTTACAACTGGAGTAGCCAACACTGTCACCAGCCAAATCATTCCCTAGAATGAAGGACACCCCCCTTATGGGAATGTGAGAACATACCCCCACAACAACATTGCCTGATACTAAGGGAGAATTGAGCGTGACCTCATGCAAAGGTGCATCCACAAATCCAGCCCCGAACAACGACACCGGAATGCAAAGAAGAGTTTTCTGAAAACTGCAAAACCCCCTCCAGAATGAGGGACTGAAAAGCACCGGTATCTCTCCAAATCGTTATAGCCTGTTTGGACTCTAGTGCATTAGTCAGGGAAACAAATCCATCCATCATAAATCTTGAGGAACCCTCGAGCTCTTTGTCCACACGTTTTATACTTCCCCCATCACCCTCTAACGTTGGCATAGGTGTTCTGCATATGGTTTCTACCAGAGCCACCGTTCTGAATTTTTTTTGCTCAAGCACCGGGCACCCAGCAACGATATGACCAGGTTCTTTACAGTAGAAACAGATAATCCCTTCTGGGAATGCACCAGCAGAACCACCCCGCCTAGGAGGTGAAGTTAACTGACCAGCAGACACAGGTTTTGGGAAACGGCCCCCCTGAACAGGACTCCTATCCCTGGACTCAACACGGTAGTCCTCCAAAAAAACGGACTTGTGTGTCAACACAAACTCATCAGCGAAGACAGCGGCGTCGCCTATCTTCGATACCCTACGCTCGTTTAGATGAGTGGAAACGGTATCAGGAACACATCTTTTACATTCCTCTAGGAGAATCAACTGTCTAAGCTGCTCTCTCGACTCTGCTTTCTGAGAAGTGCAACACCTGTCAAACAGGTTCTCCTTCTCTCTTCCAAATTCAACATAAGACTGTCCTTCCGACCTGCGATAGGCTCTAAAACGCTGACGATAGGCCTCTGGGACTAACTCATAAGCCCTCAATATGGAAGCTTTAACAAGCTCATAGTCAGCACTTTGTTCAAGGGACAGAGCAGTATAGGCTTCTTGAGCCTTACCAAGAAGAACACACTGCAGCAGCAGCGTCCAGGCCGTATCAGGCCACTTCAACGTGGTTGCCACCCGTTCAAAAAGGGGAAAATACTTTTCCACATCCTTCAACAAAAGGAGGCACCATCCTAATATTTTTGCCGACATCAAAACCGAAACGCGACTCTGAAGGCAGAGCACCCTCGTGCTCCAGCAACATTTGTTTATCCTTAAACTCACGCTCCTCTCCTCATGCTGTAGCTGCCTTTCCCTAAACTCCAACTCTCTAATCCTCCACTCACCCTCTGCACCAGATAATAGCGGAGACACGTCAGACAAAGGAGGCTCCTCCACCCTCGCCACAAGCACCTGCTCTCTAATGAGTAACACCCTCAAAGCACTCAAGGCAGTTGGCTTCAAACGCTTCTCACTGGCAGTCAGCTCTACCTTGTAATGCACAGCAAGCTCCAGAAGCTGTTCCTTTGAAAACCTCTCCAACATGTCATGAGACGGGTGATCAACAAAGTCCTTGATGGAAGCCATCTTTACTGCACCAGCGCCACACCCTGCCCACCTTAGAGTCAACAAAAAAAAAGAGGCCAAAAGCACCCTAACACACACACAATCTACCTAAAGAACCACCAAAGAGCCACTAAAGAAACACTGAAGAACCACGAAGCACCACTGAAGACACACTACAGAACCACTGAAGAACCATAAAGAATGCTAATGCCAATACTAATAACCATAAAGGGACACAGTGGAAATGTGTGCTCTACTGAGCGCACCTTTCTAATTTGCAAAAAATTTAATAAAAAACAACCACCCTGAAATAAATAGACGTGTCATACACGCAGGAGGTCAGGTGCTAACAGGTATGCTAACCAAACACTCAAAACAAACTAAATAAATACAACAAACAAATTCAAACAGGTGCCCCTTCTAACCTGATATGACTACTTACGCTTCTACATCTAAACTGCAGTCAAAACCGGCCCACCACATGTCTACCCTAAGAAACACTAAATCAGGCCCTACCACACTACCTGTTTTCTGGCCCCCTAATCTACCTACCCTTAAGCTAATGCCCTGTAGACCTAACCATCTTCAACCACACCTGCTACCAGCCAAAGATCATATTTGACCATCCACCCGTCCAGTACATGGTATGGTACCAGACAAGTAGATGGTGCTAATCACTTCCCTGACTGCCCCAGGAGTATGTGGTGCACAGGAAGCTAACCAACAACCAGAAAAGAATGTCCCTATCTACATGTGGTGCCCACTAAACTATATATTTTAACAGCATAAGTAGTCACATCAAATTACAAACAAATAAGGCATACTCACCTGTTTGATGAAACGGCTCAAGCCCCCACGTTACACAATATGTAACGAACACCATGACACACCATGCAACACAAAAAAAAAAAAACCACCAAACAATTTCTAGGGGTAAATATCCCGGACGAGCGCCCAACTGTTACGACCCTGGCTCGAAGGCACGCAACCTATGTGCAAACCAACACCAAAAACCTGTGTTTAACCCAAAAGACTACTTTAACCATGAAATACTGATACTAACTAAAGAAACAAGAATAGAAGACCGTGATAACTATCTGTTAACTAGGGCTGTCTTAAATGCTTCGAAGCTTCGTTCGATGGCACAAGCTTCGAACATTAAAAAAATATTTTTTTTTCCAATTTCTTTTTTTCAATTTTAATTTTAATTTTTACTTCTGTGTGTGCATGGGGCCATTGGGTGGGGCCGGGGGACAAATACACTGGAGGAGAGGAACCCAGCTCAGCACTGCCCAAATTATATCATCACTATTGCCTGTTTGAAGGATATCATCCTCAAACACATATACACCACCTACACGCCTATTCTCAGTCCTTGCCCCACAATGGTGGAATGAACTACCCACCCCAGTTAGGACAGCCGAATCCCGTCCAATCTTTCGCCGTCGACTAAAGACTCACTTCTTCAACCATTATCTGAAATAAAATAAAATAAATCTAACCCTAACTAACCTTACTGTCATGCACTTGTCCTAATAAACTAACCTACACTGTAACACGCAACACTTTGATGAATATTGTTACTCAGCTGATAGAGTTGTATCCTTCCTGATGACCTGTCGTACAGAACTTGTAAGTCGCTTTGGATAAAAATGTAAATGTGAATGTAAATGCCTTGTAGAATTCCACACATAAGAAAGAAAGATACTGGGATGAATAAACAAAATAGGAAATAAAATGTAGAAATGCATGCAATACATAAATAAATATGAATCTCCATATATGAAATAGAACATTTAGATGAGGTGCTACTGAGATGTTTTGGTGAGTTCTTGATTTGGGGGATTGGTAGTTCCCATGAAATCTGAAGTTGTTCAAACGAACAGCGATCCACCTTGAATTAAATCACACAGCCGTGTTGGCTGCGTCACAGTCACGAAAGGGGCTACTTAATTCATTAATCCAATCCACTTTATTTATAGAGCACATTTAAAAACAACAAAGTTTACCAAGTGCTGTACAAGTCCCACAACATAAGATAAAAAAAAATAAAAAATTATATAAAAAAGAAAATTAATAAAAAAAAATTAATTCGAAGCTTCGAATTCAAATCGAAGCTCGGCCCCGAAGCTTCGATTGCCAAAAAAAATTCGAAGGTCAGCCCTACTGTTAACCCACACTCCTCTAACCACAGACCCTGCATGTGTGACTCAAGGGCTGGTTTTAAGCTCCCAGCAGGTAACCAATCAGCAGCAATTAGCTAATTAGCAGCCCTCACCTGTATGCCCAGTGACACAGCAGTGATCAGGCAGTGACACAGGAGTGATCAGGCTCATGGTACATAACAACAACAAAGCAGTCGGAGCAATGACGAGCCGAAAACTGTCGAAATTGTAGTTATTTGAAGTTTGGATTCTTTTTTTTACGACTGAGGTAGGTAAATTAAATTTCTTGAGACTAAAGTACAGAAAAAAAGGTACCGTTGGGTACCGGTATCGATTCACAGGTACCGGTATCGGTTCAAATGTGAAAGGTACCCATCCCTAGTTATGGCAGCGATCCATATACACTGTGTGTCTAGAGTCCCGCGACAATATGTGAGTGCCGGACGCATTTCCCAGACGCACCGAGATCGACTCGTCCATTTCGCCGATCATCCACCAGGCGGCAGTATTGAAGCATTGCAGAGTTGTGCAGGCTCCCACTCAGCGTTTCCGTTAGCCGGTAATTACCGGTATTTGACCGGCAAAATCTGTTGAAGTCCGACATATTTAATCTCTCCGGTCTTAATGTCCCGTGAAAATAATTCCCTCTAAGCACAATTTGATTATTTGAATTGTATTAAAATAGGCTAAAATTAAATGGCCTATGCGATGAACCAAACAATCATTACATTTGTTTCATCGTTGCTTCACCAAGCAGGTATAATAATGACACCGCTGTTGTCAGCGTGAGCTGGCTGCTGCTAGATTTGCGACTGCATGCAGCTGCAGAGCCGCAGAAACCACCATAACCCACCCATCTGTACCGGCAAAGTGCAGTACTCCAATTCAGCCATTGGCAATTCAGCTGTTGGGTGGGGGGCGCTGTTGAGCGGTCCCCAGATAGAGCCTTAAAACAGCTGAATCTGCTGGTCTGCAGCGCCATGCTCTTTGCAAATAAGTCGTTGCGAGGTGGAGAGAGTCATCACGCAAACCCACGATAATGTTGCTGTCTCTCTGCCAAATTTCTCAGTTCTTCGCTTGATATAATTAATACAAATGTCCAATATAACGGAATTCGTTAGCTCATAAAAATGTGATTATAACAGACTGCTGTTTATTAATGTCGGGCGACTGCCCACAGACACCTATTTGATTTAAAGTCGGCAGCAGCACGGAGTCTCGGGACTTATTTTATTTGGAATATAATGATTGTATACGCAAAAGTAGCCTAGTTTTAAGTTAAAATATTATAAATCTACATGCCTTGAGGATGTCAATTATTTTTAAGCTCAAACTCTGACCGGAATTTCTCTCATTTGACCGGTAGATTTAAATCTACCGGACCCTGAGACAGGCAAAAAAAAATTCTAACGGAAACCCTGCTCCCACTGCATCAGACCAGGCTCCGTGAGGGAATTATGGATAACATGGCGAAAAAATGAAATATTATCTCAATAACGTCGTACGCCGTGGAATGGCAGAATTTGCATGAACTTGAAACACGTCGTAAGCCGTTTCCGGCGTGGGATGTGTTAATGGGGAAATTTAGCTTCTTAACTAGCAAACACTTGTGTCTGTCTTTCCAGTTGACATCAGGGAGATCAAGGAGATTCGTTCAGGACAGAAGTCACGTGACTTTGAGCGCTATGTGGAGGACTCAGCCGCCAGGCTGGACCAGGCCCACTGCTTCGTCATCCTGCACGGCACAGAGTTCCGCCTCAAAGCACTCAGCCTCGCAGGTAAACACGCACACATGTACGCCACACCACACTACACTCACCAGATTCCTACATGAGATGTTGACCCGAATATGAGACGACCCTTTTTTGTTTCTAGAAAGAAAAAATTCCTATCAGTAATATTAACACATTTAATAAAACTAATTAAATCATCTTGTTTCCATATTATTATTATTATAAGATAGAAATTCTTGAGTTATTAAAATTTTATTAAATTGTAGCCTACTAGTAGGTCTATTTCTAACATCATTATGTTATATATATATAGTGAAAAAATAGAACCACAGGTTATATTTCAATTAGCCTCATTGATCACCACAAGCCTAACTAATTCCTCCTCAGTCCTGACCTGGGTTAACCTGTTCTTACTCTCAACCCTCTGAACCATAACGATGAGCCAGCGGATCATCTGACGTTATCATCACTGTCTTTCGAAGGCCGTAGCAGGCTCCGCTTCTAAGCTAGCGTGAAGAAGACACCATAATTATGAACCCTGAGATACCAAACCTTGTCATACAAGCTTACTGAGGAAAGGGGAAGACTATCTCTATATCCTTAACTTTCTTTACCGTGACACCTCCAGTCTCTAGGGTGACAGCCTCACTTCTTCAGGTGTAATCTGTGGCAAAGACGACACGGCATTAACCCCACAGCTTCTGTTTTATCCACAGCGACGTCTGACGAGGAGATGACCATGTGGGTGAAGGGGTTGAACTGGCTGGTGGCCGACACACTGAAGTCCCCCACGCCGCTGCAGATCGAGAGGTAGACTTAGATTATTTTATTGTCAATTTCTTAATTTTTTTTTAGATGCATGTTTTTCCCGGCTCCTCAACCATAGTAGATTTGTAAACATAATACACAACGTATTCGTATACATAACATGTTAATATATTTGTATCTATACAAACTATAACTATAAGCTATAACTATAAATTCAATAAGCTATAAATAAACTATAAAACTTTACATAATACACAATGTATATTCTATCTATACAAACTATGCTATGCTAACTGTATAAATAAGCTATAACATAGACTAAACTGCATGCATGCATGTACACCAGCAGACAGACAGACAGACAGACAGACAGAAACACAGACACACAGACACACACACAGACACACACACAGACGCAAAGATACACAAATTCATTCATTCGTTCAATCTTCATTTAATCTTCAAGGATCATTGGGAGCAAGCTCTCATTCACAATGATGTAGAGAAATAAAACGCATAATAAATTGAAAAGAATTTTAACAATAGAGAAACAGAAAGTCGATCAAGTAAACATTTAGAATAATTAAAAACAACTGCAGACTGGTGAAGTGGTTTGCTATTAAAGATTTAAACTGACCAGGAGATACTATGAATTGAGTTTTAAAGTGCATTGCAAAACATTCCAAGTTTCTGGGCCATAGAAGCTAAAAGCAGATTTTCCTAATTCAGTGCAAACTCTAGGAACCTAAGTGTAAAAGCCAATCACCAGAGTGAGTATGATAAGGTCCAGAGCTCCAATCCAGCAATGAGGGGATGTGAGGCGTAAACGGATGCCAATGCAAGTCACGTCTCTCTGCCAGAGAGGACCATCCAGCCTTAGCATATAGGATACAATGATGGGTACCATAACTGTCACCAGTGATACATCTAAGGCCAGAATGATATACAGAGTCCAGCGGCTTTAGAGTGGAAGCAGCAGCATGTTTATAAACTACATCTCCATTATCCAAAACTGACAAAAAAGAAGCTTCAATGACATTCCTTCTGCTAAACATAGGAAAACTGGTTTTGTTTCTGTACAATAAGCCAACCTTCTGATGCAGTTTACTTGCAAGATTATCTACATGGCATTTAAATGTAAATATAAATGTAAATTTCTCACCTCACAACAGGAGGTTACCTCTGCTGTTGCCCAGTGTACTGTGTGTGTTTGATGTGGATTCAAATGCAGTAATTCCTCTGTCTGTATTCTAGGTGGTTACGGAAGCAGTTCTACGCCGTCGATCGCAACAGAGAAGACAAGTAAGTCGGCCCAATCCGAGGACGTACGTTGTGGAGTAGCATCAAGTTGACTCTTGGGTCAAATTAGACACTGCTCAGACTTGTCAACTCCAATTTGTGACCCATGCCTACTAGTACTCAAAAGTAGGAATGCTTGATATTGGCTTTTTGACCTATACCGATATCTACCGATATATGCAGGGTCCCCCCCCCCCCCCCCCCCCCCCAAAAAATTTAATAATTTCAGGTAATTAACATTACATATCTCTTGTTGTGGAATTAACACAACATTATGCATACTTTTGACAATAAATAAAATCAGAATTTGTTCTTACTTGCTTGCTTAAATAAAGGTTATAGAAATGTTAAAAAAAAAAAAAAAAATTAAACCGATACCGATATTTTCCGATATCACATTTTAAGGCCGATATCGGCCGATAATATCGGACATCCCTACTCAAAAGTGTTACTCCCTTGAGTAAGGCTGAGCCCGAATGTTCGAACGTTCGAATGTTCGTTCGTTACGTTAACATTCAAATTCTAAATCAAAATTCGAATTTAAAAAATGTTATATTTCTTTTATGGGTCTATTCATTCCGTTTAAACCAATGGGGTTTTTCTTCACAGTTGCAGATAAAGATTAGGCTACACTAATATTATAGTATTAAAAAAAACTGCTAAGTTATATTCATTAAAGAAAGTTGATTTAATAAAAAAAATACTAATTTAATCAGATGAATCAATTTATTCAAATTGCGGATTTAGTTTGAGGATATATATATATATATTGAAACCTGATTTATGTTTGATGTTCATGTTTGATTTATCTTGTACCAATGGTCACACATCTCAGGTAGCATAGAGTAAAGGTTAGTTACCACGTTTTTCTCTAGGCTAATTTGGTATTTAGGGTTTTGCTTGCATCTCACAGATGCTTCGGCAAGGGAAAGGGTGTTTTCTGTGTTCTTTGTGTTTTGTACTGTATTATTTGTTCTTGTTTTGTATGTTTGTGTTTTCTGTACTGTATTATGCGTTCTTGGTTCTAGTTTTTGTGTTTTCTGTACTGTATTACTCGTTTTTGTTCTTTGATTTTACACATTCAAGGTCAACCAAAATCTCTGGTCTACATGGTACCCTGTTCTTTACACATCTTCTCTTTCCCAAGACATGACCCAGACAGGTGTAGCCAGCTCGATAGGAGGAAATGGTCTTAATCTTATTACTTGGAATTGCAGAGGCATTAATAACCCAGTTAAACGTAGTAAGGTTCTCCACCACCTTCACCAATTAAAGGCTCACATTATTTTTCTGCAGGAGACTCATCTTAAAACCTCACAACATTCCAGTCTTAGAAGCAGATGGGTGGGTCAAGTGTTTCACTCCGCATTTCAGAGTAAGGCCAGGGGGGTGGCTATTCTAATTCACAGATCAGTACCTTTTATATGATTGATTATATGTGATTGCAGACCGCAATGGCAGATATGTAATTGTCAGCGGTAGGTTATTTAACACAAATGTACTCCTTGTCAATATCTATGCTCCTAACTGGGACAATGGGGATTTTTTTAAATCTGTTTTTTCCACTCTCCCTGATATGTCTTCCCACATGTTTATAGTAGGAGGTGACTTTAATTGCTGGCTGGACCCACATTTGAACCGTTCCTCCACTAAACCTACCACTTTGACAACCTCAGCTAGGGTAGTCCGGACCTTTATGTCTGATTATGCGGTTTCTGACCCTTGGAGATTATCTAACCCATCTGGTAAAGTATACTCCTTCTCACCAGTCCACCACACCTTTACACGTATAGACTACTTCCTTGTAGACGACAGACTTCTTCATTCCGTATCTTCATGCTTGTATACTCCAATAATTATCTCTGATCATGCCCCTGTTACCCTAGTAGTAGTCTTTCAGGCTGACACCAATCTACGACCACCCTGGCGCCTGAACACCCACCTGCTCAGTAAAGATGACTTTGTAAATTTTGTGTCAAACCAAATAGACTTTTTCTTAAGTACAAATAGAACCCCAAACATCTCCGCATCGACTCTCTGGGAAACTTTGAAAGCCTATCTCAGAGGCGAAATAATTTCATATGCTGCATATGAGAGTAAACAGAAAAATACCAGACTATCTGTATTGAAGCGCAGTATCGCTCAATTAGACAATATTATATGCTGTATCGCCATCTCCAGATGCTTATAAGGAGCGTCTAGCTTTGCAAGCAGAACATGATACACTACTGACAGATCAGGTTACTGAACTGCTTATCAAATCTAGAAGCACTTATTACGAACAAGGAGATAAAGCCAATAAATTACTAGCTCACAAGCTGCGACAGGTCTCATCTTCACACCAGATTCCTAAAGTCCGCACATCGTCTGGGATATCCTTAGACCCCAAAGAGATCAATAACGAATGAAAACGAACCCGATATCTCAGAATTAGATGACTTCTTCCACACCCTCGATATTCCTTTAATTAGCCAAGACCTGGTAGGAAAATTAGAACAGCCACTTACTACTGAGGAACAATTTATGGCCGTAAAATCTCTTCAATCCGGGAAAAGTCCAGGACCGGACGGCTACTCAGCCGAGTTCTACAAGAAGTTTCTTCCTAAGATAGCCCCTATCCTAAACGAAATGTACAATGAAGCATTTGTAAATGGCACTCTCCCACAGACTCTTACCTTAGCCACGATCTCTCTAATACTTAAAAAAACAAAGACCCTCTGGAATGTGCTTCATATCGTCCAATCAGCCTACTAAATGTAGACTATAAAATCTTAGCCAAGCTCCTAGCAATACGTTTAGAATCAGTCCTTCCGTCAATTATCTCACCTGATCAAACAGGATTTATAAAAAATAGACACTCATTCTTTAATCTCAGACGCTTAGTTAACATCATACATAACCCCTCTATGACCAATACTTCTGAGGCTGTCATATCCCTAGATGCAGAGAAGGCATTCGACAGGGTGGAATGGAAATACCTTTTCTACACCCTAAATAAATTCGGCTTTGGCTCTAAATTCACTACTTGGATACGACTTTTGTATGCATCCCCTCAAGCCTCAGTCAGGACTAATGACACACAATCCAGTTGGTTTCCCCTACAGCGCTCAACACGTCAAGGTTGCCCTTTAAGTCCTTTATTATTTGCCCTTGCCATAGAACCTCTTGCAATAGCACGCCGCCTTAACCCTCTCATCAAAGGTATAGTTAGATACGGCCATGAACATAAGGTATCGTTGTATGCGGACGATTTATTATTGTATAAATCTGATCTTTCTGTTTCTGTCCCCGCTGCCCTTATCAATATCGAATCCTTTGGTAGCCTATCGGGCTATAAACTGAACCTTAACAAGAGTGAACTGATGCCACTTAATATAGCCGCAAAAAAGTCTCCTCTACACAATCTGCCATTTAGGATTGCCCATGATGGCTTCACTTATCTTGGGGTACATGTTACAGACAAATTCAACAAACTCTTTCAGGCCAACTTTGCCCCCCTCCTAACTCGTACTAAGGATGATTTTGAACGCTGGTCTATACTACACCTCTCTCTAGCTGCAAGAATTAACTCTGTTAAAATGAACACCCTCCCAAGATTTTTGTATCTCTTTCAATGCCTACCTATTTTTCTCCTCAATGCATTTTTTAAGAAAACTGATTTTGTCTTATATATGGGACAAGAAGCCTCCCAGGATAAGAAAGCAGCTCTTACAGAGGCCCAAATCAGATGGAGGCCTCGGACTACCGGATCTTAGGTCCTACTACTGGGCTGCCAACTTTAGGACCGTTCAGTTTTGGCTACAGTGTAGTGGGATGTCCTCACCTCCAGTTTGGCTGGAGATGGAGGCAGCCTCGTCCGTACCGGCATCACTGACCTCTCTCGCCCACGCCACTAGTTTAGGCCCTTATATCCCCTTTACAAAAAATGTATGTGTCAAATCAACAATGAAAATTTGGAACCAATCTAGACGCCACTTTGGCTTTCACGCAACATCTTTTGCTGCCCCGGTGGCCTCAAACCCGGCCTTCCCCCCATCTATGATTGATGGCGCTTTCTCAACCTGGACTAGTCTCGGTATTAGAACATTTAAATATCTCTATATCGACAATACCTTTGCTACGTTTGAACAATTATCGGTTAAGTACGGTCTCCCCAGAAGTAATTTTTTTAGGTTTTTACAGATCCGGAGCTATGTCCGCAGCTTAGATACCCAGTTCCCCATCCTTCCTGGTGAAACACAACTTGAATTTTTTTTTACCCCTCTTCCCACTCTAAAGGGCTCCCTGTCGAGAATTTATAGGCAACTATGCTCATTACAGTCCACCTCCTTAAATATTATTAAGTCCTCATGGGAGGAGGAATTGGGGGATGCGATATCTGACGACATGTGGGAAAAAGCACTCAAAAAGGTCCACACCTCTTCCATCTGTGCTCGACATTGTCTCATCCAATGTAAAATCATCCACCAAGCTCACTGGACTCCAATGAGACTATCCAGAATTTACAAAAGTGTGAAACCTAACTGTCCACGATGTAATCGGTCCCCAGCAAACCATGTGCACATGTTTTGGAGCTGTCCATCCCTAGTGGACCTTTGGAAAAACATATTCAATACACTCTCTGAAATATGCAGTACTCGGGTGGAACCAGATCCTCTGACTGCGCTATTTGGTGTTTCCTCACCCTTATTACAACTGACAAATACTAACAAAGAGGTCTTGGCCTTTGTTACTTTGTTAGCGAGACGGTTAATCCTACTTCAGTGGAAATCCTCCTCACCCCCTTCCCATGCCCTTTGGGTTAAATCTATTCTTAACTGTATTAAACTAGAAAAAATCCGACACAAACTCCGACGATCTACAGACAAGTTCTTTTCTATGTGGGCTCCCTTCTTTTCCTATGTTGAGAGGACCCACCTTCCCATAGTCCCAGACTGATACTCACTCACACAATACCCTTGGTACACTACTCACCCATCCCTCCCCTTCAAACTTTCTCCTTTGATGCACCAAATCAACACCAGAGTTGGTTGACCTATGAATTGCTGTACTCACTTTTTCAAAGGTATCGCCTTATTTAAAAAATAAAACTAATTTACTTTTTATTTTTTTAATTATTATTATATACTTTATTTTTACTTTATTATGTTTATTATTATTATATATATATATATCTTTTTCTTTTATATATTTCTTATTACCAACACTATAAATCTCTCTGAAACTGTATTTTTTTTTTGTTTGTCTGCATGTCACTTTGTCTTGATGTCTGCTGTTCTTTGTATTCTGTTTTTGTGTTTCAAATAGAACATTTTCAAGTACATATAATTTGTAAATGATGGTTGCACTGGAAAAAAAAACCAATAAACAGACATATAAAAAAAAAAAAAAAATGAATTTAAAAACGAAGGTTCGAACGTTCGTTTGAAAAAACCTGATGAAGTTCGAATCCCAAAAACGGGCTTTGGGGACAGCCTTACCCTTGAGTAGCTAGAGACATGGCCCCAAGCCTTTCCATGTCGGGACCCCCAGAGAGATCTGCATTATATCACTGACTCACATTTGATACGATTTTATCAGTCAGTCCCTCATCTAAGAAGATTTGAGTCTCATAGTATTTACAGTTGTACAGAACTGCTTAACCCCTTACCGGGCAGAGATTTATTTCACGTCATAAATACATTAATACAGTCCGTATTAATTCATGTTCGGTTTGTTTATAAATGTAGCCAATAGTAAAGACCCTAACCCTATCAAAATTATAATTAATATTCTCCTTGGATCGTTACAATTTACTCAAGCATAATAACAGACACAATATCTCTGGGAACACTGGGAATACATTCCCCAAGGTCCATAGATGTCCCTAGATACCGAGAACATGCAAATGGACCTTGTAGAAGTGGAGCAATCTTCCATTTACTTGGGTACTATGTACTGTTAGCCACATTTTCCGAAGATATGGCTAGGACTTAATTCTCCCAATGTGCTAACTTTGCTGGGGACAACCCTGACCCCCCCCCCCCCCCCCCCCGGATCCCATGCGAAGGCAAACCGCTGAGCGAGGGTATATAGATGAGGTGGGGCTGGTAGGGAGGTGCAGCCCTGTGATTGTGAAGTGTGACAGTGAGGTGCAGTGAAGGAACTAACCTCTCAGACACGTACACACACTCCAACCAACCCCCACTTCCTGACGGGCAGGAAACAGACTGGAGAGAATGGAAGACACACCAGAGAGAGAGAGAGAGAGAGAGAGAGAGAGAGAGAGCAGTAACAATGAAATCAAAACAAGCGATCATCACTGATGGTATAGAGAAATGGGGGAAATATGTCTGGATGTAGAAATTCCACTTGTGAGCTCAGTGTTTGCGACCAGCGAGTAATGGTGTGAGTGCATGCGTGTTTGCACACTTATTTATAAAAAAAAATCATATCAATGTCTTTGAGTGTGATTTTTAATATAAACGTGTGTGTGTTTTTAGGATATCCTGTAAGGATCTGAAGAGCATGCTGAGCCAGGTTAACTACAGGGTACCCAACATGAGGTTCCTCCGAGAGAAGCTTCCGGTAACCTGCTTCCCCTCCTATGAGCCCCCACTGTTCAGCTAGAGCTCTCAACCTGCTTCCACTGTTCAGCTAGAGCTCTCAAACCTGCTTCCACTGTTCAGCTAGAGCTCTCAACCTGCTTCCACTGTTCAGCTAGAGCTCTCAACCTGCTTCCACTGTTCAGCTAGAGCTCTCAACCTGCTTCCACTGTTCAGCTCTCAACCTGCTTCCACTGTTCAGCTCTCAACCTGCTTCCACTGTTCAGCTAGAGCTCTCAACCTGCTTCCACTGTTCAGCTAGAGCTCTCAACCTGCTTCCACTTATTGAACCCTCACCATTTAACTAGAGCTCTGCTTCCCTCTACAACAGGGCTATTCAACTAAATTGTTCAGGGGGCCACATTGTCAGAAACCCAAGGGGCCAGGGGCCGGACTGCCACGGCGCCTCCCCGTGCTATGAATATATGTACACTTGACACAACACGCAACCACATTTTCACAACTTTTATTTAACTACATTGCAAAAGTAGTATACTTTTCAAAAAAAGTGCTTCATTTATGTGCAACAACTGCAACATCTCCTGTTACACATTTCAATATAAAAATAAAATAAAAAACAAACAAGTGCATGATGTGCATCTGAACATTCTAACATCAACACTTGAACAAAAAACACATTTATAGTGCAACTGAGCTTATGAAAAAGTGCTTCATGTCTGTGCAACAACAGCAAATCACAGCATCTTATTAGCACTTATTGTCCACTCTTAACTCTCAAACATCAGGGGGGTGGGGGGCAGACGGGCCTATCCTACATACACACATCTAATGAGAGAGATTGCACTTCTTTGACTGGGCAATGGCAGAGAAAGAGGGTTCATAGGAAGTGAGGGCTACCCAAGGGCGGCTAGGTGGTGTAGTGGGCAAGGCACTCGCCACCAGTGTGGAGACGCTAGGATTCGCGTGTTCGAATCCAGCTCTCCACATTGTTTTCAGTTTAGCTGGTCGTCCGCAGTAATACACATTGGCCGTATTACGGGGAGGGAAACTGAAGGGTGGGGATCGGACGTTGTGAACAAGCGACTCCTACAAGTCGGTTGGTGCGCCTGCGCAGTAGAATCAGGAAGTGTCGGGGGCAGCGTGAGCCTCCCACGCGTTACTCCTCGACACTGAGAGATCGAGCTGCGCAGGTGAAAAGATGCGACTGCTGTTACCTCAAGTACCGGAGGGGACTTGTGCTATGTATGACTTAGTCCACATTGCAGCCGGCTTGTGGGAGGCAAGAAACAGCGTTCGTGACAGGGGAGGGTTGAATTGGATGATACGAAATTGGGATGGGAGAAAATATAGAAAAAATGGGAGAAAAAGTGGATCAAAAAAAGGAAGTGAGGGCTACCCGCAAACAGTGATGCAAATGCTCATTGTTGCTTGTTTTAATGGCATTCATGTGATAGAAACTGGATTCACAGGTGTATGTTGAGCCAAACATTGTTAGCACAGATATTGCCAGCGTTTTTATTTTGGGGAATGTGTTGACATGAATACACTTTATCCAAAATGTTGTGGTGGATTCATTCTCAAGTGCCTGCTTCAGAGCAGATGATGCTTGCATGTCAATTATTTCAAGTTGCAGGAGACCTTCATCAATGTGAAGTGATGCAAGGAACTCTTGTCCTTTTGTGGAAATAGCAGCTACATTGGCAAATGGGTTGCTCACAAAATGCATCAATTCTCTGGGCATGTCAAATTCATCAAATCGACTTGCAAAGTTTTCCCTCAATTTATCAATGAAAGCTGTCATTAATTGAGTGAATTTTGGCTCAATTGTGCATGTGAACGTTGACATGAAAAGAAAAAAGTAAAAAAAAAATATATATATATATATATATATATTTTTATAATTATCATGTAATCTTTTGCGGGCCGGTCAGAATCATCGGCCGCCAGTTGAATAGCCCTGCTCTACAAGATGTTATCTTAGCTTAATAACTTGTGGTTTACCGTAATAATATTAACATCCTCTTATCAAATTATTTTTTTCTCTCTCTCTCTACTTCGGTCTCTCTCTCTACTTCGGTCTCTCTCTACTTCTGTCTCTCTTCCGCTCACAGGACTCAGAGCTGAGGAATGGAGATGTGTCTTTCAGCCAATTTGCCCAACTCTATCGCAGCCTCATGTTTGACGCTCAGAAAAATGTAAGTTCCTTTTTATGAAATGAGCTTATTTATTTTTCACACCCTAGCACTTTGATTTTAGTACCCCTATCCCATGCGCGCCAAGGCACCTGCCCCCACCCCCGCCCCAGCTCTCTATATTCACCCCCCACCCATCTAGATGTTCTCAAATGGCTGACGGATCAATACAGACCAGCTAAAACCCCAGCGAGCCCTGTGGTGGAGGCCATTAACACACACACATACACACACACAGAGACAGATGAGGAGGCCGGCTGGCATGGGTCAGATGAAATGTATGACCTCAGTACCTCCCCCGTGACTAAGCACTCAGCCTCCCTCCCAGGATGATTGTGTGGATGATGCAGTTGGCCAGTGCTTCATATTTCTAGTGGTACACGGTTTGATTAATCAACTTTAAATCATTAGTTCTAATGCGTTGTTCACCCCCTCTTTCAGATGGATATTCCATTTTTACAGAGGTAGGTCAAGACCACACACACACAAAATGAATCCCTCCATTGTGTACTGTATATGTGTATGTGTTCTCTCTGAATTCTCCCATTTACTTTTCTTGTCAGGTTCGCTGACAGACCAGAACAGAGGATTTCCCTAGAGGACTTTAAGAGCTTCCTCCTGGACTCTCAGAAGGTAGGTGTCCTCTCTCTCTCTCTCTCTCTCTCTGTCTCTCTGTCTCTCTGTCTGTCTCTCTCTCTCTCTCTCTCTCTCTCTCTCTCTCTCTCTCCCTGTCTCCCCCCTCCTCTCTGTCTCTCTCTCTCACCCCGTCTCTCACCCTCTCCCCCCCCCCCCTTCCCCCCACTATATTTGCACAACCCACATTAGTCCAGTTCCAGTCCAGGGTGTAACAGCGTGTCTGTGTGTAGGAACTGTGGGCCGGGGACAACAACAAGGTGTCAGAGTTCATGTTCGGCTTCCTGAAGGACCCTCTGAGAGAAGTGGAGCAGCCGTACTTCCATCAGGATGAGGTAACGCACTAGACACGTCCCGCCAGGACGAGGTAACGCACCAGACACGTCCTGCCAAGACGAGGTAACGGGTCTCAGTGACACCCTGGTGGAGGACGCTCTGCTGGTGACGTTTTGTCCTGCTCTCCTCTGCTGACAGAAAATAGAGACTCATTGATAACCACTTTTCCCACCCCTGACCGTCTTAAACCTTTTCAGTTACGTGTTGATACCGAGGACCCCGGTTTGATCCGTCGCTTGTACCGAACAGTATAGACTTAGCGATTTGAGATGCAGGCATTTCTCTTCATTTAGAGAGATCTAATGTGCATCTACGTGTCCAAACATCTTCAGAATCAAGTCACTTTGTCTAGATTTCTGCCATGTTACAGTCGTTTCTTGGTATTGGATTTTAGTATTGGGGTATTTCTAAGATACTCTATTTTAGCCTGGTATACAACCCGGTATCTGACAATCAATGCATCCCAAACAGAAGATGTGTGTGTGTGTGTGTATATATATATATAAAAAGTAATGGTAAATGGCTGCATTTATATAGCAGCTTTTATCCAAAGCGCTTTACAATTTGTTCCTCACATTTGACCCATTCACACACCGACAGCAGAGGCGACCATGCAAGGTGCCAACCTGCTCATCGGGAGCAGTTGGGGGTTAAGTGTCTTGCTCTACACGCACAGGCACACGCACATATACACATATACTGTAGATAATGCTGACTAGTGGGACATGTGTGTGATGCATACTGTTGATGTGAGATACTTACAGGAAGCGTAGGTGTGTCACCACATGCCCCACACACGCAGATCAAGGAAGGCAGGCAGACTGTGGTTATTAACTGTTCAGAGAAAGGAAGGGATATCTTTCCTCCTGTGGTCACGGCGTGACGCTCTAATTAAAGGCCTTGCTGCGATGCCAAGCAGCCTACAGTGCATTAGTACTACTGGTAGTACTCTGTGCCTGAGCTGGTGTAGTTGGAGGAGGTGGTGTAGTTGGAGGAGGAGGTGTAGTTGGAAAGGTGGTTTAGTAACAGGAGGGGGTCTAGTTAGAGGAGGTGGTCTAGTTGGAGGAGGTGGTGTAGTTGGAGGAGGAGGTGTAGTTGGAAAGGTGGTTTAGTAAGAGGAGGTGGTGTAGTAACAGGAGGGGGTCTAGTAACAGGAGGGGGTCTAGTTAGAGGAGGTGGTGTAGTTGGAGGTGTAGTTGGAAAGGTGGTTTAGTAAGAGGAGGGGGTGTAGTAACAGGAGGGGGTGTAGTAACAGGAGGGGGTGTAGTAACAGGAGGGGGTCTAGTTAGAGGAGGTGGTGTACTTAGACGAGGTGGTGTAGTTGGAGGAGGTGGTGTAGTTGGACGAGGTGGTGTACTTAGATGAGGTGGTGTAGTTAGAGAGTTAGGAGTTCTGCAGCCGGTTTGTAGTTACTTTACAATACAAAACAAATTTAAATGTCTGTTCCTCGCATTCACACACCTGCTCATCGGGATCAATTAGGGGTTAAGTGTCTTGCTCAAGGACACTTCGACACGCTTCCCAGGAGGAGTGGCAATCGAACCGCGACTGCTCTACCACCTGAGTCACTGTTGCCTAATTGAGTTAATCACTCAATTAGCAGTACAAAGGCAGATGGCAGTCATACACACCGACAGTGCCGGAGGTAGAGCAGTCGTCTGATAATCCGGAGGTTCCCGGTTTGATTCCCGGGCAGCATGTCGAAGTGTCCTTGAGCAAGACACTTAACCCTTAATTGCTCCCGATGAGCAGGTTGGCACCTTGCATGGTTGCCTCCGTCCATCGGTGTTTGTGTAAATGTGTGAGTGAACAAATTGTAAAGCACTTTGGATAAAATATTTATAAATGCACCATTTGCCCTTCTTTTGCTGTTTAGATGTGGTGGCAAGATTAGAAAGCATGATGCCCACTATCCCATGCTTTCACCAAGTCACACATTGACCTGTAATAATCCTCTTTCTCTTCTCGTCTCCTGTCCAGTTCATGACCTATCTGTTCTCCAAGGAGAATACTATCTGGGACCTCAACCTTGACCTGGTGTGTCCTGAGGACATGAATAACCCCCTGTCCCACTACTGGATCTCCTCGTCCCACAACACGTACGTACAGAGGGAGGGAGGGAGGGCACAGGACAGGTGGAGGGGTGCACGGAGATATTTGGGGGGGGGGGGGCTTAGGTTGAATAGAAAATAAAACCTACGCTTACAAAGAAAGGAGTGTGTCGACATAACAAGACTGAGTCTAAAAGCCCTGCTAGCTAGAGTTCTCAGTTTAAGCCTGATGGGCCTGGAAAAGCCTGTTGCGTATGTTTGTTAATAATGTGTGTGTTTACAGTAGGCTAATCTGTATGTTTGTTAACACTTTAATCGCCATGGCTTAAATTCATAATTTACCATCCCTCGCCAGCTCTATTTGTCTATGGAGAAGTTCCCCTTCTTTGCAGGGCTATAACTTTTTAAATTCTATTGCTAAATTGCCATTATTATGGCCCATTCAATGTCCTATATGTATTGTTCAGGGTGTAGCAACGTTAAACTTTTTCATTCACATATTCATACTAAAATATGGTCTAAAGTATAAGTATGTTTTTATCGTTTTCTGCAGCTTTCTTCAGAACGTGATTTATAGCCCTAAATGCATTATATTGATGATTAAATACAGTTTGGTAGGAATCTGTGCGAGATAAAAAGTTTCAACTGGACGTGGTTCTAGAAGTTTCTACGCAGCATCTGATGATGACCGGATGGGCGGGGGATCGTTTATAATTCTGTGGGCAGCGTTAGATGATTCATCCAGAGTGGGTCATATGTTCATCAGATCAGTTAGTATAGAATACGTTAGAAAATAACGCTGAATCTTACCGTGGCTTCCTCGCGCCGCTGGCAGATGAGCATGGAACAGATTTTTTTCTATTATGGGATGTAGAAATGCCCGATCCATTTCCAGGTTGTATAATAGTATATACGTCCAAATAACGTTGTTTATTGAGTTAGGGCGAGCGATCTATTATCCAGTGTTTCAAGATGGAGTCGCGGGAGCTATAGCGAGTGGCCGGACCACATATGGATGAGCACTACTGGTTCAAAGGTTAATATCCGGTTGGCGATCTGCCGATCGGCCACCAGATGGCGCTCTTGAACCGCTAGAGAGTTGAGAGGAGATCAGCAGTGTGTCTCAGGGCTCCGGAAAGGAAATATGATTTCGATGACAGATTTTTGAAATATTGACATCAAAGACAAGTTACGGCGTCTTTGGCAGAATGAGCATGGCTCGGAATGACGTGAAAACTTGTCCGCGGCGATCATAGTGTTAATGTGTCTGTTTACAGTAGGCTAATCTGTATGTTTGTTAATGTGTGTGTTTACAGTAGGCTAATCTGTGTTTGTTAATAATGTGTGTTTACAGTAGGCTAATTTGTATTTTTACATGTGCGCATAAATAGCTACATAAAAAAAATAAAAAATTAAGTAGAGAAAGTCTTGGACAATAACATTGACTGTAAAATGAGTAATCAGCACCATGGACAGTGCGGCGTGTTCAGCTAGTTTGTGAAACAGAAGCCAGAAACAGTTCCTGTTTGCTGGCTTCTTCTCTCGCTCTCTCTCTGTGATTTGAGCCACCGCCAACATAAATCGTGCAGCCCTTTCTGTCAATAACTGACTTGTCTTTTATTTTTTGTTCCTTCTGCATCATGATTTACAACGTAAAAAATGCAATCCCATGATGTGATCACACTGGCGATGGCACATGTGGGTAAATGGCTCAGCCCTGTAATCAAAAACCCTGATCAAAGCTAATTGTTACCGGGTCTTGGGAGTATTGGAATCTTGCATCTTTCCCCCGATCCAAAATCGCTTCATCATAATGGGCTTTTGAACCGACGTTTTCATGCATCAGATAAAGGCTGTTACTCAACAATCGTGCTTCACAATGAGCCGTTCTGCTCGTATTCTTCAGGAAAATGTCTTTTTCCTCCTATTGAGAAGTGTGTGTGAAGGGGGGGGGGGGGCGTGTTCAAAATGATAACTTTCTGTGTCGCTTGAACAATACCCACTAGAGCGGCGGAACGAACACTTCCACGTTTACTTTGATTATGTTTGAACTGAGCGGCTGAATGAGAATCGAGTGTTTACTGTAGTTAACAAAAAGAAAGAGCCCTTTTTGATAAGGCCTTCTCTGTGTATTTGCACTGCCACCATGGAAAGTGTGTGTGTTCTGTGGTGTGTGTGTGGATTTGTTATAAGCTGCTAAGGTGTGCATCTGTGTGTGTTGTGACGTGTCTATGCTTATTTATAGCTATCTGACGGGCGACCAGTTTTCCAGCGAGTCGTCTCTGGAGGCGTATTCCCGCTGTCTGAGGATGGGGTGCCGCTGCATTGAGTGTGAGCACGCATTCACAATATAACACACACTGCCTATTACCCATATGGTATACATCACCACACACACACACACACACACACACACACACACACACACACACACATGTAAACAAACGCACACTTAAACAAACAAACACACGCACACTCCTTCAGGCACCACACCCATCGTGACGCAGACATAGACAGACGCACGCAGGCAGGCACACAGACACTGTGTCATCGTGTTTGGCTCTCGTGAGACCGGTTCCTATTATTATTAGATGTATTTTTAGACTAGCTCAAATGTGCCTCCTGCGAGAGTAAATAAAGATTATGTAATGCTAAACACATGGTGTTCTCATTTGAGATGTCTGTTGACTTGCTGAACTTTAATGGTTAGGAGTTTATGTTGCAATTTCAGGGGAGGGGGATTTGCCTGAGATTAGTTCACACAAAAACATCTTTACTGTACATGTAATTCTTATCTTATGTCATCCATAAAAAAAGAAATTGAGGCACTGTGAACCAAATGTAAGCCTAGAATATGTTTGTAAACAGAATTGCAGGCCTTGCCTTTGTAAACAACATCAATAGTCAAACAGTAACTTTTCAGATATCTTTCTACCTTCTAACAGTGTTCCAGAGACCCAATTTTCCTCTTAGTTTGTTTGTTCATCTGTGACAATATACCTAATGATGTACTTTAGACTATTTCCACTCCCCTGACTCTCCCATAACTACACAGTGCAGCTTTAAAACACTGGTGCACTAAAACTACACAGTGCAGCTTTAAAACACTGGTGCACTAAAACTACACAGTGCAGCTTTAAAACACTGGTGCACTAAAACTACACAGTGCAGCTTTAAAACACTGGTGCACTAAAACTACACGGTGCAGCTTTAAAACACTGGTGCACTAAAACTACACAGTGCAGCTTTAAAACACTGGTGCACTAAAACTACACAGTGCAGCTTTAAAACACTGGTGCACTAAAACTACACAGTGCAGCTTTAAAACACTGGTGCACTAAAACTACACAGTGCAGCTTTAAAACACTGGTGCACTAAAACTACACGGTGCAGCTTTAAAACACTGGTGCACTAAAACTACACAGTGCAGCTTTAAAACACTGGTGCACTAAAACTACACAGTGCAGCTTTAAAACACTGGTGCACTAAAACTACACAGTGCAGCTTTAAAACACTGGTGCACTAAAACTACACGGTGCAGCTTTAAAACACTGGTGCACTAAAACTACACAGTGCAGCTTTAAAACACTGGTGCACTAAAACTACACAGTGCAGCTTTAAAACACTGGTGCACTAAAACTACACAGTGCAGCTTTAAAACACTGGTGCACTAAAACTACATAGTGCAGCTTTAAAACACCGGTGCACTAAAACTACATGGTGCAGCTTTAAAACACTGGTGCACTAAAACTACACAGTGCAGCTTTAAAACACTGGTGCACGAACAACCCGTACCTGTACGTTGACTACTTAGTATGTCGACTTTGAATATCCTCCCTCTTCGGTAGAAAAAACATGCAGATATTATAATTGTGTACATGTCTGTCTGTCTTATCTCCAGTGGACTGTTGGGACGGCCCTGATGGAATGCCAGTCATCTACCACGGACACACCCTCACCACGAAGATCAAGTTTTGTGACGTCCTGACAACCATCAAAGAACATGCATTTGTTACGTCTGAGTGAGTCGGAACGCAGACTAGACTTGTCGTGACTTGTGTCTTTGTAGTCGGAGAGAGCGATCAGATGGATCAAGAGAGAGCAGACAGACAGGCACGTAGGGATGACCTCGACTAGTCGACTAATCGATTGAAAGGAGCCGTAGTCGACTGCCAACCTTAGTTGAATGCAAAAAATATATATTTGTTTAAAAAAGAAATTTATATAAATAATTTTTTCCAAAAGCAAAGAGGCCTAGAAGCGTGGCTAACGCTAATGGCACGCATACCAGCGAGGCTAACTGCCTAAGAAAACGGGCACAGAGGCACTGAAAGAGGATTTCACACACTAGACAAATATCAAGATGTATCCATCAGTGGACCAATTGCATGCTTTTGCAGAGGACAAGAAGCCTTCAGTCGACACCCCCCACAGCCCAAATGGAATGACCCCCCCCCCCACACACATTTTATATATATATATTTATTTTTTTCTCTACCAGTCGACTATACAAATCCTTAGTTGGGGACAGGCCTACAGGAAATCGGACAGATTTCGAGTTGGTATGAATGGACTTGGACTCTAATAGCCCGGTCCTCCCTCAGGTATCCTGTCATCCTGTCCATCGAGGACCACTGCAGCATCGTGCAGCAGAGGAACATGGCCACCCACTTCAAGAAGGTGTTCGGAGACATGCTGCTCACCAAGGCGGTGGACATGTCCGCCGATGGCCTGCCCTCGCCCAATCAGCTCAAGAAGAAGATCCTTATCAAGGTCAGAGGTCATGGAGTCACTCACTGGAAAACTGGTCTACTTTGAGGATGCATTTTTCTCCGTTAAAAGTGAGATGGTGTTGTAGGCCAGGGGTTCCCAAAGTGGGGGTTGCGAGCCGCCGCGCGCGCGGGGGGGGGGGGGTCGCTAGATTATATATAAAAAAAAAATTATATATATATATTTTTTTTTAGTCGGGCCACTGAACTTAGAAGCAGGCCAGGCCAGTGTTTCTAGTTGCAGCAGCGCAATAGTTGGATAACCTAGGTGGGGAACAACCAGGAGATCACTGCAACTCACACAAGTTGGAGAACTATCTCTCTATCTCTCTCGCTCTCTCTCTCTTGCTCTCACACACACACAAAAGGAGCCGCATGTGATTGGTGGAGGCGGGACCCTTACAAAAAACTGTTGTTGCTAATCATTGACGCATGCTAGCCTGTAATAATCCCCCCCAGACAAATCTACTTTGCATTTGATATATTGCAAATATATGCCATCACACACACTGGCATTTAAAGGGTTAGAATTATAAAATGAATACGTGGTGTTATGATCAGGGCTGAAGTTGAATAAAAGATTGTATTTTTTTTCAATCTGCCATTACAAAAAAACAGAATCCATCAAAATCAGTGTTGCTAATCATACATATGCTAGCCTGTTTTTTAACAATAATATGTGATGCCATCACAAACACTGGCATTTAAAGGGTACAAATAAAAAGATTCCTGCACTGCATTAAGTCTTTCCTGGTGGGGGACCCCCAGACCCCCTGCTTAAAAAGTGGCCTGACTGGGGCTATATTTTGCACTATTTCCTGGCCTGAATGATTTCCCCAGTCCGGCCCTGGTTAAAAGCCTCCAATGCTTATTAGTGTGTGCGTTTGAACGTTTGCATGTTTCAATCATACATTTCCATTTATAAAAAAAATAAAAATAAAAAAAATAATATTTATTTTACCTCCTATAATAGTGGGGGTTGCGGCTCTCTGACACCGTTATTTGGGGGCCACGGCCTGAAAAGTTTGGGAACCCCCTATGGATTGTGAAAGTAAAAATATTGCATGTGATCTTTGGATAATAATAAGGGGAATACTCATGCTGTAATAACCAAAGCAAAAGTGAATGTTAAGGATCGATCAATGGAGGTAGCATCAAAGTCTTGTCTTCTTGATAATGGGGACTAATGAGACCTGACCCCTGTCTCTTTGAATGGGAAGTCATCATATCTAAGAATCTCATACATAACATTGTTTTTCTTTTCAATATTATTATTGGAAGTCACTGGTAAATTGCGGACAGCACAGAATGGTTAATTTGGTCGAAATGAGTTTTGATGGAACAGGCGCAAATCTGCAATAGCTGCGTTTATATTACATATTTTAGTAATTTAGGTGACGCCACGGCAACCACTCGGGATGCAATTCCCAGCCTTTCGGCAGAAATTGTTATTAATTTAAAACATCTTTAATTAAAACACACAATGTCTCTGGCGATTCCCACCCCTATAGCATAACATTCGCTTCTTAAAGAGACCATCATCCGATGAGGAGGGCCACTATGACCAAAATCCTAAGCATTTAACCCTTTTCCTACTACATCGTATTTGTAATGGACAGACTTTCACAGCCTTTTTTTTTTCTTTCTCCATGATTGATAATAAGGATGTAAGCAGAGCCTGCTCTTCACTGCAGAGCCTGAACCCAAAGCATCGATGCCATGTTCCAATACTGAACAGTCTAGACAGTGTGGGGCCACTAGACACAAATAACTGAGGTCTATCTATTAGAGAAATCCAACATGTGCCAAAAAGGGCAGAAAATCGAGTCTAGTTTTCTGACATTTTGCACATGGCTGCATGTCAGTATCTGGTACCTGGATCTCCTAATAAATAACTATCCCCCCTGTTCTTTCTCATTTTCTGCACATTTCCTCCCACCTTCCCTCCCTCTTGCCTCCTGCTTTGTGTCCGTGTTGTCTCCTCCTCTCCTGCAGCATAAGAAGCTTGCAGAAGGCAGTGCCTACGAGGAGGTGTCCACCTCCACACCCTACTCGGAGAATGACATCAGCAACTCCATCAAGAACGGCCTCTTATTCCTGGAGGATCCCATCAACCATGTGAGCTCTCCTCTCTTGACACTGTGCTGTTTCTCACTGTCTCCTCTCTTGACACTGTGCTGTTTCTCACTGTCTCCTCTTGACACTGTGCTGTTTCTCACTGTCTCCTCTTGACACTGTGCTGTTTCTCACTGTCTCCTCTCTTGACACTGTGCTGTTTCTCACTGTCTCCTCTCTTGACACTGTGCTGTTTCTCACTGTCTCCTCTCTTGACACTGTGCTGTTTCTCACTGTCTCCTCTCTTGACACTGTGCTGTTTCTCACTGTCTCCTCTCTTGACACTGTGCTGTTTCTCACTGTCTCCTCTCTTGACACTGTGCTGTTTCTCACTGTCTCCTCTCTTGACACTGTGCTGTTTCTCACTGTCTCCTCTCTTGACACTGTGCTGTTTCTCACTGTCTCCTCTCTTGACACTGTGCTGTTTCTCACTGTCTCCTCTCTTGACACTGTGCTGTTTCTCACTGTCTCCTCTCTTGACACTGTGCTGTTTCTCACTGTCTCCTCTCTTGACACTGTGCTGTTTCTCACTGTCTCCTCTCTCGACACTGTGCTGTTTCTCACTGTCTCCTCTCTTGACACTGTGCTGTTTCTCACTGTCTCCTCTCTTGACACTGTGCTGTTTCTCACTGTCTCCTCTCTTGACACTGTGCTGTTTCTCACTGTCTCCTCTCTTGACACTGTGCTGTTTCTCACTGTCTCCTCTCTTGACACTGTGCTGTTTCTCACTGTCTCCTCTTGACACTGTGCTGTTTCTCACTGTCTCCTCTTGACACTGTGCTGTTTCTCACTGTCTCCTCTCTTGACACTGTGCTGTTTCTCACTGTCTCCTCTCTTGACACTGTGCTGTTTCTCACTGTCTCCTCTCTTGACACTGTGCTGTTTCTCACCGTCTCCTCTCTTGACACTGTGCTGTTTCTCACCGTCTCCTCTTGACTCTGTGCTGTTTCTCACTGTCTCCTCTCTTGACACTGTGCTGTTTCTCACTGTCTCCTCTCTTGACACTGTGCTGTTTCTCACTGTCTCCTCTTGACACTGTGCTGTTTCTCACTGTCTCCTCTCTTGACACTGTGCTGTTTCTCTCTGTCTCCTCTCTTGACACTGTGCTGTTTCTCACTGTCTCCTCTCTTGACACTGTGCTGTTTCTCACTGTCTCCTCTCTTGACACTGTGCTGTTTCTCTCTGTCTCCTCTCTTGACACTGTGCTGTTTCTCACTGTCTCCTCTCTTGACACTGTGCTGTTTCTCACTGTCTCCTCTCTTGACACTGTGCTGTTTCTCACTGTCCTCTCTTGACACTGTGCTGTTTCTCACTGTCTCCTCTTGACACTGTGCTGTTTCTCACTGTCTCCTCTCTTGACACTGTGCTGTTTCTCACTGTCTCCTCTCTTGACACTGTGCTGTTTCTCACTGTCTCCTCTCTTGACACTGTGCTGTTTCTCACTGTCTCCTCTCTTGACACTGTGCTGTTTCTCACTGTCTCCTCTCTTGACACTGTGCTGTTTCTCACTGTCTCCTCTCTTGACACTGTGCTGTTTCTCACTGTCTCCTCTTGACACTGTGCTGTTTCTCACCGTCTCCTCTCTTGACACTGTGCTGTTTCTCACTGTCTCCTCTCTTGACACTGTGCTGTTTCTCACTGTCTCCTCTTGACACTGTGCTGTTTCTCACTGTCTCCTCTCTTGACACTGTGCTGTTTCTCACTGTCTCCTCTCTTGACACTGTGCTGTTTCTCACTGTCTCCTCTCTTGACACTGTGCTGTTTCTCACTGTCTCCTCTTGACTCTGTGCTGTTTCTCACTGTCTCCTCTCTTGACACTGTGCTGTTTCTCACTGTCTCCTCTCTTGACTCTGTGCTGTTTCTCACTGTCTCCTCTCTTGACACTGTGCTGTTTCTCACTGTCTCCTCTCTTGACTCTGTGCTGTTTCTCACTGTCTCCTCTCTTGACACTGTGCTGTTTCTCACCGTCTCCTCTCTTGACACTGTGCTGTTTCTCACTGTCTCCTCTCTTGACACTGTGCTGTTTCTCACTGTCTCCTCTTGACTCTGTGCTGTTTCTCACTGTCTCCTCTCTTGACACTGTGCTGTTTCTCACTGTCTCCTCTCTTGACACTGTGCTGTTTCTCACTGTCTCCTCTCTTGACACTGTGCTGTTTCTCACCGTCTCCTCTCTTGACACTGTGCTGTTTCTCACTGTCTCCTTGACACTGTGCTGTTTCTCACTGTCTCCTCTCTTGACACTGTGCTGTTTCTCACTGTCTCCTCTCTTGACTCTGTGCTGTTTCTCACTGTCTCCTCTCTTGACACTGTGCTGTTTCTCACTGTCTCCTCTCTTGACACTGTGCTGTTTCTCACTGTCTCCTCTCTTGACACTGTGCTGTTTCTCACTGTCTCCTCTCTTGACTCTGTGCTGTTTCTCACTGTCTCCTCTCTTGACACTGTGCTGTTTCTCACTGTCTCCTCTCTTGACACTGTGCTGTTTCTCACTGTCTCCTCTCTTGACTCTGTGCTGTTTCTCACTGTCTCCTCTCTTGACTCTGTGCTGTTTCTCACTGTCTCCTCTCTTGACACTGTGCTGTTTCTCACTGTCTCCTCTCTTGACACTGTGCTGTTTCTCACTGTCTCCTCTTGACACTGTGCTGTTTCTCACTGTCTCCTCTTGACACTGTGCTGTTTCTCACTGTCTCCTCTCTTGACACTGTGCTGTTTCTCACTGTCTCCTCTTGACACTGTGCTGTTTCTCACTGTCTCCTCTTGACACTGTGCTGTTTCTCACTGTCTCCTCTCTTGACACTGTGCTGTTTCTCACTGTCTCCTCTTGACACTGTGCTGTTTCTCACTGTCTCCTCTTAAAGACTGTGCTTTTTCAGTCTTTGACACAATGGAATAGTCTGAACCCATCTTGTCTGCTCTCTAGTATATTAATTAATCTAATCTAATCCATTATCCTCTACTCCCTCCTTTACACTCCTCTACTCTTTTATTCTCTCCTACACTCTCCTCTACACTCCTTTACTCTCTCCTCTACTCTCTCCTACACTCCTTTACTCTCTCCTCTACTCTCTCCTCTACACTCCTCTCCTCTCTCCTCTCTCAGGAGTGGTATCCTCACTTCTTTGTCCTGACCAGCAGTAAGATCTACTACTCGGAGGAAACATCCAGTAACCAAGGCAACGATGACGAGGAGGAGCACCGAGAGGTGAGGCAGCCCGGTGGACACGACACTATAGAGGCACCGAGAGAATCATGTAGATTCTAGAACATTCTGAACAGTCTGAAGGTCAGGGACCTGGTGCTCTGTGTGTAGATCAAGAAACATGTAGACCAAGAAACTCTGCAGGTATTCTCCCCATAAATGAAATGGTTGGACTTGAACAAATATACCATCTCTCTGTCTCGCTTTCTCTGTCTCACTCCCTTCTGTGTCCCTCTCTCTGTCTTGCTCCCTCTCTCTCTCTGTCTCTCTTCCCCTCTCTCTCTCTCCCCCTCTCTGTCTCTCTCTCTCCATCCCTCTCCCAGGTGTCCAACGGCATGGACCAGCACGTGACGGAGAAGTGGTTCCACGGGAAGCTGGGCGCCGGGCGGGACGGCAGGCAGATCGCGGAGAGACTGCTGTCTGAGTACTGCCTGGAGACCGGAGCCCCCGACGGCTCCTTCCTCGTCCGAGAGAGTGAGACCTTCGTGGGGGACTACACGCTGTCTTTCTGGTACAGCCCTCCTACCTTTTGTGTTTCAATGTAGAGAACTGGAGGTTTAGTATAGAATCATAGAATCATCTCTCTCCCTCTCTCTTTCTCTCTGTATGTTCAATGATGATGATCAATGAAGTAGCCAAAAGTTACACTATGAAAACTAACTTGATAGTTGATGATGATAAATATTTCACTTCATTAGCAAAATATTGTAAAATCATTAAGTCTGCTAAAAGCTATTCTCCCTATTGTGTGTGCATACATTTAATATAGGCTACTCTTTTTCACATGGATTAGGCTAATTAGCTTTAACAATCCTGATTCCTGAGCCTATTTTATTCAAAGGGAATATTTTGATTTAAATATGTATATAGCCCATATATAAAAATACATTTTAATCATATCTCCTGTGCTGGCACAAACACTACCATAGCGTGGAGTGGATAGATAACACACAATACATATACTAATTCATGGAAATATACTAAAAAGCTATTTATGGCCAGTAAAAATCTCTCTGGCTGGTAGTTTTTTTTATTATCTAAAGCCAAAAAGGATGAGGATACTCATTAAACATTTTGAAATATTAAATAGCAAATATAATCAACTGATTAATCGTTAACAAAATAATCGTTAGTGACTGCCCTAATTATTATTAATTATTTAATGTATTGTTTATTTCTTTATTTATTGGTTCATTTGAATTGGACACATAAAAAAACATGTTGTTTATGGCCCCCGGCTCATTTCAAACACCAGTCCCTTGGTGGCCGTTGTTCCTCATCTACGCTAAATGAAATTAATTGAAATAGACTAGATGGCAAATTACTATTGAAGATAAATACAGCATTACTACCCCGCTTGTTCCTCAGGCTTAACTCTTTACAACTCAACGGGCCGCATGCAAAACTGGAACGCGATCGATCAGGGCAGATCGATCGATGGCGATGGCTTTCTCATTGATCGGAACATAGCCGTAGTCACGGGCTGCCGTGTGCCATTATCCATGCGCTCCCTCCGCTAATGCACGGGGCTCTGCATGAGTGGCTGTTATCCCGGAGCCGATCGATGCTTATTAGACTCTCACACTATGGGACGGGCGACGCTCAGCGGGGGACTCATTCTGGGCACGTGGGACTCCGGAGCGTGTCTCTGGCCCACACGACAGTGATGACACAGAGGAGGAGTTTTGACCTTAAAACAAGGGAGCGGCCCTTTTCGTTATGTTTGCCAACAATATGAATCAAATCTAACCAGTGGATATGCTCTGAAACTAAGACATGTTGTGATAAAATGTTATTTTTATTGTGATGTTTTCATCATGTGATTAATAATAATGACGTTATTTGTATAGCACCTTTCTTACAGGGGATTGCAGTTCAAAGTGATTTACATCAGTAAGAAATAAGACACAAAATCTGTGTAAAACAAGCAGCAAGAGCAAAGCATAAAGTGGAATATATATGAATCAAATCATATCAGAACCTCACGTTCCAATAGGCTTCTGTTGGAAGCCCCCCCCCCCCCCACCCCACGCCACCCCACGCCCCCTTATCACTGGTGCTCTGTTTACATGTTGATGAAGAAAGAGGGACATGAACCAGTGGATATGCTCTGCCGGTTGTCACTTCACACATGGATACAGGGGGCGACAGTGGTTCAGGAGGTAGAGCGTCGTCTGGTAATCGGAAGGTTCTGGGTTGGATTCCGGATCCTCCCGGGGCAGTAGGGATGGGTACCGAACTCTGTACTTTTATATTAACACTTTGAGAGCCAGTCCGTGTTTTCCTTTTTACCCCCTTGAATGCCCAAATCCACTCCAATGTTAACGTTAATATCGCCTAATCTATGTTTTAAATTATGGCTATGTGTCTAATCTGCCCGTCGCTTATCAAAGACTCATTTTCCAGTCAACATTGTCAAAGCAGATTGTTTTTTTATCGCTTCATTTCCGTTTGATAGCATTTTGAAAATCACTCGTTTTCGCGAGAAAAAAAAAACACATTCTATGATAATCACCTTTTACTGGAATATTCTAGAACGTTGTCATTTGTCTGCCTATTTATGAATCGTTTTCAAATAAACGCTAGATAATCGATAGTATAATTATGTGTGCGCACGCACGCTCGTGCCGCGCGCTGATAATCGCTGCTCTTATTTCCTGATGGCTTTTACAGTCAAAACAGCCATATCACATATAGGGGAAACGCTTATATATCCATGAAAACGAGTCTGATTATCCTAAGACTGATAGATTCCTTACCTGAGATCAGATGGTATCCAAATGGATTATTCCAATTCCTGATCACCATTCGAAAAAATCGATCATTGTATTGATCAACCGTGTATACAGTAGAACACATAATCCCCGCTGCTCTTCAGGCTCCGGAGTGATGCCGGCTGCGTGAGTGAGACGTAAAATGTGGAGTCAGAAATCCTTTCTCCCATTCACTTTCATTGAGTCCAATCCAAAAGGGTGATTTACCATCTGGGAGATGATAGGGGGCGCTTTTTTCACATCGGAGCGCCTGGGGTGACTGGATCTCCAACGGTAGGCTCGCTTGATGCAATATGATTTCAGATCGCTAATAAAAAAAAACTGAATAAAACGAATATTCTCGTGAGTGGGCATTCAACCCGGGGGGTAATAACACGAGAAAACTCGTGGGTGGCATTCAAAGTGTTAAGGGTACCGACCGAATTACATCGGTACTACAGAGTACTAGCGTTGACCTTCGATTATTATTTTTTATTCGAAGCTTCAGGCCGAGATTCGATTTTAATTTGAAGCTTCGAAATATTTTTTTTATTTTTTTTTTTATGTTGTGGGACTTGTACAGCACTTTGTTCAACTTTGTCAGTGCTGTAAAGTTTAAACCTTTTAAAATCTTAGACAAACAACACTTTGCTTCCATGAAATATTGTAAGCCGTCATTTGAGGCTTTATAAAAGCAGCACAATGAACACAAATCTGTCAGTGCAGAGTCCAACCTCATCTTAAATAACAAACAGCATTGCTTGTTGTAGTTAACAAAGAGGCAGAGTTGATTTAAAAAAAATAATATATTCATATATATATATTTTTTTTCTTTTTTACATAATCGAATTTAATTTTCATATTCGAATCCCATGCCCATCGAACGAAGCTTCGAAGTATTTAAGACAGCCCTACAGAGTACCGATTCACGTTTGATCAATCAGTGCCACATTTCGATACCTAAGACCCACCCAGTTCGAAAATAATCAGAATTCCAATGACACGCAATTGTCATTTCATTATAGACAGACAGCGCAGACCTTCAATGATGCGCAATTGTCATTTCATAAGACACAGACCAGCACGAGCAACAGACCAGCGTGTCTAACATGCTTGGCATCCTTCCTCGCCATTCCTCTATGTCCACATTGTGGTAAAACCTTAACTAGATTCAAGAAAAACCTTAACTAACGTTGGCTAACCCTGGATATGCTCACAGCGGAGTGACTCCACGACATCAGTTCCATTAGTGAGGAAATGGGGGTTATATTGACGAGGCTTGACAACCGAGGTTCAAAGATAACTTCACATTTATTGGCTGTTTGTTTATATATATCGCTTCATGCATGGGGATCCATGTTACAACTCCGTGTGTTGACTTCCTAGTGTGACATCACTCAACTATAGTAACCAAGAGGCTCAAACTCAAACCTAATACATCACCTCTCTCGCTCTCTCTACATTCAATGATTTAAAGTAGCCAAACGTTACAATATAAATACTAACTGGATAGTTGATGATATAAACATTTAATTTCATTATCTGAAATATTCTAAAATCATTAAGTCGGCTATAAGCCATTCTCCCTTTGTTTGTGTGTGTGTGTGTGTGTGTGTGTGTGTGCGCGCACATCCCATCTCTGGTCTTTGGAAAGACCTGATGAGGTCGGAGGAGTTTGATGGTATTTACCGAGGATGGCCAGATAATGTTTATATTTAAACTTACAAAATAATGATACATAATAAATGTATACATGATCATGCAACATAAAGAAAATCGTTGTAGGAATGGTTTGGGAGAGGGAGGTAGGGAGGGTTTTTAGTTTGTGTCGTGTGATAACAATGTTGAAATTTAGAAGTTTAGACTTTAGTTTAGTTTTGCAACAGAAATTAAAATGTTGTTGGAAAAAGATACTGTTTGGTACCGGTATCGATTCCCAGGTAGCGGTATCGGTTAAAATGTGAACGGTACCCAACCCTACCGGGCAGGGTGTCGAAAGTGTCCTTGAGCAAGGCACTGAACCTCCTAACTGCTCCCGGTGAGCAGCTTGGCCTCTGTTCTGTTGGTGTGTGAATGTGAGTGAACGGGTGAATGTGAGGCACAAGTTGTAAAGCACTTTGGATAAAAGTGCTATATAAATGCATTTAGGGACACATGGATGGATGCAGGCAGCAGAATAGAGAGTGAAGGACTCTAGAGAATATAACCTCTTTATAAAGTACCCCCTCTTCCTCTCTCTCTCTCTCTCCCTCTCATCCCCCTCTCCTCCTTGTCCGGCTCCAGGCGCTCGGGGCGCGTGCAGCACTGTCGTATCCACTCACGCCAGGAGGCCGGCAGCCCCAAGTTCTATCTCACGGACAACCTGGTGTTCGACACGCTCTTCGCCCTCATCACACACTACCAGCAGGTGGCGCTGCGCTGCAACGAGTTTGAGATGAAGCTGACGGAGCCTGTGCCACAGACCAACGCCCACGAGAGCAAAGAGTGAGTCTCTCCCCAGGGAGTATTTACTAATTCTACAGAGGAGACACTGACCTCCTTTTCAGGGATGTGATTGGTCCAGGTTTTTTGGACATGCGCTCTCCCATTAATCCCCATTGGATATTGCGGTTTTCCTCGCGTTCCGTATCATCTCCTGACCACGCCCTGGTCACATCCCTGCACCACTCGGCAACCGCTATAAGCTCTGCGATGGCCTTGAGGATATAAGATATTATGCACATACTGCACAAAGACCCTGAATGAGCATTCATAATAAATTAGATGAATCTGCCATTATCAGGTTCCATGCAGCCGTCACTGCCATCCTCTCATCCATCTCCATTTAACCTGACCAGCCAAATTAACCTGGCCTGTGTTTATGCATCCTGACAGCCAGACTAACCTGACCTGTGTTTATACATCCTGACCAGCCAGACTAACCTGGCCTGTATCTGTGTCTATATGTTCTGACCAGCCAGACTAACCTGGCCTGTATCTGTGTCTATATGTTCTGACCAGCCAGACTAACCTGGCCTGTATCTGTGTCTATGTTCTGACCAGCCAGACTAAGCTAGCCTGTATCTCTGTGTGTCTATATGTTCTGACCAGCCAGACTAACCTGGCCTGTATCTGTGTGTCTATATGTTCTGACCAGCCAGACTAACCTGGCCTGTATCTCTGTGTGTCTATATGTTCTGACCAGCCAGACTAAGCTAGCCCGTATCTCTGTGTGTCTATATGTTCTGACCAGCCAGACTAACCTGGCCTGTATCTCTGTGTGTCTATATGTTCTGACCAGCCAGACTAAGCTAGCCCGTATCTGTGTGTCTATATATGTTCTGAACAGCAAGAATAAGCTAGCCTATATCTCTGTGTGTCTACCGGTATACATCCTGAACAGCCAGACTAAGCTAGCTTGTATCTGTTGTCTATTTCAGGTGGTACCACGCCAACCTCTCCAGGAGCCATGCGGAGAACATGTTGATGAGGGTTCCTCGTGACGGAGCCTTCCTAGTCAGGAAGAGGGCGGAGCTTAGCTCCTTTGCCATCTCCTTCAGGTAAACCTCCGCCACCTGCACAAATATAAATCTTATTGATGCATAACTGCAAACTTTCAAAAATTGGAACCAGCTTTTATTGGACGAGCACAGTAAACATGGACTGTATTGTCTTGGTATGAAACGACTTTCACAGTACATACTGGCGTGCATACTTCTACAAGAATAGTAGCATTTCACAAGACCGTGGAAGGTAGACGATAGACTAGAAATATGACTAGTATAAACATTCAGTGCATCATGCCATACAGTGCTATTATAGCTGTAGAGGATTGTGTATTGGGGAGTGTGTCCAGTAGTGCATTAACTACAATAGGGATGTTATGAATAGAATGAGGTGTGCAGTGGCTTGGTGTGCGATGCTTGAAGTTGTACAGATATGATTAATAATCGTATATCTTTGGTACTATTCAGTACCTAAGAACACCTGCTAGGCTAAAATAATTATTACAATTTTTCATTGCTGTGAAGACGGTACAGATATTATCTGTAATCTGTATTAATATCAATCTTTTGACAAAAGGATCTTTGGACCACTGAGCCTTTTGAAAAGCCTAATGACTCAGATGATGATCATAGATGTCAAGTCAAAGATCAGACAGATACTTGGTACAGCAGGTAGATTTGGGTTTAATTCAGTCAAAGCACAGAAGAGTACAAACTAGATTTGTGTTCCGTAGTCACGACCGGCAGTTGAGTCTGGCTTACATGAACTCAAGTTTCAAGTTTCTTTATTAGTTGTCGTACAGAATACTTTTATATAAAATGCTTCTTTCTGTTTTGCTCCAGAGATTGTGCTAGATAAAAATAGATAAGTATAAAAAAAATCAAGTACGTAGACAAAAGTGTTCAATATATACAATGTACAATGCAGAGTAGAAAAGTAACTGAGTTACAATACAATATACTATACAGTACAATGCAGAAATGGGATGAGGTACAATTTGCAGTAAGGTGTAATGAGGTATGGGTTGTAGTGCAAATTATTTGCCAATAAATATAAAGTGTGTTTAGGTGTTCTAAAGTGGGTGCTGCAGTGAGTTGTTTGTTTAAAGTGAGTGTGTGTGCTGTGAGTGCATTTGATGGTTGTTACATAGTGTTATTGTCATTTAGCATTCTGATGGCCTGAGGATAGAAGCTTCTTCTAAGTCTCTCTGTGCTTGCCATGAGACTCCGGTATCGCTTGCCTGACCGCAGCAGTTCAAAGAGGCAGTTGTTTGGGTGGCTGGAGTCTTTGATTATTCTCTTAGCCTTACCCATGCACCGCTTGGATTGGAACTAGAATTCCAGACTCACAAACTGTGTGCATCAAAACCGGGACAGTGCGTTTCTAGTGCTAAAGAAGCGACTAGTCACTAAGGGGGCTTTCTCACTAACCATTCAGGGTCGAATCACAGCCCGATCGCACCCAAATAGGGTGTGTCCGTCCTACTGAGAACGCCCCCCCCCCCCCCCCCCCCCCCCGTCCCTGAGGACGCTGATTCGCTCTAAACCTGGACCGCTGGAATAGGTGGTCTCGGGTGCGCGCCAGTGGGAGCGGGGGGCGTGGTGCAATGCTTGTACCAAAACACGGGAGAGGCTTGCTGTATCAACTTCGAAGAGGGGGGACGTTTTAGACGTGCCACAAAGAAATGGCTAGCCAGTGAAGTATAGAATAGCCATAGGAAGGAGAGGGTAGGAAGTGTTTTTTTTTTTTGTATGGGGTTGCTATTATGTTTTATTCTGTTTTTTATTATGATGATCTATGATGATCTATGTTTTATTATGATGCTCTGTTTTAGTATGTTTTATTATGATGCTCTATGTTTTATGATGTTTGTCCATGTCCAAAATCAGGGACCATGATGGAAATAAGTGCTTGCACTCATGTTTTTATCCCTTGGATGCTGTCTTTTACTCTACAATAAAAATCAATCAATCAATCAAAAAACTTGCTGACACACACAACGTCATTACTGTAATGCTTTCATGCTTGCTTGAATTTTGGGCAGATAAAAACATACAGCAAAAACTTAATACCCACAAAAACGATATTTAGGGGCAATTTGGCGAGTTTGGATCCACGGCTCAGTGGATGAAAACATGAAGCCACGTTACAAGCACAAGACTTCCCTGGCTCTCATTAGGCTTGGCAATTTTTTTGCCATTGCTATGTCTACTATACATTGGTTTCTTGTTCGAATGCATTTATTTCTAGCGTTAGCTTAGCGTTAACCTTGGAAAATGCTCAAAGCGGACTCCACGACACCAGTTCCATTACTATACATTGGTTTCTTGTTTGAATGCATTTATTTCTATAGACCAGTGGTGCCCAACCAGTTGGCCGTGATCGACCGGTAGATCAATGACATGCAATATAATTGATGCGAGCAATGGGCTAATGTTAGCTGCTAACTAGTAATAAATAGGCTAAGCTAACTAGCGTTAGCTTAGCGTTAGCTGCTAACCCTGGAAAACGCTCAAAGCGGACTCCACGACACCAGTTCCATTCGTGAGAAAAGGGGGTGGGTTATATTGACGACGCTTGACAACAGAGGTTCAAATATAACTTCATATTTATTGGTTATTTGTTTCTTTATATCAGCATCCAGTTTCCACCACAGTGTGTTAAAACTCTTCCTGTGTTGACGTTAGAGCGTGACATCATCGCTACGGCAGGTTACACGCTCAAAACGCAAACCGTAAACAAAACCCGGAGCGCACTAAGGGCCCGCGTCCACCTAGCGCATATTTCTCCGTGAAACATGCTGGGAGTGCGCCGGCAGAGCTGGCTTGACGCGCATCTTGTAGATGACAGAAAGAAATCTACAGCCATGCCGCGGTTTTGCACATATTATAGCATATTTGAATAACTTTATTGTATATTAATTATATATATAGTTATTGCCTGACACCACAGTTCGCCCTTTGCTTTTTATTAGCTTTTTAGTAGTGTATTCGTGTAGTTATTATTATTAGTTTTGTCACGAATCTCAATGGTCTGTGGGAGACAGCCAGACAGGCAGGCAGCTCCGGTGTCAGGTTACAAACAGAGTGGTAGATGACTGGCTGTGATTGGTTGTTTGAATATGCGCTCGGCGCACCGCTCTAGAAAAGTTCAGCCAGTTTCAACTCTCTGGCTTGTGCGGCCGCATAAAGGCGCTGAAAAAAGAAGCCGACGGCAGCGCACTTCCTAGAGGCGGCCGCATGGGGCCGCATGCGCTCCCTCCCCATTGTAATACATTGAAAACAGACGCGTGCGGTCCTAAATATGTGCTAGGTGGACGCGGGCCCTAAGACTGCAGTGTGTACACAAACTAGAGGGGGGAGAGGGAGGGGGGAAGTTCGCACCCAAGGACGGAGCGAGGATGGAGCGGAGCTGATTCGACCCCGAATGGCAGTGAGAAAGCCCCCTAAGGCTGTCCCTGAAGCCTGTTTTTCGGATTCGAACTTCGTCAGGGTTTTTCGAACAGACATTCGAACATTCGTTTTTAATTTAAAAAAAAATAAAGATTTTTTTAATAAATATCCTCAAACTAAATCCTCAATTTCAATAAAGTGATTAATCTGATTAAATGAGTCTTTTTCTTTTTTATTAAATCAACTTTCCAGCCCCAGACCCAGCCCAGGCAGAATCCCCATCCCAACTAAATCAATTAAATCAACTTTCTTTAATGAAAATAACTCATCACTTTTAATACTATAATATTAGTGTAGCCTAATCTTTATCTGCAACTGTGAATAAAACCCCCATTGGTTTAAACGGAATGAATAGAAAAAAATATTTTTAAAAATAAAATAAAGAATTGAATAAAAATGTGTTGATTTAGAATTCGAATGCCAACGTAACGAACGTTCGAACGTTTGGGCTCAGCCCTACTAGTCACGGACGAGGTGGCTCATGACCTGTGAGGTTCCTGAACACTTAGCCCTACTAGTCACGGACGAGGTGGCTCATGACCTGTGAGGTTCCTGAACACTCAGCCCTACTAGTCACGGACGAGGTGGCTCATGACCTGTGAGGTTCCTGAACACTTAGCCCTACTAGTCACGGACGAGGTGGCTCATGACCTGTGAGGTTCCTGAACACTTAGCCCTACTAGTCACGGACGAGGTGGCTCATGACCTGTGAGGTTCCTGAACACTCAGCCCTACTAGTCACGGACGAGGTGGCTCATGACCTGTGAGGTTCCTGAACACTTAGCCCTACTAGTCACGGACGAGGTGGCTCATGACCTGTGGGGTTCCTGAACACTCAGCCCTACTAGTCACGGACGAGGTGGCTCATGACCTGTGAGGTTCCTGAACACTCAGCCCTACTAGTCACGGACGAGGTGGCTCATGACCTGTGAGGTTCCTGAACACTTAGCCCTACTAGTCACGGACGAGGTGGCTCATGACCTGTGAGGTTCCTGAACACTTAGCCCTACTAGTCACGGACGAGGTGGCTCATGACCTGTGAGGTTCCTGAACACTTAGCCCTACTAGTCACGGACGAGGTGGCTCATGACCTGTGAGGTTCCTGAACACTTCGCCCTACTAGTCACGGACGAGGTGGCTCATGACCTGTGAGGTTCCTGAACACTTAGCCCTACTAGTCACGGACGAGGTGGCTCATGACCTGTGAGGTTCCTGAACACTTCGCCCTACTAGTCACGGACGAGGTGGCTCATGACCTGTGAGGTTCCTGAACACTTCGCCCTACTAGTCACGGACGAGGTGGCTCATGACCTGTGAGGTTCCTGAACACTCAGCCCTACTAGTCACGGACGAGGTGGCTCCTGACCTGTGAGGTTCCTGAACACTTAGCCCTACTAGTCACGGACGAGGTGGCTCATGACCTGTGAGGTTCCTGAACACTCAGCCCTACTAGTCACGGACGAGGTGGCTCATGACCTGTGAGGTTCCTGAACACTTCCTGCGCTGATGTGATGAAGCCTGACAGATGGGTTTAGTGTATTACGATCCACAATTAGCTACAGCATTGCAGTAGCTTCTTCCTGGGGTCCACAAAAAAACGTACATTGTGGCTATGCAACATAATACTTGCATCATGACATTACCAGTAAACAGGACAAAAGGTCTAGTACACACACACACACACACACACACACACACACACACACATAATACTTGCATCATAATATATAATCGGGACAAAGGACTAGAGACTTGGACTAGTACACACACACACACACACACACAAGACGAGCGCCAATATTCAATAATCCTATATACAATAATCAAAGAATACTTAACTGTACACAACTATATGCCCACACATTTGTTCATACACACCTAGTTTAACATATAACTAAATTGATGTTGATACATAAGGATGTTGTTACAATGCATAGTCCCAATACAGAGTATTTGACCTCGTAATTGTAACTCACTTTTACAATCTCATTTGAAAAGCATAAAAAAAAATACTTTCATACATGTCAATGGTTTCTACATCTGTTCAAATATCTCTTGTCAAAAGATGCAGTTTTAATTAAAAAAAATGTACTGTATTTTACTGTTTTCTTGTGACCATGTGTGGAGTCCGACGTGTTTCCATTATTGTTGACCACCTCCCTGTGTGTGTGTGTGTGTGTGTGTGTGTGTGTGTGTGTGTGTTCTCTCTCCAGGGCTGAGGGGAAGATCAAGCACTGTCGCGTGCAGCAGGAGGGGCAGACGGTGGTGCTGGGGACGGACGAGTTCGACAGCCTGGTGGATCTCATCAGCTACTATGAGAAACACCCGCTGTACCGCAAGATGAAGCTGCGCTACCCCATCAACGAGGACACACTGGAGAAGATAGGCACCGCTGTGAGTGTTCTCGTACCGTGTCCGTGTGATGCTACCTGTGATTTAGTGGTGTGGCGATCTCACTACCTGTGATTTAGTGGTGTGGCGATCTCACTACCTGTGATTTAGTGGTGTGATGATCTCACTACCTGTGATTTAGTGGTGTGATGATCTCACTACCTGTGATTTAGTGGTGTGATGATCTCACTACCTGTGATTTAGTGGTGTGATGATCTCACTACCTGTGATTTAGTGGTGTGATGATCTCACTACCTGTGATTTAGTGGTGTGATGATCTCACTACCTGTGATTTAGTGGTGTGGCGATCTCACTACCTGTGATTTAGTGGTGTGATGATCTCACTACCTGTGATTTAGTGGTGTGGCGATCTCACTACCTGTGATTTAGTGGTGTGATGATCTCACTACCTGTGATTTAGTGGTGTGATGATCTCACTACCTGTGATTTAGTGGTGTGGCGATCTCACTACCTGTGATTTAGTGGTGTGGCGATCTCACTACCTGTGATTTAGTGGTGTGGCGATCTCACTACCTGTGATTTAGTGGTGTGGCGATCTCACTACCTGTGATTTAGTGGTGTGATGATCTCACTACCTGTGATTTAGTGGTGTGACGATCTCAGTTGAAAATGTTAAATAAATAACTTTTAGTGTATCAAAATCTCAAACTATATCATCTATTCTCCTCTCGCTCTCTTCCCTTGGTCTCATGTTCTTCTCTGTTTAACAAGTGGGGTGGCGTGGCTACTGCTGTTAGCATAACTTTTAAGGCTCATTGTTTACGTTAACAAGATCTTTCACAGAGCTCATGTAGATGCGTAGTGCCGGGAGATCATTCACAAGCCTCAACCGCTCTTTTTGTGGAACAGTATCTTGTCCGAATTGCTAAAGTAAAACAAATATTAAAAAAAAAAAAAAAAAAAAAAAAAAAAAAGTATTTCGGGGAATATTATTAGAAAATTACACGGTTTTGGTTTGAAATTATACTTTACAATACCATGCCAGGCAATGTGATGAACATCTATTGGATTAATATGTAATATGTGGTTCTCCATACGGGATGTTGATTCAAGATATAAAGTCAATGTTGAAAACAATTCCTTGTGAGTATCGTGATAATTTCCTAATTATCAGCAGTATGTAATGTTTGCATGTGTTGTTATCCCACAGGAGCCAGACTACGGGTCCCTGTATGCGTGTAACCCTGGCTTCTATGTAGAACCCAATCAAATGCCTACATTCAAGGTGAGTCGTCACTATGGAAGGGCTTCAGATAAGATAAGATATTCCTTTATTGATCCCCGTCGGGCGTCATAGCAGCATGGGGGAGGGGAGTTACAGGTATGGGCAGCGTCTATACTTCCCACAAGCAAGTTGTCCTTCCGCGTTGCTCTGATTGGCCACTGACCTACGGTTCGTGCGTTTTGCGAATCTGATTGGCCACTGACGTTTCTGGTCATGTGACATGTGCGCCCAATCGCATGACGAGCAGTGTCTTAGCCCATTTCCGCGTGGAACAGCCTGCAAACTACCTAACGCCTAGTTTATCACTGGTTAAGCTTAGGCGACTCTTTCGCAGTTGGTTAAGGTTAGAGTTTGGAATCAGGGCTGGCGTTCTATCGCCATGCTCCAAGACAAACTCTAACCTTAACCAACTTCGAAAGAGCGCCTAAGCTTAACCGTCCAAAGAACTTGCCGTCACACGATTGGGCGCACATGTCACATGACCAGAAACGTGCGTGGCCAATCAGAGCAACGCGGAAGGACAACTTGCTTGTGGGAAGTATAGAGGCGTATGGGCAGGGTAATGGTAGAAGATATAAATATAGGCAATAAAACTATAGTAAAGATAAAAAATAAGCAGTGTAAACAATATAATTAACTCTGAATATAAGAATATGAGCAAGTGAACGGTGTAATCAAAGGTGCAGATGAGGGTCTGTATATATGCATCAGTTATATTATACCTTACAATAAATATCAGCAATAAACACTTTCTCCAGGATAGCGGCCTACTTCCTTCTCATCCTCCTACGTGTGTGTGTGTGTGTGTGTGTGTGTGTGTGTGTTTCAACTCCAATCCTTATGAATGCTTTTCTATCTGCAATTCATAGTGAAAACAGTGACTGTAAGACCAGAGTTGTGTGTGTGTGCGTCCTCTGCTGTGTGTCCTAACCTTCCGTCTTGTCTCCACTGTGTGCGTGTCCTAACAGTCTGTCTCGTGTACATTGTGTGTCCTAACCATCTGTCCCGTGTACTGTGTGTCCTAACCATCTGTCCCGTGTACTGTGTGTCCTAACCATCTGTCTCGTGTACTGTGTGTGTCCTAACAGTCTGTCTTGTGTACTGTGTGTGTGTCCTAACAGTCTGTCTTGTGTACTGTGTGTGTGTCCTAACAGTCTGTCTTGTGTACTGTGTGTCCTAACTGTCTGTCTTGTGTACAGTGTGTGTCCTAACAGTCTGTCTTGTGTACTGTGTGTGTGTCCTAACAGTCTGTCTCGTGTACAGTGTGTCCTAACAGTCTGTCTCGTGTACAGTGTGTGTACTGTGTGTGTGTCCTAACCGTCTGTCTCGTGTACAGTGTGTGTCCTAACCGTCTCGTGTACAGTGTGTGTCCTAACCGTCTGTCTCGTGTACAGTGTGTCCTAACCGTCTGTCTCGTGTACAGTGTGTGTCCTCCTAACCGTCTGTCTCGTCTCCACAGTGTACAGTGTGTGTGTGTCCTAACCGCCTGTCTCGTCTCTACAGTGTGTCCTAACCGCCTGTCTCGTCTCTACAGTGTGTGTGTCCTAACCGCCTGTCTCGTCTCCACAGTGTACAGTGAGGGCCATGTATGAGTATAAAGCCCAGAGGGACGATGAGCTCTCCTTCACCAGAAACGCCATCATCTCCAACGTGGACAAACAGGAAGGTGGATGGTGAGTGAGTGACAGGCAGCACAGTAGTTTAGGACCAATCGCAAGCCCCAGACTACTGGTTCAGAATATAATTGTGGGCGGGGGCTTATCTGAAAATACTCCTGCTGCACCGATTGCATCTACTGAGCAGTAGGGTTGTTTAGTATAAGTCAGAGATGGTTCAGAAGGGAGGTTAATCGAGTCGCTTTCGCTTCCTGCACTGCGTCAGGTGGGTTCACGTCAGGAGTGGCATTGGCTGAGACTGGCACAGGTTCCATTCACACAACATTCATGAGAGATGTAGAGGATTTGACCGACGGTAGCAAATCTCTGTACCATAGATGTGAAGATATTGGACTGTCTCTCTTGCAAGTTCTCTGACCTGTAGATGCAGCTCAAGACGAGCTCGAAACTTCCATCTTAACGACGGCTCCGCGGGTAGAAGCTCCGCCCACTTAAGAGACGGGAACCATTCCGTTTTTTTATCCCATTGGCACAGCTTGAAATGTGTCATATTTAGGTGTACCATAAATATCATATGTATTATCTTATGAGTAGGCTAGCTCTGGAGGCATCCCTACCCCCCCACTGATGTCAGTGCCATTTAAATGCTAGCATGTTATCCTTTTAATGATAAAACGCAAGGTAAATAACAGCAGGTAATGTTACCCATGATGCTGTGCAATGTTGAATCATGTTAAGATTAGCGTTCTGGAAAGTGCTACTACTATGCACTGCTATGCACTCAAGACTGTAGCATTCATGTTTGACACTGTTTGACGAACCATGTTAAGATAAGATGAGATATTCCTTTATTGATCCCCTTGGGGAAATTCAGGCATCATAGCAGCATGGGGGATGTAAACAAGCAGTGTAAACAAATAAGTCAATATAATTTACTATCTAACTACCGGTAACTGAAATATACAGTATTCACAGTATCACATAAGGTGCAGTATGCATAAAGTAGTGTTATAATTTACTATCTAACTAACTGAAATATACAGTATTCACAGTATCACATAAGGTGCAGTATGCATAAGGTAGTGTTATAATTTACTATCTAACTAACTGAAAGAAATATACAGTATTCTGACCCTTAGCTACTGTAGTTACTGACCCTTAGCCGCCAGAGTTGTACCCTTCCTGCTGACTGTGGATATAAGCGTCAGGTAAATGTAATGTAAATGTAAGCACCATGTTTAGGCTCCACTACCTGCACACAGTAGTATACAGAATGTATTTAAAGCCGGGCAATTGCTCAATGCATTTAGCCTGGCATATTATGTGAATAGAAATGGGTCTTGTTTTTGTGCACAGCAGATGCTGTTTAGTCGCAGTTTGACACAGTCTCTCTCTCTGTATCTGTCTCTCTCTCTGTATCTGTCTCTCTCTCTGTCTGTCTGTCCATCTCTCTCTGTCGGTCTCCGTCTCTCTCTCTCTCCGTCTCTTTCTCCGTCTCCATCTCTCCTCTCTATCTCTCTTTCTCCGTCTCCGTCTCTCTCTCTCTGTCTCTGACTCTCTCGCTCTCTCTCTCTCTCTCTCTCTCTCTCTCTCTCTCTCCGTCAGGTGGAAGGGTGACTGTGGAGGGAAGAAACAGCTGTGGTTTCCTGCCAACTACGTGGAGGAGATCAGTCCGTCGGTGGTGGAGCCTGACAGATCGGTGAGAATCGATGTCACTCAGCGAGTGGGACGGAAATCTAGAAGACCAGTCGAGCGTTTACAGTGTGTTCAGTAAACGATGGATAGACTTGGACCAGTCTTTTTTTTTTTTTATCTTATCATGAAGGCTCATTATCCGACATGTTGACAGTCACTCCTGAGATCAAGCTAGTGCAAAAACTAGAGCTCAATTACCAGCATTTGGGTAGTAAGCCGTTCCTGGTCCCGTCTATTGCTGATGACTCGCTATCAAAGGGTGTAATATACATGACATGGAACTAGTCTCTCATGCTGTTTCTCTTCCCTCTGCCCCCCCCCCCCGCCACCCCTCCTCTCTGCGTGTCCTCGTTCCCTTTATCCAGCAGGAGATGACCGAGAACAGCCCTCTGGGAGATCTGCTGAGAGGAAGCGTCAACGTGTCTTCCTGTCAGATTGGTGAGTGACCCCGCCCCTTCCTGCTCGGTGCCGCGGCGCTATAGGGAGGTGTAGACTGACGTCACTTTAGTTTCCCGCACGGTCCCCCGTATATAGGGATTTATCATTGGGAAAATGTATTATCGGCTATTGTTTTTTAATTTTTATTTTTTTACACCGGAAATACGTTTATTTTGTACATTATCTTTTTTAAATTTTTTATATTTTTTTTTATTATCCCCCCCCCCTCCTTTTTCCCGATTTTTCTCCCATCCCACTGTTAGTCGTTATGCCAATTCCCAACCCCCTTCCTGGTTGTTGCGCACTCCCCCCTACTGTTGGTCCGAGAGGCCGGAGACTGTCACATGCTTTCCTCCGACGCATGTGCAGCCAGCCGGCAGCCAGCCTGGCCGCGCAGATTCTCACCGGGAGTGTGTAACGTGTGGAAGGTCACACTACCTCCCTCCAGATCCTACCCTCGCTGTGCAGGCGCCCTGACCGAACTGTAGGGGTCGCTGTCCACAACGCCCAGGACCCACCCATCAGCTTTCCCACCCCTAACACTGCCAATTGTGTTAGTATGAACGACCAGCCAAGCTGATAGCAACGCCGAGAGCTGGATTCGAACCCAGCGTCTCCAGCGTTGATGGCGAGCGCCTTGCCCACTACACCACCTAGCCGCCCCATTTTGTACATTATCTAACGTTAACACGAACCTAAACTAACTTTAGGTTAGTTTAGGTTCGTTTTTATTTTTTTTTATTATTATTTTTTGCACAAATCTCTCCAATATTCAAAACATCTCTTTCCACATCATCATATGCAATTTCCAGGATTTGCCTTTTTCTTTTTTTGTAAGAACATACAAAACATGTAAAGGACTTATTATCGGCTATTGTAATAATTCTGTCTCATGAACATTGGCACACTTTCCATTTTTGCACAAAATGAGTTCCCTTCTATCACAACATTATTGTTTAGGCATTTTTGGTTGAAATAAAGTTAGTTATAAAAGGTTGTTTAATTTGTCGTAAAAAAATAACTACACTTACCAGTAGAACGCCTGTCGTTCAGTGCTGTCGCCTAATGCAGCCAGGAGTCTACGCTGTGGTGACGTCAGTCAGCAGCGCCAAAGTGAAGTGTAGTTCCTCGGTGAACGAAAACATAAACTTTGTTATTTTGCTACCTTTGTGATTAATTGCACATTTTCTCATGTTGAGCTATAGATTGTGGATGCATACACACAGAAAGGTACACCATGCCAATGTTCATGCTTTATTTGTTTTAAACGAGACGATTTAATAATAATGCAGGACCTGCTCAGAGGTCTTTAATTGGCATTGGCTATTATCCACAACACACACACACCGGAACACACACGCATGCATTTAGAAATGTGTCCATTGGAAATACATTGCAATTTCAAGCGAGGTGGACCGGCCGGAAAACAACAATGACGTAACCACTGCACCTCCCTATTGAGCACGCGGTCACCGTGCCTCGGGGCCAACGGAGGCGCTCACACGGACGTGCACACAAGCTCATCCTCTGTCCTCCTTTTTAGAGCTGACCGAAGAAATGGGACAGCGCCTCCCTCTACTATGACTGATCTCTCCTGTTCTATTTCCATTTGTTTATTCTATTTTTTATTGTTCCTCTCGTCGCTCTCTTGGCTGTGTGTCGACACCGTCCATGAGCTCAATAAATGAGTGTCACTATTGGCAAGGTGCTACCATGCAACACTCTGGCCCCCGCATACTAAAGCAGGAGTTTTACCTGCCGTGAACCTGTCTCGCTACCTCTGGCTGGCTCTCTGGCTCCATCTAGTGGTGGAGTTGGGTACAGCCAATTGTATTATCTCCGTTTATGCCTTACACGTACACCTCTATCCCACTCTATGCATTGCATTCCTCTAAGCCGTTCACTCACTATTTCTCGCTGTCTCTCTCCTTGTAGCGAGACGATAAGATTGGCATCATCCTCTTCATCCTGCTTTTCAGTCATCTCTCTCACCCTAAATCACCCTGTTTGATTCCCTTCTTTCAAACTAAGCGTTTGCCATAACAGCCTAACTCTCTTTCTTTCTCTCTCTCACCCTCCCTCACTCTCTCTATCTTTCTCTCTCTCACCCTCCCTCTCTCTCACCCTCCCTACCTCCATAACTCTCTCTCTCACCCTCCCTCTCTCACCCTCCCTACCTCCATAACTCTCTCTCTCACCCTCCCTCTCTCTCTTTCTCTCTCACCCCTCTCTCTCTCACCCACCCTCCCTAACTCTCCTCTTTCTCTCTCACCCTCCCTCCCTAACTCTCTCTCTCACCCTCCCTCTTTCTCTCTCTCTTTCTCCCTCTCTCTCTCGCTCTCTCTCTCTCTCTCTCTCCCCCCTAACTATCTCTCTCTCTCTTTAGTGGAGCGTCCGGATGGGAAGGGCAGCAGGCCCCACGTCTTCTCCCTGGTGCCGGCCACGTCTCCGCGGGCGAGCCAGGTGTTGGACATCGCCGCCAGCAGCCAGGAGGAGCTGAAGGAGTGGGTCCAGAAGATCCGTGAGGTCACCATGACCTCTGAGGCCAAGGTACACCTAACACAGTCACTCACCATGGCCTCTGAGGCCAAGGTTCACCTAACACAGTCACCATGACCTCTGAGGCCAAGGTACACCTAACACAGTCACCATGACCTCTGGGGCCAAGGTACACCTAACACAGTCACCATGACCTCTGGGGCCAAGGTACACCTAACACAGTCACTCACCATGGCCTCTGAGGCCAAGGTACACCTAACACAGTCACCATGACCTCTGAGGCCAAGGTACACCTAACACAGTCACCATGACCTCTGAGGCCAAGGTACACCTAACACAGTCACCATGACCTCTGAGGAGGTACACCTAACAGTCACCATGACCTCTGATGCCAAGGTACACCTAACACAGTCACCATGACCTCTGAGGAGGTACACCTAACACAGTCACCATGACCTCTGAGGAGGTACACCTAACAGTCACCATGACCTCTGAGGAGGTACACCTAACAGTCACCATGACCTCTGAGGAGGTACACCTAACACAGTCACCATGACCTCTGAGGCCAAGGTTCACCTAACACAGGGGGAGGGCTGGTGTGTGTGTCTGTATGTTAAGCTGTGTGTGTGTCTTACTGTTGTGTATTAAGATGTGTGTTTTACTGTTGTGTATTTAGATGCGTGTCTTGCTGTTGTGTGTTAAACTGTTTATCTTACTGTTGTGTGTTAATCTGTGTGTCTCTGTGTTCAGCTGGAGGAGGGTAAGATGATGGAGAGAAGGAAGAGGATCGCTCTGGAGTTGTCTGACCTGGTCATCTACTGTCGGCCAGTGCCTTTCGATGAAGACAGTAAGGATCCTACACACGGACACCCGTTAGACAAAGTCATGGATTAACACACGCACAACTAGAAGTGTGCCGTCTTCATCGTTTCTCAAATATTCTTTTTTATTTATTTTATTTTATTTGGACGGGACAATGCAAAATTAATGAACACTGTGGAGTGTAAAAATTGCCGGATTTAGCATGAGGCTAATTTCCATCCGTTGTCCCCAAACATAAAAACAGGACTCGGGACTCATAGAAACAGTAAGAAAATGTCAAAATTGGATTTATGTGGAAGACCAATCTAGTGTGGGAAGAGATTAATCGGTATGTCTGCTCAGGGGTCGGTCACTGTCATTTCATTTACTGTAATTTTAATAGTTGCTATATATATTGTCTCGGCCAAGCCGACAATAACAAACATATTAGCATTAGTCTTAGGCTAACGGATGCTAAAACTACTTGTGTCTGGCGGATCCCTCCGTAAACCGCTGCTCAGCAAAGGCTAGCGGTAGCCTCATAATGCTATTGAACAACACTAGCTACTTTACCACTACCCCTTGCTAGTTCCTGGCTGTGCTATGCGACTTTAGTGCTAGTTATTAGCAGCGATAGCTCTATGTAATGTTAGCCAGCCGGAACCAGCAGCGTGCTACTACCTCCATGGTAAAAATAGTATTAGGTGGGTTAGCGCTACCCACGTTAGCCTTCGCTGGACATCGGTTTCACTGAACCGTGAATCGTGGATGGCAAGAATGCTCCGTCATTCACTCTGGCCTGTGAAGTGAATGCAGGGTTACGTTCAGTCTGAAAAGGTTTTGTCTGGCGCTTAGCAACCGTTGTTATGGTGTGATTGAAGGGTCAAGAAGATGAGACTGTGCTTGGATTGCTCCGTTGCTCCAGGGTCACCGCTCTGCAGCCAAGCCTGCTCCCTGACCTCTGATATGTTACCCCTGACCTCTCTGATGTGTGACGATACAGATTCCAATTACTGTGTATATTGTGTTACATGGCTCTCTCTCTCTCTCTCTCTCACTCTCACTTGCTTGCACACACACACACACACACACACACACACACACGCATGAACCAGATAATAATGATGATAATAAACTTAATTTGTATAGCACCTTACAAGCCATACAAGAATTGCAGCCCAAAGTGCTTCACAGTAATCACTAGTAGACACAAAATAGACATAGACATAAAATGAGCCTAAAATTGGCATAATTATAGACTGGCGTCTATAAGGAGAATTCATATTAAAACCTCCCAACATTTTGTTAATAGATTTCTGTCATTAGAATCTATGGAGAGGAGAACAAAAAAAGATTGTTATAGTCTATAAAGATAATTGTAATAGATTTAGAATCAATAGTCTATAAAAAATTATTTTAATAGATTTTGAATCATTATAATCTTTTTTATAGATTTCTTATCGATTATGATCCATTTCTGAGATTAAAATCTATAAAAATACTATTAGCAGGTTTCTGACATAGAACGAGTATAAAAATAGACTAATATAAGCGCAGTGGAAAAATGGTAACGTCCTTCCCTCGTCTCCCGTAGAGATCGGCACGGAGCGGGCCTGTTTCCGAGACATGTCGTCCTTCCCAGAGACCAAGGCGGAGAAGTACGTTAACAAGATCAAAGGGAAGAGGTTCCTGCAGTACAACCGGCTGCAGCTGTCCAGGATCTACCCCCGGGGCCAGAGGCTGGACTCCTCCAACTACGACCCCCTGCCCATGTGGCTCTGTGGCTCCCAGCTGGTGGCCCTCAACTTCCAGACCGCAGGTACACGTCTGTCACACCACGACACGCTTCCGTTTTCAAATGAGACAACATCCACTGTCAAAATAGTGAGAGAAAAAGAGCACAGAAAAGGCCAAAAATAGGGCGGCTACGTGGTGCAGTGGGCAAGGCGCTCACCACGAATACTGGAGACGCTGGGTTCGCCTGTTCGAGCCCAGCGCTCCACATTGCTTTCAGTTTAGCTGGTCGTCCGTACTAATACACATTGGCAGTATTAGGGGGTGGGAAACTGATGGGTGGGGATCGGGTGTTGTGGACAGCGACTCCTACAGGTCGGTTGGTGCGCCTGCGCAGTAGAATCAGGAAGCAATGGGGGCGGCGCCCCTCCAAAGCCCAGACCCCTGACGCTGAAAGATCGTGCCGTGCAGGTGATAAGATGCGACTGCTGTTACCTTGAGTATCGGAGGGGACTCGTGCTATGTATGACTTAGTCCACATTGCAGCCGGCTTGTGGGAGGCAAGAAACGGTGTTCGAGACAGGGGAGGGTTGAATTGGATGATACGAGATTGGGATGGGAGAAAAATAGAAAATGGGAGAAAAAGTGGATAAAAAAAAGAAAAGGCCAAACATATTTAATATATTTAGATTCGATTAAAATGTATTGTCATCATACAGTACAGTACAACGAATAAGTTTGGCATCCAACCAGAGTGCAAATGTAACAGTAAAGTGCAACAGCAATATACAATGTACAGGTGATTAAACTGGGTACAAAATATACAAATTAGGGTGCCAGGGTGGCGCACCATGTAACGCACTGCGGTGCTACGCCATCGACCCGGGTTCGTCTCCCGAACCCGACGTACATTTGCCGCATGTCTTTCCCCCCATGTCTTCTCCCGACCTTCCTCTCTGCTCTGTCGGTCATGTCTGACCTGGAAAAACCTGTAAAAATGCTAAAAATAAATCATAAAAAAAAAGTTATTACAAATTGGTACTATTGTAGTGCTAACCAGATGTATGTACAGAGTTGTAGTATAATATGTACAGTGATGCAGGTAGTAGTCATACTGGCCAGCAGCGTAACTAGTAATGTATATATTTAAAAGTACAAGCGAGTGGATTAAGCGCATCAAAGGGATGGAACACGGTAACTGTCTCAAGATGCAGTCTAGACAGGCGACACGTTTCAAGGTAAAACTCATTAGCACCCAAGGAAGAGCTTTAGGCAGTGGTGGAAGAGGTACACAGTTCCTTTACTTAAGTAAAAGTAGAAATACCCAGATAAATGAGTACTCTGGTGAAAGTCCTCCATTCAAAACTCTACTAGTAGTAAAAGTAGTAATAAAGTATTCTATATTGAATGTACTTAAGTATCTAAAGTAGAAGTACACATTCTATGTGATGTTTGTGTATTCCAGTACTTGGGAGCATTCAACCCTCGATCCATTGACCTCTAAAGGTTGTCTTAAACTGATTAAGTGGTATGTGGTCCAGTTATACTGCTCTGATTAAAGGTTATGTTAAAGTGGTATGTGGTCCAGTTATGCTGCTCTGATTAAAGCTTACCGGTATGTTAAAGTGGTATTTGAGGGGGGGCAGGTGGCGCACGGAGATTACGTTCGTCACCAACACCGGGAGACACTAGGATTCGCCTGTTCGAATCCAGCTCCCGGCGTTGCTATCAGCTTGGCTGGCCTCTCACACTGATACAATTGGCTGTATCAGGGGGTGGGAAAAGCTGAAGGGTGGGTCCTGGGCGTTGTGGACAGCGACCCCTACAGTTCGGTCGGGGCGCCTGCTCAGCGAGGGTTGGAACTGAGAAGAGATAGTGTGGCCTCCCACACGCTACACTCTCCCCGGTGAGAACCTGCACGGCCAGGTTGGCCTGCCCCAGGCTGCACATGCGTCGGAGGAAAGCATGTGACAGTCTCCGGTCTCCCGGACCAACAGTAGGGGAAAGTATGCAACAACCAGGAAGGGTGGGATGGGAGAAAAATCGGGAAAAAGGAGGGGAAGAAAGATAAAAAAAAATAAAAAGTGGTATTTGGTCCAGTTATGCTGTTCTGATTATGTCCTTTTGAAGTTGGCAAGCTTGAGATTTGACAGATTTTTGCCATGTTTTCTATGCAAAATCGTTTTCTTCAAAGTAAGTAACTGATGGCTTCAGATAAATGTAGTAGAGTAAAAATACAAACGGTACTTGAGTAAAAATACTTTTCTGGGTGAGGTAAATTTGTTATAAGTAAAATTGGATTCTGGATTCAATACATGCATAGATGTGATTCTAGTTGCTGTTTTAAGTTACCTTTGCTATTTGACTGTGGTAAATTCTCGGGTCTCAAGAAAAAGATCACACTGAATCAAATGTAAACCTTGAGTACGATAATTTTTCAGTTTAGTCACTCGATATGAAACATAAATGCAATAATTTGATCAGAAATATGTTACTGGAAGTCTTCTGCAATAACCTTTTTTGAATTTTTATGAATTGATTTTGAATCAGTAGAGATGGAATCGTGATTTGTGAACTTTTAAGTTGAGTTTCTCTCTCTTTTCTTCTCCTGGTGCTCTCTCTCGGTCTGTCTGTCTCGCTGTCTCTGTCTCTCTCTCTGTCTTTCTCTCTGTCTCTGTCTCTCTCTCGGTGGCTGCAGACAAGCCGATGCAGATGAACCAGGCCTTGTTCATGATGAATGGGAGGAGTGGCTACGTGCTCCAGCCACCCATCATGAGGGACGAGGCCTTTGACCCCTTCGACAGAAACACACTCCGGGGCCTGGAGCCAGTCACTCTGCAGATAGAGGTGTGTGTTTGGTGGCTTTTGTCATGTGTACGTACATTCATAGTCCCATCTCTGCTTGGGAGTGTCTGGTACAAATGAGCGGGATGTGCTAAAGGTGTAGTATCTCTCCCTCCCTCAGGTGCTGGGCGCCCGCCACCTGCCCAAACACGGCCGTGGCATCGTGTGCCCGCTGATTGAGATCGAGGTGTGCGGTGCCGAGTATGACAGCACCAAGCAGAAGACTGACTCTGAAGGTGTGAACTGGACTAATTCTACTTCCCAGAGTAGTGATAGTATAGTAGTAGTAATAGTAGTGGCAGTAGTGGTAGTACTAATAGTAGTATAGTGTAGTAATAGTAGTGGCAGTAGTAGTAGTAGTATAGTGTAGTAATAGTAGTAGTAGTAATAGTAGTGGCAGTAGTGGTAGTACTAATAGTAGTAGTAGTAGTAATAATAGTAGTGGCAGTAGTAGTAATAATAGTACTAGTAGTATAGTGTAGTAATAATAGTGGCAGTAGTAATAATAGTAGTGGCAGTAGTGGTAGTACTAATAGTAGTATAGTGTAGTAATAATAGTAGTGGCAGTAGTAGTAATAATAGTACTAGTAGTATAGTGTAGTAATAATAGTGGCGGTAGTGGTAGTACTAATAGTAGTATAGTGTAGTAATAGTAGTAGTAATAATAGTAGTGGCAGTAGTAGTAATAATAGTAGTAGTATAGTGTAGTAATAATAGTAGTAATAATACTAGTGGCAGTAGTAGTAATAATAGTGGCAGTAGTAGTAATAATAGTGGCAGTAGTAGTAGTGATAATAGTAGTGGCAGTAGTAGTAGTGTAGTAATAATAGTAGTGGCAATAGTAGTAATAATAGTGGCAGTAGTAGTAGTAATAATAGTAGTGGCAGTAGTATGCCGGCAGCAAAAGTGCACTGTGCCAAACGGTAGGGAGAGGATGTTTCTGAACAGTTTGTTGGCTACATCAATACCATGTCATTTCCTGTCCTGTCCTAGAAAAACAGGAAGTTGAACAAACAAGGAAACAGCGTGGGAATGTTTTGGGACAACATTCCATAGTACACAGACCTTGTTTCATAACTGCTTCTGTAACATTTCACAGCCACCAAACCTCCATCCCGAATGAGGGATAATACATCCATGGTTTAATAATAACATTTGACCACCGCATTGTCCCGAATGTAAGACGCCGTAAATTACACCTGAAGAAGGGAGGTTGTCTTATTTGCAATGTAGAGATTGTAGGTGTTGCAGTAAAGAAAGTTTGACATTTTGCAATATTTATCAGGGTTGGGTACCGTTCACATTTGGTACCTGTGAATCGATACCGGTACCAAACGGTACCTTTTTTCTGTACTTTAGTCTCAAAAAAAATGTTCTACCTACCTCCAGTTGTAAAAAAAAAATAATAATAATAAAATAATGTGTCCAAACTTCTAATTATTTATTATCATTTAGAACAATTTGTTATAATATTGCAGCGAGCGTTGTCTGCATCTAGCTTTGTAAAGTGTAACCACACTTGCAACCGCTTTCGGCTTGCCATTGCACCGACGTCTTTGTTGTTGTTGAATCAAGTAAAATCCTAGGTAAGCGTGTATTGTGCATGTGAATGTTGACGTCAACGTGCAGCACACTTAATAGGTTTCGTTTCGCGTTTATTTATCATTTTTATTACCGAAATGTGGCATCGGTGGATCTCACGTGAATCGGTACTCGGTAGACCGACGTGATTCGGTCGATACCCTTAAAAGTACCGGATTCGGTACTCATCCCTAATATTTATCCCCTTTCCCAGTAAGCTACTATGGCAGGTTTGATACCGAAGGATTCCTTGTAATCTCAGGATTCATTTAATGTCACTGGCTTCATGCTAGTTTTAAAAGCTGAGCCCGTTATGGCCTTCAAGAAATGGTGATGTTAATGTCAGATGATCCACTGGGTAACCATGGATTACAGAGAGTAGGGCCAAGTTCAAGGTCAGGACTGAGTAGGAGTTATACTTCCAACTCTTAAGTTCATGGTGATCAATGAGGCAGTCACATTGAAACATAACTTATGGTCCTATTTTAACTATTTAAACTTTGAGATATAAATTGTTAGAAATGGGCCTACGAGGGCTGATTTGTCGCATGTCCTCCCCCACATCTTCTCCCGTTCTCCCTCTCCTCTGTCGGTTTTGTATGACCAATAAAAGCTGTAAAAATGCTCAAATAAATCAAAAAAAAATTAAAGAAATGGGCCTACGAGTAGGCTATAATTTGATTACATCTTTAATAAAAATGTTATCTTACGTAAACAAGGCAATTTAATTTGAGAGATGTAAATACCTGCCTTGTTTTATTCAATGTGTTAGTATTACCAGTACATTCTACTCAGATAGGCTATACTTTGATCATCAAAAAAATCGTTTTCCAAAAATGTATCTTGGAAAAAGTGTGGGTTGTCTTATAATCAGGGTGGTCTTATAATAATAAACTTTATTTGTATAGAAACTTTCATACAGAAACTGCAACTCAAAGTGCTTCACAACAGAAAAAAAGACAGGCATAAAATAAGCACATAAAGTGCAGACATATAAAATCAGTTTTAACATCCCAACAGGCCACCTTGTTTATAGTTTGATTCAGTTTTAAATAGACAATAATAAAAAGAGTAAGATAAAATGAGTAAAATAGTGCAGTGCAATAAAATGGTAGAATAGTGTATGTTGCACAAGTACAGTTGCGTGATGGATGCTTTCTGTTTTGAATCTAGATATGTCTTCATCTCTCTGTCGTTTTGCTCTCTAGCTGACAACGGCCTGAATCCCACGTGGCCACGGAAGCCGTTTCACTTCACCGTGTGCAACTCCGCCTTTGCCTTCCTGCGCTTCGTGGTGTACGAGATCGACATGTTCAGTGACCAAAACTTCCTGGCTCAGGCCACCTTCCCCATCAACGGCCTCAAGACAGGTACACACACTGCTATAACACTATTTTTTTTTTCTATTTTTTTTAAATCTTTTTCTCCCTCCTCTTTCCGATTTTTCTCCCATCCCACTGTTAGTCGTTATGCCAATTCCCAACTCCCTTCCTGGTTGTTGCGCACCCCCCCTACTGTTGGTCCGAGAGGCCGGAGACTATCACATGCTATCCTCCGACACATGCGCAGCCAGCCGGCAGCCAACCTGGCAGCTCAGATTCTCACTGGGAGAGTGTAACGTGTGGAAGGTCACACGCAGGCGCCCCGACCGAACTGTAGGAGTATTTTTCTGTTTACAACGCCCAGGACCCACCCATCAGCTTTCCCACCCTCTAATACTGCCAATTGTATTAGTACGGACGACCAGCCAAACTGAAAACAATGTGGAGAGCTGGATTCGAACACGCGAACCCAGCATCTCCAGCATTGGTGGTGAGTGCCTTGCCCACTGCACCACCTAGCTGCCCTGCTATAACACTCTTGATTGGCTAGGAATGGGTTTTGACCATTCAGATGCAAGTATATTATATAAACAAACCAGGATTGCTAAATAACCCTGAAGCCCACTCAAATGTGTTTTGGGGTCTGCACTAGGGATGGACAAAACTCACAATTACTATTTGATAGTTACGTAGTGAACGTAACATAATCAAACAAGTGAGCAAGGTGGCTGCTGTCATTACTAACAGCTACCTATGTGTGAGTCGCAGCAGGCTAACATTATTTCCAGGAACAAAAGCATTTATTCCAAAAGTTAGTGTTGATGCTTGAAATGTCTGAGCTTCCACATTAACGTGTATGGTTTTGTTTTTACTTGATAGCGAACGTGTCTAATCTAAACTGTCAAGAAGCATTTCAGTCATGAGTAAAGTAAAGCACATTCTGGATAGAAAATCACTCTACATTCTCTACTGTTCACTAGTTTTACCATATTTAAATTACTGTGCTTAAGTCTGGGGAAACACTTATAATTCTACACTACAACCACTTTTTATACTCTAAAAAAGGGCCATAAGGATAGTTCACATTGCAGGTTATCATGATCACACAAACATATTATTTTTAAAGTCAAAAACATTAATGTTAAATGATCTTGTGGAATTTAAAACGGCACAATTAATGTATAAAGCAAAAGGTCATGTACTTCCAGGAAACATTCAAGAACTGTTCTTTGATAGGGAGGGGTTTATATTCTGAGGGGAGAACTCAATTTAAAAGTTCTTAATGTACGCACTACCATGAGAAGACACTGCATCTCAATATGTGGAGTGAAACTGTGGAACAGTCTGAATGTGGTGCTAAAGCAATGTCCAAATATGAGACGATTCAAACTGATTTATAAGGAAATTATGTTCTCGAGGTACAGGGATGAGGAAGGGACTTGATATTCACGGGTGTTTAAATTTTTATTTGATTTCTTTCATGTTTTACATATAGAGTTTTTTTTTTTATTTTTTTTTGCATAATATATATTTGTTTTGAAATGTTTTAAATTAGTACACTCATTTGAGTAGTGGAAAAGGGGTAGGATTAAATACGTGTATACTTCTTCCTACTCCTTTTTGAACATGTAAATTGAGTTATGTTTTGCTTTTGTTTAGTTATTAATTTTGTTTGTATTCATGTTCGAAATAAAGATTTCAAAACAAAAAAATCAAATCAAACGTGAGATAATCCAACAAGCCAGCTAGCTGGCTGCTATCATTGCTAACCGGGCGATAACGCTAGCGTATTCTCGGGAACTAAAGCATTCATTCTGAACGTTACATCACTGATGCTTGAAATGTGTGATTTTAGTGAAACAACATGGCAAACATACAAAACGTTATGTACCATCTCCAGTCTCTTTCTTCATCTTTTTTTTCTGTTCTCCCAGCTGTTCAGAATCAGAATCAGAATGGTCTTTATTGCCAAGTAGTTTGCACTTACAAGGAATTTGATTTGGTAGTTTTTGGTGCGACATTAACGGACAATTATGGTAGAATAAAATAAAGGGTAGAATCAAATTAAATGGAATATAAACTAAGGCTGTACCTGGCTAGCTAGCGAGCTGTACCCAGCATGCCGTTCGGCAGTGTAACAGTTAATAAGGTCCCCTCTCAATTCACTACACATTGTAACTGCCGGTAAAAACAAGGGTAATTATATTTTTTGAGACGAAATTATATTCACATAAACAAATCGATTTCCTATCATTTTACAACAATTGGAAAATCGATGCCCATCCCTCGTCTGCACCAGCTATTGGAGGTGTTTAACTATTAGCACTATGATGTCATCCTTTCTGCCCTACAGTGACTGTTTCCTAAGCTTTTTCTCTGTGTGGTATCAGGTTACAGGTCAGTCCCATTAAAGAACAGCTACAACGAGGACCTGGAACTGGCCTCTCTGCTAATACACATGGACGTTATTAGGGGCAGGGTGAGTTTCTACTCTTCTCTGTCCATTGACCTTTACACACGTGTGTCTCTAATGTGTTTTATTGTCCCATTACATTTGTTTAGGAGCATTGCTTTTTTCTTAAGTGGGGTCCTTATATGTCTGTGTTTGAGTTGTCGTAGAGGCTGCCATGGTTAAAAAGGAATAGATTAGATGAGATGAGATTCAAATGTATTGTCATTATACAGCACAGTACAGTACAACGAAAAGAGGTTTGGCATCCAACCAGAGTGCACATATAACAGTAAAGTGCAATAGTAATCTACAATGTACAGGTGATTGAACTGGGTATAAAATATATAAATTGGTACTACTGGGTGTAGTGTTACAGATGTATACAGAGTAACGGGTATAAAGACAGTATGGTAGGAAGTCATACTGGCCAGCAGCGTAACTACTAAGGGATATGTACAGATATGTCAAAGGATTATGTGCAGGTATGTATAGATATACTGTGTGTGTATATATATATATATATATATACGGTAAAATATATATATATATATATACGGTAAAATATATATATAGCTATATATATATAAGGCTGTCAAGCGATTAAAATATTTAATCTGATTAATCGCATGATTGTCTATAGTTAACTCGCGATTAATCGCATATTTTTGATCTGTTCTAAATCTACCTTAAATGGATCTTTTTCAAGTTTTAATACTCTTATCAACATGAGGGTCAACAAATGCTTGCTTTATGCAGCCATTTAACACAAAAGGATGACCCTCGTGCATTGCAAATTTGCATCAAATTCAAAACAGAGTGATGCACAAAATAACTTAAAAGAAAATAATAATTTAAAACAATGAATAAAGTGTGCATGAAATAATAGGGGAAAGAAAATGTTAGGAACTTGTTATATTCACCCACACAAGGGCTGAGGACTCACACCCCCCGCCCCCTCTCTCACACACACTCTCCCAGCTCTTTCTCTCTTGCCCCTTCCTCATCTCTCTCTCTCTCTCTCTCTCTCACGCTCACATTTTGAGTCAGAAACAAACATAGTATCAATAATACACCCGAGTGAAGTCTAGTAAAACAAATGTTTAATTTTTATTTTTTTTTACTTTAATCTTGCGTTAAAAAAAATAGTGCCGTTAAAATAAGTGTGCGTTAACTTTGACAGCCTTAATATATATATATAAGGTATATACAGCATTATTGTACATGCTATCATACAGAGTTATATGGGTTATATGCAGGTGTATAAGTAGGTATATAGGAGGATTATATGCAGATATATTCAGGAATAAAAGCACCCTTAAAGTAAAATGATAGTTAATGATATAGAGGTGTTAACTAAGGACTTGTTTTTTAATGCAACTCCCATTATTTTAAGTGTCTGAATCCTACATTAACCTTGGTTTAAGTAGCACTAGGCTCTGGAAATTGCTTCTAAGCGGAGTTGACTTGTGTGTAAAATACGGTACATTGACTTGTCTTTCTTCTGTCATTTTTTTTTATTCGATCCCCTCTCTCTCTCCTTTGATCTGCGCCTCCTTCACACTTTCTCGCTGGTCTTCAGTCGCCCTCCATCTCCTTATCTCTCTCCTCCTCTTCCTCCCGCCTCCACCACCAGGAGGAGAACGGCGAGGTCCTGAGCCCCTTTCTGGCGGCCGGGGGCTCGTCCCTGGTGGCGGCGGCGGCGTCCCAGGCGGGGCGCGAGCGCCAGGGGGAGTCGGGCTCCACGTCCTCCGCCTCCTCCAACATGTCCCCGCTGCCACAGTCCCCCCCGGCGCAGGCCACAGCCTTCAGGGGCAGGGAGGGCTCCTTCGAGAGTCCCCGCTACCAGTCCCCAGTGGATGACTTCAGGGTCTCCCAGGAGGCCTTGCTGGACCAAATGGATCCACAGAACAGGAGGTACGTTTAGGGTTCCATAGACCACCGCAGCACTTGCAGTATTCTGCAATCATGGGAGAGAGAGAGCGGGGGGCGAAAATGAATGAATGTGGATGAGAGCCTTGACACTAACACTTTCAGTGCCTTTGCTTAACGTTGATTATTACATGGCGTTTTAACATTCGCCGAAATGCTTGATTGTGATTGGTCAATAGCGCTTGGCAGAGGTCCGTTATTACTCGATAACGGACCTCTGCCGAGCAATCATGACCGCTGTTCGAAGCTGAAGCAATCAAGCCCACTGACACACACTGCATCAGTGCAATCAGACACACCTGCCGGCTGCCGGCGAAGTTGCCGGCGATGACAGCGCGGAGCGACAGAACAGAACTGCGTCTGCATTTGATCTCGTCTTGTCGATGGTGTAAAATGAATTAGGTATATTGTTAGTAAGTTAGCCGAGGCGCCTCGGTATTCTAAACTCTGTCGGTCAATTATTTTGCGACAATGACCTCGTAGCTATACATTATCCCTTACTTAATGTCCTTGGATGCCAGCATCCACTTCAATGATGGCATTAAAAACGCATAATCTATGTTTTAAATTATGGCTATATGTCTAATCTGCCCGTCGCTTATCAATGACTTGTTTGCAGTCAACATTGTCGAAACGGATTGTTTTTTTAATCTGTTCATTTCCGTTTTATAGCATTTCGAAAATTTCAGGAAAATAGAAAGATTCCCTCATAAACGGCATTTACTGGAATATTCTCGAATACACTAGACACGTTGTCATTTGTCGGCCTATTTATGAATCGTTTTCAAATAAACGCTAGATTATCGATGGTATATGTGTACTTATGCACGCTATAGAAGCGAGCTGAGAAATCGATTCTCTTATTTCCTCAACAGCACACACACACGCATACAGACACACGGCACATGCTGATATCTCAGTGAATACAGGTCTGATTATCCTAATACTGGTAACATAGACTCCTTACCTTAGATCAGATGTTCTCCAAAAAGATTATTCCAATTCCTGATCGCCATTCCAAATATCGATCGGGTTTATTGATTGATTATTGGCTGCTGTAAATATATATTCCAGGCTACTTTACATCTCACGATCACTTCCCTCTTCATCAGACAGCTCGCCAGCATAGTGGAGCCAGTAGGCTCCCCCCCCCACACATCCACCACACATCCACCAGTGTAATCGAATGGGCTGCAGTTACACAGGGATAGACGATAGGGGGCGGTATTTTCCCATCTGCGCTCCTAGAGGGGCTGCTGTACCAACGGGAGACTCGGTTGATGAAATATGAATTCAGATCTCTAATAAAAAAAAAAAAATGACAATTAGCGTCGTCTGCATTCAAGGGGCGGGGCGAAATAACGTCATAACACGTCGCCGGCATCCAAGGTATTAAGTGGTTGTAGCTATGGGTGTGGGAGACATGATCCAATATACTTCTATACGCCTGAGTCTCCTGAACACGGAGGGACCTATCCCAAATCGATCGGCACTTTCTCGGCCGAGCTATAGTCACTTTTCTGCACATACTCCCGAACTACGCATGCGCAGATTGATTAACCTAGACTCCGTGGGCAATCTGCGATTGCGGAGTTCGGGAGTAGGTGCGGAAAAGTGACTAGCTCGGCCGAGAAAGTGCCGATCGACTTGGGATTGGTCCCTCCGTGTTCAGGAGACTCGGGCGTATAGAAGTATATTGGATCATGTCTCCAGCACCCCCACAGCCGTAGCTACAACCACTTAATGTCAAGGCTCTCATCCACATTCATTAATTTTCTCCTCCATGAGCTCAATGTAATGTGGAAGTGCAGTGGTCTATTGTTCATCGTAACGTCAGTTAACTGTGTTTTGGCGATGGAAGGTTCTAGAGGTTTCTCTCTTTGTGTCTCTTCTCCAGGATGATGCGGAGGACCAGAGTAGGCGGAGAGAACCGCGTGTAGGTTCGGACCAATCGGGGCGCGTTCTGTGGCGCCCACCATCGCCCAACCCCCCCCCCCCCTTCCCTTACACACACACACACACCCTCCCCTTCCCTTCCCAGTCGCATCTCCCTGTACCGATGATGTCACTGACTGCTGTGAACACTGTTTCCATGGAAACGCCCACCACCGCTTTGGCCTACATTTCAGGCAGCTCTCCTCCCTCGGTCTCCCCTCCACCAGCCTGAAGAGAAGAAGTGAGGAGGAGGAGGAGGAGGAGGATGAGGAGGAGGAGGGGGGCGCCGCAGAGGGGAAGCTGTCGGTTGCGGACAGGAAGGAGAAAATGGACAAAAACAACAGAAGAAACGGCAGAAGAAAAACAAGGCTGAGAAGTTCCATCCCAGAATTGATGGTCTACTGGTTTGTGGGGAGAACTTCCAGCCCAGAGCTGGTGGTCTACCGGTCTGTGGGGAGAGAGTCTTTTTTATTATAATTTTTTTTAAACCCAATCTTCTGTTGTGTTTTATTTTTTGGGGGACGAAGCGCAACAGTTCAAGTTGGTTTTAGGATGAGAGGAGAGAGCTGTAAAAGGTATCAGTTTGAAACTGTTTCCAGGTTAAGGTGTTAAGTATCTTTTTCTTCTCCCTCTCTCTCTCTCTCTCTCTCTGGCGTATGAGTATATATATTTATTCCTGCTGTGCTGTCAGCCAGAGAACAGCAGCGGCCGACCTGCTCTCAAAGAGCTCCTGTCTCCATGTTTTTAATTATTATTATTTAAACTTTTAAAACATTCATAATGTGACTTTTTTTTTTTCTTTTTTTTTTTGTATACGTGTTAAAACATGAGGGCTCTCTGGCTATTTTTAATGTGTCTCTCTCCTCTGCGTCTTCGCGGAGGAGCTCGGGCCTCCAGTCCAACGAGTGAGCACACACACACACACACACACACACTTATAACCGATTTAGTTCCAGAAGCAACAGGAAGAAGTCGCTGTCTTGTTTGTGTTGGAAGCAGTCGGAGAGAGAGAGCAGGCATCACATGATATGAATGCAAGCGCGCGCGCGCACACACACACAGCCAGCCAAGCTTATGATTTTTTTATTTTTTTTGCCCACTTACATTCCAAAAAACTGCACGTCATTCTGCTTCCTGTCGGTTCTCTTGTCAACACATTCAAAACCCTCTCACTCACTAGCAGTCGTACCCAGACCCCACGCTGTACGTAAAGCAGCAGGACAAGGGTCCACTGTCTGGTAGTGGTCCATTCGCAGGTTTCCGGTCAAATGTTTGCGACGGTGGGCTCTGGAAATGCCTTTTTGTTTACGTTGGTGGGAAAAGGAAAAAATAAGTCTTAAAATGCAACCATGGCTCCCTTACTCAGTGTTTTGATTGGTTGGAAATAACTATCCCCATAACGGCCAAAGCCATATGATGATAATAATAAATGATGATGATGGCCAACCTTATCTTATTATTGTTTAATTCAATGGCTGTTTGAAAGATCTGCGATTTTCTTTTCTAACCGATTCTGTAGTTAAAATTGGCTTCATGGTTCATTCCCCAAAGGCCTCTTAACGATCGTCGACTTCTCTGTGTTCCGTTTTTCATCCGTTGACCTTCTTTCCCTTGCCTTTCGGTTGGGGCCCTCACAAGTTTCCATGAAGATAATCACACCGTGAGGAGAGGAACAGATAACGAAACAACATCCAGTATCGCAGAGAAATGACGACCGAACGGGGGGATGCTTTGCGTTCCCAGCGTGTAAAAGGCATAAAGACGGCGTGCCGCGCTATATAGAGTAGTTTGCGTGTGTGTTTTGTGTCAACACTTCAGGGGCCTTTGTGTTCATTCCGCTGTGGGTTCTTTCTGGAGAGTTATGTAGCAAGTCGTAAAGTTACTCTCCAGGGAGCCACAAAGATTGAAATCACCATGTTGTAGTGTATAAAGTTAAATAACTCAACTGACAAATGTCTAGCTTTGGCCCTGATGGCTTACTTCTTAATGACCCCAGCGTCGATCGTTCCCTGCGATCCCCTTTCTGACCGTTCCTTAGAAAATGTTTTTATCGAACTTGGAAATCGAGATTTCTCCTGATTTTAGAATTTTTAAAGAGTTGGATGTTTCCTATTCTGGCTCCCTGTGCTTCTGGTATGAGTGAGAGGCTGTAGACTGAATCTAGTCCTGTGCTTCTGAGAGGATGTCTGCTGAATCAAGTCCTGTGCCTAAGGCGTTGTAGCCATGTTTCTATGCCTGGTGGGTTGGCAGGAGGTGCCAGAGGGAAGGTAGCACAGTCAACTGTCGTCTTTCCAGACTCTTATTTGAAAGTGTTTTTTTTCCCCTCTTTCTCGATAGAACCGGCTTTGTTATTGACCATATGATGTCAAATAATCAGTATTCCGAATGCGCTGCCACAGAGGGACCCTCCTAAGCCATATGGATTGATCTAGTTAAAAGTAGAAAGGGTTTGAATACTTCAGGTCTCACGTCTGTCTCTCAGAAAGATCTTTTAACACCTTGTCGTATTTGCGCCGCTCCGATTATTCTCCCGAAGCTCCTCCTTCCTGTATCTCGCCAACACACTTTGTTTCTCGTCATGGTTTATGAACGGGTCTGTTCTTCTTTTCATGGTTATGAACGGTCTGTGTCGTGGAGGGTTTCTCCTTATGCTGCGTAGTTCCTGCTCCGTCTTGCTCACGTCTCCGTGCCTCCCATCTGTCGGTGTACACACACACACCGTCTCTTATAGCCACATCATTCAGTCTCTTATAGCCACGTCATTCACACACCGTCTCTCTTACAGCCACATCATTCACACACCCCGTCGGGGCTCAAGTTCAATTGTTGTTTATACTTTTTTTTTAATTTTTTTTTTATCATGTCTCACTTTTGTTATTGATGGTCTCATTTGCAAACGTCTTTCTGTAACGTGCCTAAGCTATGGAGAAGAAAAAGTATTCATTTTAATTTTGCCTTTCATATGAAACATATTCAAGCCTGAAAAATTAAATAAAGTACTTATTAAACTACTTTTGTCTCGTTTTGTTTGTGCAATTAAATCGTTTTGTCAATGTCTTTTTACTATTACCATGCCCGCTCCCCCTCCTGTTATGATGCCTGGATTTCTCCAAGGGGATCAATATAGGAATCTTATAAATTCCAGGTAGCAACTGTATATTGTGGCCAGAAACTGACTTAAGATACACACTGCATCATGAAAAATTACGGCGGACAACCCTGATGATGGTTCCTAACCTTGGCAGCTTTTGATGACTGGAGGCCTTTCATTAAGTTTCACATAACAATGTTTAGTTTGGCTACAGCTGCCCTTAACCCTTTCACTGCCACACAACAAAGGGTTAACCCTTTGAACCGTCTGTAGTGGTAGTGAAAGGGTTAATGCCAACTGGAGGTTATGAAGAATCACGATTCATCATTATAGCACCACAACCTTCACAGATCGACCAATAATATACCATCTGAGGAACTGTACTTATCGACAGCGCTTCATATTGTGGTACACAAGGTAATTACTGTTAATAAATTACCTGATAATTTCTAGTAGTCAAGTAATCCTTATTTTAAACCCTGAGAAAGCACTTGTCCATGTCACTACAAAGTAATTATTCTGTTGATTGCCCTGTAATGTGTACTATTAATGACTTATCCATCCCGCTAGTTAAGGAGCGACAGTGGCTCAGGAGGTAGACCAGTCGTCTGGTAATCCGGAGGTTCCTGGTGCGATCCCCGCTCCTGAGGCAGCGTGTCGAAGTGTCCTTGAGCAAGACACTTAACCCCTAATTGCTCCCGATGTGCACGTTGGCTCTTTGCATGGTTGCCTCTGCCATCTGTGTGGGTGAATGTGAGGAGCAAATTGTAAAGTGCTTTGGATAAAAGGTTATAAATGCACCATTTAAGAGCAATGCCAAACCCTAAAATACAAACAAGGAACCGGTTTGTTACATTTTGTTTATTCTGCAAATAACATCTGTAAAAATTATACAACAGGCCTAGGTATGGAACTCTGGTAAAAGTTGTCATACTTCCTATACAGTCAAAATTGATTACATTATATAAGAAAGTTCCATGAAAACAGAAATATCCGTGTGTCGGTGACATACAGAAGCACTCGATGCTAAAACGGAAATGTTTTTTTTTTATTTCAGTCCCATTCTGACCTTAATGTGTCTTTTTAAAAACACAGACACTAAGCGACAGGGTGCTTGCCCTCTTTGGATGACAGAATTCCAGACTTTTGTTCCATATCTAACATACATAATCATGCCCTCTTTTTAAACGAACGGTTATGTACAAAAACAAACAAAAAATGCTAAAAACATAAGGAGTGTGTGTGGAGCGTTCCAGTGAGAATGATCAAGACGAGCATCAGTGCTTGTGCTGATGAAGAAGTGTATCGATGGACCCATCTCCAAGCCCCCTCCAATCACGACGGAGAAGAGGGGGGGCGTGGTTTGGAGATGGGTCGGTAGCCTTGCCAGCACATTAATGGTGTAAGCTGTGAGCGACGACATGGGAAAGTGGATGAGTGCATTATATGGCGGAGCTCGGAAACAAAAGTAACAAGACGACCCGGCGGGGGGGAGGGGCTCGTTTATTTGACTTATTTTTTTTAAGGCTTGGGCAAGCACCCCGTGTAGAAAAGAGCTGTGCAGTTTTTCTTCGTACCCCTTTAAACCAAAACGCCCTCTACGAGCGGTCTCTCTTTACACACACCGCTGACCCCCCCCCCCCCCCCCCCCGAATGAGACTAGGCTTGGTCGATATCTGTCCAGTCAGGATTCTAACAACCCCCCCAACACCCACCCCTCCCTCCCTCCCTCTCAACATCTGCTGAGGTCTGAATCCCTTTTTTCCCCCTCCAAATCAACCCTCCTCTCCTCTCTTCCTCCGCCACAGCAGGCAAGCGGAACAAACGCGGCAGAAAAACGCCAGCCAATCCTCCCCCTCTGCAGCCCCTCCCTCCCCTCCCTCCTACCAGGCCTCTGCTTTAGTCTCTACTGGAACTTCCTTTGGACGAGGAAAATGGCGGATGGGGAGGATGTTGGAGAGGGTGTGTGTGTGTGTGTGTGTATATGTGGGGTTGGAGGGGTAGACAGTGGCGTTAGTGTCCATCTCACATAGTGGTAAGTGTGGGTGGGTGGGGGACAGGGGGGAGGACGGGTGGAGGCGATGGTGGGGGGGGGGGGGGGTTCAAGGTCCGTTTCCAGTGATCCTGTTACAGTCACATCTGCCGTCTTCCGCTCCGACTCCCTGTACAGAGACCACCTGCATTGTGAATTCCGTCCTCCGCATGAAAGTCTTCCCTGTTCAATCTGTTCCTGTGGAAGAAAAAAATCATTACAATCTTGAACCAGAGCAACAAAAGTAATTTGCATAGCCTGAAAATGACATGCGTTGTGTGCAACGGTCTGATTCTGTTATGGATTCACCACGACAGCCACCGCATCCCCCCGCCGTAGATCCGGTGTGTGAACGCAATGACTCCAATAGCTTTCATTCCAACCTTTTAGAATTTGCAATGCACATTCAGGACCACTAGCGGAAGAACCCCATTGATTTTGGTGATCCCATGACATTTCCTCTAGCGCCACCAGCAGGCCAAATGATGGCGACTGCATCTCCTGATCCATCCGACGTGCAGAAATTATATCCAGCGATGCTCGCTACACCTCAGCTTCTAGGCCGTTCACGCGATGCTCGCTACACCTCAGCTTCTAGGCCGTTCACGCGATGCTCGCTACACCTCAGCTTCTAGGCCGTTCACGTGATGCTCGCTACTACACCTCAGGGTGATCAAAAGGAGAACCTAGAAAATGAGTTAAAAATACTAGAAAGGAAACATAAACTGAACAGAGATGAGGAAGATTTAAAAGCTCTACTAACCTGCAAACAAAAACTAGATGACCTGTTGACATACAAAGCGGAAGGAGCCCTTAGATTTGCTGGTAGGAATTACTATGAGATGGGAAATAGGGCAAGCAAGCTACTGTCATTCCAGCTCCACAAAATACAGTCAAGTCGGATAGTTCCAAAGATTAAACACCCCAGCACACACATGGAAGTAATGCAAACGCAAGAAATTGCTAATGCATTTGCAGATTACTATACCGACCTCTACAAAGCACAGCAATTGGAAAACAAGAAAGAAAAAATCAACAACTTCTTAGATAACCTTAAACTTTCTAAACTATCCCCAGATGAGGCGGATGAGCTAACCTCCCCTATTACGGAGAAGGAGATAGGGGAAACTATTCAGATGCTTAAGAACAATAAATCACCAGGTACAGATGGGTTTTCAAATGAATTTTATAAACATTTCACTGAACAATTAACACCAGTATTAAGTGTAGTTTATAACTATGCCCTATCTGAGAGAGATCCACCAGGAAGCTGGTCAGAAGCTATTGTCTCGGTAATACATAAAGAAGGTAAAGACCCCACAAGATGTAGTTCCTATAGGTCCATAAGTCTCCTTTGCAACGATTTCAAGATATTGACATCTATACTTAAAAAAAGAATACAGAAACATATAATAAAACTGATACACCCAGACCAGACTGGCTTTATCACTGGTCGACAGGGTGCTAACAACATCAGAAGAACTTTAAATCTGCAAACAGTGGCTGGATCTCGAAAAGAACCATCAATGCTTCTCGGCTTAGATGCCGAGAAGGCATTTGATAGAGTTGATTGGCTGTACCTTGAACTAACATTGAAAGGTATGGGATTCAATAACACATTTATAGATTGGATAAAATGTTTATATAAAAATCCTAAGTCTAGAGTAAGGGTGAATGGTCACTGCTCTCACTTCTTTGAGATACAGAGAGGGACACGCCAAGGAGACGTTTTGTCTCCGTTACTATTCGCGATTGGCATAGAGCCACTAGCGGAGATGATTAGATCAAACCCTCAGATACAGGGAATAGATGACCAAAAAGGCATTACACACAAGATCTCGCTATTTGCTGATGACATTTTACTTTATATCAAAAACCCTTTAGAATCAATTCCAAACATAATGATGGATTTAAGAAATTACGGCGAACTGTCGGGTTATAAGATAAATGAGACCAAATCAGAAGCCATGATGATAGTGGGAACATGGCCAACACATCTGAATAGTATAGCACCCTTCCATTGGGCTAGAGATGGATTCAGGTATTTAGGAATCATTTTGACTCCCAGCAGCAATCAGTTATATCAAGCAAACTACGAAAAGTTGATTGTACAAATCAAATCAGACATGGCCAGATGGGACATTTTACCTCTCTCCCTAGTGGGAAGAATAGAATCAATTCAAATGAATGTGCTACCTAGACTTATTTTTCTTTTCCAGTCTCTACCTATACCAATACCTGCCACTACCTTTAAAAGGTTAGATAAACTCCTATCCAAATTTATCTGGCAGAGGAAAAAACCTAGAGTAAGGCTTAAAACACTATGTTTGCCAAAGAACAAGGGTGGTCTTGGTCTACCAAACCTAAGAAACTACTACTGGGCAGCTCAATTACGCATACTTGTGCATTGGATACAAAAGGACCTAGATTCAGGATGGGTACAGATTGAGCAAAATTCAATTCCAAAGACCCCTCTCAGATCCATAATATTCCTGGGGAAAGCATACTGGAAAAAAATTAAGATTGGTAACAAATGGATTACAAATACATTAAAGGTATGGGAAAGTGTAAGGAAAAAGGGGGGAGGTCCACGATCAATATCTAGGGCCATGCCAATAGCAGACAATACAGAATTCCGGCCAGCTATGGAGGATGGGGGTTTTAAAAAATGGGCGGATTTGGGCCTGGTTACTATCAATCAATTAATGGAAGGAGACTGTTTTAAATCGTTTGCACAGCTACAGTAATGTTTTGATCTACCTTCGAAAGATATGTTTAGATACTTTCAAATAAGACACTATGTAATGACTCACAGTGAGTGGGAAGCAATTAAGAGACCACCAACAAATGTGGAGCGGTACTTTATTAACACAATAGAAAAAAACTTGATGGAAAGAAAGCAGATATCCAATATTTACAACATGTTACAACTAGACGATCCAGGAGACACCACCTATATTAAAGAAAAATGGGAGTTGGAAGCTAATGTGATCATAGAAAATGAAGAATGGGAGGACAGCCATTCAAGCAATCATAAAATCACAAATAGCCCAATGTGGAAGGAGTTTGACTGGAAGGTCAAGGTCAGGTACTTTAGGACTCCTCAAGTTCTCTCCGGATTTGCTGGTGGGTCCTCACCACTATGTTGGAGAGGATGTGGAATGATCGGAGATCATACACATATTTTCTGGGACTGTCCAAGGGTGCAGACATTTTGGGTGAATATCAAAAATGAGATTAAAACCATTCTAGATCTTGACTTACCTCTGAATCCATCGTACTATATCCTGGGATGTATACCGAAAGGCACATACTATGGAGATACGTTATACATCTTGAGAGTGATACTGTTAATAGCAAGGAAAATGATAACTATGGCATGGCTACAAAATCAACCACCGACAATCAAACAATGGACCAAGAGACTGAGACAGATGTATACAATGGAAGAAATGACTGCACAATTGCAACTGAAAAAAGATATGTTTATGCAGAGATGGTCACTTGTAACCTTGTACCTGGAGATACACTAGTATGAGTCTGACCCTCCTTTTTTTCCTTTTGCTAAATTTATTTTTCTATTTATTTTTTCGTTTCTTATCCTACAAAAAAAAATATATTGTAAAAATCCCTCCCCACTGGGTTGTTTAACACTTTGGTTGCCTTGGGTTAAATTAATGATATACCATAGGTTGCCGGCTCTATTTGTCTATGGAGAAGTACCCCTTCTTTGCATGGCTATAACTTTTTAAATTCTATTGCTACATTGCCATTATTAGGGCCCATTCAAAGTCCTATATGTATTGTTCATTGTGTAGCAACGTTAAACTTTTTCATTCACATATTCATAGTAAAGTATGGTCTAATGTATAAGTATGTTTTCATCTCTTTCTGCAGCTTTCTCCAGAACGTGATCTATAGCCCCAAATGCATTATATTGATGATGCAATACAGTTTTATGGCAATCAGCGCGATATCAAAAATTCCAACTAGACGTACTTCTAGAAGTTACTACACGTCATCTGATGTTGACCGGATGGGCTAGGGGGCGTTTATAATTCCGTGGGCAGCGTTATACCAATCATCTAATGTGGGTCAAATGTTGATAATAGCAGTTAGTATCGAAGACGGTAACGTTACACGCTGAAACTCACCCCAGTCTCCGCGCGTCGTTGGGCGATCATCGTAGAGTAGAGATCTTATCATTATGGGATGTAAATTTACCCGGTCCATCTCCAGCTTGTATAATGGTATATACGTCCAAATCATGTTGTTTATCGAGTTATTGGCAATCGATCACTGTGTAGCGTGACGAGCCAGAGTCCCGGGACCTATAGCGAGTACCCGGAAGTACTACGGACGTCTAGCACAACCTCTATGGCACATCCTGTTAAGCGATTGCGCCGATCGGCCACCAGATGGCGCTCCTGAACCGCCAGAGAGCTCAGTGGGTCCTGCTGGTGGATCTCAGGCCAGCGGAAGGGACATATGAATCCGATCGCAGATTTTTGAAATATTGATATAAGGACGACGTAAAGCGTCCTCCGGCAACTTGAGCATGGCCGGGAATGACGTCTAAAGACGTTTCCCGGCAGTCAAAGTGTTAAGAGGCGTACTCGGATTATACAGCTTATTTTGATTTTGCTGAATACTTTGAAAACAAATTGAATAAGAGGGAAGAGCCTGAGTAACAAATGTCATTGCCTATGTGAATCAAGTATATTATACTGTATGATTAATGCAATGTGATGTTCATTATGACACAAAATAAAAGAAAGTTCAAAAAAAAAAAAAGGAGTCACTGAGGATTCTGGAAGTTTCAGAGATATATTGACACTATAAGTCTAGTTTGAAAAATACAAAATGCTGCCATTTCGGGGGATAAATGAGGAACATGTGGAGAGAATATAATGAAGTAGCTGTACAACGAGCGTTCAGCTTTAGCTGTATCAGGCTTGGGAAGCTGACATTTCTGGGCCAAGCCGCCAATAGTAGAGGATCACTCCAGTTGACTGTGTTGACAGATTTTTGGGTTAAAACTAAAAGATGGTTGGAATGTCGACAAGAGAGAAACCTCAACCCTTCTCTAAGACTGATTGATTGATTCTACAAGATTAACCAGTGTCCATAGCAACCCGTAGCAACTAGTCCAGCAGAACCTTAGGTGGGGTTCGCTTCGGGGTATTGTGTTTTTTGAAAGGTGGTTTTAGGTCATTTTACACATTTCCACCTGCTGACCTTTTCATAATAGGGGCCTATTATGTACATTATACATTGTACATTATTATTATTTGGCGTTACAAGCACAATTCTCATCTTGATGATATTTTAATACCTACAAATATGGTATAATGATATAGGCTTGAAAAAGACATGTTTTGAATACCTGCAAGCTGCAACCCAAATATGTACTCGGTATCAAACAAGATAGAATAGAAATACTTTAATCATCCCTAGGGAAATTTGGCACTACAAATCACTCACAGTAAACATTTAGGTAGACAAAACAATTAGTCACAAATAAGAATACAAAATAAGCCTAAGAATAAAGAATAAAATAATAATAATAAAATACGGTCCAGGATTTACATTTCCTATGTTATGTATATACAATTTTCCTTGCAAATACTGAAATACTTCACACATCATATTTTCAGGGTTTCTGGTTGAAAATATGTTTATGAAAAATCATACAGTAGTTACTAATGGGTTAGAATACTACCTACTATGCTAATAGGTCTCTACTACTATGCACTCAACACTGCAGCACCCAAGTTCAACACTGTTTGATGAACATTGTTACTCAGCTGATAAGAGTTGTACCCTTCCTGCTGACCTGTTGTACAGAACTTGTAAGTCGCTTTGGATAAAAGCGTTGAGCTAAATCACTAAATGTAAATAAGAAGTGTTCAGACAGGCACTTAAAACATGCCCCAATAAACTACTAATCATCATCATCCTGTATGTGTGTAATGCCCCAGTCCTACCTCAGGAATATTGTGTGCGAGGCAATTACACTGCAATGGTTAATCAATTTACAGCCAATTTCCAAACACATTTCTCATTACAGAGTCAAATGAACATCAAATGGGTATGACCCCAAAATAGGTTTTGTAGAAGGACTTGTTTTTATAATGTTTTGTCCTACGTGGTCAATCTTTGTTGATGATTTATTTGGTATAATGTCTAGAAGAGGCAACGTTACCTTTAGTAGGCTTCACAGTCGTTTTGCTCGCCTCCTCGCCCCCTCCTTCTGCCACGCCACACACAGACTGCTCCATCTCCTCCTCCTTCACCTCTGCCCCGTCGGGTTCCAGCGGGGAGGAGGATCCAGATCCTGCCGCTTGCGGTGGCTCCGGTACTGGTGTAACTGGTGCCTCCGGTACTGGTGTAACTGGTGCCTCCGGTACTGGTGTAACTGGTGCCTCCGGTACTGGTGTAACTGGTGCCTCCGGTACTGGTTTAACTGGTGCCTCCGGTACTGGTGTAACTGGTGCCTCCGGTACTGGTTTAACTGGTGGCTCCGGTACTGGTTTAACCAGTGGCTCTGTTACTGGTTTAACCGGTGGCTCTGTTACTGGTTTAACCAGTGGCTCTGTTACTGGTTTAACCGGTGGCTCTGTTACTGGTTTAACCAGTGGCTCTGTTACTGGTTTAACCGGTGGCTCTGTTACTGGTTTAACCGGTGGCTCTGTTACTGGTTTAACCGGTGGCTCTGTTACTGGTTTAACCGGTGGCTCTGTTACTGGTTTAACCGGTGGCTCTGTTACTGGTTTAACCGGTGGCTCCGTTACTGGTTTAACCGGTGGCTCTGTTACTGGTTTAACCGGTGGCTCTGTTACTGGTTTAACCGGTGGCTCTGTTACTGGTTTAACCGGTGGCTCTGTTACCGATTTAACCGGTGGCTCTGTTACTGGTTTAACCAGTGGCTCTGTTACTGGTTTAACCGGTGGCTCGGGTACTGGTTTAACCGGTGGCTCTGTTACCGATTTAACCGGTGGCTCTGTTACTGGTTTAACTGGTGGCTCTGGTACTGGTGGCTCCTGTCCTGGTGTAACTGGTCCTGCTTCGGTCTTCTCGCCGGATGAAAGAGCAGCAGCAGCAGTGGTCTCCTCACTCTGGGGCTGGGTGGTGTTCTGGGTGCTGTTCTTGACGGAGAACCAGCGTTGCACCAGCTCCTCCGTCAGACCGCTGGCCTGGGCCAGCTCAGACACCTGGTAAACACAAGGACAGTCCTCGTTAACCTTTCACCGCCAAATCAGAGGTTAAAGGGCATTTAGCAGTGTGTGGGAAAACTCAAGTCAAGGCTTATGATCACAAATAATCATTTTTACACAGTATATATAATCAAGTCCCAATTGTCCCTGCTGTTTTCCATGTGATTTTCAGATGGCTATTTTTAGGGTGGCTCGATACCACTCTGATACCCCCCCCCTCTTAAACAACTAATCTGTTAATAGTAATGAACTGCATTTATATAGTGCTTTTATCCAAAGTGCTTTACAACTTGTGCCTCACATTCACACACCGATGGTGGAGGCGACCATGCAAGGTGCCGACCTGCTCACCGGGAGCAGTTAGGGGTTAAGTGTCTTGCTCAAAGATACCTCGACACGCTGCCCGGGAGGAGCCGGAATCTAACCGGGACGGCGGGACCCTTCCGATTACCGCTCTACCTCCTGAGCCACAGTCTTAATAATAGTAGCACTTTGCTTACGATAGCCGTCTACAAAACATCATGCTCAAATTGTGAAACAGATACTCTACTCCCCTTAAGGAAGAAATAAATAGCCCAAAACACGACTCTGTCATGTAATACTGCTGCTTCCTTTTATTTAGTTAAACTTTTTCACAAACGGTACAACTTTTACCAGCATTTCTCTTTTAATGGTCAACATCATTAAAACATTCAAATTCAGCATGTTGCTCAACGGTTCAGCTTAGATCTGCCCCCCTCCCCACATCCACTGGCGATCCGGTCGACTTGTCCCCAGTTATTTTGTCTGCAAAATGTCTCAGAACCCATTTGAACTGGAATAAATTATTCAGCTTTATGTTAATGGCCGTGCAACCATCAGCAGAGCGTAGTCACTGCAAACACCAAATCAATGGCATTCATTAGGAACAACTATGACTACTATTCCAGATTCTGGGCAAAAGTGTCCTCATCCATTACAGAACAATGGGCTGCTGGGGGAAGTAAACTGATTTACAGTCATTTAATCCATGAATTATGCATCTGTCCACATGACCACTAAGGCTGAGCCCGAACGTTCGAACGTTCGTTCGTTACGCTGACATTCGGACTTTAATTAATAGGTTCGAACGTTTGGTGAAAAAAAAATAAAGGATGCGCACGGGGTTGAGGTGATGTGAAGCGGCGCGTCAGGCGCTCGGCTCAACCAGTATGGTCTGCCGGGCTGCAGCGGGATACTATTTCTCAACCAGAGCTCTATTTTGATTGACAGGCGATTCTGCCAATTACGTCACACCGCTTGCACCCGCCTCTGCTGTTACCAGCAATCGGCAAGCGTTTATTCGTTTTTAACTTCAGGCAACGCCGCCATTGATCTGCTTGCTTGAAGCCTCAACAGAATTACCGTAGCTATCGGGGAGCCGTAGTTAGCTCCCCGCCGAGGAAGTAATCGGTAACAAGGTTTCCGTAGGTGAACCTGCAGAAGGATCATTAAAGGGGAACTATCTTATAAATGGCCTTTTTGAGTGTTTAGCATTGTTTCCTAGCTATGTGAACTTATATTAATATGATCTATGTCTCAAAATTCTCATATTGGCGCATTCTTCCAATTCTCCTCTCACAATATTCACCCTCACTGAACTGAGTCGTTTGAAAATGTGCCTATATGTGATGTCATATAGTCACTGCTGCATGTTAATGTTCAGCAGACGGCGCAGGCCACACAGTGGTTTAGGTGGCACCTGCAGCTGCGGCTGCAAAACAGCTCGAAATCTTGAGGTAGAAAAATGCTGTTTTTGAGGACTTGATTAGAAATACAAAACAATGAATAAAAAAAATATATATATTACAGAGGTGTTCCATAGACTCACAGGAATTGTGTAAAAGTGCCCAAATAGTGAAAGAAATAGTAAAATAGTTCCCCTTTAATGAATACCAGCCTTTTTCGGCCACGGAGCGCGAGCTTCATGGCGGGAGGTGGTTGCGTTGGAAACAACAGCAGGCGCACGGTGGACAGACCCGTCCACCGTCTACCTCGGAACGGTGGTAGGGCGGACGGGCGGCAGGCGTGTTGGGAGCCCGGCCGTTCCGAGGTAGACGGTGGACGGGTCTGTTGAGGAGCGTGCGCCTCTCCTCCCGGCTCCCCTCCCCGTCGACCAAGAGTGAATACCTGTTATTGAACGTGTAACACTAACTATATAACGTTAATGCCACAAAACGAATGCCGTTGTTTATCTAGCCCCTTACGTGACTGCAAGGGCTATTGTTTATCATAGTAACTTTGATTCAGTAGCTTGTTTATTTTCTTCTGAGTGCTTTGTTTAATTACATGTTTACATGAACAGCCACCACTGTAAACATGTTTTTCACCAATAGACTATGCAATGCCGCCCTCCGTAGGATCTATAATAATACAATAAAAAAAATATATATAAAAAAAAATTAAAAAAAAAAAATTAAAAAAAATGTGTATTAAATTTTTTTTTTAAATTAACGTTCGAACGTTCGTTCGATAAACCCTGGCGAACGTTCGAACCCTAAAAACAGGGTTCGGGCTCAGCCTTAATGACCACTGGGAGGGGCTACACTGTCCTGCTGTTTTGTGTGGTTTTTTGCAAGAGAAGAAAAATAGAGAGAGAGAGAGGGCGGGCAATATTCACACGTATTAATTCTAACATCTTGGACAGTTCAGTCCACGCAAGCTGGGAACGAGAGTGCCAAAACTAATCTGCCATGTCCTCATCAGACTCAAGACAAGCTGGAGACAAACTCTAGTCCCCAAGGTGACCATCACATTGTCACATCTGTTGGCTGAATCGGCAGACAATTCATCGCTTTGGGAGCAGCTCCAGCAAGTGTCCCTCAACAGTTAGGAATAATCGCTGTCGGGTTGTAAGGAGTACATAGTTTTCTGAATTGCAGCAACAAACATGACATAATTGTGATAATATTTCTTCAATAACGCCGTCTGACGTCAGCTGAATACAGTCAAACGGTTCTTCAGAATAGGCACACTGAATGACTGAATTGCAACTGTTTTTACTATTGCAAATTGCAACTGAATCACAGCTGTATATGTTACCGCTACGCTTTGCTTGCTTCATATCACAGCTGTATATGTTGCTGCTACGCTTGCCTGCTTCATATCACAGCTGTATGTTACTGCTACGCTTGCCTGCTTCATATCACAGCTGTATGTTACTGCTACGCTTGCCTGCTTCATATCACAGCTGTATGTTACTGCTACGCTTGCCTGCTTCATATCACAGCTGTATGTTACTGCTACGCTTTGCTTGCTTCATATCACAGCTGTATATGTTGCTGCTACGCTTGCCAGCTTCATATCACAGCTGTATGTTACTGCTACGCTTGCCTGCTTCATATCACAGCTGTATGTTACTGCTACGCTTGCCTGCTTCATATCACAGCTGTATGTTACTGCTACGCTTGCCTGCTTCATATCACAGCTGTATGTTACTGCTACGCTTTGCTTGCTTCATAGCACAGCTGTATGTTACTGCTACGCTTGCCAGCTTCATATCACAGCTGTATATGTTACTGCTACGCTTGCCTGCTTCATATCACAGCTGTATGTTACTGCTACGCTTGCCAGCTTCATATCACAGCTGTATGTTACTGCTACGCTTGCCTGCTTCATATCACAGCTGTATGTTACTGCTACGCTTGCCTGCTTCATATCACAACTGTATGTTACTGCTACGCTTGCCTGCTTCATATCACAGCTGTATATGTTGCTGCTATGCTTTGCCTGCTTCATATCACAGCTGTATGTTGCTGCTACGCTTTGCCTGCTTCATATCACAGCTGTATACGTTACCGCTATGCTTTGCTTGCTTCATATCACAGCCGGGCAAATTAACTGGACAAACAAACTTTTGATCTCCCGAGTCATTTTATTGTACTTACTCAGAAGCATTTCATATTACCTAAACATAAAATTCGGGCCACTTATTTGTCAAACACTTACCCTGCACTTAATTGTGCACATACCCAGTTTACTGGGTTGCCGTAATGAATCCAATGTGACTTGGAGTGAAAATAACTAATTGTACATTCTAATCAAGATGTCAGCCCCTAGTAAACACTCTCCATTGACATTTTGAGAAGTTGGACCATTTCAACAACTTCGGGGTAAGTGTTTGACAAATAAGTGGGCCGGATATAAAATGCTTCTGAATAAGTACCATAAAATTGACATACCGTTGACCGGGAGATCAGAAGTTAGTTTCAGTCTATGTTCATGTGCAGCAAGACGCGCAGTGCAATTTCCCATTCAAGCTCTTCTGGTTGGTGAACTGTAAAAGGCAGCAGTCTCATTTCTAGAGCATAATAAAACGTGAACAACACAAATGTAAAACAGAGCCCAGTGTTACCCTGCTTGAAGAAATGTCTTTGAAGTTGACGTTTTCCTCTTATCTGCCATGTTTACACATGGTGCAGGTATCTCTAACAATCTTCCACAGTGCAGGAAGAGTCCATCTGCTGTCTGGAGGCTGACATATTGATTGGAACGACTCAAAATCGCAGTCAATTCATCATGGCAGCGCCCAGACTCTCCATTGATGTTTTGACAAATTGGACCATTTCAACAACTATAAGTGTTTTGACAAATGAGTGGTCCAGATTTTATATTTAGGTAACATAGACCCCGTCTGAATAAGTACAATTCAATTTCACAACATGCCATCGCCCGACTATGTTAATTTGGGACCAGCATTACTTTGTCAAGGACCAGTCGAGCCGATAGGATGTTGGAAGTGAGCGTACTGTAAACGTCACTCTGGATTCTCCTCTTCAGGACTATTTACTCATATTCTTATAACAAAGTTGGCTTTTGCCGCCCAGGCACCCATGCTCTGGAACGCCTTACCCTGTTTTTCCTAATGTTATGGGTCTAGGTCAGCTCTGATTGCATAAGCTGTTTTTATTGTTTTATCTTCTATTTAGATTTTTTCACCTTTCCTGATGTTTGCTGTTTGCCGTTTTTAACATGTCTGTAAAGCACTTTTCTCCCATCCCAATGTTAGTCGTTATGCCAATTCCCAATCCCCTTCCTGGTCGCTGCGCACTTACCCCCCACAGTCGGTCTGGGAGAGTGGAGGCTATCACGTGCTTCCTCCGACACACGTCCAGCCAATCAACCGCTTCTTTTCACCTGGCAGCGCGGATTCTCACTGAGAGGGTGTAGTGTGTGGAAGGATCACACTATCCCACTTAGATCCTATCCGCGCTTAGCAGGCACCCCGACCGAACTGTAGGAGTTGCTGTTTACAACGACCCGGACCGACCCCGCCAGCTTCTCCCACCCTCTAATACTGCCAATTGTATTCGTGTGAACGGCCAGCCAAGCTGGTGACAACCCCGGAGCTGTGAGCTGGATTCGAACAGGCGAATCCAGCCGCTCCGGGGTTGGTGACGAACGCAATCTCCGTTACGCCACCTGACCGCCCTCTGTAAAGCACTTTGTAACTTTGTTTGGAAAAGCGCTATACAAATAAAATTCATTCATTCATCGGTGTGGGTGTACAGGAGGCCTACCTTGGATTCCTCCAGGCTGCCGTGCGACTCCAGGTGGGCCTGGAGGATCTGCGTGTCCCCTTTCTGGACATCCTCCTCCAGGGCTGTGTGCTGGTAGGCCTCCAGCCACTTCAGCGGGCCGTTCTTCTGCACATAGCGGCAGTCGCCGAACCAGCGCACCACCTCGGGCCGCGGCAGCCCCGTGCCCGCGATCAGCTCGTCGTACTGGGAGGCGTTGGGCCACTGGGTCCGGGCGTACACCAGCTTCAGCAGGTGGAGCTGCTCCGCGGTCTTCTTGCCGCGGATGGCCGAGGGTTTGGGGGACTGGGAGGCCCTGGGGGTCGGGGTGGAGGACGGGGAGGGTCTGGGGGACTGGGAGGGGGTCGGCTTGGGGGTGGAAGACGGAGTCTGGCTCGGAGAGGGCGTGGGCGTGGCGCCGGACGGGGGGGGCATGGTGGGACCGTCCGACCACTCGCTCTCCGTCGGGGCTCCGCTGGCCTCTGTGACCTTCAGCATCTTCAGGTTGATCTTAATGGGGTTGACCTTCAGTTCACCCGAGCCCTCCTCCTTCGGTCTCTCCTCCTCCTTCGGTCTCTCCTCCTCCTCCTTCTTCTTCTTCGCCTCCTCTCGCTCCGCGTGCAGCAGCATCATCATCTCCTCCTCCTCTCTCTCCGCCCGCTCCGCCTCCTCCCTCTTCCTCTCGACGGCCACCCTCTTCCTCTTCTCGGAGAACCAGCCGTTGATCTCCCGTCTGGTCATCTTGGTCTCGGTCCTCAGCCGGTCCACTTCCTCCCCAGGAGGGTCGGGGTCCTGGGCAAAGCTGGACTCTAGAGCCCTTAACTGGGAGGAGGAAACACCATGAGTGACGTGCAAAACCCAGAAGGCATTCAGTTAAAATAGTTGTAGATATGGCTGTGAGGTATATATACCCAAATGTAATGTGTTCCGTCACGGATTCACAGAAAAGGTTTGCATTTTTTACAATTCCGCCGTCAAACTTTTTCGCACGGCATGGGAGACTGACGCTGTGGACAGGGCTCACTCACAACCTGGCAAGGACGTTTTGTGGGATGTATCCCAGGGTTTGCGTTAGAAAAAATTGTTGCCGGCCTCAGTGTCCGGTAGATTTCAATCTACCGGTCAAATGAGAGAAATTCCGGTCAGAGTTTATTGAGCTTAAAAACAATTGATAGGCAAAAGAATGACAACAAAACAAAAGAATGACATCATCAAGGCATGTAGATTTATAATATTTTTACTTAAAACTAGGCTACTTTTGCGTATAAAGTCATTATATTCCAAATAAAATAAGTCCCGAGACTCGTGCTGCTGCCGACTTTAAATCAAATAGGTGTCTGTGGGCAGTCGCCCGACATTAATAAACAACAGTCTGTTATAATCACATTTTTATGAGCTAACGAATTCCGTTATATTGGACATTTGTATTAATTATATCAAGCGAAGAACTGAGAAATTTGGCAGAGAGAGACGGCAACATTATCGTGGGTTTGCGTGACGACTCTCTCCACCTCGCAACGACTTATTTGCAAAGAGTATGGCGCTGCAGAGCAGCTGATTCAGCTGTTATTGGCTCTTTTCTGGGGACCGCACAGCAGCGCCCCCCACCCAACATTGAATTGAAAATGGCTGAATTGGAGTACTGCTGGAATACTGCATTGTGCTGCTGCTGCTCCGGCTCTGCAGCTTCACAAAAGTTTGCACACCCAGCACTAAGCTCTCGCTGACAACGTCGTTGTCATTATTAGAAGCAACGAGGAAACAAATGTAATGATCGTTTCGTTCATCGCATAGGCTATTTAATTTTAGCCTATTTTAATACAATTCAAATAATCAAATTGTGCTTAGACTCAGGGAATTATTTTCACCGGACATTAAGACCGGAGAGATTAAATATGTCGGACTTCAACAGATTTTGCCGGTCAAATACCGGTAATTACCGGCTAACGGAAACGCTGATGTATCCACAGTAGTGACTTTCTCTGGCTCATGATCACTAATGTAGTAATGTAGTATGGAGAGCGGTCAGATTTTATTGTTATTTTGATTCTAATTAGTGTATATACACTCAACCACATTGTGCACAATTTGGCCTATTTCATTTTATAATTCTATTCTACTTCTATTTTAATTGAGTTTATATTCAATTTTATTTTATTCTACCTTAATTGTCTGTCCGTTAATGTCGCACCAAACGACCAAATCAAATTCCTTTTATGTGTAAACTACCTGGCAATAAAGACCTTTCTGATTCTGATTCCAATTCTGATTAAGCGATGCCTTGAGCTGCATCTCCCTGAATCATCCTCGAACGCAATTGCAAGACGGGCAAGCATCCGTCACTGACTGACGCTGTTACATGTGACTGTCCTGTATGTATTTATGTACAGTATATATATTTATTGTGGGGATTGGGAGATGGGGAGGGGGCGTTTGATGTCTGATGTTTCATGTTGATGTCCCAGTGCTTTTAACAAACTGTACCGCAAACCATTACCACCAACCATCGTTGTGTGGCATTAAAGTATCTTGTATCTTGTAAGATATTAACAACACTAAAGCATTAAAGTACCTTGTATCTTGTAACATATTAACAACACTAAAGCATTAAAGTACCTTGTATCTTGTAAGATATTAACACTAAAGCATTAAAGTACCTTGTATCTTGTAAGATATTAACAACACTAAAGCATTAAAGTACCTTGTATCTTGTAAGATATTAACAACACTAAAGCATTAAAGTACCTTGTATCTTGTAAGATATTAACAACACTAAAGCATTAAAGTACCTTGTATCTTGTAAGATATTAACAACACTAAAGCATTAAAGTACCTTGTATCTTGTAAGATATTAACAACACTAAAGCATTAAAGTACCTTGTAAGATAGTAACAACACTAAAGCATTAAAGTACCTTGTATCTTGTAAGATATTAACAACACTAAAGCTGCTAGAAAGCACTCTGGCAGCACATCAGGATTATGCATGGGGCCGTACGTCGCCAGAGGAAGCTTCACTCTTAAAACGTCTCCTTTGTTAAATCTGTGCATTACATTTACATTTAGTCATTTAGCTTAACTCTTTTATCCAAGGCGACTTACAAGTTCTGTACAACAAGTCAGCAGGAAGGGTACCACTCTGGCAGCTGAGTAACAATGTTCATCAAACAGTGTTGAGACTTGGGTGCTACAGTCTTGAGTAGTGCATAGTAGTAAAGACATATTAGCATAGTAGGTAGTAATATAGACAAGGACGATTATTTAGTGGTAAAGTGCATATCTGAAAGTTCATATCAAATATTGATTGAAGGTGTGTTTTTAGTCTACGGCGGAAAATTGGCCGGGTTTCAGCTGTCCTGACTGTGGTGGGAAGTTCCTTCCACCATTGTGGGGCGAGGACCGAGAATAGCCGGCTTCTCTTTGATGACCCCCCCCCAGGAGCTCGGATAGGAGTGGGTCTGAGTCTGTGATTAAGGTGAGAATTTACTTGCGTTTCTTAAAGGAACACGCTAACTTTGTGAAATTAGCTTATTTGCCATCTACCCTGGAGTTAGACAAGCAGATACATACCCTTTTCTTCTCTGTGCATGCATTAGGCTTAGGAACAGCCGCACAGTTAGCCTAACTTAGCGTCATTCACTGGAAGTAGGTGTGCCAGTGTAGCCTAGTTCCCAACAACGAAATACACTCTAAATACAACTCCAAAACTTTCCTGTAAACATGTTGTGACCTGTGTATTTACCACGTGGAGAAATACATTTTAAAAACATTTTTTTTTTTTTTTTTTTTAAACAACATGGCTTTTGAGGTGATGAAATCACTGTGCCCAGGCAGCAGTGGTTTGGCAAAAGTACATATCTGCTTAGAAAACGAAAATGTCAAATTTTTTTATACATTTTTTTTCACATGGTAAATACTAGGGCTGACCCCTATTAATCGATTAGTCTACTATCGGTCGAAAGGAGCCGTAGTCGACTGGCCAACCTCTTAGTCGAATATAATTTTTTTTTTTCTTTTTTTTATCATTCTTTCCAAAATAAAAGAAGCCTAGAAGCGTGGCTAACTCTAATGGCAGGCATACCAGAGGCTAACTGCCTACGAAAACAGGCACAGAGGCACTGAAAGAGGATTTCACCCATCTAATGAACACACTAGACTAGACAAATATCAAGATGTATCCATCAGTGGACCAATTGCATGCTTTTGCAGAGGACAAGAAGCCTTCAGTCGACTCCTTCAGACATTAACACTTTAATCGCCAAGGACGCCTTAACTCGTCATTCCCCGCCATGCTAATTCTGCCAATGACGCCGTAACACGTCATTGAGATCAATATTTCAAAAATCTGTGATCGCAATCATATTTCTCCTGCGGAGACTTGAGATCTACTGTTGATCCCCTCTCAACTCTCCAACGGTTCAAGAGCGCCATCTGGTGGCGGATCGCCCAAACCGGAAACGGAAACTGGTGCTCATCCAAATTCGGTCCGATCACTCGCTATAGGTCCCGGGACTCGAGCTAGACACAATGGATAGCGATCCGTTACCAATAACTCTATAAACAACATGATTTGGACGTATATACTATTATACAACCTGGAGATGGATCGCATATTTCAACATCCCATAATAGGAATATTTTTGCTCCACGCTCATCGCCCAACGGCCCGAGGAGACTGGGGTAAGTTTCAGTATTTTTTTTTACCGTGTTCGATACAAACTGCTCTAATGATCATATCACCCACACTAGATGAATCATCTAACGTTGGCCACGGAATTATAAACGACCCCCCCCCCCATCCGGTCAACATCAGATGATGAGTAGTAACTTCTAGAAGCACGTCCATTTGAAATTTTTTATCTCGCGCCGATCGCTATCAAACTGTATTTGATCATCAATATAATGCATTTAGGGCTATAAATCACGTTCTGCAGAATGCTGCAGAAAACGATAAAAACATATTTATTTATACTTTAGACCGTATTTTAGTATGAATATGTGAATGAAAAAGTATAACGTTCCCACATCCTGAACAATAGATAATTGACGTTGAATGGGCCATAGTAATGTCAATTTAGCAATACAATTTAAAAAGTTATAGCCCTGCAAAGAAGGGGAACTTCTCCATAGAAAAAAAGTGTTAAGCACCCCCCACAGCCCAAATGGAATGATAAAAAAAAAAAAAAAAAAAAAAAAAATGTAAGTCGACAAATAGTCGACTAACGGCAAATTTTGGCCACTCCTAGTCGACCATCCAAATCCTTAGTCGGGGACAGCCCTAGTAAATACAGGTCACAACATGTTTACAGGAAAGTTTTGGAGTTGTATTTGGATTGTATTTCGTGACTGCTGGGAACTAGGCTACACTGGCACACCTACTTCAGTGAATGACGCTAAGCTAGGCTAACAGAGTGGCTGTTCCCTAAGCCTAATGCATGCACAGAGAAGAAAAGGGTATGTATCTGCTTGTCCAACTCCAGGGCCCTGTTCCTCGTACGTGGCTAACTGAGTTAGCCGGATAACTTTCAGGATAACTTGACATAAGTCAGGCTTTTCGGTTCCACGAAGCAAGTTTGGCTAAATCACTATGGCAACAAATCGAAAATGTTTATTTGGGATTAAAATGTCTGAGGAGATGCGCTGTTTGACGGACTTGATGACGTGGACGTGAGAAAAGTGAATGAGCAATTGCAAGCCTTTGACGTTTTGATGAATGAATTTGAGAAAATGCATTTATCTGTTCAAGCACTGTTATCTGATGATGAAAAAGGTGATGAACATGACTGGTATAAACCAAAGGTTAATCAATTCAATGCATTTATGGATGATGTCCGAAACAGATTAAAACCTGATTAATAGTGAAACTGTTAATAGCCTCCAAACCTCTCCGACACCGTTATTTCAGGGGTTGCGATGATGTATTTATATAGTAGATGATACCTAAGCGCATACAGTACAGATATCCTCATAAGTATCTATTAATTCGTATCAATTAGATACTCTTTGGGCTTGTTTTTATCTACTTATTCTGAAAGAGTTGAAATAATAAATAATATACATTTGCCCAACACTTACGCATTTAACTTGTCTGCGATATTTTGCCATGCTTCGTCTTGCTCTCGCAGCCGTGGCAGTGTTTGATTTTGCCATGATTATGGTCTTATATTCCTCATAAGCATTCATTATCCTCTCCTGCTTGTCAGCCTTGAAAAAAGACGCTCTTGCTTTGACTGGAGTTGCCATTATTCCGTTATAAAATCAGGATTTCGGCGATCGACACCTCCCCATTTTCAGGTAAGGCGGCCACGCGCAATTATCCTGATTACTGAAGTCTGGCTCGAATTAACGAGATTGTTTGAGCCCGAATGAGCCTTCGAGAAACCGACATAGCCTGAATTCAATCATTGAATTAATTTAAGCTGGATAATGGGACTTTTGATCGATTTAGTTGAACCAGGTACGGGGAACAGGGTAGATGGCAAATAAGCTCACTTCCCAAAGAGTTGGCGAGTTCCTTTAAACCGTAGAGCACGTTTATTTTCCGTTATCAGACATGCATACATATCTTTCCCAGTCTGTGTTTGAGCTGGGGTGCCCTAGCTTACATTGTGAGTGAACGGTCATTTACATTAACCTTGGTTCTCTGAATACCACCTGTACTAAGTGGGGCATCTTATAATAAGTGCGTCTGCATGGTTTGGTGCTTCTTTTACAAAATTATGTAAAAGATCTGACATAGTATCAGTATTAGAATTAAAGTGTAATTTGTAATGGAAACACCAATGTGATCAAATATTGCTAAACAGTCAGAAACAAGGCGCATATTGAGACACTGTTCATCTGGCCAGCCCCAATTGCAAAGCTCCTGAAAAACACATTTCACGCGGGACAGTTTTCTGAGACGACATACAATGAGCAGAGTCTGACCTGGTGAGGTTCTCTCTCTTTGTAGCGGATAGCTGTGAAGTCTGGGGAGGGGGCCCTGGGCGCCCGGCGAGACGGCGTGGTGGGGGAGGTGGGGGTCTGTGAGCCGGCAGGGCTGAGGGGAGCGGGGCCATGGTGCTGAGGCGTTCTGTTGGCCGCCGCCGCTGCGCTACCGTCCGAGAGGTCCATAGGGGTGGCGCTGCCCGCGGGGCCGCTCCCCCCCGAAGTGCCCGAGCCGCCCCCTGCTCCGCCCGCAGACTTGCTCTGGCCGCCGGTGCTCGAGCGCGACCCTTTGAGGTTGCGGAAGTGGTAGCGCCGGTCACTAAACCACTTGCGGACCTCCCGCACGGTGAGGCCGGTCAGGGCGATGAGGCGGTCCACCTCCTCCTGGCTGGGGAACTGGGCGACCAGGAAGCTGTCCTTCAGGGCATTCAGCTGCTCCTGGGACTTCTTGCTCTTGTAGAAGCTGGGGTCCAGGAAGGAGGCGCTGGGGAGCAGCGTCCGAGACCCGGGCGAGCCGCCGGCAGGAGCCACGAGGGAGGGGGAAGACAGTCTGGGGGGGGCGGCGGGGGACGAGGAGGCGGGGGAGGAAGCGGCCTCGGTCCTGAGGGCTGGAGAGTTAGCGGCGGCGCTGGGGACAGTGGTGGCTGCGGAGGCTGTAGGTGTGGCTGTAGGGGTGGCTGTACCCGTGGGAGCGCTGGTCGGGCTCGTGCTGCCGTTTTTGCCACTACTGCCGTTAATGTCTTTGCTCTTCTGTCCGTTACCGCTTACGTGTTTATTGTTGGGGTTACAGTCTGTGCTGCTTTTGATGTCAGTGGGAACTTTATCACCCGTGTTACTCTTAGGAGCACTGGTGGCGTTAGTCTTGCCGATATCAATGTTCTTATTGTTGCTGCTGGAAGTGTTACTAACGCTCTTGCCGTTACTGACGCTGTTGACCTTGACCGCGGTATTGCTGTGGCTTCCGCTCCCGAGGCTAAGATTGATGACAGTCGCTTGTCCAATATGGTTACTACTGTTATTGCTGTTTCTAATAATACTGCTACTACTATTACTGAGAATACTGCTGATGCTTCCTCCAGCGTACCTACTATTACTGCTGATGATGTGTCCTCCCCCACTGTTGATGATGTGTCCTCCCCCACTGCTGATGACGTGTCCCCCACTGCTGATGACGTGTCCCCCACTGCTGATAATGTGTCCTCCCCCACTGTTTATTATGTGTCCCCCACCACTGCTGATGACGTGTCCCCCACTGCTGATGACGTGTCCTCCCCCACTGTTTATTATGTGTCCCCCACCACTGCTGATGACGTGTCCCCCACTGCTGCTTCCCACCGTCGTCAGCACCATGCTGCTGCCGAGGATACTGCTAATACTGCCGTTCCTTCTGCTGTTACTGCTGCTGATGACGTTGCTCCCCCCACCGCTGCTCCCCACCGTCCCCACCACCATGCTGATGCCTTTGTCGGCCACCAGGGCGGCGGCGGGCCGGGCTTGCATCATGGGCCTGGCGGCGGCCTGCGGTTTGGGTGTGACCGCCAAGGCCATGGGGGAGCCGCTGAGCTGGATGCCGTTGGCCATGACGGGCTGCGCGACGATCACCCCCCCCTGGCTCACCAGGGAGCCCTGGAGGAGGTGGGGGATCCCGGCGGCCCCCAGGGAGGCCCCCAGGGAGGCCGGCAGAACGGTGAAGGTGTGCTGGGCGCCGTGGCTCTGGCGGTGGATCTGCGGGCTGGCGGGCGTGGTCTGGAGGATGGTGTTGAACATCTTCCTCCGGGCCTCGTCGATCTCCTCGGGGGACCAGCTGATGCCCTGCTTGAGCCTCTGGGCGGTGAACCAGATCTTGATCTGCTCCTCGGGGAACTTGGTGACCACGGTCAGGTAGCAGAGCTCTGCCTTGGTGGGGTATGGGAACTTACTGAAGGAGGTCTTCAGAAAGGATGAGGAGTCCATGGATGCACTGTAGGTGGGGATGCTGCTCAGAGGGATCATCACCTGGTGTACAGGGGAGGGGGAAACATGAAATGGTGAATTTATATTATATTTACATTTGTTCCTCACATTTTACCCATTCACACCGACGGCGGAGGCGACCCTGCAAGGTGCCAACCTGCTCATCGGGGGCAGTTAGGGGTTAAGTGTCTTGCTCAAGGACACTTCAACATGCTGCGCGGGAGCCGGAGCAGGAATCGAACTGGGAACCTCCGGATTACCACGACGACTGCTCTACCTCCCGAGCCACTGTTGCCCCACATTACTTAGAGCTGTAAATCTTCACTGGCCTCACGATTCGATTAGATTCAGCTGTCCACGATTCGATTCAATTCTACGATGCATCTCAATAATATATTACATCCTCAATTTTATAATCTATATTACTGCACATGGCTACTTTTTCATCAATTAAGATACATGAACTTTTATTTAGAAAGTTCTTAAATCAGGGCGGTCAGGTGGCGTAACGGAGATTGCGTTCGTCACCAAACCCCGGGGCGGCTAGATTCGCCTGTTCGAATCCAGCTCACAGCTCCGGGGTTGTCACCAGCTTGGCTGGCCGTTCACACTAATACAATTGGCAGTATTAGAGGGTGGGAGAAGCTGGCGGGGTGGGTCCGGGTCGTTGTAAACAGCGACTCCTACAGTTCGGTCGGGGCGCCTGCTAAGCGCGGATAGGACTTGAGTGGGATAGTGTGATCCTTCCACACGCTACGCCCTCTCAGTGAAAGTCCGCGCTGCCAGGTGAAAAGAAGCGGTTGATTGGCTGGACGTGTGTCGGAGGAAGCACGTGATAGCCTCCACTCTCCCAGACCGACTGTGGGGGGTAAGTGCGCAGCGACCAGGAAGGGGATTGGGAATTGGCATAACGACTAACATTGGGATGGGAGAAAAAATCGGAGGAAAATGGAGGGGGGAAAAATATATATAAAAAAAAAAAATCTTAAATCAGAATGTCAAAATAAATGTCTTTACTAGTGTTGCATGATACAGATACTAGAAAGGTATCTCAATACCCAGCTGTTAAAAACGGTTCAATACTTTTTTTATTAGTATCAGTATTAGTTCTTCAACCATTATCTGAAATTCAAAAAAAGAATAAAAAAAAAAGAATAAAGAAAATCTAACCCTAACTAACCTTACCATCATGCACTTGTCCTAATAAACTAACCTACACTGTAGCAACACTTTAACATTGTTACTCAGCTGATAGAGTTGTACCCTTCCTGATGACTTGTCGTACAGAACTTGTAAATCGCTTTGGATAAAATGACTAAATGTAAATGTAAATTAGTATCAATACTTTTAGAATAGCCTGATGCTGTATTTTCTCTGAGTCGAGTGGATGCATGACCAGAGCACTAGCTTTAATAATAATAATAATAATAATAATAATAATAATAATAATAATAATAATAATAATAAATAATAATAATAATAATAATTGATTTGTAGGGCGCTTTACAGTTGTGGAGCAAAAATAGTAAAATAACATAAAAGCTAGCAAGAGAGTAAAATAAAAAATGTATTTCTTAAATTTTTATTTTTAATAATCGTGATGAATCTTATAATCAAGAAATGTCCACACCCCTAATTACTTATGACATAAAAGACTAAATATAATAATAACCTTTCAATATGACTGAAGAAGTGGGTCAAGAGCCAAAAAGTCCACAAGGAGAAAAGCCAGGTACCTTAGGAAGATGTTTGGAAGAGGAGGTGGAGGAGTGAGCAGAGGAGACTGTGATGGGAGAAGACTGGTGGACGTGTCTGTTCTGGACCACGGACACCACCTGAAGGAATCAGAATAGATTGGAATATCTTTTTTTCCATTACATTACTGAATCCAGAATCATTCCTTCAGGCAAAACGGAGCTCTGATGCGCCACCTACCTGCGTGATGGCCGTCTTGAGCATGGGCAGCGCCCCCGAGCCGTTGACTATCTGAATGGCCGAGGGCAGGCCGACCTTGGTCGTCGCTCCGTTGTGAACGATGGTGGGCACGTGAGTGACCATCACCGTGGGAGCCTCCTTCTTCTCCGCCTCCCTGCTCGCGGGGACGGGGTGGGGGTCCGAGGAGGGCTCGTCGGAGGAGGAGGAGGCCTGGTGGGACACGACGATCCTCTTGGGCTCCGACTTCCCCTTCAGCAGCCTCATGATGGGGGTCTTGGTGATGGAGATCTCAGTGTCCCGGCCTCCCGCCTCCGTCCCCGTCACCATGTGCTGCTCCACCACCGCCCTCCTGTCTCGCCTCCTCAGCTGCAGGGTGGTGTTCACTGTGCTGGGGTGAACCCGGGCGTTGTGCAGCGCCAGGCCCTCGAACTTGGCCGCGGAGACCCCGCAGTCCACGCAGAGGAAGCTGGGGTCCGCCCGGAAGTCCGGGTGGCCGCTGTACACGTGGTCCAGGAACAGGTTCAGGTCGTGGGTCTCGAAGCTACAGGGCCTGCAGGTGTAGCTGCTGGCGCCGTCTCCGAGCGCGTCCCCGGCCTCCGACGCCCTGGAGGACGACTCCCACGCCAGGCCCGGGGGACTCTGCCGGCCGCACCCCGCCAAGCCCCGGGCCTGGCGGGGGAAGACAGGGGGCTCCGGCTCCTCCCGGAAGAAGCGCATGGACTTGCTGGGGATCATACAGGGAGTGGTGGATTTCCGCTTGCTGGCCATAGTGGGACCGCAGGGTGGGGGGAGGGGAGTCGAGTGGCTGTGGTCGGGGGTGTGATCGAGAAGGTGGGGTCGCCTCTGGGCGAACTATGGACCAGCCATGGGGGGGGGGGGAGGAGGGGGGGGGGACATGACCACGGGGATCCTCACTTGTTGCTTTTCCTCACCAGGAACTAGAGAACAAAACCTGGGAATAAGAGGAGAAGAGAAAACAAGTCATTTCTACGCATTTTCTTTTCATCACAATATGCCTGTAGGTCGTTTTGTTGACCATAAGTGAAGTTATGTTGGAAGAGAGAGAGAGAGGGAGGAGGTGATGCAACACATACTGCATAGGCCCACTGGCAAAGAAAGGTAAGGTAAAACATTCAAAATGCCAGTAAGAAGTGTTGATTTGAGCCTCTAAAAAAACCCTTATCCTTGCTCTTCTGTGAAATAACGTCCTCTCCTCAGCTCTCCTGTTAAAACTATTAGTCTTTAGGAGGGTGTGCAGCCAGGCTCAGCTTCTTCACTAAAGGTTGTTTTTTTGAGAGAGCTCCTGTCTACCCTCTTGTTACCCCTCCCCCACACGACTCTGTCCCTCTCTCTCACTTCCCTTCCTTCAAACACACCCCCTCAGAGGGAGCGCTCTGGCCTTTTTTTTTTTTTTTTTTTTTTTTTTATGCAGAGCCTCCAACATAGCTCCAAGGCTTGCCAGGCAGACCGCTACAGAAATACTCATCCAAGTGATTATTGAGGAATAAAATCTAGTTGAGTAAGTGACTTGAGAAGCGTGTTGTTTTTGTTGTTGTTGTAAGTTTGGTGTTCACACAGAGCGACGTCGGCGGGTACGGACGCGGAACCTAAAACGCTCTGGCGGACAATCGCCAATCTCAAAGAATTCCTATGAAGGCGTTCTTCATTCTTCACCTACATTCTAAATCCCCTGCCTCCACACAAAATGGCGAAGCTTCCTGTGAGGAGTGTGATCCCCCCCCTTCCTCCTCCTCTCCTTCTCTCTCCCTCCCTCCCCTGCTCCCTCGCTCACTCCCTCCCTCCACTTCGAGTCGAGAGGTAGTGGTGCAGTACTGGAGGACAACCACACCACACCACACCAACCTGATGCCACACACACAGCAGCCAAAGCTCAAAAGTTTCACTTAAATTCACAATGAAAACCCAGAAGCCGGTCCAAGTCCAAACCTCAACGGCAGTCCTTTAACATCGATACCGAACTACCGCCGAATCTGAACCAACCGTAATTCGCCGGTAGACGGCCCATATCCAAGTTGGGCTTGTACGCACTGTGTACAAACAGCTGAAGTTCTGTCGCCGTGTTTTGACCAAGTCTCACCTGAGAAATGTAGGTCACAGCCATCTTATCCTAATCCTGGTCCCTTACACCAAACATGCAGGCCGCACTGAGTCACTGGTGCTCCCCCTCTCACTCACACACAAGGCCTTGCTTTGCCACAGAAAGGTCACGGTACATTAGCTCAGAGCCCAGTTAACCCTTGCAGTACTAGGGTGCTCCAGCTTCCCTTTCATGCCGAGCTCACGTATTGAGAGTTTGCACGTCTCCAACCCCCCCCCCCCCAAAAGAAAAATTTTACCCAGGTTGGGAGATTAGAGGCTGTACAATCCTAGTCTGCACAGCCTCTGTTGTTTATTAGCCCCCCCCCCCCCCCCCCCCCCCCCCCCCCGGCCAGGATCGGGAGTTTTGACGCAGACGCCGTGTCATAATGAGAAAAAGTAAAATGATCTCTCACTCTCTCCTGTACAGAAAGCGAAGGATCGATCTGTTTACAGTTAAACATGGAGAAGTGTTGAGGGACGCCTCCTCTCCTCTCCCCACGAACAGTAGCCCGGAACTCTCCTTGGAGTGGCGTGTGAAGGGTTAACAGGCAAATGGGAGTTTGCCACTGTGGAGGGAACGTGATGCCCCTTGTCCCCCCCCTCCCCCCCGCCCCCCCAAAGAGAATAACTGCCCCTGGCTTGGGCCGTTGTACCCTTCCTCCTACACCCCCCCCATTCAGTTCTGCATCAGGGGGCACGGCGCTGCCAAGGCAGGCTGGTCACATGACCAAACACAAAGGCTTATGGGTGGGCAGTCCCAGCCATCCATCACGTGGGTCTGGGGGGGGGGAGTGGGTGACGGCGGACGAGAGAGAACGGGAGAGGGCGGTGGGGGATGGGCGGCAGAGTTGGGGGTGAGAGTGGAGGGAAGAAGGAGACGAGGAGGGGTGTTAACTGTGGTGGAGGAAGCAGTGAGGTGTTTCAGTCAGGAATTTTCTGCCTTGATGCACCCCTCCCTCGCCTCCCCTCCCTCCACACACACCCAACAACTCCCCACCCTACCCTCCCCTACCAACCCCCGCTCGTCTACCCACCCTCTCGCTCCGCACTACAATCACAGACCGTTCACCTCCCCTCCCCCCCTCCCCCCCCTCCCCCCCTCCCTCCCTCCCTCCCTCCTCGCTGCACTGCGAAGCCTGGAATGTTCCACGGCAAGCTCTTCAGTGGACACAACCTGAGAGCTGATCCTCAATGTGTGAGTGTGTTTGAGTGTGTGCGAGTGTGTTGGAGTGTGTTTGTACATGTGTGTGTTTCAATGTCCCATGCAAGCTGCCCTAGCTACAACGAGCAGTCAACACACACACACAAACTCTACAGCCCCCCCCCCCCCCCCCCCCCACCTCCCAAAAGAACCCGTCGCAGTTGGGACTGAAGGGCAGTGGGAATGGCTGAGAGCCGCTGGAACGGGCCAAAACCTACACCGCGACTCTTGCGGGGGCGCAACCCCCCGCGAGCGAACGTGCCAGGTAGTCGTGCGAAAGTTACGCCTCAGCAAGGAAAAAAAAGTGTCTCACAGAAACGTCTCGCTGAGAAAACCTGTTCCACAGGCGCACGAGGCAGGTGAGGAGAGAGGAGCGATCTGCAATGCAAGCTCTCCCCTCGGCCGTGCGGGGCTTAGGACGAGTCCTGTTGACTCACCGAGTATGAGAGCATTGGCCAAGAACTCGCATGGGTCAGAAATGTTGAGCGTAGTCTGGCCGTGTAGCGATGATGTGTTTGCGTATGTGGTTTTCCTGTGAGATTCTGAGTGGAGGGAGAGTGTGTGTGTGTGTGTGTGTGTGTGTGTGTGTGTGTGTGTGTGTGTGTGTGTGTGTGTGTGCGCGCGTGCGTGTGTGTGTGTGTGTGGCGTGCGGGGGTGGGATCCCGCATGCCTCTGTGTGAGACTTGTTTACTGAGGCAGTTAGGCGGCCATTTTCCCGTGTGACACAGGGAGTACTCCTCCCGAGCGTGACACACAAACAGAATGTTTTCGTCCCCGGCCTCCCAGTCTATATAATCCTGCCCACGTCCACGGCCCTGTGCTGCATGACCCTCTGTCGTGCCCCGGACGGCCCAGCTCTCGTCAAGGCCTATATCCTCCGAGTCTAGGCCAAGAATAGCACTCGCTCTCGCCAGAGAGAGAAAGAGAGGGAGAGGACTACAGCTTGGAATAGCCTCGCCACACACAGTATGCTAACCAATCTGCTCCTCTCCGCTCCTCCTAACTCACAGATGCGGCTGGAAACGCCGATAGTTTGTCTGTTTTTGTCTCTTGGTTGGTTTCTCATCACTTCCTACCTCTGCAACAGTTGTCATGTGAGGCGCTACTATGATAGGGAACAGTTGGGAGAGACATACAACCCTCTCCATGTTTGCTCTCTCTCTCATGCTCCCCCACCCCTCGTTTTTCTCCTTCTTCCCCCCCCCCCCCCGTCTCATCTCCCTCACCCCCCCCACTCTGAACAAGTTGGGCCCGGGGAGACAGGTCGGCAGCGCCACTGGTGTGTTACCGTCCCCATGGCAACCACCTCCACCCCCTCTCTCTCCCTCTCCCTCTCCCACCAGCTCGTTTCTCCGAACCCCGCGCACACACAAGCACACGCGGGGCTACACAAACACACACGGGTCGCACACACACACACACGGGTCGCACACACACCTCATATGCCATTTTGTCCGTGGCTCGAGCAAGGCTTGTTTTTTTCCACACGCCCCTGTGTGAGTGGTGATTGGAGAGTCCCTGCTCTGCTCCTATTTCAGTGCCTCACGCGGTGTTCATGTCCCCCAGCTAGGTGTGGTCGCCCTCGCCAACACACGCTATTGGCCGGAGCCAATGGCGTCTCTTCCTGTTCACTCAGTGCCTGCCTGTGTCCAGTGTCCCCCCGGGTTTGGCTTGGATCAGAACAGCCAGGGGCTTGCCGGGTTGGTCTATCCGCTCGCTATAGGGTAAGCAGGCGCGGACGCACAAAACAGGCCTCAAGACACCTAAACCCAACCAGTTATCAACCCCACATCAAAACAGAAATCCTTTGCCACTCTCCCCCTCTCTCTCCTCTGTACCAATCCTATCGCCTCAACGCGCAGAGCTTCTACTTCACTCCGACCTCTCACAGAGTCTACTTGGCGGTTTTGCCCCCCACCCACGCCTCTCTGATGACACCGAGGCCCAAACGGGTTTGTCCGTTTGTGAAGTTCGGGGCGAAAACGGCGACCGTATGAGAAAACCCTCAGCAACGGGTGTTCCCCGTGCAATGTCATCCCATCATGTGCTCTAGTCCCGTTCAGGGCTGCGCTCGGGTCAGGGAGCCGTGTGGGGGTTGCGAAAGGGCTGCATTGCTGTGGCTACTGGCAGTGCAGGCGTTAAAAGTGGATAGGGGAGGGAGAGAAAAATGGCAGAGCAGCAATGCACCGTGCCGTCCAACCTAAAATGGCTGACATCACAGGCTGTTAACCAGCCAGGCAGAGCGGCCGAGGCTGCTTACTGCTGACCCAAACCTGCTGGCGCTGGATGTAGGGGTGGAACACACTGCTCTCTCTCTCTCTCTCTCTCCTCCACTCTGAGAAAAGGGCTGGGGGCTAGCAGCTGACTTCCGCAGGCACATATTATAGAGACCTGCAGGTAATTTGCCTGAACACACATCGACATAGAGAAGAGGTGAAATTCAACAATAACAAAATAGTTCCCGGCCACGTGGAAGATTGATACACAAAAAACAAAGTCCAAACACACAAAAGGTCCAGAGTCAGCTGTGTCTTAACAAAATAAGAAACACAAAAACAGCCTGAAATACAATTGTATGACTGTCACCGTCTTGAATTAAAAAGAATGGTGCACCGACTACAGACCTGGCATAATAACATAAGCATGCTTAAGCCACAAGAGACAGAGAGACTGGGACAGGCCTCAAACTAAGGTTGTGTGAGATTTATCTACACACAACCACCACAAGCTCAAATCTCCACCGCAGTAACGCACAGCCCTACGACAAGCTGAATTATCTGCTGATGCTCTATGAGATGTCCAAGACGACTAAATCCCCATATACTCCCATAGACCCACTCACCCAGAATGACTGCTGTTATGCCATCCATCAGCAACAATAGTATGGCAATTGGCTTATGTCGAGGGGTAATAGCTGTGGCATGGGTGATGAATAGATAGCTGGATTAAGCTGCACGTCTATGGTTGGGAATCACTTGGACATCAGACACAAATTAGCTGTCTGGGAAAGCTTTGCTCTAATCCCTAGTGTCACACACGCATGGCAATGTTGACATGATAAGTAACCTAGACAACTGTTTGCATTCTTATAGCATGTCTGGGGCTAAAAGTTACAAAACAAAGGCTTTGCATGGTTTGTGAAAAACCCGCAAGGTAGCCTTAATAGAAAACAAATAGAGCCTGGAACACAAAGATTAAACCAATTAAGATTGAGATCTTCTGTGCATATATAGGTTTGGCTACATTTATAAATCGATAAATAAATTAGACATGTTTATCCAGCCATAATGGATATAGCCTATGGTCATGATAAAACGATACCACAACAAGAAAATAAAAACAAAAGCGACTTATGATTGGCAGCACATCATTTCAAACTTAATTCAGAGGTTGATTGATTGATTGATTATCATTGATTGAAAACGTTATTAACAGATTGCAGAATGGTTACAGACAGTACAGTACAGCTCAATACACACAATTGTTAAGGGGATGCAGACCAGAGAAAGACTTTCGTCTCGTTTACATCAGGGTCCCCCATTTTCAATTCATCATAACATATGACACACATGACATGCAGATAGACAGGTAGAGGGAGATGGATGGGGGGAAATTGTGACAGCTGTCTGTTGCTAAATAGGCCCGGTGCTACTAATATAGCCCATCAGCAGCCAGTTTAGTCGGGTATGTAAACAAACCTTTATCACTGAAAGCAAACAGAAACAAGGGAGTCACGGCTACAAAGTAACATTGTGCACGCGCGCGGCGTGGAACGTTCCCCGAGCACAGACAGCTTGTTACTTACAATCTACCTTCTGGCGCGTGTTGTCGTCCTTCCGCTCAACTTTCCATCGCGTGCCGCCGGGCTCGAGCGAGAAGTGAACCGGCTACATTATGGTTTATTAACATTGTAGCCACTTCAGCGCGGAGGAGGAGACGGCGAGCCCCCCCGAAACAAAACTACTCGCCCCCCTCACTGTCGCCATTTTAAGCCCGCGACATGCAGCTGGCCAGGCTGTGTGTTCAGCGCAGTAGGTATAGGCTACTGTAGAGCTCTCGCAACTTTGGAAAGGTGAACACACATGTACAGGAAAAAATAAGATATATAAAAATTTAAAAAAAAATTAAAACACTCACCTTACTGGTTCCAAGTGTGATAGCCTTGGCAGCGCGAGAAAAGTTCACACTATTTATGGTTTCAGTCAAACAGATACATAGCGTGAGACTTGTGGGGCTTTATTATTGATGCCAACTTCGGTAACCCCCCCTCTCCATCGACTGATGATGATAAACGTGACACATGGGCCACAGGGCGGTACAATGGCCCCCTCCTCGCTCTTGTTTATTTCGAATGGCTCTCGGGGAGAGTGGAGGGGACGTACCGTCGGGCAGAGACGGACACGTGATGCACACGTCACTGACGGTCGGGAGGCGTGTGGCGTGGTGGGCTTGTGCTGCTGGAGAGAGGAGCAGAGTGCCCAGGCATCCCATAATAATAATACGCCCCGGATCAATTTGATGGGATGCCTTTGACATTATTATTACCTACCCGCTACCTGCCCCCCCCCCCCATTTCCTCAGGTGACTTCAAGTTTCAAGTTTCTTTATTAGTTGTCAGAATACAGAATACTTTGCATGAAATGTTTCTTTCTGTGTTGCTCCTGAGAGTGCTGTGCTAGATAATAACAAGATAGTATAAAATAAGTATAATAAGTATAAAATAGAAAGTCAATTATTGAAAGTTACACACACTGTTCATACTTTTTGCACAATTGCACAGCCCTGTTGCAGAATTTTAAAACCTGTACTCTTTCATATGTACAGTGAATCACTGATGAAAAAAGGAGGAGGGAAAGGAGTAAGCAAATGAATAAAGGGAAGATGATTAAGCGGAAGGATTTGTAGATACAGTAATAAATGATAATTGATTTTAATTTAACCTGCAGCCATCGTGCTCCGGCCCCGGTCCCGACTGGCGGAACTCCACCGCCCCGTCAAATACTGCCCAAAGAAAGGGTGACCGTGGAAGAAGTTGCCGGAGGATTGAGGGTGACGGCGATTGAAGCCGGAGACAACCCGATGCCGGCCGCCGCCGCCGGGGGGACCCGACAACTAGCCGTGCCCGTGCAAGCAGCGGTGCAGTGCTGGGCAACCGCGGTCAAACGGCGTTTGGGCTTCGAAGTGCGCGCATCCTATTATTATGCAAAGTCTAGGTGATAAGTGCCTAGACTTTGCATAATAATAGGATACCGTTTGGCCTCCGCCCATATTACGACTGCACCCCTGCGTGCAAGCGAACCTCCAAGACCTCGCCCAGGGGCAAATAGACCGACTGAACCAGGTATTGGAGAAACACAAGACGGTGTTCTCCCTCGACGACGGAGACTATGGATACACTACCATGATCACTCACTACATCCCCACCGGGGACGCACATCCCATCAAACAACGGCACCGCCGGATACCGCCTCACATCTTTCAGGAGGTGAAACGACACGTGCAAGACCTGGTCGCTCAGGGTGTCCTAGTGGAGAGCTGTAGCCCATGGGCGTCGCCAGCCGTGATAGTGATCAAGAAAGACGGCTCTGTGCGATTCTGTGACCCACCGAGATGCGTACCCTCTACCCCGCATAGAGGAGTCCCTAGATGCCCTCGGGCAGGCCAAAATCTTCTCATCCCTCGACCTCACGGCTGGCTACTTTCAGGTGGCGGTGAAAGAGGAGGATCAAGAAAAGACGGCCGTCACGACGCCCTTCGGCCTCTATCAGTGGACCCGTATGCCCTTCGGGCTGTGCAATGCGCCGGCGACGTTCCAGCGGTTGATGACCGCGGTGTTAGGGGACCTGGCTTTCGATGTCCTGTTGGTCTACCTGGACGACGTGTTGGTGTTCTCACAGGACTTCAAGAGCCACTGTCAGAGGCTGGACCTGGTGTTCGGACGCCTCCGCGAACACGGCCTCAAACTCAAGCCCCGGAAGTGTTTCCTCCTCAAGGCGGAAGTAAAATTCCTGGGACACATTGTATCTGCGGCCGGGGTCCAAGTCGACACCGACAAAGTAAAGGCCCTGGAGGACTGGCCGGCGCCACGCTCGGCGAAAGAAGTGCGACAAGTGATCGGATTCATGTCGTACTACCGGCGATTCGTGCCCCACTTCGCCCAAGTGGCGCAACCTCTGCATGCCCTCATGGGAAAAGAAAAGAAAGGGTTCGCTAAAGGACGGACCGAGGCCTTCCAATGGACTCCAAAGTGCCAGGAGGCCTTCAACCACCTGCAAGGGTGCCTAATGACGCCACCGGTGTTGGCATATCCGGACCTCCAACTCCCCTTCATAGTGACCACGGACGGAAGCTACTTGGGGCTGGGAGCCGTGCTGAGTCAGAAGCAAGAGGGCGTAGAGCGCGTCATTGCCTTCGCGAGCAGGGGCCTACGAGGGTCCGAAAGAAACGACCGGAACTACAGCGCGTTCAAGCTGGAGCTCCTCGCCCTGAAGTGGGCGATCACAGAGAAGTTCCGAGACCTCCTGCTCTACTCCCAATTCACTGTGGTCACCGACCACAACCCTTTGCAGTACCTGGACACGGCCAATTTGGGGGCGGTGGAGCAGCGCTGGGTCGCCCAGCTGGCCGAATACGAGCCCGGCCGACTCAACCAAAATGCCGACGCCTTGTCACGCATCCCGATGAGGCAAGAACCAGAAGTAGCGGACACCGAAAAAGACTTTCTAGCGATCACTGCGGAAGGCGTTCATACTCGGCTGGGCCCCGAGGAACGGACTGAGCCGCCGGAAGTCTCAGCAATCGACCTGAGGCAACCGGGCCAGGTGGCCCCGGCAGAAGGAGTCCGTGCTCGCCTGAGCCCCGAGGCGCGGACCGGCCCGTCGCGGGCCCCCGCTCTAGCCGCAAGGCCGACCGGCGAAGGCTTCATAGTGATCCCGGCGGAAGAAGTCCGGGCTCGCCTAGGCCCCGAGGACCGGACCGACCCGCCGGGGGTCCCGGCAATCGTCGCAAGACAAATAATGGCACAGAAGGGGAACAGCGGATACAGCTGGGACGAACTACGGCAATTCCAGGCGGAAGACCCCGAACTGGGACAGGTATGGCAGGCGGTGACCCGTGGGACCCCACCCACTAAAGCCTTGTTGCAGGATGTGAACCCATACCTCCGCAAGTTATACGGGCAATGGGAGCGGTTCCGCCTACACAATCAAGTACTGTTTCGACGCATTAGCGACCCCCGAGACGGGGAAGAGGTCCTGCAACTGGTGGTGCCGACGGCCCTGCGGAGACACATATATGAGACCCAACACGACTACAGGGGACACTTTGGTAGGCGGGGGACTATAGACCTGATGAGGCGAAGTTACTTCTGGATAGGAATGGCAGCGGAGGTGAATGGCTGGGTGCAACAGTGCAAGTGGTGTGCACTGGCCCGGGATGTATTCCCTAAGTCACAGGCCCCGATGACCTGCACCAACGTGACTGCGCCCATGGAAGTTCTAGCCATGGACTTTACCATGTTGGAGATGTCGACGGGCGGCTACGAGAACGTCCTGGTGTTGACCGATATGTTTACCCGATTCACTATCGCCATCCCGACCAAAGATCAGACCGCCAAGACCACCGCCGCCGCACTCATCCGGCATTGGTTTGTGTACTACGGCTGCCCCGCTCGGCTTGACTTGTTTAAAGAAGATCTGTACGGCCCATGGGGACATTAACGTGTGTTGTCGGGCCCTATAAATAAATTTGATTTGATTTGATTTGATTTGATTTGTGTAACTGGCTGACCGCTCTTGATCCTCCCTATCCTAACATTGACACTTAACTTGCTGACCTCTCTTGATCCTGTTGGGGAAAATGTGTATATGAGGTGAACTAGTTTAATATGGGTCAACTAAGCAGTGCTGAAAGACGGTCTGGCTGACGTTCTTAAAACAACTTGGACAGATGGACATTTCAGTACGGCACGTTGTGTGCTTGTAATCTCGTACATCATATCGCTTTCATATCTTGTTCTTTTCTCTCTGTCATACATACACATATACACGCACACATCTCATCTCTATCTCTTTCATACACACACAAACCTCACTAATCTGAACTCTCTCTTTCACACACACACATATACTCTTTCACATTCACACACACACACACACACTCATTTTCACATTCACACACACACATATACTCTTTCACACTCACACACACACACTCATTTTCTCTTTCACTAATCTTGACTCCAGACTCCAGCTTTGTCTCAGGACGATAAACCTTTAGACTTATCTTCTGTTTTTATTCTCTCTTCTATGTTAAATCTATGTGTCATCTTAATGTACGTCATGTCATATCTGATATAATATGTTACGTCATCATATCTGTCATGTCGGGGCAGGGCTGGGAAGGTATTATCTGGGGGAACGGGGGGTTGGGGAGTCAGAGTGTTTTCCTTCAACTGTGGTGACCGTCTACTGAGCCATAGCTTTTGCTGTTAAAACTTCTTTTCCTAAATAAATTACCTACTTGTTAAAATTGGAAATACCGTCTCCTGCTGTGTTAAACAACCATCAGCCACAACAATCCTCCCTATCCTAACATTGACACTTAATAGTGGGACATGATACAGGTACCGCCAGGGGGAGCTGGTGGCGACGTTGGGCAGGGAGACACAGGTGAAGAAGGATGGGCTTAGGGCGTGGCGCCGACGGAGGAACTCTCTCTTCATCGTTTTCCAGAGAGGGAAGAGGTGGCACGGAGCTGGAGCTCCGGACATCAAGCATGCGAGATATAAACCCAGTTACGAAGCGGGTTAGTAATCAGTATGCAATAGCTTAGCTTTTAGTTAATGCGGAAGAGACATTGTGAACGAAGAAGCAGACGAGCTACTGCCGAAGAGTGTGGTAGATATTGCCCACATTGCGTTTTAGCTGAAGTATAGGCGTCATGACAGGGGGTTTACCACGACCCACAGCTTAGCTTCAGTTAGGCTAGCACCACAGTTTAGCCCGCGTGTCGCCCCACCCCTTCAGCCCAGCAGCGGACGTCACTACACTGCACGCTCCTCCAGCCCCTCCGAGCCGTTACCCCAGCAGTCACCTGCCCAACGTCTACCCAGCCCCGCTGCCTGCTATCACGGGACCTCTCGACGGCCATCTCACCAGTTGGTGGTGGGAGCAGGCCCGCCACTTGGTTAAGTACACTCAAGCCGGTTACAGCGAGCGCTCTGAGTGCTGAAACTTTATCGGTAGACATTCTCTCTGTGCGGCGCAGGCTCTTTAACACTTTGAGTGCCACTCACGAGATTTCTCGGAATTATTTTTTTTTTTTTTTTTTTTGCGATCTGAAAAATTATTGCATCACCCGAGCCTACCCGAGTATAGCCGAGGGGCGCCGGCGATCACTGTGGAAAAAAGCGCCCCCTGTCGTCTCCCAGATGACATAAGTGATTTTGGAATGGACTCAATGAAAATGAATGGGGAAAAAAATCCGGTACTCCACATTTTCCAGTTCACTGATCCAGCCGGGGTTACTAGAGTTCATTCTGGAGCCTCAGATCCCCGCGGATCATGGAGTTCTACTGTATCGCGTTGGATCCATACACGTATCGATTTTTTCGAATGGTGATCAGGAATTGGAATATACCAGTTGGATACCATCTGATGTCAGGTAAGGACTCTATGTTATCAGTGGTAGGATAATCAGAGTAAGTTTGATGAAGTTATAAGCTGTTTTGTGAAATGTCTTCTTTCGGTTTCACTGTAAAAGTCCGAGAGGAAATCAACGAGGCGATTATCAGTGCGCGGCCGTAATGTGCTTGCGTGCACGTATAATATTGATCATCTAGCGTTTATTTGAAAACGATTCATAAAAAGGCCGACGAATATCAACGTTGTGGAATATTCCACTAAAAGACGATTTTCATAGAATGCTCCAGAATGAGCTGTTTTTTATATCAAAACGGGGGCTTTTCTAACTGCTCTGAAACGGCAACGACGCGATAAAAAAACAATCTGTCTTCACAGCACTGACTGGAAAATAGTCTTTGATAATGCGATGGGCAGATTAGACACATAGCCATAATTTAAAACATAGATTAGGCGATATTAACGTTAACATTGGCGCCGATGGTGGCATTCAAGCGGTAAAACGGAAAACCAGGCGTGGCGCTGAAAGTGTTAAGGGCGAAGAGAAGCAGTGCTTTGAACTGACGCTGGTAACAGTGTTTAGGGGCGCCCTGACCTTTATTATTTTGGGGAAAAGCCGTCTATAGATAGGACTTTTATTTGCAACGTGGGCCCACTGTCATTTCGGTTGAATGTGATAATAATGTGTGTTCTTTTACAAAAATCCCATTGAATGACTCCTTTATCCCTCTCCCTCTTCCTCCCCTCTCTCCCCACCTACGGAGAAGCGAAGCAGTAGATAAACCCTTAAAGGGAAGAGGTTATTACTGTGTCTATCCCAGTGTGGGAAGAACTTTAGTCTGTATTGTAGCGCGAGAGCACTAGGTGCCCAGTGCGGGAATAACTTTCATCCATGTGTAAATCATTGTAACGTAAACCAGACTTTCAGTAAAAGAGAGTTCAATGGGACCACTGTGTGCGTGTCTGTTAATGTGCATTTTATCTAACCCTTTCCTTTCCGGGTAATGCTCATTACAATTTAACCCTTTCCCCACCCCCTGCCTATAGTTCATTGGGAAAGGTCTCTACTCGTCAATCAGGAAGGGTACTGCTTTGGGGAGCGAATATATTATCCATCCTTACTGCCATCGGGTGTGGGAGGGCCCAGGAAGTATTGGGGGAAGTGTGGGTGTGTGGGGAGTTACTCCTGGAGGGCAAGAAGGACCAGCGCACCATCCCTAGGTTAGTGAATCCTAGGCCCCATCCACTCCCGCTGCTCGACCTCCACTTCAACTCTCCTGGCCTAAGGTCGGGGACTCAGCCGGACCCAGCTCTGCTGCGTTCTCACTACCAGGTGGCCGTGTACATCCACTCCCATAAAGCAGGGATAATCCACCCTGCTACAAGTGGATAAAAAAAAATACTGAATAGGCTACAGGGAGAACAGGTGCATCCCACAATCAATAATAAAGGGGGATTTCACCAAAAAAGAATGACGATTAATTTGGCACATAATCACACACACACACTTCCCAAAACTCTTAAACAATTTCACACACATTAGTTTAGTTTGACAATGTATTGCTATTTTTTCATCTACATAATTTCATGGAGGTGTAATTAACACAACACAAGGATTCAATGTCCCCGATGACATCACTGGTGGCCATATTCAAACTAATTTACTCTCAATAACTGTCAAACTAAATTAATGTGTGCAAAACTATTTAGAGTTTTTGTGATGTGAGTGAGATTATGTGCAAAATAAATCAGCATTGATTTTTGGTGAAGTGCCCCTTTAAATGAACTCCAAATCTGCTGCTGTATCTTTGTACAGTTAAAAGTCTATTACGCAAATACTGCAGCATGGTCATGCTGGACCTACAAAATGCTTTCGACACCGTCAATCACTCCATTTTGATTGACAAGCTAAAAGCAATAGGTTTTGAATGATAGTTTATCCATGAGCTGGATGCAATCCTACCTGGAGGGGAGAGAACAGATGGTGGAGGTAAACGGTACACTACCCCCCCCCCCCCCCCCCTCCCAGTGAGCTGTGGTGTTCCACAAGGAAGCATACTAGGACAGTTACTGTTCCTAATTTATGCAAATTACATGTCATCAGCTTGTGACTGCAACTTGTTCCTGTTCGAGGATGACTCAGCCCTGCTGGTTGAAAAAACCCTCAGCTCAGAACTAGGCAAAATCTGCATATGGCTCGCTGATAGTGATACAAACTATCATTAGGCTACACATGGGCAAAACAGAGTTCATTCTCTTCGGTTCAAATAACAAACTCAGCAAGACCGACGGCTTCTCAGTTACAGTGGGTGACAATATTGTCACAAGGAAAGAAGATATTACCTACCTGGGTTCCATCCTAGAGGCAAATCTTTCCTGTGACAAAATGGCATCCAATGTAATAAAAAAAGTCAACCAACGAACTCGATTCTTGTACCGGATCTCCTCTCTGGTAAATAAGAATACCACGAAGACTCTAACAGGAGCACTCATTCAAGGGTACTACGGCTATACTTGCACCTCATGGTACCAAAGCACCTCAAAGGCACTAAAAACAAGATTACAAACATCACAAAACAAACTGGTCAGACTACTGCTTGACCTTACTCCTAAAACCCACCTCACCCCTGGCCATTTTGACAACCTAGGATGGCTTAGAGTAGACGACAGAGTACAGCAACTTGCAATGGGCCTGGTCTACAAGATACACTACGGTACCCATGTACATGTCGAGGTACTTCCCAAAGGTCAGTGAGTACGACGACCACAACACCAGAGGGAGTTCCACAAATCATGTGCAACCCAGATTCGGCTCAAACAAGGGACTAAACACGTTTAGCAAATTATGCCACATCAATGTGGAACGCCCTACCCACAGCTGTAAAAAATGTGAATCCCTACCCACCTTCAAGACCGCTTTCAAAGAGCACCTACGGGAGGCTGCAATTCGAAACTGGCCCCCGTAAATGTCCGAAAACCCCCTCCCACCCCTCTTAATGTACAGTTTCCTCCCCCTCGTATGTATATATTTTCTGTTAGGATCTCTGTTTTTATTTGTATTTGTTTTTATTTGTTCACCGGGACTGGGAAACGAACCCGGGACGACCGCTTCGCGACTCAGTGCGCTATGTGGTGTGCTACTGGAGTGCCCCAGGATCTCTGTTTAACAGTACTGTATATTTGCATATCTTGTATGTCACACACCTTAACAATCGTGTGTATTGAGCTGTACTGTATTGTACCCATTCTGCAATCTGTTAATAAAGTTTTCAATCAATCAATCAATCAATCAATCAATCAATGGTAGTTGTGAAGAAAGGTATATGGATTTAGGTTGGGTGGAACACATGTTTTAGTCAGACTCTGTGATGCAAGCATTGTTGGTAGTATTGCAAGGATTACTATTTGTTTTGTGAAGACGAGATGGCTATTTTCCTTTAGATTTTAACTGCTATACATCCAAAAAAATAAAGAAAGACTCCACCTCTAGGTGTCACTGTCGATTTTTCAGAAGCTTCGGACAAAGCGGTGCAGGAACGTCGCACTCTGTCATTGGTTGTCACCGGCGGGGTCAAACGTGTTTGCGCATGCTCAAACAGCTCATCTTCTGCCACCGACTGCAATCTGTCAGATCAGCAGAGCGTTTATATCCTCCACCGGCTAGAAAACATCACCCTTTACAGTCAACACCAGGGCCCGTATTCTAGTCGGAGAACTCGCGGAGTGGAGCCTGAACTTTACGCGTCCCGCGTTCGACGTTAAAAGCAGAGAATGACATTGACGACCAGTTTCAGTTCGAAGAGGAAAGAAGATATCCATCTGGCGAATGGCGGTGTAAAACAGTCCACATGGAGCAAAGCCTTCAACGGCAGCGCTGTGTGGGAAGAGAAGGTCAGTGAGCTCCGGTTCATGAGCGCAGTCCGTCTGCTGTTAGCCGGGCAACTGACGCGATGATGCACACTCGTCAACAAGTTAACCGAGGACACCGTTTATATGTTAACCCGAGGGAGGCAGCTAGCTGGAGCAGGCTAGCCCGAGAGGCGGCTAGCTAGAGGAAGCTATCAGGATGCTGCCTGCTGCGATTAGCTTCTAACGCCATCTAGCTAATAATCTACTGTAGCGTTAGCTGACTCCAGGTTGTTCCACACACAACTGTGACTGTGAACCCGACTCTGTGCTGCTACACGGGGATTGATTCGTCGCAACCCGCCCGAGAGCACTTAATAATCTATTCCAATCCATTAAAAAAAACACCACGGACAGCTCAAAGCTTAATTCCACAGCCCAAAACAATGAGTTTTTAAGTCCATAATGAGGTGTATTTGTTCATCAGCTAGACATGTTCGTGACCACAGGCTTCGAAATGAGGCCTAACCACCTGGGTCGTTTCCATAGAAACATTCAATTTGGACCCAATTTCGTCGTTGATTGATTGATTGATTGAAAACGTTATTTAACAGATTGCAGAATGGGTACAGTACAGCGCAATACACACAATTGTTAAGGGGATGCAGACCAGAGAAAGACTTCCGTCTTGTTTACATCAGGGTCCCCCATTTTCAATTCATCATTGATGCGCGTGTGCCAAGTTGATTTGAAGCCTGTGGTCACGAAAATGCCTAGTTGATGAACAAAATTTCATTATTGACTATAACCTCTATTATTAGGGGGGGGGGGGGGGGGCTTTGGACTGTGCGTGGTGAGTTTTTGGAGAAGATCGGAATAGATGAAGTGCCTTCAGGATTGGTTGCAACTGATTTTCAAGACAACCCCTTCACGAGTCTGTATGCAGTAGTACCTGTAGCACAGAATCCGATTCAAGGCTACACAAAATTACGAGACTGAAGATTTCTATCTTCTAAAATCTATATATTTTTTCTAAAAATCCACCCTAAAATATAATTTACATTGCATCAGTGCAGTCCATAAATCCAGTGAAACATTTTTGTAGTTTTTGTCCCTCCTGTACTTGCAAATGCAAATTTGATTTGAAATAGAACTGTGACTATTGGGTTAAATGGTAGACTCTCAGCTTTAATTTGAGGCTGTTTACTACAGAGTGTTTTGTTGTCCAGTCCCCCAGGGGTGAAGGAAAATATAAATCATCCTGTCGCATGAAAGTACAGATGCAGGGGCGTTATTATGATTTATATATTCTTTCTTTGAACACTCTGGGGCAACGTAACACTCAAGAGGTGCAATCTCAATCTCAGACGTGTAATCTACGTCTCCTCCAAGCAATTCATCAAATCTAATTGAAAATCGTCAAATTGAAACTTGGAATCACATTGACTTTTTATTGGACTTGCATCATAACTGTCCCCGAATTTAACCGAAAATAGCTGAGTAGTGAAACCCCAGGGGAGGTAATCATAATATATAGGACACTGATTAATCCGTAGAAGTGACTGTGGCTCAGGAGGTAGAATGGTCGTCTGGTAATCGGAAGGGTCCCGGTTAGATTCCCACTCCTCCCGCGTAGCGTGTCGGAAGTGTCCTTGAGCAAGACACTTACCCCCTGGTCCCCTCCGCCGTCTGTGGGTGAATGTGAGGTGAGGCATACGTTGAAAAATCGCTTTGGATAAAAGTGTTATATAAATACAGTCCATTTACCATTCAAGTCAACTTCATGACCCATACTGTGTTCTGATGGAGAGTCCACTACACCTGGCATTAAGTCCCTTTAAATGTATTGAGGGACATTGGTCTCTGCTTTGTTCACAACATCACAACCGCTCAAGGGTTGCAGACTCCAGGCATCCGCTGATTGCAAAGGTTTCACAACCAAATATTAAATGTGACATCTTTTAATTGGGCCCACTTTAATTGATCCAATTACTTAAACTGGGGGGTAATGATGGTACGTATAAAAAGGGATTACGTTAACAATTCCTACATGGTTCACACCACGATATGGATGTAAACAATTAAAGCTCAATGTATTTGCACTCTAGAGTCATAGTAGTCATTGTTTCCATTTCCTATTCAATGTGCTCGGAGTACAGAGACAAAACGGCAACAAATGTTTCACTGGATGCAGATGTACGAACTGCTAATTAGGGTCGGTTACCGTTCACATTTGAACCTATACCAGTTCCTGGAATTTGGTATCTGTACCCAACGGTACCCTTTTTTCGGCACTTAACTCTGTAATAACTAAACAAAATATTTCAGTTGTAAAAAATAAGTCCAAACTTCTCATTTTCAACATTGTTATAATTATTCTTTATTTTTTTATACCATTTTTATTTTCACATTGACAACAACAATAACTACAATAATGACAAGACAACAACAAACGCAGGCCAAAAACCAGACAAAATACAAAATATACCAAGACCCCCCCTCGCTAATCTATCACCTAACCCCCCCCCCCTTTTAGCTCTATCAACCATGCCCCCCCCCCCCCCCCCCCCTTCTAATCCATATTGTTAGCCTCATATGACAGCTGCCCAAATCACCCTCTAAGACTGTTGGGAAAGGAAGTCAGTCACAAGTCATACGAGTGAGTTAGGCAAATGTGTGTTTTTTTTTTTTTTTTACGTACCAAGTGTTCTGACTGGCCGACGTCCCGAGGACATAGGCACTAAGCCAGGACGATGCAGCAGTGTGAAGACAGTACAGTTAGGCAGAAAATAAATCTCAATTTGACAAAGGGAAATTACCTAGGCAACTATCGTATGAGGCCAACAATATATTGATCTATTTTACTCTTATCCTAGGCAACTTGATTTGATTTGTTTTATTATTCTAATTCGTGACCTGTTCTGTTTAAATGTTGAGCGATTTGCAGTGTCAAATTTCCCACGGGATAATAAAAGTATTTCTATTCTATTCTATTCTTTAAGGGTTGGCTTCACATACTTGCCACCTAATCATATCCCACTGGAGACATAGGTTCCTAAGGCTGTCCCATCCTTGCTCCCCCTCTATTAACCCCCCATTAGTCCTTAAATAGATAAATCGAGCATCTCACGTACCTCTATCTAGGCAAATTGGTTGGAGATAACCGTAATTCCTTATAAAAATAAAAGCAACACCAGCAACCTAAACAAAAAACACAAAGTAAGTAGTACTGATATAACCTCGGTACAACAGCATAAGCACAACATAATTATAACTATGGCCCACATTAAACATATGCCAAAACAACACCCGTGAATAGGCCTCCTAGCTGAAACATTGTGGAAAATATTAAATAAGCGGCAAAAAGATATAAAACAGAGTAAATCCAAATATTTAACATCAATAGTTTCACAGCCGGAATGTCAGGCCAACTAACTTCGGCCACGGTAATTCACGCCAATTCCTGCGCATGCCCAGTCGGGGCAAAAGAACGGCAAGCTTGAATGAGCACATGTAGTCCTGCGCACACAAAGTTAGCTTGATGGGACGGAGCTTAGTGTAATTCACGAATATTGTTATTTATTTAGAAAATTGTTATTTATTGTTGTAACACACAACAATATAAATACAAATATATTAAAAAAAGAATTGCATGAGACACCATGTATTATGTTTAAATGTTAAAATATCAACATTATCTGGCCATCCTCAGTACATTTTATCAAACTCCTCTGACCTCGTCTGGTCTTTCCAAAGACCCAAGAGATGGGACAGTAAGAGTGTAATATACTAGACAAGAGGGAGCCTTTTCCACATTATATATATATATAATGTGGAAAAGGCTCCCTCTTGTCTAGTATATTACACTCTTATACTAAACATGTAAAGGTACCCATTACCCAAATTTGGTACTGATTGATCTAGCATGAATGTAATTCGGTCAGTACCCTTAAAAGTACAGAATTCGGTACCTAACCCTACTGCTATTTTAGTGTACAGCTCAGATTTGATTTGTGAATATGAACAAGTCTCTAAAACACAAGAGAGACGAGACTGAGACTCCTGTGATGATGTCATCACTAGACCAATCCTGTAGCTGCTCCATAGACGGCGAATAATGGAACAACTCCTAGCCTAGGACACTGACGGTAGTCATGGTGATTTAACTCCTAGGACATTATGACAGTAGTCATGGTGATATCATTGGGATGTGGGTACATTTAAATGAAACTAATTTGGATGTAATGACTGATAACAACAATTATCAGATAACCATTTCACCTTGAACGGACCAACTCCATAAAGTGTCTCTTGATGACATCACAAAGTCTCGATGCTCTGATTTCCAGCACAGGGAGACACTTGTGTTTATAGTTATTGACTATTAACTGTCCCAAGATCATTTAATTGGAGCAATTTATATTCTGTTTTAGGGTGGATTACCCCTTTAACTATGTAATTGTCAAAATGAGAAGTGGTTCATCTACATATATTTTAAAACATGTCACCATGGTCTAGTTCAGTTGATCTCCACACCTTCTAAAATGCAAAGGATTAACATATGTCATATATTCAGGCTAATTGTTGAGGTATGCTATGAAAATGATCTAACCTTGAAAGTGAAATGTATATCTATACACATGCACACACTTGCTTTAAACATTCACCTTTAACACTCGCGTTAGCCACTTTAAACACTTTTAAAAACATTACACCATCTTTTATCTATTTATTCCTAAAATATTTGCACTACTACCTCATTTTTGCATTTTGTTTTTTCCATTTTGTATGGTGTTTGGTCTTTTATTATTTTACTTTTTTACTGTATGAAGTACAATCTCAGGATGCTCATACAGAACCAAGCATTTCACTAGAATGTACATGTATCTTATGTGACAAATAAAGCAGAACTTGAACTTGAAACTTTAAAAATAATACCTCTTTGATGTGTGTGTATGTCATAATGTTTTGATTGGTGCTTTTGACAGTGTAGGCTATATTAAGCTGATCAGAATACTCGGCGGTAAAAGGATAATGCATTTGATCACAATGTACTGTAACTGTACTTTGCTGGTTTGTGTGACATAGTTCCTGTTTTAATCTCTCTTCTTCATGCGTGTTTGAACAGGATGAGTTTTTAGATGTGATTTACTGGATCCGGCAAATCATCGCAATAATCCTTGGTGTGATATGGGGTGTCGCGCCGTTGAAAGGATTCCTGGGAATAGCCATGTAAGTATTCACCACAGCTAGGATTACTGCATGTTTTTTGAAGTGCCAAAAGCTTGCGACTGAGCTCGTATTGATCTTAGTGCTATTTCAAGTGTGTTGGCGGGGTCACACTGAATTAATGTGTTGGTACTAGTACTGACTGAGTAGTACTACTTACTTAGTACTAATCGGACCTAATTCAGGACATGGCCACAGGGTGGTGTCGTGTTGGTGCCATATGTGTGACATCATGCTGTGAGATTTTTAAACCTCCCAATACCTCTTCCTCCGCTGTGATTGGCCACCGCAGTTGGCCAATTCCCGGTTCGATTCCCGCTCCTCCCGGGTAGGGGTGGACGGTATGGTCTAAAATTTATATCACGGTATAATTTGAAGCATAGACGGTAACGGTATATATCACGGTATCAGTGTTTCCGTTAGAAATTTTTTTTTTGCCTGATAGGCAGGCTATATAAAGAGTGACATCCTCAAGGCATGTAGATTTATAATATTTTAACTTAAAACTAGGCTACTTTTGCGTATACAGTCATTATATTCCAAATAAAATAAGTCCTGAGTCGAGACTCCGTGCTGCTCCCAACAGTATGCAACTGCAGAGCCGCAGAGCCAGGGGCGCTTTCAGGTCCGGTCACAGGCCGCCCCACCCAACGGCTGAATTGCCAATGGCTGAATTGGAGTATTGCACTGTGCAATACACAGTGCAATACTCCAATTCAGCCGTTGGGTGGTGGGTGCTGTTGAGCGGGCCTGTGACCGGACCTGAAAGCGCCCCTACTCTGCGGCTCTGCAGCTGCATTATGCTTCTCGCAAAATCCAGCTTCCAGCTCCTGCTGCCCAGCCGTCGTTATCAGAACACGACACACATATCATAATGTTCACAGCAAACTGTAGTTGATCACCAGGTATGTTTTATTAACATAGAATAATTCATATAAGAAAAACGATAGGGAAATCTCTTCCCTTTCTCCACTGGTTAAAAAATGCCAGGAACTGAAATTGAAACTTGCTGTGCGCCGCGGTGATATGTGTTTATTATGAAATGACAATTGCGTGTTAACACGCCCACTGCGCGAAGCCTCCAAATAACTTTTTCCAGTTTGCACATATCTATTATCTATGACTAATTCTATCTATTTTTAGGGGCAAATGCAGTGAAATAGTCGCGCTGTGGTTACATGACATCATTGCTATTTTAGAGCTGCTCTACCGGTTACAAGGTATAGTCAAAATCCATACCGTAGAGCAAATTCATACCGTTTATACCGTCCACCCCTACTCCCGGGTGTGTCGAAGTGTCCTTGAGCAAGACACTTAACCCCTAACTGCTCCTAATGAGCAGGTTGGCAGTTTGCCGTTGGTGTGTGAATATGTGAGGAACAAATTGTAAAGCTCTTTGGATAACACCTGTTATATCAATTTACCATTTAGATCTGAATGAGCCCTAGGGCTTTGGGTACTTATTTACTGGCAGTCATCAGATCTCGGAGCATAGGGGCTTTCATGTTTTGACAACTTGCATACTTTTTTCCCCTCTGTGTCTGGCCCACTAGATTCTGCATCATCAATGCTGGCGTCCTGTATGTATACTTCAGCAGCTTTCAGCAGGTCGATGAGGAGGAGTATGGTGGTACATGGGAACTCACCAAAGAGGGCTTCATGACATCTTTTGCCCTATTTCTGGTGAGGCTTTTTATTTTATTTATTTTTTTGCAGGAGTTTAGTAATGTTTTGGTTCTACAAAATACGGTGAATTCAGCATAAAGTCTTCTCTGGTTGTCTGCTGGTAAAATTGATAAATACTGAGCTTTGCTGGGAATTTTACACATCAGATTTATTTGATGCTATTTTCATGTGCACGAATGTGCCAGCCTGTATGCTGCTGAACGCATACATCAGGGCTGCCCATTCTTAGTCGATGAATGTATTAAATTGGTTTTAGTTGACCCAACTCTAGTTGAGTCTTTTTGTAGATTCCCCCCCCCCCCCCCCCTATGCCGAATGAAATATTTCTTGAAAAATTATATGAACATCTCTGGTAAGTATGAGATTTAAAGAGGTCTTTTTGCATGATTGCATGTGGGGAAATACAAGGTTGCAGACAATTATTCGTACATATTAAGAGTCAGAATCTGATCGGTTTAAGCTGTTTTTTGGAACTGCAGCAACAAGACACCCCATTGAATCATATTAGGAAGAAACGGTGTTGTCTTTTAGGTAGAAAACAGGTCTTCTGAATTTGTATGTAGTTGTGGGAACGCATATGAACTGCCCCCTCTACACACCTTCTAACCACCTCTACACACATTCTAACTACTAACCACCTCTACACACATTCTAACTACTAACCACCTCTATACACACCTTCTAACCACTAACCACCTCTACACACACCTTCTAACCACCTCTATACACACATTCTAACCACTAACCACCTCTATACACAACTTCTAACCACAACTACCTCTATACACCCCTTTTAACTACTAACCACCTCTACACACACCTTCTAACCACTAACTACCTCTATACACACCTTCTAACCACAACTACCTCTATACACTCCTTTTAACTACTAACCACCTCTACACACACCATCTAACTACTAACCACCTCTATACACACCTTCTAACTACTAACCACACACACCTTCTAACTACTAACCACCTCTACACACACAAGTTCTAACCACTAACCACCTCTACACACACCTTCTAACCACCTCTATACATGCCTTCTAACCACCTCTACACACACCTTCTAAGTTTAACTACTAACCACCTCTACACACACCTTCTAACCACCTCTATACATGCTTTCTAACCACCTCTACACACACCTTCTAACTACTAACCACCTCTATACACACCTTCTAACTACTAACCACCTCTATACACACCTTCTAACCACTAACCACCTCTATACACACCTTCTTATTTTAGTTATATTAGAATAAACTATATAATATATTTTTCCATTATTAGTCAATTTGTGATGTTTACTTGTTGCCATCTGTTGACTCATGCTTTGCTTATCTTGCCCCTGGTACTTGTTGGGTCCAACGGTCTGTGTTCAAGTCATTAATCTGCTCCTCTCTGTCTCCACCAGGTGGTGTGGATAATATTTTACACGGCTCTACATTATGACTGAGAGGAATCCATCTGAGACTCAATATGAACATTTCTGTTGGAAGCTAAATGTCAAGACCAGAAGAGCGTAGAGGCGCGGGGCGTCTAAACTCCCACACAGGACCTCTCAGTGTGCAGCGCATCGTTGGAAGCCATGATTTGAATTTTAAGATCCCGCAAGACCATCATGAAAAAAAAAAGAAAATACATTGAAATACATCTCGATAAGTCATGAGGGGTTTTCTCTTCCAGGCGCCTCCCGTACACGTCTACAATGTTGTTGTCTCCTTCCTCCCGTTGTTCACGTCTTCATCGATCAATCACTATTGAAATACGCCAAGCGGCGGTTTCACTGAAAATGTATCAGCATATCCAGTTATGCCAGAGCAGGAGCTAGACGGAAGTAGAGATGTAAGCTGGAAATGCGAACCATCGAGATGTAACCGTTTTATTATTCCATGTCCTTTCCACAATTTGATCACAGCCACAGGAATAAGTCAGTAAAAATTGAACTGTTCATATAGCCACCGATCTGTCCAGATGATGGACTGACGAAGAGGAGAAGGAGGAGGAGGAGGAGGAGGGGGTAACGTGCATGTTGGTTTTGAGGTGCTTAATGTCCACAATTTTGAGCTAAAGCTGTTCTGTGCACTGCCATGATTTGCAATTTAGTATGTCTTGATGTCATTTATCAGCAATGACATAATATCTAGAGGGTAGAATTAATTTAAGATTTTGTGTTCTTTTTGTTTTTCCTTCACAACATAGCTTCCAGATCAAACAGTCTTACTTAATGTCCTGAGATTAATTTAAACATGTCTGTAAATTCTGTAAAATGTCCCTTTTTATCAAACAACACATTGTATTATGCTGATTTATTTGTACCTCTGTGTTATATCTTGTTTGATGTAACATACTTCTCAGTATTTTATAGTGATCAATTTTAAAGAACGGTTCCTGCGAGATAACTATTGTACTAGGTACATGGATGGCATTTGAGAGGATTGTATTTTCTGATTGAAATCTTTTGGGAAACACATTAAACATAGGCTTTGTTTAGCCTCCATTTTGAAAAAGATCATGTTTCAAGTATAATTTTATTAGAATGCCATCTTCAAGTTCAGGGTTCTTTAAAAAGTCTTACATTTAATCAGAATTTTAGGTCTTAAATATGATTTTGATGGGTCTGATTTAGGAAGTTCTATTGCGATAACTTCTTTGTCTTGTTTCAGAATCTTTTGTCCTTTTTTTCTTTTCTTTTTTTAATGTACGTACATTTAGAAAAACATGAAATGCTTGTTTTTCCAGGCTCAACTGTAGTAGATTTGTAAACTATACACAATGTTCTATCTATACACTAACTATAAAACTAAACAATACTCAACATATATACTATCTATACAAGGTGCTATGCTAACTATAAATAGCTATAAGCCAGACTAAACAAAAACTAAACTTAACTATAGACTAAATGTAATACACAACCTATCTATACAAACTTATACAACACAAGGTATATGTTAGCAGTGTGTGTAAGTCACTAAATTTGTGTGTTTTAATAAATGTGTTTGGGGGGAAATGTCTGGGCTGCAAAGTAAGCAGTATGGTAACACAGTCAACCACCCCCCACCCCACTCAACAATTAAATACATTTTCCTTATACTTTTTTTTTGCCAGTATGGCTGTGAAATGGATATTCAATTATTCAAAGTGGTCTATTTAAATGTCTTACATGTAACATGTTGAAGCCTGCAGGAACCCTGAATATTTTAGTTCGCTACGAAATGAAATGTAGGCTTCTTCTTCTGGCGTGTGTCTTTAGACCTGCAGCTCCGTTGAGGCAAGCCAGGCCAAATGTAGGCTACTTGGCTGCATTAAATCTGAATTCGTCTGATATGAGAATTAGATCTCGATCGTTCAGATAGATAGCATAGTTGTGTTTCAAGTCTTGACGCCACACAATTGATGATCCATGACATTTATATATACGGTACTCTGTCAGGATCTATGAGTAACAGTACTGTATATTTGAATACCGTATATGTTACAAATATCAGTACTGAAGTGAATACCTATATGTCCCTATGCCATAAATGTCATGATTGATTGAAAAGTTTATTAACAGATTGCAGAATGGGTACAGTACAGCTCGATACACAATTGTTAAGGGGATGCAGACCAGAGAAATACTTTCGTCTTGTTTACATCAGGGTCCCCCATTTTCAATTCATCATGTATGTTGTGTATGTCATAAATGTCAATATGAAATGAAAATGGGGGACCCTGATGTAAACGAGACAAACATCTTCCTCTGGTCTGCATCCCCTTAACAATTGTGTGTATTGAGCCGTACTGTATTTGTACCCATTCTGCAATCTGTTAAATAAAGTTTTCATTCATTCTGGAGGGGAGAGAACAGATGGTGGAGGTAAACGGTACCCTATCCCCCCCCTTCACAGTGAGCTGTGGTGTTCCACAAGGAAGCATACTAGGACCGTTACTGTTCCTAATTTATGCAAATGACATGTTGTCAGCTTGTGACTGCAACTTGTTCCTGTTTGCGGACGACTCAGCCCTGCTGGTCTCTGACAAGAACAAGTTACAGGTTGAAAAAACCCTCAGCTCAGAACTAGGCAAAATCTGCATATGGCTCGCTGATAACAAACTATCATTACACATGGGCAAAACAGAGTCCATTCTCTTCGGTTCAAATAACAAACTCAGCAAGACCGACGGCTTCTCAGTTACAGTGGGTGACAATATTGTCACAAGGAAAGAAGAAATTACCTACCTGGGTTCCATATCCTAGAGGCAAATCTTTCCTGTGACAAAATGGCATCCAATGTAATAAAAAAAAGTCAACCAACGAACTCGATTCTTGTACCGGATCTCCTCACTGGTAAACAAGAATACCCTGAAGACTCTGGCAGGAGCACTCATTCAAGGGTACTACGACTAATGCTTGCACCTCATGGTACCAAAGCACCTCAAAGGCGCTAAAAACAAAATTACAAACATCTCAAAACAAACTGGTCAGACTACTGCTTGACCTTACTCCTAGAACCCACCTCACCCCTGCCCACTTTGACAACCTAGGATGGCTTAGAGTAGACGACAGAGTACAGCAACTTGCAATGGGCCTGGTCTACAAGATACACTACACGACCAAGGTACCCATGTACATGTCAAAATACTTCCCAAAGGTCAGTGAATACCACGATCACAACACCAGAGGGAGCTCCACAAATCATGTTAAACCCAGATTCGGCTCAAACAAGGGACTAAACACGTTTCGCAATTATGCCACATCAATGTGGAACGCCCTACCCAAAGCTGTAAAGGAATGTGAATGAATCACTACCCACTTTCAAAAACACTCTCAAAGAACACCTATGTGAGACTGCAATTCGAAACTGGCCCCTGTAAATGTCCTAACACAACCCCCTCCAATGTACAGTAAATGACCAAGTATGGTTTTGTCAATATTCCAATGTACAGTTTTGCTTGTACAGTTGTACAGTGTCCCCCACCCACCCACCCCTCCTGATCCAACCCCCCCCCCCCCCCCCCCAACCACCTCCAATGTACAGTCCCCCCCACCCCCACCCCACCTACCCAACCTCCTACAATGTACAGTTTCTACGTCAAATGTATACTCTCTTTTCTGGACTCTTTTGTATCACAAACAGTACTGTATTTGCAAATCTGGTATGTCATAAATGTATAGATGTAGCAGTACCATCTGTATGTCATGTATGTCATATATATTATATGTTATGATGAATTGAAAATGGGGGACCCTGATGTAAACAAGACGAAAGTCTTTCTCTGGTCTGCATCCCCTTAACAATTGTATGTTTTTGAGCTGTACTGTACTGTACGGTTCTGCAATCTGTAAATAAAGTTTTCAATCAATCAATCAATCAATTCATTCATCGAAATCCCGATGTATGACGTCATCACCAAAGAAGACAAAATATGTGACGTTGAAGCAAAGATGGCGGCTCCCCTCTCCACGATGAAATTTTGGAAGCCGGGTAAGTATTGCAGTTAGATTAGATTAGATTCAATAGTTGGTATAGCACTATATGAATATGTTTCACGTCTAAAATTATATGAATGTATGTATTTGAGATGATTGGCAAGTAATTCACACAATGTTGCCGCGCTGACTCCGCTGAGCTGAGATGCGTCCTGCGTGATGTCAGCGAGTCTGCAGTGAGTTCAGCTCGGGGTGCTGAGTAGCAGCAATGCGGGCAGGTCGATTATGTTTTAAAAAGTGTATGATCTGTCAAAAGAAGAATATTCCATGACGAACGACAGCTATTTCTGCTACCTGATGTTGAAACGTGTACGTCGTTTGCTCGCCCCATAACGCTACACGATGCAGGGATTGCTTAGTTTAACCCATAGTTGCTGTCATGACGGCAACGTTTCGGTTCGAGAAATTCCAAATAATATATAGAAATAACACTGTAGCACGCAACATTGTGTTGTGTATCATTGTCATTCCACGTTTTACCAATATAACCCAAATCTGGTATGTCATAAATGTATAGATGTAGCAGTACTGTCTATCTATGTCGTGTATGTCATATAATGTTATGATGAATTGAAAATGGGGGACCCTGATGTAAACAAGACGAAAATCTTTCTCTGGTCTTCATCCCTTAACAATTGTATGTATTGAGCTGTACTGTATTGGCCACGCACGTTTCTGGTCATGTGACATGTGCGCCAATCGTGGGACGGCAAGTTTTTGGACGGTTAAGCTTAGGCACTCTTTCGAAGTTGGTTAAGGTTAGAGTTTGTCTTAGAGCATGGCGATAGAACGCCTGCCATGATTCCAAACTCTAACCTTAACCAACTGCGAAACAGTCGCCTAAGCTTAACCAGTGATAAACTAGGCTTTAGGTAGTTTGCAGGCTGTTAGACCCGGAAATAGGCACAGAACTTGCCGTCCCACGATTGGCGCACATGTCACATGACCAGAAATGTGCGTGGCCAATCAGAGCGCAAAACGGGAATGCGGAAGGACAAGCCACTTGCTTAAAGTATAGGCGTGTACTGTACCCATTCTGCAATCTGTTAATAAAGTTTTCAATCAATCAATCTCCCCCCCCCCCCCCCCCCCCCCCCAGGGTCCGAGGCCCCCGGGATCTCTGAGGAAAGGGAGCTCACCACAGAGACCACTGGCTCCCCCATCATATTCAACCCGCACACCGCGCTCTCCATCGAGAAGCAACGGCAGAAGCTTCCCGTGTTCAAGGTTTGCTCACAACTTTTGGCTAATTTGTGAAAGCTATGAATGGGACAAACTATTTGACTGAAAGTCTGGAGGCCTGTGTGTCCAGTCCACCACTGACGTGTTTCACAAACATTCACTGTATGTCGCTGGAAGACTTAATGAACTGTTGTGTGTGTGCATTATGCTTCCAGCACAGAAACAACATCCTGTATTTAGTGGAGAGTTACCAGACTGTCATCATAGTTGGAGAAACGGGGTGTGGAAAGACGACACAGATACCTCAGGTGTGTATTATTATATTATTCAGACGTTTAGACTCTGTGGAGACGTGTAATTGGGTCTAAGCCAATAAAGTGAGTGAGAATTTGAGTGTGACTTTAGCATTTTGCCTACTCAGGGTTGCCCAGAAATCCACTATTTTCAAGGTTATGCACCAAACCGGGTAGCTGCAAGTCAGGACATTGCAGCGGTGGACTGATACCCTTCATCCGGTCTCATTCCCATACTGACCTTGTAGATGCTTAGTGGCCTCTTTTTCAGCAGGGTTTAGAGCAAGTCAACCAGGGCTTAATTTATGCAGAGTACGCCTTTCTCAAACATTGATGTGGCTCTCTCTCTCCTCTCCTCTCCTCTCCTCTCCTCTCCTCTCCTCTCTGCCGCTCGCTCCTCTCGTATTGCCTTTGCACATCCCCTCTTTTTATCTTCCTCCTTTCAGTACTTGCTAGAGGCTGGCTGGGCAGCTGAGGGGAAGGTGATTGGTGTGACACAGCCTCGTCGCGTAGCTGCTATCTCGGTAAGTGTTACCCCCCCTTGAAAGTCCTGGCGTCAGGCAGCGCAGTAAATAATGAATTAAGACACCATTTCAGGCCACACTCCTAGAAGTATGCACCATCTACAGCGCATAAAGAATAAGTATTCAGGGCTTGGCAATTTAATTTTTTTTTTTTTGAAAACAAGATAATCGAGGTGAAACGATTATCATGCCGCACGCTGTGTTGCTCTCATTTAGTCTTGTGTTGTAAATGCAGCGCCCCCTTCCTTCACAGCTGTGCGCTCTCCCCCAAGCCCAAACAGTAGTTTCAGCTTGTGTCGAGAGGGAGGAGGAGAGAGCCACGGCGCCTTTCTCCAGTTATTTTGAAATGTCTTTGGTAACTTGTAGAAAATGACGAAGAAAGGCAGCCTTTGTTTGAGAAGAAAGGACAAAAACTAATTCAGTCGTCATATGACACACACACACAACACACATGCGGCATTCGCTCACACACAAACGGTCACTTTAAACAAAATGGAAAGGACACTTTAAAGGAACGAGGAAAATAAAGGTCACTTTAACTCATTGAATCGAGTCCAAGTGTCTTGAATCAGAACAGGATCAATACATATAACGTTAGGGAACGCACCATATCGTCCATAATCATCCATATAATCCATTTAGTCTTTTTCATAATATCCAATAGTTCGCTCTAGGCGATCGCCATTGTCGTCCTGCTCACAGCTTCTCACAACCTACTAGTAGTGAGTCCCTAGTTGTTTGGGGTCTGGGGCCACCCACACTAAGCTGGCCCATATGCATGTTCATAAGGTAGGCGATACTGCCACCTGGCGGGATTCAATCGTCATTGCAATTTCAAGGTCTCATATGAGTCACAAAGGTCTGCGTGAGTGTTTAGAATGGGGTTTGGCGCTCAATGGTTGGATTTGAAACCCGAGAAATCTCAGGTTTGGCGCTGATTGAATGAGTTAAGGAAAGAACTGATGTGATGTGATAGTTTAGATATAGCAAGTATAGCATAAGGATATAGAGTAAACTGTATATTGTATAGTAGTGTACATAGAACCCAGTGCCTTAAATCCGTAGCTAACATTGTATTGCACTATCTCAGGAATATCTATGTCTATTTTATCATGCCTATTTTATTACCTGTTTATTATGTCTATTTATTATTATTGCACAATAAAAGCGGGCATGGCCACCCGCATTTCACTGTATGCCCTGGTATGTATGTGACAAATAAACCTCTTGAATCTTGAATGATGTTCTCAAATCAATGAGTTATCATGTTTAATAATCGTGATTTCAATATCAATCAAAATAATCATGATTATGATTTTTGGCCATAATCGAGCAGCCCTATAAACCTGTTAGCTGTATACGTCAGACTCGGTGTGCGCATCAATGTGGCAAAAGGAACGTAATCCTGGTCAGAACAACGGGGCAGACTACAATTTGCATTTCTTAGCCATGCTAGCGATCTAAACAATCAATCCATGCCAAAGCTAGATATGTAAAAGGTGAAAGACTCACACTCACAGCCATGCTGATTTGGCTAAATGACATCCAGTCGTTTTAGTTTGAAACTACTTTTAGTCAGGGGAGTGTCATGGTTTCTCCATAGAGCCCCGTCATATTTTATTAGCGCAGCAGGCCACGCAGGTAGAGGGCAACTTAGTCACGTGACTCAGTTGGTATTGCTGATTGGCTCGAACACGGTATGTTTTTGCAAACAGCGAACAGGTCTATAAGTACGTGAATCGTGAACATTTTTGTATCCGCCCCTTTTTGACAGGTGGCCAATCGCCTGGCAGAAGAGCGGGGGGCCCTGCTGGGACACGAGGTGGGCTACACCATCCGGTTTGACGACTGTTCCGATCCTCACGCCACCAGGATCAAGGTATTAGTCGCCGGACCTTTTGGAATCTTGACCTCTTGTGTTCTTCTTCTTTAGCTTGTTCTTCTTTAGCTTGTTCTTCTTCACTCCCTAACTGTGCCCCGTCTGCATCAGTTCCTAACAGACGGCATGCTGGTGCGAGAGATGATGGCCGATCCTCTTCTGAAGAAATACAGGTGAATGATACGTGAAATGAAGAAACCAAGGCCAATATTGGACTTCTCAGTGATTTGAGACTCATTACTACTAGGGATGTCCGATATTATCGGCCTACTGATATTGGCATAAAAATGTGATATCAGAAAATATCTGTAGCGGTACATTTATTTAACCTTTATTTACCCAGGCAAGCAAGTAAGAACAAACTATTATTTTATTTATTGTCAAAGTATGCATAATGTTGTGTTAATTACACGACAAGAGATATGTAATGTTAATTACCTGAAATTAAGAGTTGGACAATATCGGTATATCGGTATCGGTAAAAAAGCCAATATCGAGCATCCCTACTCATTACCTTTGGTGACTGATGTTCTGTGTCATTGCATTGTTTCCAGTGTGCTGATGTTAGACGAAGCACACGAGAGGACCCTGTATACGGACATAGCCATTGGTTTACTAAAGAAGGTACACTTTAACTAAGAACCTTTTATCTTTTAAACTATAATCTTCTAATGCATGTGCCACAAAGTCACACATTTTCTTTGATCCTCCTTTTCCCCTCCTACCTTCCTCTTCTCCTCATTCCTCCCCTCCAATAGATTCAGAAGAAGCGACGTGACCTGAGAGTGATCGTGGCCTCTGCCACTCTGGATGCCAAGGTGATTTCAGTGCCTCATTAAGATTGACAGATATACTCGAGTAGAGACCAGAGAGAGAGGGAGAGTGACGGTCAGATAAGAGATGAGATTATGTTCCGACAGTCGAGACCCCAGGGAACAGACGTTCGCACCGTCGGACGATGGCTTCACTCGGCATTAATCCCATATCGGACATCTTCTATGAAGACTTTCTATCTGTTCACGTCTGTGACTTTAGTTTTTCTGCAGAAGCTAAGCGCCTGCACACTGTATTGAGATTTGACAGTGAGGGTGAGAAGAGCGTAACGCTACACATCGAAACGTTTTACACAGCAAAACGGCTGTCTTTACAAACGTGTACTTAATGCTTTCTCTAACCGATATCCACATTCAATGGCTGTAGAAATTTCAAGAGTTCTTCAATCTGAACGAGTCGGGAGATCCGAACAAGGACACCTGTGGGATTCTGACTGTGGAGGGACGTACCTTCCCTGTGGACGTGTTCTACACTGTCAGGTACTCCACTTAACCAAACAGTTGTCATACTGTCAGCTCTGGACATGGACTCTAGGGGTGAACGGATAACTCTTTGTTACACAGCCCCCCCCCCCCCCCCCAGATGCTTATATATATATATATATATATATATATATATATATACACACACACAGGGATACACCATGAACATTTTGGCAGATACCGATAACTAATATTAATATTAACATCTGTTATGGCTGATAACCGATATTACAGATGTCAATATGATCTGTATATATAACAAATGTCTATGATAATCAAATTCAGTACATAATATTTAATATTTTTGTACATATGTGTCATTGTCACATATTACAAGTAACGTTACCCAAACAAACTCTGCGTGGCCAAAAAAAGAAACACACACACACACACACAACGTCATCTAGACAGAGAAATAATCATTAGTTGTTCACATTGGCCCAGTTTTGTTCACCAGACCGATGCAATCAATAAAGAAATCACTATCACCAGCCGGTATATGTTTGCCGATGGTCTAGGCACAAATAATGTTTTCCCAGATAGAGTAATCGCATGAATTACTCGAGTAGTTCTTGAGTAATTGTTTAGGGAATTCTATTTTTAGAATGCATCTTAAAGAGCATGGCAGCAGCAATAACAAGCCAAGTATTGTCAGCCAAAATGGTCAGTTACCATTTGTAATGCCGTAATTACATTACCTCTGCAGCAGGTCTCTCCTATCATGGAAAGGCAAAATCTTCTAACAAAACAAACAATCTTTTAAACGAATAACAATGTTGAAATTGAGACATTTGAGACTTGCAACTGAAATTACATATTTTGTAGCCCGACATCGGTTCAAATGTGAACGGTACCCAACCCTATCCCGAATATGGTCACCGATATATCGTGCATCCCTATTCAGACATATACTGTATACATACACGTATATTCACCACAAACACGTGTTCTGACTTGGTTGATGATCCCAGATCAATGTTGTGTATAGGTGTTTAATGACTTTTTATAAAATGATAATTTTGTAACTTGAACATTGTATTTTCTAGTTCCGCTGCTCCTCTCATTAACCTCTTGAGTCTCTCCTGACCTGTGTTCTGTGTCTGTGTGTTCTCAGCCCCGTCCCAGACTACGTCAAGGCCACCGTGGAGACTGTGATGAAGATCCACGAGACGGAGGACGATGGAGACGTCTTGGCTTTCCTCACCGGCCAGGTTAGTGTTGATATGTCCTTGGACGTCATCCTCCATCCTCCATCCGTTTGTTGCACTTTGACTTGCTTGTTCATTTGACAGTAGGGATAGGGACACACTCACTCCTAAATGGTAAATGGACTGCATTCCTTTATCCGAAGCGCTTTACAACTTATTTATGCCTCACATTCACCCATTCACTCACACATTCACACACCGACGGTGGAGGCAACCGTGCCAACCTGCTCATCGGGAGCAGTTAGGGGTTAAGTGTCTTGCTCAAGGACACTTTGACACGCAGCCGGGAGGAGCCGGAATCGAACTGAGAACCTTCAGATTACCAGTCGACCGTTCTACCTCCTGTGCCACTGTCTCTTCTACAGATGTATTAGTGTCCTATATGATTATCTCCCCCGGCATTTCACTACTCTATCTGCTATTTTCTGTTAAACTACGAAATACACTTATGATGCAAGTCTAACAAAAATTCAATGTGAATCCAAGTTTCATTTAGTCCAATTTTATTAATTGCTCTATTTGTCAAAGCGTAACAGGAACACAAATGGACTGATTCTGTCACCCGTGATTGAATGTATACAATTAATGTCTTGCATGCATTACATAACGGGATGTAAGCTTCTAAAAAATAAAAAATAGTGTATATTTCTATGCCAGTGTTGCAAATCGGTGTGGTGTTTTATCGCCACATTCCTATCAATGCGTCGTCAGTTATTCTTTTTACCACTTGGCAGTCACCTCCTTCAGTCTTGTCTTGTGTTTGTCCAACGCAGGAAGAGGTGGAGAAAGTGGCAACTCTTCTCCAGGACCAGACCCGTTCTCTGTCTCGCCAAGGCATGAAGAAGCACATGAGAGTGTTGCCCATGTACGCCGGCCTGCCCTACGCCGAGCAGATGAAGGTGTTCGAGAGGTTGCCCCCTACTGTTCGGAAGGTGAACGTGCTGCAAATTTTCTTGTGTGTTTATTAGATTAGATACAAAAAATGGTTGTAATTATACAGCACAAGTACAGTACAACGAAAATATGTTTAACACTTTAATCGCCATGGGTTAAATTCATACTTTACCATCCCTCACCAGCTCTATGGAGAAGTTCCCCTTCTTTGCAGGGCTATAACTTTTTAAATTCTATTGCTAAATTGCCATTATTATGGCCCATTCAATGTCCTATATGTATTGTTCAGGGTGTAGCAACGTTAAACTTTTTCATTCACATATTCATACTAAAATATGGTCTAAAGTACAAGTGTTTTTATCGTTTTCTGCAGCTTTCTTCAGAACGTGATTTATAGCCCTAAATGCATTATATTGATGATCAAATACAGTTTGGTAGGAATCTGTGCGAGATAAAAAGTTTCAACTGGACGTGGTTCTAGAAGTTTCTATGCAGCATCTGATGATGACCGGATGGGCGGGGGATCGTTTATAATTCCGTGGGCAGCGTTAGATGATTCATCCAGAGTGGGTCATATGTTCATCAGATCAGTTAGTATAGAAGACGTTAGAAAATAACGCTGAATCTTACCGTGGCTTCCTCGCGCCGCTGGCAGATGAGCGTGGAACAGATTTTTTTCTATTATGGGATGTAGAAATGCCAGATCCATTTCCAGGTTGTATAATAGTATATACGTCCAAATAACGCTGTTTATTGAGTTAGGGCGAGCGATCTATTATCCAGTGTTTCAAGATGGAGTCGCGGGAGCTATAGCGAGTGGCCGGACCACATATGGATGAGCACTACCGGTTGGCGATCTGCCGATCGGCCACCAGATGGCACTCTTGAACCGCTAGAGAGTTGAGAGGAGATCAGCAGTGTGTCTCAGGGCTCCGGAAAGGAAATATGATTTCGATGACAGATTTTTGAAATATTGACATCAAAGACGAGTTACGGCGTCTTCGGCAGAATGAGCATAGCTCGGAATGACGTGAAAACTCGTCCGCGGCGATCATAGTGTTAACATCCGACCAGAGTGTAAATGTAACAGTAAAGTGCAATATACAATGTACAGGTGATTTAAACTGGGTACAAAATATACAAATGAATACTACTACTGGCGCAGTGGGCAAGGTGCTCGCCACTAATGCAGGAGATGCTGGGTTCGAGCCCAGCTCTTGGCATTGCTACCAGCTTGGCTGGTCGTTCATACTAACGCAATTGGCAGTGTTAGGGGTGGGAAGCTGGTGGGTGGGGATCGGATGTTGTGGACAGCGACTCCTACAGGTCGGTTGGTGCGCCTGCGCAGCAGAATTGGGAAGCGACGGGTGCGGCGTGACCCTCCCACGCAGACCCTCGCCGCTGAGAGATTGCGCTGTGCAGGTGAAAAGATGCGACGGCTGCCTCCTCGTGTACCGGAGGGGACACGTGATGCAAGGCTTCGTCCACATTGCAGCCGGCCTGTGGGAGGCATGGCCTAACAGCGTTCGAGACGGGGGAGGGTAGAATTGGACAATACGAAATTGGGATAGGAGAAAAAGTAGATAAATAAAAAAACAAATTAATACTAGTGTAGTGCTAATCAGATGTATGTACAGAGTTGTAGTATAATATGTCCAGTGATACAGGTATAAAGACAGTATGGTAGTCGTACTGGCCAGCAGCGTAACTAGTAAAAGTAGGATATGTACAGATATAGATATAGTATCTACAGATATGTAAAAGGACTATGTGCAGGTGTGGATAGATATGTGGTGAGAACAAATATATATATATATATATATGCCGGTATATACAGCATTATTGTACATATGCTATTACACAGAGCTATGCGTTTTATGCAGGTGTGTAAATAAGTATATAGAGGGGTTATATGCAGGTATATTCAGACAAATATGGATATCCTACTATTATATATGCAGTAAATATGAAAATATAAATGTGAATATCCGTTATATATATAGCACTGTTGTACACGCTATCATACAGAGTATATGGTGGGTAGACTATAGTATCAGGTGGGTAGCTATGATTATTATGATTACAGTGTAGGGCAGTTGTAGACAGTGAAAGCAGTAGGTAGGTATAAATTGAATATAGGCAACAGAGTTCAGAATGAGAAAAATAAAGACTTTGTTTGCGTTTACAGGAATTTGTGTTGACTGACACATGTGTTCATTGTATTTATGTTGAATACATCGGTAAGAATTTATTTAGGAATTTTGCAATTTATTGAGCAATTTCATATTGAATGTTCACATTCATAAGGTACATTAGTGATGGGTATTAACAGGTAAAACAGATTACTTAAGGAGTATATCTATAAAGAACTATACTGAAGTACTATAGAAGGAAGATCATAATTAATTGTGATTACAGACATTTACTTTGAAAACCTTTATTTAAACTCGAAAGGCAACTGAGGTTTCCCTCATTTACAGTCATGTCGAGTGTACATAGAAAATAAGCAAAAAACTATAAAAAAAATAAATAAAAGTCATATGAAATCACAACAAGGTGAGGCAAAAATAAGGATAACAAATAAATTAAAACATGTACAATTTGACTGATAAAGGTTGGAGATCAAGGTTTTAACCGGAGGGGAGAATCTCGAGCGTTAAGGACTGTTGGAGTTCATTCCCTGAGCTCGGAGCATCATAGCAAAATGCAGATTTACATATTAGCTTATTATATACACTTATGTCAGTAACCAGTATACATTTCAGCCATGATGGGTCAGTTTCTAATTCATACTATTGCGTTTGTTTATAAAAGCCTATAATAGCTCATATTCTACTTTAAAAACATGCTAATCCTTTATATTTGCATGGCTGAAGTGTGACCCAGTTGAGTTGACGTCTCCTCTCACCTCCTTCCTCCCAGGTGGTGGTGGCTACTAACATCGCTGAGACCTCCATCACTATTAACGGGATCATGTTTGTGATCGACTGTGCATTTGTGAAGCTGCGAGCCTACAACCCTCGCACCGCCATCGAGTCGCTGGTCGTCACTCCCATATCTAAGGCTTCGGCCTGCCAGAGGGCGGGGAGAGCGGGACGCAACCGCCCTGGGAAATGCTTCCGGCTATACACGGGTATGTTTGAACGTGGAGGAATAAAGTAGCATGTTTTATATGGTTAAACTTATTCAACTGGTCTGACATTTGACAGGAGCATAACTAAACAAGATCTACGTTTTTACATCTAACGATAGAGGAAGGAACCTTGTGAGTCTGCGGCTCGCATATCTCGAGAACCTGTCATCACGCTTGGTGGGTGTATTGCTGAGGACCAGTGTCGAATCCACTGAGATGGTGGCACTATAACAGTTAACTTTATGCATATCTCGACAACCGTTCGTCCGATTTAGGTCTGCTTCCCACTTATTTATTTATTTGTCTATCTACTTCGCAAACACACCTGTTATAGCTTACGCATTCAAAATATCATCACTTATTCCATCCCCTCAGTCCGTACTGAGCGTGGTAAGAAGGCGTTCTCCTACTCTGCCCCCTCCACCTGGAACACACTACAGCAGAGTCTGAAGCTGGCCAGCTTAGTCCACCCAGCGAGTTTTAAATTGATGTTGGGGGGTGGCTACGTGGCGTAGTGGGCAAGGCGCTCGCCACGAATGCGGAGACGCTGGGCTCGCCTGTTCGAGCCCAGCGCTCCACATTGCTTTCAGTTTAGCTGGTCGTTCATACTAATACACATGGGCCGTATTAGGGGGTGGGAAACTGATGGGTGGGGATCGGGCGTTGTGGACAGCGACTCCTACAGGTCGGTTGGTGCGCCTGCGCAGTATAATCAGGAAGTGTCGGGGGCAGCGTGAGCCTCCCACGCGTTACTCCTCGCCACTGAGAGATCGAGCTGCGCAGGTGAAAAGATGCGACTGCTGTTACCTCAAGTACCGGAGGGGACTTGTGCTATGTATGACTTAGTCCACATTGCAGCCGGCTTGTGGGAGGCAAGAAACAGCGTTCGTGACAGGGGAGGGTTGAATTGAATGATACGAAATTGGGATGGGAGAGAATATAGAAAATGGGAGAAAAAGTAGATAAAAAAAAAAGAAATTTATGTTGGGTGTCTTGGAGAGAGCTTCTATGCTCTGCTCTTGTTCTTCAGGCTGAATCTTTTCTCTGCTCCCTCTTTGGCACTTTATGTTTTGTGTTGTTGTTGTTGTTGTAATTTATTGTGTGTTGACACTGGTGAGTGTACTGTTGCTGTTTACATGTGTAACTGCGTTATGGGCTGCTGTCTGAACAGGTCACACTCGTAAATGAGACCTCGGTCTCAATGTGATTTTACCTGTTTAAATAAAGGCTAAATAAAAATAAAATAAAACTGCCGAGGACCCAAGGGAGTTCAGTGTCGAATGTGGTGCCATTTGGCCATGGTGGCGCTATAACAATTAAGTTTACATGTTCCACATGGGCACACGCTCCGAACGGGCACTGCACTAGTTTGATAACATTTTGGGAAGAAAGTCATGGATACAAGACTGTGTACCCATAATGCAATTGAATCTTTACTCGTTTCCATGGTAACTAGTACTACTACTACAGTACCTAATAAGCCTCAGCATTTGAAGGCCAGTCGTGAGCGAACGCTGCGGAGCTGTGAGGACGACGTTATGAAACCAAAAGAGTCAAAACAGACAGAATCCACTATTCGAATTATACTCTACTCATGATTACTGGACTTTTTTTTTTTTTCATGTTTGAACGTTGTATTCATAGCTACAATGAAAACAAATGAGAATAACACAATCAAAGTAGTGCTCTTGTGATTGGTCGAAGATTGCCGAGGCTTATGGTTACTGTAGTAGTTACCATCAATGCGAGTAAAGATCATGATATTAAAAAAAGAATAATTCAAAGGTTAAGTTAAAACATTTACCTTTTTATTGCTTGTAACGGTATAAGAATTAAATAATCTACCTCCTGTCAAATATTATGAATCTAAACAATATGGTTTGGCTACAATTTGGGGAAGAATCGCAGGTGGAGCCTCACTCCCCTGGTTTGAAAGGGAAATGCTGCGTCATTAAAATGTTGCCTTTGGTGGTGCATTGCTGTAATATGTCATGGCTCTCTGCCTCTCTCGCTCTCTCTCCCTCTGCCTCTCTCTCTCCCTCCCTCTGCCTCTCTCTCTCTCCTCTCCTTCATCTCCCTCTGCCTCTCCCCTCTCTCCTTCTCTCCCTCTGCCTCATCAGAGGAGGACTTTGAGAAGCTGCCCGCGTCCACAGTACCAGAGATGCAGCGCACTAACATGGCCCCCGTCATCCTGCAGCTCAAGGCCCTGGGCATCGACAACGTGTTGCGATTCAGCTTCCTCTCTGTGAGTCATTCACAATTGACCCCCACAGGGCCCCCGGAACGGAGTCTTAAAATTAATTAAGTGTTATATTGGTGCTCCCGAAGATATAATGAAATCGTAAACCTGCCGAATAAAGTGTAAACCAGGTGTATTATATTTGAATGTGAGCCTTATTAGATTCATTTGAAGAGTAGTCGTCCTTGACATCATTCTCCTTCATTCCGATTCTGCAGCCTCCTCCGGCTCAGGCCATGGTCCAGGCTTTGGAACTGCTTTATGCTCTGGGAGGTAACAGAAAACACACACACCCCCTCCTACCCCTACCCCCTCCTGTGTGTGTGTGTGCGTGTGCTTGTGCATGTATGTGTGTGACAGTGGCTCAGGAGCGGTCGTCTGGTAATCGTAAGGTTCCCGGTTCGATTCCTGCTCCTCCCGAGCAGCGTGTCGAAATGTCCTTGAGCAAGACACTTAACCCCTACCGTCTCCCGATGAGCAGGTTGGCACCTTGAATGGTCGCCTCCACCATCGGTGTGTGAGTGAATGGGTGAATGTGGAACAAAATTGTAAAGCGCTTTGGATAAAAGGGATATATAAATGCACCATTTAATGTGTGTGTGTGTGTTGTAGGTCTGGACCAATATGGCCGCCTGACTGACCCCATGGGGGTGCGGATGGCAGAGTTTCCTCTCAGCCCCATGTTTGCCAAGATGTTGCTAGAGTCTGGGAACTTTGGCTGCTCCAAGGAGATTGTTACCATAGCGGCGATGATGCAGATCCAGAACCTCTTCTCGGTGCCACCCAATCAGAAGAAAGCTGCTGTATGTAAAAAAAAAATTAATAAAAAAAATTGATTAAATTAAAAGTTTAAATTCTTTTATAGAGGCAGAGCAGGAATATTTTTTACTTGAAATAAAAGTCCATTTTGCCGTCTCCCCCTGTAGGCCCGTGAGCACAGGAAGTTCGCTGTGGCTGAGGGAGATCATCTCACCATGCTCAACGTGTATGAAGCCTTCATCAAGGTATGTGTGTGTTTTAGGCTTCGCTGATCAGAGATCAGACTCTGGGGGGGGCTTTCACACTAGCCATTCAGGGTCGAATCATAGCACGATCGCACCAAAATAGGGTTTGATTGTCTCTGATGAGAACACTCCCCCTGTCACCGGGGACGCTGATTCGCTCCAAACCTGGACCGCTGGAATAGGTGGTCTCGGGTGTGAACCAGCGCTCACGACCACGGAGCGGAAGAGGCTTGCTCTATCAACTTGCTGACACACACAACGTCATTACTGTAATGCTTTCATGCTTGGTTGAATTTTGGGCAGATAAAAACATACAGCAACAACTGGACAATACCAACAAAAACGATATTTATGGGTAATTTGGCGAGTTCAGACCTCAACCAAACAAGCATGTTGAGCCTCACGGCTCAGTGGATGAAAACATGAAGCCACATTACAAGCCCAAGACTTCCCTGACTCGCATTAGGCCTGGCAATTTTTGTTGCCATTGCTATGTCTATACATTAGTTTCTTGTTCGAATGCATTTACAGTATTTCTATAGACCAGTGACATGCAATATAATTGACGCAAGCAATGGGCGTTTGCTGCTAAGTTATCCCATAAATAGGCTAAGCTAACTAGCGTTAGCCGCTAACCCTGGAAACGCTCAAAGCGGACTGCACGACACAAGTTCCATTCGTGAGAAAAAGGGGGTGGGTTATATTGACGACGCTTGACAACAGAGGCTCAAAGATAACTTCATATTTATTGGTTAATCGTTTCTTTATATCGGGCATCCAGTTTCCATCACCGTGTGTTCAACTGCTCGTGTTGACGTTCGAGAGTGACATCATCGCCTACGGCAGATTACACGCTCAAAACGCAAACCGTAAACAAAAACCGGAGCGAACCAGACTGCAGTGTGTACACAAACCAGAGGGGGAGAGGGAGGGGGGGGTAGTTCGCACTGGAGTTCGCAGTACTGAACAGTAACGAAGTTACTTTTGGCGATAACTAGTACTCTAACGCATTACTTTTGAAATTCAGTAACGCTACTTACGTTACTGAATGGTTCGTCACTGCGTTATTTGCGTTATATACGGCGTAGATTGATAGCGAGCGGTAGTGATTATTATTATTATTATGCTCATATCCTGTCTGGCTGCGGGGAAACGCTATGCTGGGGGCGTGTTTTGTTTACTATTCCTGATCCTGACTGATAATGGCAGCGCCCGGCGCCTACTCGCGTATTTCTCTTTTGTCGAGCGAAAAGAAAATAACGTTTAGTTACGTCATTTGTGTTTTGGCTCAAAGATACTGGAGTCTAACGTTAACTACCAGGACTCATCTAAATCCACTCGCCACCCGCGTAGAATGATACCAGGCGACACACAGCAAATGGGACGGAAAACTTTTTCAAACTACTTGGAGAGAGAATATACAGTACAACATGGAAATGAGATAAAGAAAATGTTTAAGGGGCTGCTGGACTAACGTTACATCTCGACACTGGTGAGTGCAGTGATGTGAATGTAAATGAATGGAAACTCAAGTTGATCAACGCATTTTGACTACAAATCTGCCAGGGAATCTCATCAATACTAATCAAACAATATAAATATAGTCCTTTCATGCACAATTGATATCCTAACTATTCTAACGTTGCAATGCACAATTGATATCTTAAACAACGTTGCAAGACGGTTATAATGAAACGCTCCGGCGACAGATATCAAGGCTGTTCCTCAAGTACTTATTTTCAACCTAGAACCTAAACGTGCATGCGCGCAACCTAAACGTGCCTGCGCTCAACCTCCCCGAGCAATTAGGCACGGTGCATTTCTTATTACGTCGGGACATTTGTGTTTGTGTCAGATTTGTATTTGTATCTATTCTAGACCACATTGCTTAGCAGAGTTCAGTGATGTGAATGGAAACTATCAAGTTGATCAACCGATTTTGAGTATCTGTATCTGCATGGGAGCAATTTTTTTCTTCTTCAAGTAACTAAATAGTTACTTTTCACAGTAACGCATTACTTTTGGGTGTAAGTAACTAGTAACGTAACGGAGTTACTTTTGAAATGAGTAACTAGTAAAGTAACTGAGTTACTATTTTTCAGTAACTAGCACAACACTAATAAGACACCAAATTATTATGTTTTTATTGATATATTTCTCGTATATAAACACATGGCAAAGTAGATTTATAGACCACTAGGGATGGGTACCTTTCACATTTGAACCGATACCGGTACCGGTACCTGTGAATCGATACCGGTACCCAACGGTACCTTTTTTCTGTACTTTAGTCTCAAGAAATTTTAGTCGGTCATAAAAAAAAAATCCATTTCAAATAACTACAATTTTGACAGTTTTCGGCTTGTCATAGCTCCGACTGCTTTGTTGTTGAATCAAGTCAAATCCTAGGTAAGCATATATTGTGCGTGTGAACGTTGACATAAAAAAAAAAAAAGTAAAAAAAAAGAAAGTAAAAAAAAAAAGTTAATTTTTTATTTTTTTTTCCTCACTTGATTCGATACTCGGTAGTACCGACGTGTTTCGGTTCGGTACCTCAAAAGTACCGAATTCGGTACCCATCCCTATAGACCACAATATACAACGATCTTTACAAACTATAAGTTCCGAGGTAAAAAACTGATGAATAAAAAAAGAATTATTCTACAGTGCAAATAGCAGTGTGTGTATGTAATAAGTGTGCTTGCGTGGTGTGTAAGTCACTTAACTCATTCTGCGCCAATGACGAAAAAAGTTGGGTTAACTCGCCATGCGTTGAGCGCCAATCACGAGAAATCTCTGGTTTTAATCGTTATTTCTTTTATTCGCTATATCCATTTATTTTTCATCCATCCAGCCTAATTGTTATCATTGGGAATGGGTCTGAGCTCGCAAAGGGCAAATACCGCCGCCTACGCCTTCCAGCCGGTATTGCACTCCATTTGAAACAATGTAGTTTGTTTTCTGGGCTGAGCCTTGCGGGCGGGGTTTAAATACTCCGGCAGGACGAGCGTTTACAACGATACATCTACGAGGCTGCCCCCCCCCCCCCCATCCTTCATAGGCAATGCCGGACAACGTGGGACGGACCTCCGCGACCAGTATTTGGAATGGCGATCAGATAATTGGATAATTTTTTTTGCATTACATCAGAGACGAGGTACAAAAAACTGAAATGTACGGATGAAAAAACAATCAGTTTTTTGCATGTTGACCAATAGCAACTCGCTGACAATCGACAGTGTTATTAGATCCATAGCTATAATATTTCATATATTTTAAGCACTCGCAAGTTTCGCAGTCTCCCCATTGACTTACAGCGATGGCGTTCTACCCAGAAGGTAGACAGTGACCCCTGGCACTGAATGAGTTAAGGTGCTTTTGTGTGTATGCTCATGTGATAATTCAGAGTCTATTCGTCAGTAGTCTGTTTGCCCGCTGGAAGTAGCTGTTCAGTGTTCTCTTGGATGTGGGCCATAGACTGCGGTACAGTCTGCCAGATGGAATGGGCTCAAACAGTTTGTGGTTTGGGTGGCTGGGGTCTTTCAGGATCCTGTGTGCCTTTAGCCTAGTGACAATGCCCCCAAAATGTTGAGATACCCCTACCGGAGGTAGAACAAAACACAAGAATGTTTTTCCTCATCTCTAAGGTCTCCCATGTATGAAATGGATTCTTGTATACAAATATTTTACTGCAAAACTTGTTAAATTGATATTGTTATACACCCCCAAAGGAAAAAAGAACCAAAATATAGCCTGGCCGTATGAGAGTTGAGACATATAAACTCATGTAGATTAATAATACAAGCTCCAAGAGCTTTCAAACTTGACATGCTAGCAGTCAGACAGTTTTCCTTTGGGGGTGTATAACAATATCTATCAATTTAACAAGTTTTGCAGTAAAATATCTTTATACAAGAATCCATTTCATATATGGGAGACCTTAGAGATGAGGAAAAAACATGCTTGTGTTTTGTTCTACCTCCGGTAGAGGTATCTCAAAAACGAAAGCCCTTTTTGACAGTTTGTCACAGCACTACTTGCGGACTCGCCGCTCGGTGAATATACTGTCTATGGTGGGTAGCTTGTATCCACAGATCATTTCGGCTGTTCGCACTACTCTCTCCAGTGCTCAGCGGTCATTCTGTTGGGTGTTCCCAAACCATGAGGTGGTGCATCCTGTCAGTATAATAATAATAATAATACATTTGATTTATAGTGCACTCTATATTTGGAGCACTCTCGGAGTGCTACAGAGTAAAAACAGACTTTAAAAACATAGGCAATTAAAAAACAAGACATACTGTAAAAGCATAAAAAAGGGATAAAACACACCAGGCATGTATAAAAAGGTTAAAACTAAGGGAAGGTTTTCGTGAAGAGGTATGTTTTAAGTCCTCTTTTAAAGGAAGCAGTGGTCTGTGGTGCTCTGAGGTAGTCGCGGAGCTTGGTCCTGGGGGGGAAGGAGGCGGTTTGTGTTGGCGGAGCGAAGGTTACGGGTGGAGGGTTCTTGGGTGAGGAGATCTTTGAGGTAGGGGGGGGGGGGGGGGGGCATTTCCGTGGATGCATTCATGGGTCAGAAGGGATATTTTGTATTCAGTCCGGGTGGTGATGGGGAGCCAGTGAAGTGAGTGGAGGATGGGTGTGATGTGGTCGTGTTTACGCACTCATCAGGATCCTAGCAGCGCTGTTCTGAATGTATTGGAGCCTCTGGAGACTCTTGCTAGGAATCTTGATGAGAAGTGCGTTACTGTAATCCAGCCTGGAGGAGACGAGGTGTATATTCTCCATGGTGCCTCTGTAGAAGGTCCTCAGGATTTTCACATAGCAACCATTGTCTTTTCTCATTGCCATGTATGGTTGCTATGTAACAGGCAATCATGCTGGAAGAAGGATAACTACACAAATATTCCATGCAAGGAATCGCAGCCTTCTACTTGCATGCTGTCCTAATTTATGGGTGGGGGGGTCGATCACTATCCTCTCAGTTTCAGGTGAATAATGCAGGTGATCTCTTTGTAGCCACCCTTACCAGAGAGGTCAGCTGAGGGGCGGAATGATCCTCGTCCGCGTGCTTTCATGAGCCAGATAAGTTTAGTTTAGAGTAGGGGAGGGGGGAAATATTGATGCAACGTGATTGGTTTCCCCCACGATATTGTACTGATGCTCGAAAAAAGTATGTTCATGTATGTTCACTCAGTACTTGGTTGGGGCTCCTTTTGCACAAATGACTGCATCAATACAGCTAAATATATAGACTTTTCCACGATATTCTAATTTACTGAGCTGCACCCCTATACTGTACATATATACACACGCACACATCACTGTATACCTAGTGTAGAGGAGTATGTGTACTATTCTTCCCCCCCCCTCTTTCCTCTCCAGCATCAGAAGAGCTCCCAGTGGTGCCAGGAGCACTTCCTCCATTACAAGGGCCTCCTGCGGGCGGTGACGGTGCGAGAGCAGCTCCGACGGCTCATGAACAAGTTCAAGGTGGAACGCACCTCCAGTGAAGGTACGGACACGAGCCGAGTGGCGCCGTGGTGTTTATGGTCCTGATGAAGGTCCTCTGATGGAAAGCAGGTTTAACCGTGTGTGTAGGGCTGGGCGATATGGCCAAAAACGTTATCGCGATAAAATTATAAAATTATTTTCATATCACTCGATATTGATAATTATTGTCGATATAATTTCTGTCAAGTTTAATGAACTTCTTATGCCCGGCGCCGACGGACGGGCTATTAATAGACTCACTTGTTTTGCTGCTGCGAATGTCTCGAGTTGATGTCGTCATCAGTCCGTGCACGTTCTTCTACGCACCAGTGCATAGATTATTATATTCCACCAGGGGGCAACCTACCGCCACTGGATCATATGCATTATAAGAATGGAACTAACAGTTAGCCAGAGCAAGCGGTGTATCCCACGACAATGTACTAACTATCACCCTAAAATACTCCGTTCCGCCCCAATACATTGCAACGATGTCCACCGCATACCCCACACTACTCTAACAGTTACCCTCAGAATTCACGCCACACACTCACTCTGCACGTAAACTATAAAATAGCGGCGTGCAAGCTAATGATCCTAGCCAGCCTGGTTTACTACCCAGAGGTGCACCGCGGGTCTCCTTCGCTGTCGCCATCTCCTTCACTGATTGGTTGTTAGTGTGTGTGCTCATATCCAAGCTTGGAAAATCGATATATCGAAACTTTGCGACCACGTTTTATGTTTATTTCGAGGAAATAATTTATCGCGATAGTTATCGTTTTATCGCCCAGCCCTACGTGCAGTGTTGTGCTAGTTACTGAAAAATAGTAACTCAGTTACTTTACTAGTTACTCATTTCAAAAGTAACTCCGTTACGTTACTAGTTACTTACACCCAAAAGTAATGCGTTACTGTGAAAAGTAACTATTTAGTTACTTGAAGAAGAAAAAAATTGCTCCCATGCAGATACAGATACTCAAAATCGGTTGATCAACTTGACAGTTTCCATTCACATCACTGAACTCTGCTAAGCAATGTGGTCTAGAATAGATACAAACACAAATCTGACACAAACACAAATGTCCCGACGTAATAAGAAATGCACCGTGCCTAATTGCTCGGGGAGGTTGAGCGCAGGCACGTTTAGGTTGCGCGCATGCTCGTTTAGGTTCTAGGTTGAAAATAAGTGCTTGAGGAACAGCCTTGATATCTGTTTCATTATAACCGTCTTGCAACGTTGTTTAAGATATCAATCGTGCATTGCAACGTTAGAATAGTTAGGATATCAATTGTGCATGAAAGGACTATATTTATATTGTTTGATTAGTATTGATGAGATTCCCTGGCAGATTTGTAGTCAAAATGCGTTGATCAACTTGAGTTTCCATTCATTTACATTCACATCACTGCACTCACCAGTGTCGAGATGTAACGTTAGTCCAGCAGCCCCTTAAACATTTTCTTTATCTCATTTCCATGTTGTACTGTATATTCTCTCTCCAAGTAGTTTGAAAAAGTTTTCCGTCCCATTTGCTGTGTGTCGCCTGGTATCATTCTACGCGGGTGGCGAGTGCATTTGGATGAGTCCTGGTAGTTAACGTTAGACTCCAGTATCTTTGAGCCAAAACACAAATGACATAACTAAACGTTATTTTCTTTTCGCTCGACAAAAGAGAAATACGCGAGTAGGCGCTGGGCGCTGCCATTATCAGTCAGGATCAGGAATAGTAAACAAAACACGCCCCCAGCATAGCGTTTCCCCGCAGCCAGACAGGATATGAGCATAATAATAATAATAATCACTACCGCTCGCTATCAATCTACGCCGTATATAACGCAAATAACGCAGTGACGAACCATTCAGTAACGTAAGTAGCGTTACTGAATTTCAAAAGTAATGCGTTAGAGTACTAGTTATCGCCAAAAGTAACTTCGTTACTGTAACGCGTTACTTTGTAACGCGTTAGTCCCAACACTGCCTACGTGTGTGCATTCTATTCTTTTGGATACGGTATGACGTATATCATGCCAGCTAGGGTACCTTGTGTATACTGCACCTGTGTATACTGTTTATTAGGGGTGTAACGATGCGACCTCGCAACGATTCAATTCGATTACGATTCTTCAGGCAACGATTCAATGCATCATGAAATCTCTTCATTTGACCACAAATTCGATTCGATACATTTTCTATCAGTTAATTCCCCAAAAAAAGTTTTGAATACACAAATGTGGCTGGGGGAACTGATTTACTCAGCATGAATGGACTATAGGTCAATAAAAACAATACAAAAAAAATATGTATTATTATTATTTTTTAAATTTCGATTCTAATCGATTCTAACATTTTCAAATCGATGCAGTTGAACTGTTTATAGTTTCTCATATTCTTATATTCAGAGTTAATTATGTTGTTTACACTGTTTATTGACCTAGTTGTTGTTGTTTGTGCTGCAGGAGACCCTGACGTCATCCTAAGGTGCATTGTCTCTGGGTTCTTTGCCAATGCAGCCCGCATTCACCACTCAGGATCCTACAGGTGAGAAGCCGTTTCAAATCAAATGTCTCATTATTCTCTTTTTTTCTTTTTTTCTAAGATGCGAAGCACCTCTATGGTCGGCAATGTCACCAACCCTTTCATTCATTCATTCATTCATTAATTTGCTCTGCCCCCTAGTGGCATCCCACAAGCATTAGGTCAACGTCAATCACATTTCCACATAACGTTGACGCACAGCGTATACCTCGGAAAACACCATTACATTTTACTGACATTCTTGGGCCATGTTTATACTGCAGTGCTACACTGGCTATCAGACCAGGCTGCAGAAACAAATTAGTGGGGGGGCATAAAATGTTCTCGGGGGGGCACAATGGTTTTTCAACACGGGTTCCCTTTTATACGTTTCAGCTGGGACAGCGGCGCTGTGGCTTGCTTGGCGCTGCCCACGGTGCTGAACTAAACAGCAGAGAGGCAATTGAAAAATCAAATTTCTCTCTATCTTAAGAACTTTCACTTATACAAAAACAGACTGAACGGATATATATAACAGACCTGCTGGGGCAGCGGACTGAGAGCAGGGGACACAAACAGGCTGGACAAGATGGTCAAGAAGGCCAGTAGCGTGGTTGGGGTGGAGCTGGACTCTAGCGAGGGTGGCGGTCAGGAGGAACCTTGCTAAGCTCCAGGCCATCAGGGAAAACCCCTCCCACCCACTATACACAGACTTGGCTGACAGGAGGAGCATGTTATAGGCTCACACTACTTAAATGCAGCACTGAACGGCACAGGAAGTCCTTCATTCCGACAGCCATCAGACTTTACAATGCATCACTGTGCCTCACTGCATCACTGAGCACAGAATGACAGTTACCATCTTCCTGGACTCTTACTTTTTAAACAGCACTGTGCAATATTACACCTACTGTAGACTTCAGTATATTTTTACTGTATTTATTTACTGTATCTTTTATTCTATTTCATTTTATTCTATTCTTAGGCCATTTGTTTTGTTATTCTTATTTGTGACTTGTTCTGTCTAAATGTTTAATGTTGAGTGATTTGCAGTGTCAAATTTCCCTCAGGATAATACATTTCTATTCTATTCTATTCTATATCTTTGAAAAGTCTCCATTTATTCAACACTTCTGAATTCACTGACAAACTGAACTGAACTGACAAAAATAAGGTGCATAAAAAAGCAAACAAAATTCCTCCACAGGCTACTCACCATCATTAGTAGAGCGGCAAGCGGCGTTTGGGGACAGAGTGAAATCTTCTTAAAACACTGCCCCTCCACTCATTCCTGAACTTTTTTGTTAAGTCCTTCTCAAATGCCAACTGAATTAAATTGGCCTTAGATGCGTCGATGAAGCATACTAAGGCGATGTTCTGTAAAGACGTTCTTAAGGGTAGAAAACGAATTCTCACAGAGTGCCGTGCTAGCTTCAGTAGTATTGTTGTTGACATCAGTGCCCACTAGGGCTGTCCCCGACTAAGGATTTGGATAGTTGACTTTGATTGACAAAAAAAAAAACTCAGTGGGCGGGCCCGGCCCCCTAATGCCCGCCCATGGCGCCGGGACTGCTGGCTATAAGTATTTACGCTACTGACATTCTCGGTCGTGTTTATAGAGTATCATATTTTTCCATTTGTCCAAAACAATCATGCACGCTAAGAATTAAAGTTAAGTTACTGGCATTCTAAGCCCTGTTTATACTGTAGCTATGTTAGCTAAGTATTTAAAGGAACATGCCAACATTATGGGTAATGTGCCTCCAGAGTCGGACAAGAAGCCTAGCTTACCACAAATGAGTGGAAATGGATACGGATCAGCTAGCTTAGCTTACATCTCCGGGAGGCCTATTGCTTAATAACAGCGGAGCAGTGCTGCCGTTGCTTCCGCGTTTTCCCTGATTGGCTGCGACACGCCCCGCGGCAGGCGCGGCAACCGCAGAGCGGAGCGGAGCGGCAGAGCTTGCGGAATTATGTAACCGCCCTAATCCGCCATGATTTTCATTCGGCGCTCAGCTCACCTGGCAGCGCAGCGGTCCTGCGGTCCTGCGGTCCGTTGTTGACGAGTTCGAATCCCATGACATTTCTTTTTTTTAACGTGATTTTTTTTTTTAACATGTATTCTTTCGCCGGTTAAGGTTAGGCATGGTTAAGGTTAAGGTTAGGCATTGTTTCGGAGTTGGTTAAGGTTAGAGTTTGTCTTAGAGAATGCCAATATTCTTTCTATGGTTAAGGTTAAGGTTAGGCATGGTTAAGGTTAAGGTTAAGGTTAGGCATTGTTTCGGAGTTGGTTAAGGTTAGAACGGTTAAGTTTAGGCGCTGTTAAGGAGCTGGTTAAGGTTAGAGTTTGTCTTAGAGACAGCCTATTTCCGCACTGCCGCTCTCCCGCGTTGCCGCGGTCACATGGTCAAATTGTCACATTCTTGCACTGCTCCGCTGTTAAAAAGCAACACGCCTCCGGGAGAGGTGTTGGGAGGGAGAGAGCTCACCTAGCAGGGCGTGTCACTTCAATCTATGCAAGAATGCTTCTCATTTATGACACCGTGTCTCCTTGTTCTCCCTCTCTCAGGACTTTACGAGATGACCGTGAGCTTCACATTCACCCCAACTCTGTGCTGTTTGGAGAGAAGCCTCCAAAGTGGTAAGTGTCCCCCCCCCCCCTCGGTGGTCAATAAGAGATATTGCAGTTTAAACATGATTTCTATCTTTTGGCTATTTTCATCCGTGTTTCTTAAAAGGAAATATATCGGCAGCCACACTGAGTAAAAAAGCGGAATTGTCTGGTATTAGTGAGGATGCTTCATTATCTCTTTTTCTTATTTGAATTCAAAATTCAAATTGAGTTTTTTCTGGGTGTGGCCTGTCTCCCCTTGTTATAAATACCGCAATGGTCTGAATATAAGACGACTCTGATTATAAAATGACCCCTCTTTTTCAAGACTCGTTTTTGGATACTTTTTTGAAGACAGAATCTTGTTTTTTATAAAGAAAATAATTGTATTTGAAAATAATGATAATACAACACATTATTTATTCAATGTAGGCTGCTGTCATCTTTTGGTAAAATAATATAATAATTAAATTAAATAATATAAAATCACATTGAATAAAACCATAGGCTGTTGTGCTTGACAGTTGATCACCCATGACCTTAAAATTGGCATCGTAACTCTTCCTGTTGTTTGTTAACACTTTGACTGCCAGAAAACGCTTAAAAGCGTCATTCCCGGCCATGCTCAAGTTGCCGGAGGACGCTTTACAGCGTCCTTATATCAATATTTCAAAAAATCGGATTCATATGTCCCCTCCGCTGGCCTGAGATCCACCAGGAGGACCCTCTGAGCTCTCTGGCGGTTCAGGAGCGCCATCTGGTGGCCGATCGGCGCAATCGCTTAACAGGAAGTGCTATGGAGGTTGTGCTGATCGGCCGTATTACTTCCGGGCACTCGCTATAGGTTCCGGGACTCGATCTCGACACACTACATAGCGATCGATTGCCAATAACTCGATAAACAACATGATTTGGACGTATATACCATTATACAAGCTGGAAATGGACCGGGTAAATCTACATCCCATAATGATACAATTTCTACTCTACGATGATCGCCCAACGGCGCGCGGAGACTGGGGTGAGTTTTAGCGTGTAAAATTACCGTCTTCGATACTAACTGCTATGATCAACATTTGACCCACATTAGATGATTGGTATAACGCTGCCCACGGAATTATAAACGCCCCCTAGCCCATCCGGTCAACATCAGATGATGTGTAGTAACTTCTAGAAGTACGTCTAGTTGGAATTTTTTATATCGCGCTGATTGCCATAAAACTGTATTGCATCATCAATATAATGCATTTGGGGCTATAGATCACGTTCTGGAGAAAGCTGCAGAAAGAGATGAAAACATACTTATACATCAGACCATACTTTACTATGAATATGTGAATGAAAACGTTTAACGTTGCTACACAATGAACAATACATATAGGACTTTGAATGGGCCCTAATAATGGCAATGTAGCAATAGAATTTAAAAAGTTATAGCCATGCAAAGAAGGGGTACTTCTCCATAGACAAATAGAGCCGGCAACCTATGGTATATCATGAATTTAACCCATGGCAACCAAAGTGTTAACTTGCGCGACTTTTGAGCCACTTTGTTCAAGCTGGTCGCTGTGTGTCTCCATCTCTCCAGGCGCCTGTCTCTGTCTGTTGTGTTTTTTGTTTTGTTTTGCACCTGTCCCTTCAGGCTGTGTGTGTGTGTGTGTGTGTGTGTGTGTGTAAGAGGGAGATACAGAGAGAAAGATGGTGGCTCGCTTTGGTGCGATCTGTTATGAATGTATAATGACATTTAAAGGTCTAGACCCTGAAAATAAGCAAAAACACCCCATTTTCAGATTTCTTTTGAATTTTATTTATTATATTTGGCACAAACGGTACTATGCTCCCCTTGCTGTCTGCACTAGAATAGACCTCCACCCTTCAGCTGTATGTTGTTATGGTAACCCCCCCCCTCCCCTCCCCTCCCCCAGGGTGGTCTACAATGAAGTGGTGCAGACCTCCAAGTATTACATGCGTGACGTGACGGCCGTAGAGTCGTCCTGGTTGGTTGAGTTGGCTCCTCACTTTTACAAGCAGGCTCAGGTGAGACGGAGCCAAACACCTCGACCTCTAATCTGTTGGTGTAGCAAGTCCCTGTTATTCTGTTCACACACTAAACTCATTCAAGCTTTAACACTTTGGATGCCACGCCATGTTTTCCTTTTTACCCCCTTGATGCCCAAACCCACTCCAATGTTAACTTAATATCGCCTAATCTATGTTTTAAATTATGGCTATGTGTCTAATCTGCCCGTCGCTTATCAAAGACTCATTTTCCAGTCAACATTGTCAAGGCAGATTGTTTTTTTTTATCGCTTCTTTTCCGTTTGATAGCATTTTGAAAATCACTCGTTTTCGCGGAAAAAACAACCCTATGATGATAATCGTCTTTTACTGGAATATTCCAGAACGTTGTCATTTGTCGGCCTATTTATGAATCGTTTTCAAATAAACGCTAGATGATTGATAGTATATGTGTGCGCACGCACGCTCGTGCCGCGCGCTGATAATCGCTGCTCTTATTTCCTGATGGCTTTTACAGTGAAACAGCAATATCACATATAGTGGAAACGCTTATATCTCCGTGAAAACGAGTCTGATTATCCTAAGACTGATAACATAGATTCCTTACCTGACATCAGATGGTATCCAAATGGTTTATTCCAATTTCCGATCGCCATTAGAAAAAAATCGATAATTGTATTGATCCATCGTGTGTACAGTAGAACACATATTCGCCGTGGCACCAAGGTTCCAGAATGAACTCTGGTAGACCCCAGTTACATCAGTGAGAAGTAAAATGTGGAGTCAGAAATCCGTTCTCCCATTCACTTTCATTGAGTCCACTCCAAAAGGGTGATTTACCATCTGGGAGACGATAGGGGGCGCTTTTTTCACATCTGAGCGCCGGCGGTGCCTGGATATCCAACGGTAGGCTCGCTTGATGCAATATGATTTCAGAACGCTAATACATTTTCTTTTTAAATAAAACCGAGAAATCTCGTGATGGGCATTCAACGGTCGGGGGGTAAACCCGAGAAATCTCGGGTGTGGCATCCAAAGTGTTAAAAGACAGGCCGATACATAGAATAAAATACATATAAAACACCACAAAAGCTATCACAAGAAGATGGTTAAAACCAGAGGTACCCACAGTGGACGACTGGATAGATGTAATTCATGACATATACATAATGTAATTCATGACAAAAAAAGATGTAATTTTCTATTAGAATTCCACTGGAAAAAAATGCTATCTGGACGAAATGGACAGGATATGTTAAACATATACGGTCAGATTTTTAGTTGAACTATTAAAATTACATTATGTGAACTTTACTTATTGCACGATACCTAAGAATTATATTCTAACCTTTGTGATACCATGTGACGAAATCTCCCCAAGTTCACTCGCTAGCTTGTTGACTTTATTTTATTTGATTTATTTATCTTTTTTTTTCATTTAAAATATAATAAAAATAAAAACCCTTTGGTCATAGGAAAGGAATTGATGGACATTTTCACAAACGAGTGGAGTCTAAGGGAAAGATGTGAAATGATAAAAGGACATGATTGTTTTCAAGAATAATTGCTGTATTGTGATTGTAATAATTGTGAATGAAGAATGCAGAAACCAATGGCCACTTGGAATTTTTTTTTAACACCACAAAAGCAACATAAAACTAAAAAAGGTCATAGTTTAAAAGAGAAAAATAAGAGGGCGGTTAGGTGGCGTAGCGGAGATTGCGTTCGTCACCAACCCCGGAGCTGTGAGCTGGATTCGCCTGTTCGAATCCAGCTCACAGCTCCGGGGTTGTCACCAGCTTGGCTGGCCGTTCACACTAATACAATTGGCTGTATTAGAGGGTGGGAGAAGCTGGCAGGGTGGGTCCGGATCGTTGTAAACAGCGACTCCTACAGTTCGGTCGGGGCGCCTGCTAAGCGCGGATAGGACCTGAGTGGGATAGTGTGATCCTTCCACACGCTACGCCCTCTCAGGGAGGATCCGCGCTGCCAGGTGAAAAGAAGCGGTTGATTGGCTGGACGTGTGTCGGAGGAAGCACGTGATAGCCTCCACTCTCCCAGATGATCTGACTGTGGGGGGTAAGTGCGCAGCGACCAGGAAGGGGATTGGGAATTGGCATACGACTAACATTGGGATGGGAGAAAATCGGAGGAAAATGGAGGGGGGGAAAGGATCAATAAAAAAAAAAAAAGAGAAAAATAAGATCATAATTTACCCGGCAAATGCATTTATACATAAGATTTCCAAGACAGTTTGGAAAGTATTGACTCATGCAGCCACAAACATCTAATTTGCACGACACCATCGAAGTCTCTTCGGTAAGATTCTCATGGCATCATTATATGCTGCTTGAAGTTTCTGTAAGTTTGCTTTTTTGTAGTTTGACCACAAGTGTGCAGTATAGAGTGGTGTACAATATGCTCTGAACAGGGCCATCTTCACTCCATCTGTACACATAGTAAACTAACCGAGAGAACAGAGACATCTTCACTCCATCTGTACACATAGTAAACTTCATGAGAGAACAGAGACATCTTCACTCCATCTGTACACATAGTAAACTAACCGAGAGAACAGAGACATTTTCACTCCATCTGTACACATAGTAAACTAACCGAGAGAACAGAGACATCTTCACTCCATCTGTACACATAGTAAACTAACCGAGAGAACAGAGACATCTTCACTCCATCTGTACACATAGTAAACTTCATGAGAGAACAGAGACATCTTCACTCCATCTGTACACATAGTAAACTAACCGAGAGAACAGAGACATCTTCACTCCATCTGTACACATAGTAAACTAACCGAGAGAACAGAGACATCTTCACTCCATCTGTACACATAGTAAACTTCATGAGAGAACAGAGACATCTTCACTCCATCTGTACACATAGTAAACTTCATGAGAGAACAGAGACATCTTCACTCCATCTGTACACATACTAAACATACGTGAGATGATGTTAGCTTGTGCCTACATAATGTGGCATTGCCTATAAATAAGTCCATCCTTGAGGTTTTTCATAAAAAATATTGTTTTATGATCTGGCAGCCCCATTGTTTCTATAGTTGATTTAACAGTTTGGCCTAATGATCAATGTGATCTACCTCTCTCAGTTAAATTCCAATTAAATTCAAAGGGGTTTTATTGACATGGGAAACATACATTTACATTGCCAAAGCCAGCGTTAGAACAATCAAAAACGATGTACAATTAATTTTTTTTATAATAATATAGGCCTACTAGAATAAAGAAATGTGTGAACAGAGCTGTGTCACATTGCAACTTTGTTATCAAATATATTACGTACAAATGTAAAGACTAACTCTCTCTCTCTCTCTCTCTCTCTCTCTCTCTCTCTCTCTCTCTCTCTCTCTCTCTCTTTTGTTGTAGCATGGGTCACTGGCCAGCAAGAGATCCAGGGTGCTCTAAGTTCTGCCAGCTCAGCACTGCTGTACGACAGGAGGACCCCCAGAGATAGCACCCCCTATTAAAGCCAACACTGTGCCCCCAGTCATGTCCTTGTATATACATAATACTATATATTTTCCACATTGACCCTCGCACCTCCCTTCATATAGGAGGTGCTATTCGGCCATGCTAGAATGGACAACAGTGGCTATTTTGTTCTGTCGGTGATGATGATGTTTTGTAAAAACACAAATGTGCGACTTGCTCACATTTATAAGCATTTATGTTTTCTGTCGCCTTTTTAGATACGATCCAGTGTAGTATCTGTTATTATCTATTCAAATGTGATCTCTCTGCCTATAGGATTAGACATTTTAGTGTGGAGATTAAGGGGTTGAAGGATTCCTTAGATGATTTAGAACGGGTCCTAACTGTATCCCTCCTAGCATGGCCAGTAGTAACCCTCCGTACGTACGGTATCTGTACATAGATATAGCAGGCTCAGGTCTAGGGAACGGCTGTCCTGTTCCGGCTGTCCACACCTGGCTCTTAGCTTCAAGTCTTATTTTTTTATAGCCACACCTTGTTTTCCTCCCGTCACAGCATGGCACGGTGACCAATCGCAACACGACAGAAAGTGAGGATGTGACCGTTTTTGAGGGACCCGAAGTGGTTTAGCTTTAGACCGTTGTCTCCCATAGCCTGGGTGCCTTTTTATGTTTCCGATCAGTTTGCAGCATCGTTGAATGCAGAACGTGTTCCTTTTCGACTCTCTCTCTCTCTTTGCAAAGCTACGGTCATCTGGACTTTATTTCTGCGATACTCACTTTCACAGCTTTGACGTGAAATGCATATTTGGTTGTATACACTGACCCAGATTGTACGGCTACTTGGGGCTGCTCTATTATGGCAAAAGAAAATCATAATCAATATTATTTTGGTTGGTATTGAGATCACGATTATTTAACATTATTACTCATTGCCTTTGGAAACACCATGCATTTATTGAATAATAATACAAAAAAAAAAAACACTTCCACAATAGTTTTATCTCGATTATCTTGTTTTCATAATCGTTGGAAGACAAAATCGTAATTTGAAAATAAAATTGGATTAATCGCCCAGCCCTACAGCTAATCTGATACTGTGAAGAGGGGATAAAGAGCGTTGCTCTTGAGTAGGTGTTTGGAAATATATAATCACCAGTTTATTACTATCTAGCTCAAACATAGTGGCCTTTTAACCACACTGTGCCAAATTTTTTACCAACGATATTTCACATTTCATCCACAGACGGAATGTGCAAATGGACCCATATCATCGTAAATACAAAACCAATGTATTCAAAGCGAAGAATGAAGAAGTGCCATTTTGTTTCCTATGATGACTTCAAGTGCGTTTTAGAGAAGCATCGAAAGCCTCAAAGAAACGATGGCATTTTTATTTTAGACTTCCTTCTTTCGCCCTGATTGCGTTTTGAACAATCTCATTATTGTATGTTTCCCTGCATTATTAATACATTCAGTGTCAAAGTTAGCTACCGGATGCTCTGTGAAGCCTTTACCTTGCGATGCAGCTAGATTCGTGAGATTGCGCCCGTGTAACAAACCTATCTGATGCGCCAGGCTACTGTGAAATGGCATCTTTTTCTGTATTTTCCATCCCATGTCTATTACTTGTATTTTACATTCCTCCTTTCGGCCTGAGTTGTACTTGAATATTTTTGTGTTTCTGAAGACTTATAGTTATGGCCCCCAAAAGCTCTAGAGAGTCTCAGTAGAGCAATAGACAAAAGGTTATCATTTGATTCCACGAGGATGGACCTGCTCTCATATCAGTAAGGTTACTGTCCTGAACTTTATTGATTTATGTCTGCATGGTTTTCCTAGATAACTTGTTGAATAAAATAGATGCAGAGAAACAGTCATCAAACTGTGGAAAATAAACGCCAATAAAACACGATCCAATTAGATGAGTATACAAGTATATCCTTGCATGTTGACTGTAAATTAATTAGATTAAGCGCAAATGTAGCCGACGGCTTGTCTTTATTTTGATCCCATTTTGTGCTGATGAACTTTGAACCTGTATGCAGCCGATCTGTAATCTGTAGAACAGTGTAGTTGCTCAGCTCCAAACGAAAAGCTGTATCCCTTCACATCTGTCCCACACACGTCATTATTCAAATAAAACCGTATAGTCATGGATTAAAGTGTGGTCCCCTTGTCTGTTTTGACCTTTCTTCCACTGATGTGTCTACTACTACCAGAGCTTCTTGCATGTAGTCCTTTACTCTGCCAGAGGGTGTCAATGTTGTTCTTTACACAAGGGCCTTCTCCCATGCAGCTTTTGTGATCCTAGGCTGACCATTCAGATCACCCCCCCCCCCCCCCCAGACTGATTGTGTAAAATACAATTTTATATATATATATATATATATATATACACACACACACACACCGGACCTCATATTTTAGACCCAAAGCGCAAACTTTGCACTTGTCACTCGGCCCACAAGGAAACTATAAAAGAAGGAAGGGTCATCATCATGTCATTGTGTAGCGTGTGAATGCACATTGGTGCCAAGTGTGGAAACTTTCAGTTTGTGCGACATTGAGTTGATTGGGATCAACCATCTCCTCATCATTTAAACAGGTTATTACCTCGGATGTCAGAATCATCTGCAATTTGTTGCATTGTTATACTAACGTTTGATATATTGGTTGAATGATGTATATTTCCTCAGATAGCTGGTAGTGGTATAATACAGGCTTCAATAGAATTGGCACCAAAGTCTGGCACTAAGCAAAGCATAGAACGCTGGTATAGTATACCAGGGGTTCCCAAACTTTTCAGGCCGGGGCCCAGAAAATAAGGCGTCAGAGAGCCGCGGCCCAATGCACATCGTCTGGCTTTTTTTTTTTTTTTTTTTTGTCAGGCGACCGATTTTTTAAGCCAAATATCACTTCAATCCTATTAAGTTAGTTCAAGTTAGTTATTCATTTATATGTGCTATTTATGAGAGGGCTAACTTGTTGCAAAATAATAATGATAATAATAATAGCCTCATTAAAATACTATTGTTGCTTCGGTTGTTTTCAGCGTTTTATGTGCATAATCTGTTATTTAGTTTGAAATGTTCGTTGAAATAAGTAGATTTTTCGTTTTTGTTTATTTATTAAGTTAATATAAAACCATATAGTCACATTTTAGAATACAATAGAATATAATTTTAGAATACAACTAGAAACACTGTCCTGGCCTGCTTCTAAGTTCAGTGGCCTGACAAAAAAAATTAAAATAAAAAAAAAAAAAATTTAAATTTTTTTTTTTTTTTTAATTTTTTTTAAATCATCTCGCGGCCCACCCGTGGCTGCTCGCGGCCCACCTTTGGGTCGCGACCCCGACTTTGGGAACCACTGGACCACCTCCAACACTTTTTTATTTATTTTGAGCTAATGGGAGAGAGCCACCAGGGTTAAAATCGCACTGAGCCATGGATGCACACTGAAATACTGGCCGCTATGAAAACCAGAGACAAAAAATGCTCTGAACTTCATAAAAGTCAGACAAAGCTTTCCAAAAGCTCAAACAGTGAACTCCAAGCCCACATGGTTGAACAAAAAATTCAAAGAAACAGACTAAGAAATGACGTAAACACCATGATCAAAACCGCAAAAAGAAATTTCATCAACGACAAAACTGAGGAAAACAAAAACAAACCCTGCGAACTTTGGAAATTACTCAATAATCAACTAGGCTGCAGTAAAAAACTTAAAACCAGATTCTCAAACATAAAGACGGACAACACGCTCATCACAGACAAGCTGGATGTAGCCAATTACTTAAACATCTTCTTCACAAACATAGCCACAACACTGGTAAACAAACTACCCTCCCACTCAGAGCATTATGGGGTAGAACACATAGTAGCATACTACAAAAACCTAGGGGTCCACAAAGACGACTTCAAACTTGAAATGGTAACAACCGATGAGGTACTCAAAAAATTTTGCGCCCTCCAACCTAACAAGGCCACTGGCCATGACAACATCCCCTCCAAATTCCTCAGAGACGCAGCAGCCGCCATCACCCCAGTCATCACACACATAATAAACCTCTCTATAAAACAGGGACACGTCCCCAAGGACTTCAAAATTGCGAGAGTGACCCCTCTGCACAAAAAGGGCAGCAAATTAGACCCAGGCAACTACCGCCCTGTTTCTATTCTTTTTTTTAAACTTTGACCAGTCAGCTGGTTCTTTTAGCGTTTATCGCTTTTTCATCGCATTTATACTTGGTCAAGTTCGACCGACAGAAGCAGGCTGAAAGGGTTCAGATGGGGGGAAGACACTCTGGGAAAGGCACGGCTGCCGTCCGGGATTCGAACGCGCTCAGCCCCAGATCCGTGACGAGCACGGTTGTCCACGGCGCTGAAATAGCACTCGCGGTACGTGGTGAGCTACTGGAGCTCCCCCCTGTTTCTATTCTTACCTCCATCTCGAAAGTCATGGAGAAAATAGTCTACGAACAGGTCGAAAAGTACCTGGCGGAAAAAAATCTAATTACGAATTCCAATCTAGGCTTCAGAACGTCCCACTCCACTGACACATGCCTCCTCTATTTGAACGACCACATCAAACAAGAGGTGGACGCGGGCAAATATTGCGGCATGGTCATGCTGGACCTACAAAAGGCCTTCGACACTGTCAATCACTCCATTCTGATTGACAAGCTAAAAGCAATTGGTTTTGATAGCTTATCAGTGAGCTGGATGCAATCCTACCTGGAGGGGAGAGAACAGATGGTAGAGGTAAACGGTACTCTATCCCCCCCCCTCACAGTGAGCTGTGGTGTTCCACAAGGAAGCATACTAGGACTACTACTCTTCCTAATTTATGCAAATTACATGTTGTCAGCCTGTGACTGCAACTTGTTCCTGTTTGCGGACAACTCAGCCCTGCTGGTCTCTGACAAGAACAAGTTGCAGGTTGAAAAAACCCTCAGCTCGGAACTAGGCAAAATCTGCATATGGCTCGCTGATAACAAACTATCATTACACATGGGCAAAACAGAGTCCATTCTCTTCGGTTCAAATAACAAACTCAGCAAGACCGACGGCTTCTCAGTCGCAGTGGGTGACAATATTGTCACAAGGAAAGACGAAATTACCTACCTGGGTTCCATCCTAGAGGCAAATCTTTCCTGTGACAAAATGGCATCCAATGTAATAAAAAAAGTCAACCAACGAACTAGATTCTTGTACCGGATCTCCTCTCTGGTAAACAAGAATTACCCTGAAGACTCTGGCAGGAGCACTCATTCAAGGGTACTACGACTATGCGTGCACCTCATGGTACCAAAGCACCTCAAAGGCGCTTAAAACAAAATTACAAACATCACAAAACAAACTGGTCAGACTACTACTTGACCTTAGCCCCAGAACCCACCTCACCCCTGCCCACTTTGACAACCTAGGATGGCTTAGAGTAGACGACAGAGTACAGCAACTTGCAATGGGCCTGGTCTACAAGATACACTATACGACTAAGGTACCCATGTACATGTCAAAATACTTCCCAAAGGTCAGTGAATACCACAACCACTACACCAGAGGAAGCTCAACAAATCATGTTAAACCCAGATTCGGCTCAAACAAGGGACTAAACACGTTTAGAAATTATGCCACATCAATGTGGAACGCCCTACCCAAAGCTGTAAAGCAATGTGAATCCCTACCCACATTCAAAACCGCTCTTAAAGAGCACCTACGGGAGGCTGCAATTCGAAACTGGCCACCATAAATGCCCAAAACCCCCACCACGACAGTCTCCTCCCCACCGCATGTATATATTCCCTCCCCGCCGTATGTATATTTCTCTCCCACCCACCCACCCCCTCCTAATGTACAGTCCCCTCCCCATTATATGTATACTCTGTCAGGATCTAGGGGTAACATGTATATTTGAATATTGTTTATGTCACAAATGTATCAGTACTAAATACCTATATGTCCCTATGCCATAAATGTCATGTATGTTGTGTATGTCATAAATGTCTATATGAATTGAAAATGGGGGACCCTGATGGAAACAAGACAAACGTCTTTCTCAGGTCTGCATCCCCTTAACAATTGTGTGTATTGAGCCGTACTGTATTGTACCCATTCTGCAATCTGTTAAATAAAGTTTTCATTCATTCAGCTGAAGTGCAGTGGTCTATTCTGACGTGATGACCCTTCCTTCGTTTATAGTTCCCTTGTCTGCCCCTAGTGGCGGCACACGGGATTGATTGATTGAATTGATTGAAAACTTGACGTACAGTAAGACAGTACTGCTACTGCAGGAAACATCTGTCAATGGGCCTGCTACACTTATCCCCCATCTCGTTTATAGATGGTATGCTCAGAGTGAAAAATGTTAACTTTATATGGCGAGGCTGAGAGCCTGGAAACAGCCTGTAGCTGATTTTGTAAAGCAAAATATTGATTTGGTCAAAGAAAAGTTGTCACCCACGCCGCGCGACGCCATACTCCCGACAGAGACAGGTGAGATTTATTTCGCATGGTCCAGTACTAGGTGAACAATACATCTGAAAGAACTAGGCTGCATACATTAGTTAAGTAGCTAGTCTGTTTGTCGGGCAGACAATGGTTGAAAGTGAGGGGAGTGTGTGATAGACGTGGCTATTTTGGCTAATGTTATCTAGTTAGGCTAAAATAGAGGATAAAGACAATTCGGCCCAGAAACTCCCCAACTGCCAACTGGTTGGTTAGCAAGTAATGCACTGAATGAGAGAATTTGGACGGTTGCCTGCTACAGTTTGGTCTGTGTCTCGACCAGGATGTTGAAGACAGGTTATTCTGCCGAGGTAAAGTTATGTCTAAAATATAAACACCTAAATGGAACAGACCCATAATTAACGTTATTATTTTGTTATTACACCTCTGTTCGTCCTGCGATGACATGACAACATGGCTGCTGTGAAAAGGGCATATTCATAGTAGGCCCATTATATAGATTCAAATGTATTGTCACAAGTACAGTACAACAAAAATAAGTTTGGCATCCAACCAGAGTGCAAATGTAACAGTAAAGTGCAACAGTAATATACAGGTGATTATACTGGGTACAAAATATACTAATTAGTAGACTAACTCAGTGTAGTTTTAATCAGATGTATACAGAGTTGTAATATATGTACAGTGAAACAGGTATAAGGACAGTATGTATGGTAGGCCATACTGGCCAGCAGCGTGGAATATATATATTCAGACAAATATGGATGTAAATATGCAGTACATTCTGATGACATGTTTATTTTGCCATACAACGTGGCACAATGCCACAACTTATTGGCCATGATAGTCGTTTAATGATAATCTGCTGCTATCTGCGACCAAAGAGGGCAGGCAGTTCTTATCTACATAGTGCAGTCAAAGGGTGCATTCCAAAGGTTAAAAAGAAAAGTTTTAGATTAGATTGTTTAGATTCAAATGTATTGCCATCATACAGCACAAGTACAGTACAACGAAAATACGTTTTGGCATCCAACCTGTAGCAGTAAAGGGGATCAGTGCAACAGCAATATACAATGTACAGGTGAGGGGTACAAATATACAAATCGTGACACGATACACAAAAAGTGTCCCTAGTTCTGTCCTCGATTCCTTTGTGACCCATTTTTTTTTAAATGTATAATATTTTTTGGCATTTAAAAACAATATGTACTGCTTTATTTCGAACAGGCCCGACAGAGAGGAAGGTTGGGAGAAGACTTGGGGGAAGACATGCGGCAATGGTCGCCGGGTCCAGGAGTCAAACCCGGGATGTCCTCTTTGCACTGCAGCGCAGGCGCCCCGTGACCCATCTTAAGGCTATTTCAAAGGCATAGGAAACACGGAGCCTGAGGTTTCCTTGGAAAAGGCTGATATTGGATATAAGTCGTGAGTAAATCAACCAATGGGAGATGGGGCTATTGGCACATGCTCAGATTGCGTTGGTGGAGTGTCAGAATGAAAATGTGAACAAATTCGAAACTGCAATGTGCATGTAGGCCTAAATGGTAAATGGTGCATTTATTTAACAGCTTTTATCCAAAGAGCTTTAACATTTTTCCTCACATTTTACCCATTCACTCACACATTCACACACCGACGGCAGAGGCAACCATGCAATGTGTCTTGCTCAAGGACACTTCGACACGCAGCCCAGGAGGAGCGGGAATCGAACTGGGAACCTCTGGATTACCAGATGACTGCTCTACGATCCAGACAAATGGATATTGATGTTATGAATCTAAATGCCACATGCACTTTATTGTTCACACTCAAAAGTTGTTATGAATAATATAATATAGTAAATTCATAACTAGTACACTTGGGAGTCGGACCCCTTCTGCCTTCTATAACGTGATAAGGATATAAGTTCCCGTAAGAACGAATCAGGGACAGGATATGGTCGAGGACAGATTACTTAAATCGGGGACTTCTTGTAGGCTTGTCAAAATTGGCCAAAAATGCCATTTGAATATTCCTTAAAAAAAAACACATAGGTTCAAACCATTCAAATATCTATTGTTGCCCATTATATCCACAAGAGGGCAAACCAATACAACGGATGTTCCGATACCATTTTTTCCTTCCCGATCCGATTCCGATACCTAAGCTTTGGGTATCGGCCGATACCGATACTGATCCGATACCAGTGCATACATAAAAAAAAAAGTAATAATAATAATACAGCTACTGTTTTATATATACTGTTTTTTAGTAATAACTATAAAGTAATGGTATTTATTCAACAACAGGTGATTGTATAGATTAGTATTAGTATCAGTAATTGAAAACTATCTCAATGAGTTCACCCACGGAAAGGTTGTTGGCACATTAGTTCCACACGGACATTATTCGTTGCTGCACTTGCTTTCACAAGGCTCCGTTTAAGTAGCAGAGGCTCTGTTGGAATTTTTGCACAATAAATATTCAACATTCTCTTTTGAGACTCCGCCTCAGACTCTTATCATTTGGCACTAAAAGCTAAACATTGTCACCGATATAACGTGAGCTAGGTTAGCTAGCATGAGCTACCGGTAGATGGAAAGACTGTAACGTTACTGGTGAAAATGTGATTTAACTTGGAATACTCCTTTGCCAACTTGCTGTACTTTGCTTGCAGGTCTGCAGCCATTATTGCTGGATTATGAATAGCCCCAACTTTAGCCAAGGTAACGTTAAAGCTAAAACTTTAACGTTAGTTAACGCTAGCTTTCGGTTAGCTGTTCAATGCTAATAACACCACCAAGCGAACCCATCAGAGCTCCCCGTGAACAGCGCTCTGTTGGGACGATGGCATTTTAAGAAAGTATCTGCTGTTAAAATGACAAATGGCATTGACACTTTAATTCACGTCGGTTAAAAACACGTTTGTTTTATAATGCTCACTCAGCAGACCGCAGTGTTGTTGATAAATTACGTCATATGGTATCGGAGCGCAGAATTAGAGGGTACTCGCCGATACCGATAACAGCATTTTAGGCAGTATCAGCGGCATTTCCGATACTGATATCGGTATCGGAACAACTCTAACTAGTAGGCTATAGGTCATTTGTTTAAACAAAATAAATATCAACATACTGTGGCAGATATCCCCTGTCCCATGGCTATGTGGAGGAAGGGAGATACTACTGCCACGGGCAGAGGAGAGTTAATTAGGGAGTTGATTAGGACTGACACCTGTGCACCACGTGATCACCCACATCCCACACACACAGAGACACCCATAGTTTAAAGCCTGAGGAGAGACAGAAAGGTTGAGTGGAGGTGAGGAAGGAGCAGAGAGCAGAGAGAGAGAGTGTGATACGGAGTTTCAGTAGTTGAGAGGAGAGGTAATAGCGAGAAGGTGTTCGTGGTACTGGACCCTGGATTGGCTGAGATACCCCCTTGTGTAACTGACCCTGGACCAGACGACAAACCCTGAGTATTGAACATTCCCTTTTTTTTTCTTTTTTTTTGAGAGCCTGTGTTTTGACCCTGGACTGTTATTCGACTACTCTAATTGCCCATCAGACTGTTGTGCGATTAATCAATAAATATCTTTTATTTATTGAAACTGTTGTTGGATTTGGATATAATCAGCCAGTAACATCACCTCATCATCTGGTGGCTCTCTCTCTCCATCATGAAGTTTCTGCGTTGTGTTTGTCTCTTTGTCATCGTACTAGCTGATACACCATATCTTCCCCGTTGGTACATTCGTCTCAAAAATAATTAACGAGACACTGGAAACAGGATACCTCTCCTGGTGTTGACGTTTATTCTCATAAACATACTCTGTACAAGATGGAAAAACAGTTCTGAAAGGTCCTTGAAAAATATATCGAATTCATTATCTCTACCGTCTCTTCTGCTATTAGTCCAATGGTGGTTGAGGCCTTGTCGTTAGCCAAAAACCTTCCCTGTTAGCCGAAGCTAGCCCCCTCGAGGCCTAGGAGGGGGGGAGGGGAGGCCCCTCCCATCACCCTCTCGCTAGTGCTCTGTCTCCCTGTCCACGTCTACACGTCTGAGCCTCGTGTCCTATTCTAACTTACACCGGAAGAAACTCACAGCTAAATAACGTCTTTCCCCTAGCAACGGGGCCATCCCCGTAGCCCCGCCCCTTTTCTCATTACTAAGTGACACGATACCATGGCAACGGCTCTGGTCACCTCTGACACACTAACGTCCCTTTCTATCTCCCCATAGCTCTCTCTCTCTGACCAAACCTCCCCCACCAGCGGCTATCAGTTGTTGATGTTAACAACTTGGCTGCCGACCTTGGAGCACAGTCCAAATCCTCATCTGCTGCTATTAGTCTGTGGCTTCCCTAGTCTAACTTGAAAACACACACGACTGGGGCCATTCTATCACTGTGCTTGTGTGGAAATTGAATTTGTATGTTTTGGACCGTGTTGAGCCTGAACACCACCAGGCTCGTCACAATACCTACACCAGCATACAAATAGAATAATGTATTATCTAAATCTCTCAGAAGGGTCTGTCTCTCGGAGCAAGATCAAAAATGAAAGTTCACGGTATATAGAACGGACATTTATACACAGCAGTGAAAAAGGCAATATATTTGAATGAAACATGAAATAGTAATCAAACCATTGGATTGGGGATCCGTATGATGCTTCTGTCAATTAATTATTCAATATCTGTTCAGTAAGCCTACAGTAGCCTACTGTATATACTTGTTTCATGTTTTGTTTAAATACAATTAAGACACACAATTCCTATAAATGTGACTAAACAAAGTAGTTTTTCCCTGAGGGATGATGTACAATAAAATGCTAATAAAAACGCAAAAGTTAGGGTGCTTAAATTCTTGGCACTATAACTCTCAAAAACGCTAGCATTAGCACTTAGCACACAAAAAGATACATGTAATGTAGCTGACTTAATGCTAACTGGTTAACATAAATCCGAAGTATTTCCAAATGGGGCTTTTCAGATTGGTCGGAGTGCAAATCACTCTCTCCGGAGCTGAGTTGGGATCTGAACTCTGCGTCGTCGCATGTCATTCTAACCAGTTCCAGAAGCTTTGTGGTCGGGTCTTGAACTTGGCCAAGACCCCGAGGCATCCATCACCTTGGTCAGCGCCAGGAGACGGGTACTCAGAGAGAAGGGGGAGGGAGGGGGGGGGGGGGGGGGGGGGAAGAGTTAGAGAGTTCCCATGTTTGTGGTGCTGCAAAGGAGCAGACATGTAGTACCCTGTAGTGCCATGTAGTACCCCGTAGTGCCATGTAGTACCCTATAGTACCCCATAGTGCCATGTAGTACCCCGTAGTATCCTGTAGTACCCTGTAGAGCCATGTAGTACCCTGTGGTGCCTTGTGGTACCATGTAGTACCCCGTAGTGCCATGTAGTTCCATGTAGTGCCATGTAGAGCTATGTAAGCCATGTAGTACCCTGTAATGCCATGCAGTACCATGTAGTACTCTGTGGTACCATGTAGTACCCTGTACCCTAACTAAACTACCCTATAGTAAACTACCCAGTGGTACCATGTAGTACCCTGTACCATAACTAAACTACACAGATTAATCTAAAGGTCAGTCCCCGACCAGGTGAGATCAAGGTAGGTTGAAGGAGAGAGAGAAAAGATGAGTCTTAAGCAAGGATTTAAAAGCTTCGACAGAGCAGGCGCCCCTGATGACGGCAGGTAATTTGTTCCACAGGTAGGGAGCGCGGTAGACAAAGGCTCTGTGGCCGGCGGATTTCTTTTTAACCCTAGGGGTCGATAGAAGCCCCGCATTTTGTGAGCGCAGAGCACGAGCGGGCGAGTATCGGGAGATGAGATCGGATAGATAGAGCGGTGCAAGCCCATTTAAAATTTTGTAGGTGAGGAGTAGCACTTTAAAGTCAGAGCGGGCTTGGATAGGAAGCCAATGTAGGGCGGACAAAACTGGTGTGATGTGATCAAATTTTCTAGTTCTAGTTAGTATCCGTGCAGCCGCATTTTGCACGAGTTGAAGATTTTTGATGCTTGAATTAGGTAGGCCTGAAAAAAGTGCATTACAGTAGTCCAGACGTGATGAGACAAAAGCATGAATCAGGGTTTCAGCATCAGCCAGAGTTAAAATGGGGCGTATTTTTGCGATATTACGAAGATGGAAGAATGCAATTTTGGTGAATTTTTTTATATGTGCATTAAATGAGAGGGAGGAATCAAAAATGACTCCGAGGTTTTTTATGGTGGAGCTCTGGGATACATGACAGGTATCAAAGTTGAGGGAGATGTCCTGAAACAGGCCTCTGTGGTTTGGGGGGCCAACAATTAACATCTCAGTTTTATCTGCATTAAGGAGTAGAAAGTTTTGCGACATCCATTTTTTGACGGCAAGCAAGCAGGCCTCAAGGTTTTGTAGTTGGGAGGAATCATTTGGCTTAATAGGTATATATAATTGGGTGTCATCAGCGTAAAAATGAAAGTTTATGCCAAATTTGCGTATGATATCGCCGAGGGGTAGCATGTAAATCGAAAATAGCAAAGGGCCCAGGACAGAGCCTTGTGGGACACCACATTGCACTGGGAGGGTCTCAGATGTTAAATCATTATAGACCACGCAGTGTGTTCTATCAGTTAAATAGGATTTAAACCAAGCTAGTGCGAGACCCCGAATGCCAACATGGTTCTCAAGCCGACCTAGAAGAATCGAGTGATCGATAGTGTCAAAGGCTGCACTGAGATCAAGCAATAAGAGCACAGAGGTGAGGTTTGAGTCAAGAGAGAGCAGTAAGTCATTTGTGACTTTGGTAACCGCCGTTTCGGTGGAGTGTAAGGCTCTAAAGCCAGATTGAAATGATTAATTAAGATTATTGTTTGATAAATGGTCAGTAAGTTGCGTTGCGATGATCCGTTCTAACACTTTGGATAGGAATGGGAGATTGGAGATAGGTCTGTAATTTTTCAAGATTAGAGGGTCGAGGTTCGGTTTTTTAAGTAGTGGTTTAATGACGGCTGATTTAAAGGCCAGGGGCACCATGCCAGTAGACAAAGAGGTGTTGAAGATATTGAGTAGGGCAGGGCCTAGAGTTGGGAAGAGTTTTTTGATGAGAGTTGCTGGGAGAGGGTCAAACAGACAGGTTGAAGGTTTAGCCGCGCCAACCAGTTTAGAGAGGGCACTAAGTGAGACGTTTTCAAGGCAGCATAGCGAATGACTGGAATCAAAGTCAGGGGGAATGCCCGTCAAAGGTTGGGAGGGACTCTGATTGTTGAGTAAAGCAACAATTTCATCTCTAATGAGGTCAATTTTCTTGGTAAAAAATTTCATGAATTCGTTAGCCGAGAACGCATGGTTTAGGGCACTTGGTTGTTTCTGCGTAAGTTTTGCAACTGTGTCAAACAGAAACTTTGAGTTGTTTTTGTTTTCATTTATGAGCCTGGAAAAATAAGAGGTTTTGGCAAGTGAGAGTGCCTTTTTGTAGTTACGTAAACTATCATTCCAGGCGAGGCGGAATACTTCGAGTTTGGTCGAACGCCATTTATGTTCAAGTTTGCGACAAGCCTTTTTAAAGGAGCGCGTTTCCTCCGTAAACCAGGGAGTTAGTTTTTGCGGAGCACGTTTAATTTTAGGTTTAAGGGGAGCGACAATGTCGAGCGTGCTACGAAGGGCGGCATTAAGTTTGTCTGTAAAGAGATCAAGGGGGCCAGAGTAAGAGAGGAAGGGAGAGAGGGTGTCTGGTAGGCAGTTAACTAGAATTGGGACAGTTGAGGCGTTAATACGACGGCTCATGTAGGATTCTACACTGTCTGGGCGAGAAACCGTCAGATCAATTTGAAATTTGATGAGGTAGTGGTCCGAGAGAGCAGGAACATAGGGGGAGACGGTCAAATTTGACACAGTGAGACCGCGGGCTAGGACTAGGTCAAGGGTGTTCCCACCACTGTGAGTGGGTTGGTCAACGATTTGAATGAGACCGACAGAGTCAATGATGTCGGTAAAAGCCTTATTTAGGGGATCTAGAGTTTTATTGGAATGAATGTTAAAATCACCAACAATTAAAATGTTATCTGAGCGCATAACAAGCTCAGAGATGAAAGTTGAAAATTCATCTAGGAAGAGGGTGTAAGGGCCTGGGGGGCGGTATAGGACAGCCATTACAAAGGATGCAGTGGAGGTAGGAATCAGACCGCCACACTTTCTGTTGGGTGGAGAGGGATGCAACAGGAGCACCTCAAACGAGGAAAACTTACAGTTTGCGTCGGATGTAAAGTTGTGCTTAGAGTCATAAATTAGAGCAACTCCGCCTCCTTTCTTGGAGGTGCGTGCGATGTGGGAGCTACTAAAATTAGGGGGTGAGGCCTTGTTTAAGGGCAGAAAGTCATTAGGTTTAAGCCATGTCTCAGTGAGGCCAAATAGGTCGAGACTATGGTCTGTTATCAGTTCATTTACCAAAAGAGCTTTGGTTGGCAGAGAGCGGATGTTGATAAGGCCAACCTTCACACTCTCTGTATACTTAGCAGCGCGGTTTTCAGCCATGCGGGTAGGTTTAATCGCAATTAAGTTGGCATGGTTTATCTCACAAGGACGAGCTGGGTAAAGCGGAGCGTAACGGGATATTCTAGTTTTGATTGGGTATACAGGTTTAGGGGTAGAGATAGAAAGAGAGGAGTGGGGAGCCTGGTGGAGGAGGGACCGAGCAAGAAAGGTATAAGGATTGGCAGGGTCCATCAGTTTAGCATGACTAGCAGGCTAAGAGCCTGCACCCTGGCATGCTTGTGGGGTGGCTGTCAGCCCGAAGCTATAATCTTGTCTATATTGCGAGATAAGAGAGAGGCGCCTTGCATGTTAGGATGCACGCCGTCCTTTCTCAGCAAGCCAGGGTGCCCCCAGAAAGAGGACCAATTATCCACGAACCCTAAGCCCTGTTCTTTACAGTATTTTTCCAGCCATCGGTGTAGAGAAGCTGTCCTACTCACAAACTCATCATCATGCCGGTTTACAGGCATGAAATATTGTAAGCCGTCATTTGAGGCTTTATATAAAAGCAGCACAATGAACACAAATCTGTCAGTGCCGAGTCCGACCTCATCTTAAATAACAAACAGCATTGCTTGTTGTAGTTAACAAAGAGAGGCAGAGTTGATTTTGCAAAAAAAAGAAATTAAATGTTATTTTTTTTAATAAATTCGAATTTTATTTTCATATTCGAATCCCATGCCCATCGAACAAAGCTTCGAAGCTTCGAAGTATTTAAGACAGCCCTATATTAGTGTGAACGTATACTTTTATCCAGTGCTTTTGTAAGGTGCACATAAAGGGCGCAGTGATATCCCATGCATATATATAGCTTTCACGTCTCTCCTGTCCGTCATGCAGCGCGTTCAGACACACGCGAGAAGTCGAGACGGAGACTGCCGGGGCTGTTTTAATTTTTTTATAAAACACAATTCACACAATTCGAATATCAATTTTTACAATCAAATGTATGTTTTTTTTAACAATTCTATTATTAATTTGAATATAGTATATTTGTTGAGAGCCCTAACATGTTGTCACCTTAATATAGGCCTACATTTCTTCATTCAAACTTTGGTGGATGCTTAATATCACACTCATGTTGGATATCATACATACATTCTTTTTTTGAGGCTTTGTTTCCAGGGGCTTTAACCTGTTAAGCCCTAGCCCTATTTTCAGAAAATCCGCCTAAAAGTACATGCCCAAGTAAATGGAAGATTGCTCCACTTCTATAAGGTAAATTTGCATGTTCTTGGTATCTAGGAACATCTATGGACCTCAGGGAATGTATTCTCATGTATAATATTGTGTCTGTTACTATGTTTGAGTAAATCGTAATGAAACAGGAGAATATAAATTATAATTTTTCTTTGCATCTTTGACAGTGAATAACACCATGCTAACATTGCGGGTGATCAGATTTTGCTCACTGAGATCATTCAACACCTTCTTGAGATCAAGTGTACAGAAGATCTAAGCAAATGAATATTGGGAAGATGATTAAACACGACGCCGTTGGTGTCACAGCGCATGCGCACCAAGCAGCCAAATAGCCTGGTGCGCATGCGCTGTGACACCAACGGCGAAAATACACGGCTCGCTCTCTGAGTACCACTCGTTTTATAACAATGATTTAAAATGTTTATTAGCAACTCCGAGCTTTCAGACCCCAGCGCGTCGCTGTGTGAAACCCTAATTGTACGCTGGGTACCTTTGAAATTCATATCTGATATATTTTTGACCCACCCCGAGCTCAGAAGCAGTGCTTGGTGGTCCAAACGAGCCTGGTAGCTACATAGCTGAGAGTGACTACGGTTACAAAAGCCCCTGGCTTGCACATCGCAGTCACGTAAGGGGCTAGACGGCTGTCTGGTTTAACTACTCGGATTAAGGAGGTTGCACCTGAATGTGAGTCCATGCACTGTGTCATTCACAGGGAAATGCTGGCTAGCCGAAAAATGTCACCTGAACTTCACAGTGTATTGAATGATGTCGTTAAAGTTATTAACCTCATCAAAGCACATGCGCTCAACTCCCGTCTGTTCGAGCTTTGTGAGGAGATGGATGCGGAGCACAAATGCCTTCTCTTACACACAGAAGATGGCTATCCAGAGGAAGATCACTGGCCAGAGTCAGTAGTGCAGAATTTCGCAGTTCTCCACTTGATATAATTAATCAAAATGTCCAATCTAATGAAATTTGTTTGCTCATAAAATGCTTAACATGTTAAATGTGATTATAACAGACTGCTGTTAATGTCGGGCCGACTGCAGATGGACCATCGGAACCTTCATTTGGGAGATAAAAAAAAAAATATTTTCAGCTTTTTTGGTCAACGCAGGACCTTTTGGCCACGCAGGACAGACAGAGGAGAGAGGGTGAAACGGGAGGAGAAGAGGGGAAGACATGCGGCATATGGCCACCGGGTCGGGGAATCGAACCCGGGGCGACCGCTTCGCGACTCGGCAGGCTATGTGGTGTGCTACTGGAGCGCCCCATAAATAATATGTTTAATAATAAGTATAATAATAAGTAAGACAACGGATTAGTTTAACGAATTCCATAAAATCCTCTACAAAATCTCCTGTTTAATCATCTTCCCTTTATTCATTTGCTTAGATATTTTGTACACGTGATCTCAAGAAGGTGCTGAATGAGCTAAATCTTTCATGTCTGGTCATTTTTAGCATGGTGTTATTCACAGTCAAAGATGAAAAAAGACAAAAAGATTATATTCTCCTTTTGGTTCATCACAATTTACTCAAGCCTAGTAACAGACACAATAGATCCATATGTCCCTAGATACCAAGAACATGCAAACGGACCTTGTAGAAGTTGGAGCAATCTTCCATTTACTTAGGTATGTATTTACTTATTATTATTTCTTTTTTAATATGTTTTTTAGGGCATTTGCGCTTTATTGTGGATAGGACAGTTTGGACATTGGGAGAGAGAGAGAGAGAGAGAGAGAGAGATGGGGAAGACATGCAGCACATGTCCTGGGCCGGATTCGAACCCAGGATGCTGCGGTTACGCTGAGTAAATCGTGGTGCGCCACCGCGGTGCCTCATTAGGTATGTATTTTTAGGCGGTTTTCATAAAATAGGGCTCGGGCTTAAGAGGTTAAGGAGCTGCCACACCTTGAAGGCCAGTCCGTGAAAATAATGCCTACATTAATCCGGTCCGTAGTGCAATTTGGGGGGGGGACTCCTGCTCTAATCTGTTGGTGTAGCAACTAAAGTCCCTGTTATTCTGTTCAGCTAATTCAATTCAAGCTTTAAAAGACATACATAGATTAAAATACATATAAAACACCACAAAAGCACCATTTACAACTGTATGAATTGAAGTGGCTTGGTGGCGGTAGTTGGTAGACCAGCTAGCAGTGCATTGCAGTAGTCGATGCGAGACATGACTGTTGATTGCATGAGGAGTTGAGTGGCTTCTTTTGTCAGGAAGGCAGATCCTTCTGACGTTGCTCCGGAAGAATCTGCAGGTTCTGGTTGTTGCGGCGATGTGAGCGGAGAAGTTCAGTCGGTCGTCAAGCACTACACCTAGGTTCTTGGTGGTCGGAGATGAAGCCACAGTTACATTCTCCACTGTGATCCAGTCGGTCAGCGGGGAGGATTTGGCCGGCAGGTGAAGTAACTCAGTTTAAGTAACCTCTCAAAGAGTGTCATTTCTCACACAAATCCGTTTTTCAGTCGAGTCGCATAGCAACATCATATACGTTCATCGCACTGTACTTTGCGGCGAGAACGTCAATCTGTCATCGAGTCAACCCATCAACCCACCATTATGCTTCTCTGCTAGCTTGCTAGCGTGCTAACATGATGAATTGGCTTGTACTTTGCCCATGACGGCAAGCTAGCATGTTTTGTGTCGGTGTACTAATGTCAGAGCTGGTATGGTGGTGTTGCATTATATTATTATAATCTGTTGATGGGAATAGATAGGTATTAAAAGACAACACCATACCAGCTCTAACATTAGTACACCAATGCAAAAATGTTAGCTTGCTGGCATGGGTAAAGCAAGGAAACTATAAAAGAAGGAACAGTCATTATGTCACTGTAGCGCGTGAATGCACATTGGTGTGGAACAAGTGTGGAAACTTTCAGTTCGTCTGATATATTGGTTGATGTATATCTCCTCGGATAGCTTGTATATTTAGAATTTTAATACAGGCTTCAATAGAACTAGCACCAAAGTCTGCCAATTGTGTTCGTAGGAACGACTGACCAAGGCAGAGGTACCACTGCCAGGAATTGAACCCGGGTCTCTCCGGTGGCAGGCTTAGACCCAACTACTGCAATCAACAGTCATGTCTTGCCACCGATGCGCTTCAACTCATACAGAACGCAGCGGCCCACATGATCTCCAACCTATCAAAGTCAGCCCACGTCACCCCACTTCTCAGAGAGCTGCACTGGCTTCCCATTGTCGCTTCAACGTTCTTCACCTGGCATTCCATGCAACAGGTGAATTTTCCTTTACTGAGGAAAACAAAAACAAACCCTGTGAACTTTGGAAATTACTCAACAACCAACTAGGCTGCAGCAAAAAACTAAAAACCAGATTTACAAACATAAACATAAAGACAGAAAACACTCTCATCACAGACAAGCTGGATGTGGCCAAATACCTAAACACATTCATTACAAACATAGCCACAACACTGGTTAATAAACTACCCTCCCACTCGATTTCAAACTTGAAATGGTAACAACAGATGAGGTACTCAAAAAAACTGAGCGCCCTCCAACCTAACAAGGCCACTGGCCATGACAACATCCCCTCCAAATTCCTCAGAGACTCAGCAGCCGCCATCACCCCAGTCATCACACACATAATAAACCTCTCCATAAAACAGGGACACGTCTCCAAAGACTTCAAAATTGCGAGTGACCCCCCCTGCACAAAAAAGGCAGAAAATTAGACCCAGGCAACTACCGCCCTGTTTCTATTCTTACCTCCATCTCGAAAGTCATGGAAAATTTTTTCTACGAACAGGTCGAAAAGTACCTTGCGGAAAGAAATCTAATCTACGAATTCCAATCTGGCTTCAGAACATCCCACTCCACTGACACATGCTTTCTCTATTTGAACGACCACATCAAACAAGAGGTGGACGCGGGCAAATACTGCGGCATGGTCATGCTGGACCTACAAAAGGCCTTCGACACTGTCAATCACTCCATTCTGATTGACAAGCTAAAAGCAATTGGTTTTGATAGTTTATCAGTGAGCTGGATGCAATCCTACCTGGAGGGGAGAGAACAGATGGTGTAGGTAAATGTGAATCCCTACCAACATTCAAAACCGCTCTCAAAGAACACCTACAATCGTAAATGTCCAAACCCCTCCCACCCACCCACCCCCTCCTAATGGACAGTCTCCTCCCCACCGTATGTATATATTTTCTCCCACCCACCCACCCCCTCCTAATGTACAGTCTCCTCCCCATCATATGTATATATTCTCTGTTAGGATCTCTGGGTAACAGTACTGTATATTTGCATATCGTATATGTCACAAATGTAACAGTACTAGGGCTGCAACGATTAGTCGACATAATCGACGACATCGATCATAAAAACTCGTCGACGCAGAATTTTTGCGTCGATGCGTCGTAAGCCACTTAGGTAGTGCAAAAAGTGGGTAGTGATTCACATTCCTTTACAGCTGTGGGTAGGGCGTTCCACATTGATGTGGCATAATTGCGGAACGTGTTTAGTCCCTTGTTTGAGCCGAATCTGGGTTTAACATGATTTGTGGAGCTCCCTCTGGTGTTGTGGTCGTGGTATTCACTGACCTTTGAGAAGTATTTTGTCATGTACATGGGTACCTTAGTCGTGTAGTGTATCTTGTAGACCAGGCCCATTGCAAGTTGCTGTACTCTAACGTCTACTCTAAGCCATCCTAGGTTGTCAAAGTGGACAGGGGTGAGGTGGGTTCTATGAGTAAGGTCAAGCAGTAGTCCAAACAAAGCAGTTTGTTTTGTGATGTTTGTAATTTTGTTTTTAGCGCCTTTGAGGTGCTTTGGTACCATGAGGTGCAAGCATAGTCGTAGTACCCTTGAATGAGTGCTCCTGCCAGAGTCTTCAGGGTATTCTTGTTTACCAGAGAGGAGATCCGGTACAAGAATCTAGTTCGTTGGTTGACTTTTCTTATTACATTGGATGCCATTTTGTCACAAGAAAGATTAGCCTCTAGGATGGAACCTAGGTATGTAATTTCATCTTTCCTTGTGACAATATTGTCACCCACTGTAACTGAGAAGCCGTCGGCCTTGCTGAGTTTGTTATTTGAACCGAAGAGAATGGACTCTGTTTTACCCAGGTGTAATGATAGTTTGTTGTCAGCGAGCCAGGTGCAGATTTTGCCTAGTTCCGAGCTGAGGGTTTTTTCAACCGGTAACTTGTTCTTGTCAGAGACCAGCAGGGCTATGCTCTGTCCTGGTTCCACGTTGGTGGAAGGAACTTCACTCCACTGTCAGGACAGCTTAAACCCACTCAATCTTCTGCTGCCAACTATAAACACACAATTTCAGTCAATAAATTCCCCCAAAAAATTTAAGAATTTAAACAATTATAAAAAACATTAACTATATTCAAGGAAAGATTACTAAGTCAGTAGCAATCCTGTATAAATATAAGGATATATTAAACTATAAGGCCTTGTACATAATTTACTGCTCACTTATACTTCCTTACATATCATACAGTGTGGAAGTATGGGTGTCGACATTTAAAAATACTGTAAATCCAATAGTCTTACTGCAAAAGTGGGCCATTCGGAGTCTTTATAAGCTGGTTACTATGACCACACAAATCCACTGTTTATAAAGTCTAATGTTATGAGATTTTATGATTTGGTTTATTATAAAATAATGCACATAATGTACAGAAATAACGAAGTTACTCCCGGACTGTGTGCAAAGGTTTTTTTCAATATGATTTTTACATTGACGGCCACGGGGATTAGACAGGCCCCATTCTATAAGGCCAGCTTATCATAACACGTTTTAAAGGGGAACTATTTTACTATTTCTTTCACTATTTGGGCACTTTTACACAATTCCTGTGAGTCTATGGAACACCTCTGTAATTTCTTTTTTTTCTTTTTTCATTGTTTTGTATTTCTAATCAAGTCCTCAAAAACAGAATTTTTCTACCTCAAGATCTTGAGCCGTTTTGAGGCTGGGCTCCAACCACTGTGCGTAGCTCATCATGTACCTGATGCCACACAGCCACATAATCATGCAGCTGTGTCTCTCTGACATCACAAATCAGCACATTTTCAGATGACTCAGTTCAGTGAGGGTGAATATTGTGAGAGGAGAATTGGAAGAATGCGGCAATATGAGAATTAGAGACATAGATCATATTAATATAAGTTCACATAGCTAGGAAACAATGCTAAACACTCAAAAAGGCCATTTATAAGATAGTTCCCCTTTAACTATGCGTGAGGGTGTTTGTAGAGCTAAATCTATATTTTAAATGATTGCTATCTGTCCATTCTCATTGTCAATTGACACTATAAACCTTCCCTTCAATATGCCTTAAAGAAATAATTTTTTCATCAATACGTTCCCATTTTATAGCATCGTGAATATGAACTATATACCGTAATGGTCTGGTATAATTCCTGCAAAACGAGTTACAGGGCGCTAAGCTAATAACGTTAAATCGATTGGCATTTCGGCTATACACAAGCTAGAGCTAAAAATCTAAATGTATTTGATCTGTATCATGTTCCACCATGAATGCATGAAAGGGGGGGGCGGGGGACGTCGTTTCTGATTATTGATTATAGGGCTGGGCGATATAACGATAACGATAATTATCGCGATATATTTTAATAATCGATATAGAAGATTTATAGAGATTTATTTTTCTCTTTTATTTTGTTTGCTTTCTAATTTAAAATACAGTTTGAAACCGTCTGTACACAGTAGGCTATGTGTGCTAGCAGAGCTAGTCTCCAGTCATGAGTCACGGTTTGTCCACCAAAAAAGTGCCAAAAGATAGAAAATAAACTAGCAGAGCCAGAACTGTTCAACTCTCCTGGAGCCACAGCCAGCAGAGAAGCCGGTTTACTTTTGCTTTCAAACCAGCTGCAGCCTGAGAACTGGAGTGTTAGGGGATGTAACACTAAAGATAGCGGCAACGACAAAGAATTTCTGCAAAATAAAATCTGTTGTCCCAAAAGTATTTTTTATTTTTTTATATATATATATATTTTTTTATATATTTTTTTTATTGTTATCGATATCGTTATCGCGATATCATTTTTGGCCATATCGCCCAGCCCTAATTGATTACAAATAACGGCATTAGCCTCATTAGCCTCATTCGCTGATCGGCTGGTTGGCTATCAAAGCAAGGCCTGATCAGCATGAAATCTACGTGAAATCGTTCTTACCTGTGGCCGGTTGGATCCCAAAAAGGATTTCCCAGTTATTGATCGCCATCTGGTAGATCGATATATCCATTGGCTGATGCTATATTCCTTTACTGCATACTGAATTTGGCGTCGCAAAAGGTATTCCATGCGATCTGATGAAGGCATAGCTTCAGACTAACAAAAAAAGTAGGCCTGAATGAATTTTTTTTACATCCGGTCTGAAAACAAGGAGTACTCCATTCTCGAGACAGCGCCACTACCAGGATCTGGCCGGTAATGCACTTTTCCGAATTCCAAGAGTAGGGTACATCTGCAGTGCTGCTCCGTGACATTGAGTAGGATATTAAAATGCAATAAAAGCAAATACGAGTTTACCACGTATATATACGTGGTTGGCCCTTTAACACATTGACTGCCACGCTTCTATCCATCAATGTATGATCACTGCCACCAGTCTAAGCCTATGAAGATGTTCACCTTCTTTGCAGGGCTATAACTTTTTAAATTGTATTGCTAAATTGACATTACTATGGCCCATTCAACATCGATTATCTATTGTTCAGGATGTAGGAACGTTATACTTTTTCATTCATAGATTCTTCCAAAAATACCGTCTAGAATATAAGTATGTTTTTATCGTTTTCTGCAGTAATTCCTAGAACGTGAGTTATAGGCATAAAAGCATATATAGATTATCAACTGCCGTTTGTTGCCGATACACGCTATATAAAAAATGTCAACTGTACATGATCCTAAACGTTATGACTCATCATGCACGGATGAACGGGGGGGGGGGGGTCGTTTATAATTCCGTGATCGTCAGTAAATGCTTTATGTAGTATGGGTTGATTTATTGATCAGATGGTTTGTAAATAAAGAAATGTACAATCGCCTTGAAAATAACGTTACTGTTCTCTTACCGTTCGCCGATGAGACTGGAGGAAAAAGATCCCACTTATTTGACATCGATCGACTAGATCCATTTCCGGTTTGTATGGCGCAATAAACGCCCAAATCATATCGATTATTGAGTTATGGCAGCGATTAGGGATGTCCCGATCGCCTTTTTTTGCTTCCGATCCGATCCCGAGCATGTGATTTTAAATATCTATCGATCCGATCGTTTCCGATCCGATCTTTCACATTAGTAATCAATTTTGACGCATTTTTGTCAGAAACTGGCAGAGCAAGACAAGCCCAGTATAATAGTTGCCTAGTATAATAGTCCGGGGCGCGAGAGCGGAGGCTTTTGTTATTACATTCACCCTGAGAAATGTGATTCTGCTTCATATGAGAAATATTAAAAGTTTCAATATATGTTTGCACATTAGTATACATTCAGTGTTCGACTTACGTAATGGTCCATTCTGGTCTGAAACGGCGACGATAATCCAGTTGAAAAGTTAGTTTGAAAACTTCGCCTCCAGCCTGCTGCTTCATGAGTTTTTCCTCCACGTGGAATCTCCTCCTTGCAAACATTGCAACTGGCTTGACTTTATATTTTAAAATGCTTAGTTCCAAACCTCTGACATTAAGTCTAGCTGCTCAAGTCAGTGGATATTAACCGTGTTTCGGGAGCGACGTGTTGTTGTTGTGATCAATTCAATGTGGTCGCGTGTAGCGTGTAGCGTCTAAATTAAAGGGAATGTTTGTTGCAACGGTGAAAATTAAAGGGGAATGTGTTTGTTGTGGATAATTATTCTGCTCTGTGTGACAATAAATACATTAATGATGATATATTATATGTAATTTAAAACCAAAACTAAGGCCTCCGTATGAGTTTAAGACGTGGACATGGTCATGTTTGTTGAATAAAATTTTTCTTTTTTTGACTGCCGATTTTTATTATTATTTTTTCCCGATCCCCGATACTCTGAAAAGCACGTGATCGACGCCGATTCCGATCACGTGATCGGATCGGGACATCCCTAGCAGCGATCTATATACACGGATGTGTGTCTAGAGTCCTGCAACAATATGTGACTGCCGGACGGATTTCCCAGATGCACCGAGATCACCAGATACATTTACGGTTGTAACTCGCCCGATCATCCACCAGGCGGCGGTATTGAAGCGTTGCACTGTTGTGCAGAGTACCACTGTCTCAGCAGAGGGCGGAATTATGAATACCATGGCGAAAAAATGAAATATGATCTCAATAACGTCGTACGGCGTGGCTTGGCAGAATTCGCATGACCAGCAAACCCGTCGTACAACGTGATTGGCGGTCAATGTGTTAAGCATGGCGCCCAAACACGTATACGTGGTTGGCCATGAATGTGTTGACGTTTGTAAGTTTACTGTTCAAAAAGCAAAGAAAGTGATTAAAAGGAGATGTATTTATATTGTTGGGTTTAACTGCTGATATACATTTATATATATATATACAAGGTCAACCTTCACGTTGTATTTTTGTTCAATAAACAATGTGGACTAGGCCAACAGTGACTTTCATGAAGAATGGGAAAAAAAAGTATTGAAATTGACCCAGTTTTAGCGTTTTTATCAAACATTTTGTCTGCCCAACACAATCACCACGCACGTGCATATTTTAATCAATGGTTCATAACGTGCGTGTGTAATCGAATTGACCGTCACAACAGGTGCAGGGCACCAGGGGGCTCACCAGGGGGCGCTGAGAGTCACACACAGCTAGTGGCAGGCACTGATTATGCTTGTATAACGGGTACGTCCTAGTACCCGTCACGAAATTCGACCGTGCCTCGAGTGGGAGTCGAACCCCGAGCGTCTGCTCCGGGGCCAGTATAGCAAACCGCTGTGCCAAGAAGGGAATTCCCCTCTAAGCGCTCGGTTTATCTGCCTCTGGGGAGTGAGTTTTACACACTTCTATGTGCCGTAGTCACACTATCGCGGCACATATCCGTTACATTCACCCCCCCTAAACTCACACCACCCAAGGCATCCGGGTCAACGGCACCAGTATAACGGGTACGTCCTAGTACCCGTCACGAAATTCGACCGTGCCTCGAGTGGGAGTCGAACCCCGAGCGTCTGCTCCGGGGCCAGTATAGCAAACCGCTGCGCCAAGAAGGGAATTCCCCCCTAAGCGCTCGGTTTATCTGCCTCTGGGGAGTGAGTTTTACACACTTCTATGTGCCGTAGTCACACTATCGCGGCACATATCCGTTACACTTGCTACTACTAGCCGAATGAAAATGTATCTGTTTCACCTAACACTATTGCTCCGTGATTATAGCCACCCATCTCTAAAGCCACAACCACGTTACCATATTTGTAATAATGTAAATCATTGTGTCGTTGTACACATATTGTGTTTATAACGTTAGTAGCTAACATAGCTTAGCTTGGTAGCTATTGTGCTAACAAAATATCCCGACATCCGGCTCGCTGGCCGGCATGAACGGCCGACCCAAAATGGTTCTCTCCTCTCTGTACACCCCGTCCCCACGGGTACCCTGCCGGGGGGCCCATGGACGCGACAACGGCGACAATGGTGGCAGCCTGTAGGGTGTTCGAGCCCGTAAAGGCTAGTGGTACACGATAGCTATGAGCTAACAACGGCCGCCGCTGTTGTCGCGTCCACAAGCTCCTCCGCAGGACACCCGCGAGGACGGGGGCACACAAAGAGGAGAGAACCATAGGCTAACGTCAGTGTAGTGGTCCCGACTTCAGCAAGGACCATAGGCAGGGACGGCGGAGCTATATAGGCTAACTGTGATGCACCGAGTGGGCCACCATTGAACTAGTACTATGACCCGGACGCGTGAATATTAAAGGCAACCAACTTGTGTTCGGCTTTTCTCTGATTGGCCGCGCCCCCCCCCCGCCCCCACGCGCAGGCAAGCGCAGTCGTCCCACGTCCCAAATGAAATCCAAGGAGCGCGCGCGAGCGGCAGCGCGGGCAACCAACTTGTGGCTGCTGTTCCAACGCACTTGTGTTGGGCTGCGGTAGCAGTGGAGCGCTATGAAATGCGCTGAACTAGAAAGCGTAACGTTATTATGTTTCGCGTTTTTAACAACCAACTACCAGATTCACTCGTGTATAAACAAAGCCCATACAGTTATGAAATGCGCTGAACTAGAAAGCGTAACGTTATTATGTTTCGCGTTCCATTGATTAACGCCATTACCTGCTGTGCTGTAGGAAGCAGAGGTACAGTAAGTTACAGTAGGTGTAGGTTACATGTTTAATCAAAGCCCATACAATTTTTTAGATGAATGATTGTGGATATAATATAGAAAACACATCATTATGATATTGTCAGAGGGAGAGGCATGACTTCGCGACAGCCATATTAGACACAACATCGCCATAATTTAAGATATAGTTTATGCATTCGCAAATATGAGAGCTCTGTCATTGAAGTGGGTGGTGGCAGCATTACTAACAGTAGCGATTTTTATTGTTTTGTCATGACCAAACATAATCCCAACATAGATACGTAGGAGGTGTACTGTATGTCAAATGTCGGTCATGTGGTGGAAGAGTTTAGTACTGTTTTGTCATGACCAAACATAATCCCAACATAGATAGGAGGTGTACTGTATGTCAAATGTCGGTCATGTGGTGGAAGAGTTTAGTACAGTCACACAACAGAACACCGCTGTAGTACAGTCACACAACAGAACACCGCTGGTTCGACCAGCGCTTCTGCCGCGCCGCAAGGGCGTGTGCTAGTGGATTGATTGATTGGCCGTGTGGCCAATCAGAGAAACGCTGAACGAAAAGCTGAACACAAGTTGGTTGCCTTTAATATTCACGCGACCCGGACGGGCAAGGCATTTCCTGAAGTGACGTCACGGCCGTGCTAGCTTTTAGATTCGGCTCATTAATATGCACCTGTATTGACGTCGGCGTTTGATAAGCTTTTTTGATTCGCGCGTGCATGTTATTCGTGCGTGGACCTTTTTAACTCTTTCAGAGTGGCATTTCCGGTGTCAAATGGAAAAAAATAAATAATGAAATTATATACCAATGATGTAAACTACCCATAATTGATCAGTAGGGTTTAACCTGGAGGTTGGGCTTTAAGAATTAAGAAGAATTAAGCAGAATTTGTATAGCTATTTTTGAAGGGTACAAATATGAATAATATATCTTATTTAGTTATTTATTATTATTTTCTGTTTTGGAGGCTTAATTTGTTAACACTTCCAGTGCCACGCCTTACTCTTACGCCTCATGCCAGCCATTAACCCCATGTAAACTATCACCTTGTTTGTAGAGCTATGGATACAGTACTATAGTAATTTGACACGATTTCTTTGCTCAGAATTCAGTATGCAGTAAAGGAATATAGCATCAGCCAATGGACATATCGATCTACCAGATGGCGATCAATAACTGGGAAATCCTTTTTGGGATCCAACCGGCCACAGGTAAGAACCATTTCACGTAGATTTCATGCTGATCAGGCCTTGCTTTGATAGCCAACCAGCCGATCAGCGAATGAGGCTAATGAGGCTAATGCCGTTATTGGTAATCAATAATCAGAAACGACGTCCCCCCCCCCCCCCCCTTTCATGCATTCATGGTGGAACATGATACAGATCAAATGCATTTAGATTTTTAGCTCTAGGGTTTCTTCCGGTCAAGATGCAAAAAAGAAAAACAATTTCCATCCATACGTTCCCGTGTTATACCGTGGTGAATATAAGTATGGTTTTACAGCGGTCTATCGTAATCCATGAAATGCTGAGTAATAGCCCTACACGTAGATTACATTGTAGACTCTAGCGTTCCTCGCCTGAACCTGCTATTGTTCCGGATTCAAGTCCACATTATCTGTATTATGTTCCATCATGAATGCATGAAAGGGGTGGGGGTGTAGTTTCTGATTATTCGAGCGTCAGTAACGGCATTCGCATTGAACACTAGAAGCGGTTACCAGCCCGATCGCTATGAAAGCATTGCAGGATCAAGCTAGAATTGACGTCAAATCGCTCTTACCTTTGGCCGAAAGTAATCCAAAAAGAATATTCCAATTTCTTGATCGCCATCTGGTAGATCCAATCCCCATTTTATCTACGTTATAAACGACCATAACATACGGATAAAGCATGGTTGACGGGCTTCGATGTAACCGGCTGAACTGTGCCGCTTCCCGAGAACAGAAAATGAAATCCGAGACATGGGGTCATTCCACAGCACAGGATACAGTGTTATAAATGTAGCTCGATACTGCCACCTGGTAGGATGCGGCCGGTACTGCACCTTCGGATTCCCACTATGCATTTTTCAGCCAACACACAGCATCCTGAGATTAAATAGGGTATTACAATAGAAAAAAAGGAAAAACGACCTAGAAACAAGAATCTTCGTTTATGGCACTAAACGGTTGGGGCACAGAAACGAGAATCTTCGTTTTTGGCAATTAATGTGTTAAGAATGTAGGACAGGCATGTATAAGCATTATGCTTAAGCCTGTACCTTTTCTGTCACTGCCAACATCAAAGACTGTTGAATGATTGTGCATATTGTCTATTTGACTATACTATGCGACTGTGTCTATACTACTATCTATCTACTATGCTACTATCTCTATACTACTATCTACTATGCTACTATGTCTTTACTGCTATCTACTATGCTACTGTATCTATACTAATACTACTATCTATCTAATATGCTACTATCTACTACTATCTATCTACTATGCTACTATCTACTATGCTACTGTACAGTAGGGCTGTCCCCGACTAAGGATTTGGATGGTCGAGTAGGATTGGCCAAAATTTGCCGTTAGTCGACTATTGGTCAAAAAAAAGAAAAAGAAAAAAGAAAGTATAATATTTTAAATTTTTACATTTTTTTTGATCATTCCATTTGGGCTGTGGGGGGTGCTTAATGTCTGAAGGAGTCGACTGAAGGCTTCTTGTCCTCTGCAAAAGCATGCAATTGGTCCACTGATGGATACATCTTGATATTTGTCTAGTATAGTGTGTTCATTAGATGGGTGAAATCCTCTTTCAGTGCCTCTGTGCCTGTTTTCGTAGGCAGTTAGCCTCTGGTATGCGTGCCATTAGCATTAGCCACGCTTCTATGCCTCTTTTCTTTTGAAAAAAACTGGATTTTTTTTATTTTCTTTTAAATTTATTATATTCGAATAAGAGGTTGGCCAGTCGACTACGGCCCCTTTCGACCGATTAGTCGACTAATCGATTAATAGGGGTCAGCCCTACTGTACAGTATCTACTACTATCTATACTATGCTACTATGTATATACTACTATGTCTACTATGCTACTACTTTATGTCTATCCTACTATATCTACTATGCTACTATGTCTATATTACTATATATCTACTATGCTACTACAGTATGTCTATACTACTATATATACTATGCTACTATATCATACTATCTACTATGCTACTATGTCTATACTACTATCTATCTACTATGCTACTATGTTTATCCTACTATCTATCTACTATGCTACTATGTCTATACTACTATCTATCTACTATGCTACTATGTTTATCCTACTATCTATCTATTATGCTACTATTGTCTATACTACTATCTAAGTATATACTATGCTTCTATGTCTATACTACTATCTATCTACTATGCTACTATGTTTATTCTACTATGCACTCCCAAGTGAAGCACTCAAATTCAGCACCTCTAGACGAACACCAGAGGTGTACCCTCTTACTGACAATTTGTAAGTCTCTTTGGATAAAAGTGTCAGCTAAATGATAAAATGTAATTACATTTAGAGAGGGTGTGACCTATTGACCTTTGTTCCACAACCATTGTACTAATCCATTGTAAGTGGTCTAAGTTGTTGATGTTTTCTGTAATTGGTTAATATTACCATCATGCACAGCATTACACTCTAATGTTCACTAATAAATTAAAACTCATTGTTTTAAAATAATAAAATAATGTATTTTTAATTAACTACTATATTCTGGTACTAGTTAAGTACGACGGTTTTATTCATACTTAGTTATCTGACAGGTCTGTGGAAGGTGCGCTGATTATCTTATTAATTTCCACTCTGACCATTAGAATTTCAACATGATTTATGGGCCTAAGTCGGCCTCAGAAAGCTAAGTTTCGAACTTGGAAGGCGATCAGCTACATAAATCATTTGTAATTTCTAAATAAATATCTATGCCACCTGGGCAATTTATAGCCTATGCTTTGCAGTACATAATACATGCAGGAAAGTAAAGTGGATGGGATGTATAACCCTGTTCCTTACCTCATGAATACCTAGGCCTATAAATAATTATACATTATAATAATGTATAATTGTGCTCCTTTAATGGTGGCTTGCTCAACTAGTGCCTTACAATGTGCACAACAGTGCTGTATATACCGCATATAAATCTTCTATAGTATATACCTATTTATACACCTGCATATAACCCATATAACTATATGATAGCATGTACAATAATGCTGTATACACTGTATATATATCCACATCTGTCTGTACATACCTACATGTAATCCTTTTACATATCTGTAGATACTATATATTTGTACATATCCCTTATCTACTCTTACTAGTTACGTTGCTGTATGACTACTACCATAGTGTCTTTATACCTGTATCACTGTAATGTTAATATTACAACTCTGTACATACATCTGATTAGCACTATACCCAGTAGTACTAATTTATATATTTTATACTCAGTTTAATCACCTGTACATTGTATATTACTAATGCATTTTACTGTTACATTTGCACTCTGGTTGGATGCCAAACTCCCTTTTGTTGTATTGTACTTGTGCTGTATGATGACAATACATTTTAATCTAATCTAACAATGGGAATTATGTCTCTTAGGGATCTTTGGAAGACTGGAGAATGAAGCTGCTAAGATGTGGGTCATCAGGATGGGAGGAGGCTCTTCTCTGCTTTAACGTGGAACAAGCTGGTAAGAAAAGGAAGAGGACATTTCCAAATGTGTTTTTCCGTTCTGCTCAGTTGCCCATTATCGTTGTGCAACAACACACCACGCAGAGATGCCAGAGGAAGTTCGACAGGCACAGATATCAGTGATTAATCGCGTCGCAGGTGATTGGCGTGAGGCAGCGATTTGAACAAGTCGCGTCTACGAGGTTGAGTGTTTCTCTTGCCGTGTGTCAGAGCCTCGGAGAGAGAGAAAAAAAATCATTGACATGTTCTGTCCCATTTGAAGAATGTTTAACTGTTTTTAAAAGGCTTGATGGGAAAGCAAGTCATGTGTGGAGTGTAATTACCCCTGTTCAAAGTTTACACATATTTTGAAAGAAAACATTCGGGTTAATTTTTTCTCTCCTCCGTGACTAACCAGGTGATAAGGCTGGATGTTTCAAACCTTTATTTAAACTTGAAAGGCAAGCGAGGTTTCCCTCATTTACAGTCACGTAGAGTGTACATACAGAAATAAGCAAAAAAAGGCATATAAATATCACACAGCATATAAAATCATAACAATAAGACAAGGCGAGACAAAAGTAAAGATAACAATCAATAAAAAAAAACACTTACAACTTGATTGACAAAGGTTAGAGATCAATGTTTTAAACTCTGCAACAGAGGGGAGAATCTCAAGCTTTAAGAACTGTTGGAGGTCATTCCATGAGCTAGAGGCATCATAGAAAAATGCAGATTTACCCTGTTCTGAATCTGAGCAAACTGGGGACCTTAACACTTTGAGTGCCAACGACGAGATTTCTCATCCTAACTCGCCATGCGTTGAGTGCCAATGACGAGTTTTCTCGTTATTTAATCGTTATTTCTTTTATTAGCGATATCCATTAATTTTTCATCCATCCAGCCTGACGTTATCATTGGGAATGGCTCTGAGCTCGAAAAGGGCAAATACTGCCGCCTATCGTCTCTCGGATGGTAATGCACATCATTGGATTGGATTGAGTGGCCATGTGCATCAGAAAAAAAGTCCGGTACAGGGTTTCCCCATCTCTGGCAACTGCAAGCAGTGTCTGTTACCACATTCACTGGGGAGGCTCGGACCAGCTTTCGATTATGTGTTTCGGACTATAACGTTGGATCAATAAACACGATCAATATTTGGAATGGCTATCAGGAATTGGATTAATCTTTTTGCAGAACATTTGATGTGAGGTAAGGACTCTATTTTACCAGTATTGGGTTAATCAGATGTTTTTTTCATAGCGATCACAACGTGACTGTGTGTGTGTGCGTGTATGACATTAGCGCTGACCAGGTCATGGATAATGGATTTTTCAGCCCGCTTCTCTAGCGTGCATAAGTACACATATACTATCGATAATCTAGCGTTTATTTGAAAACGATTCATAAATCAGCCAGAAAATTACAACGTGTTTTGTGTATTCCACTAAAGGGCTATTATCGCGGAATTTCTCTGAAATTACTAAAACTCTCCGAAACTATACTTGTATTCAAAATGGTATCAAACGGAAATGTACCAATGAAAAAACAATCAGTTTCGTACATGTTGACTGCAAGCAAGTCATTGATAAGCGAGGGGTGTTTTAGACCCATAGCCATAATTTAAGATATAGTTTAAGCGTTCGCAAATATCCCAACCTCCCATTGACTAAAGCGCTGGCACTCAAGGGGTTATCTGGGCAAAGGGGTGTGGCACCCAATGTGTTAAGGTCACTAGAACGGGTTCCATAGGTTCCATAGGTTCCATTCCAATAATGTAGTATAAGGAGGTAGCTTACCAATAAGGGCCAGTGTTTGTTGTGCCTCTCCATCAGCGAGGACCAACCATGTATACCTTGTGGTGCCGATACACGCTGTGAAGCACTCAAATTCAGCACCTCTAGACGAACACCAGGGGTGTACCCTCTTACTGACAATATGTATGTCGCTTTGGATAAAAGTGTCAGCTAAATGATTAAATGTAATTACATATAGAGAGCTATTGACCTTTGTTCCACAACCATTGTACTAATCCAAATTGTTGATGTTTTCTGTAATTGGTACATTTTACCATCATGCACAGCATTACACTCTTAAGCCCCAAAATGTTCACTAATAAATGAAAACTCATTGTTTTAAAATAATAAAATAATGTATTTTTAATGTATTCTGGTCCCTTGTGGTCCTGATACACCGTAGCCTACTGTTTCTCGACAGTTAAAGTGGCCTACTGTTTAAAACCTAAAGGTGTGATTAGACCAGGGGTACCACGACCCCATTTTATTTAGGATTTCTTTTGGCAACCCCACACTTAATGTATCGCATAATTTCAACATGGAATTAAGGAATATCAAAATAAAAGCACACGTTGTTGAACTTGATCATGCATATTTATTAGAAACATTTATTACAGCACTATGTTATAAATATACATTTGTAAAACGAGGCATATTTAGGCAAAATATGATTATTATTATGATTATATTTTTTGTACTCGTCAATGCGCCAATGCGCTGTCACCTACCCTCGACCCGACTTTGGGTCGCAAACCGTAGTTTGAGAACCGCTGGATTAGACACACGATTTGAAGGCAAGGCTCCGCACCGATAACTGCTGTAGCATTTAGACAACATGGAGCGTTGAGCCAACCTTCCCATGCCATCCTGGAGCGTTGAGCCAATCTTCCCATGCTATCATGGACGGTGAGCCAACCTTCCCATGCCATCCTGGACGGTGAGCCAACCTTCCCATGCTATCCTGGATGGTGAGCCAATCTTCCCATGCCATCCTGGACGATGACTTTTACAGGGTTCACACAAGGTCCATGAAGTGCTTAAAGTGCTTGATTTTTGACAAAAGTCGAGGCCTGGAATTCCTTGAAAACAGCAAATTTTTTAACAAGGTGCCTAATTAAAAAGGCATTGAAATTCGAATCAATCATTCACATTGAAAGTTGTGTTCATCCATGATAAAATAGTAATTTACATATTTTATCTAAAGTGTAACTAATTGTCGGAAATTGGTTTTAAGCCATACATATTGGGTCAGATTTAAAAATAAATAAATAAAACAACATTTAAAAGTGAATTGTATCCTTTTAAATTCCCTTTTAAAATAAAAATAAATAGTGCTTGGAAAAGTACTTGAAAGTCCTGGAATTTCATTTTGCAATGTGTGGGAACCCTGCTTTTAGTAATAGTTTATGGAAACACAGTGTCTCGTATGTCCATCCTGCTTCACCACACAATAACCAATTGTAACGGTGAGAATGTCCCAATAAAGACTCACAAAGGGCTACAAATATACATTTTAAAAGACCTGTGCTCTCACTAAGGTGTTTACTAAGGTGTTCACTAAGGTGTTCACTAAGGTGTATAGCAGAGATTGGCGATCAGAGATCAGAGAGGTTGGGAGAACTACTTTGCACCCCCCCCCCCCTCCTTACATTACTTTCCATTCCTACGTCTGGGCCATTGTGAATGGATGTGTATTAATTTACACTGTGGGCGACGCGACAGTGGATCAGGAGGTAGAGCGGTCGTCTGGTAATAAGATGGTTCCCGGTTAGATTCCTGCTCCTCCTGGCAGTGCAGTCCTTGAGCACTTAACCTCTAACTGCTCCCGATGAGCAGGTTGGCACCTTGCATGGTTGCCTCTGCTGTCTGTGTGTGAATGTGTGAGTGAATGGGTGAATGTGTGGGGCATAAATTGTAAAGCACTTTGGATAAAAGCACCATATAAATGGAGTCCAAATGCAGTCCATTTATTTTATTTAACCTTTATTTAACCAGGCAGGTCAATTAAGAACAAATTATTATTTACAGTGACGGCCTGGTGAGAGGACAAAAGGGCCTACATTTATACCTACCTTACTGATTTCACTGTCTACCCATATACTCTGTATGATAGCATGTACAACTGTGCTGTATATACTGCATATTTACATTTATATATTTATATTTACCGCATATTTGTCTGAATATACCTGCATACCTGCATATAGCCCCTCTATATACTTGCCTGTACACCTGCATATAACCCATAGCTCTGTATGATAGTAATAATGCTGTATATACCATATATATATATATAAATATATATATTTATTCTCACCACATATATACCTATCCTCACCTGTCTGTACTTACCTGTACTTACTTATTACATGATTGAATCTAATCTAATCTAATCTAATCTAATCTAATATAATATAATCTAATCTAATTAGGGATGTCCGATATTATCGGCCTACCGATATTATCGGCCGATATCGGCATTAAAATGTGATATCGGAAAATATCTGTATCGGTTTTCAATTTTTTATTTCTTTTTTTAACATTTTTATAACCTTTATTTACCCAGGCAAGCAAGTAAGAACAAATTCTGATTTTATTTATTTATTGTCAAAAGTATGCATAATGTTGTGTTAATTCCACAACAAGAGATATGTAATGTTAATTACCTGAAATTATTCAGTTTTTTGGGGGGGGGGGGGGGGGGGGGGGGGGGACCCTGCATATATCGGTATCGGTTGATATCGGTTGATATCGGTTGATATCGGTATCGGAAATTAAGAGTTGGACAATATTGGTATATCGGTATCGGTAAAAAAGCCAATATCGAGCATCCCTAAATCTAATCTAATCTAATCTAATCTAATCTAATCTAATCTAATCTAATCTAATCTAAAAGGCTGGGTGACAGTTGCAGGTGTGTGTAAACAACTCTCCAATAAGAATCCTTAAAAGTAGTGAGGGGGCAGTCAATTTGTCCCATTTCCAAAGTCTTTCGCATTTATTTCCAACTGCTGTGTGGATATTATCTCCACTAAAACCATGGTTTCTTTTTATTATTCTTTTTAAATTTTTTTATTTTTTTTTACAGAGGGTGGGAATTGTTCTGTGTGGATAAATGTTAAGTAGTATAAAAAAAAAGAAAAAAGGGAATGGAGGAGTCTTCAAGCATGGGAGGAATTTTTACATTTGGGAGGGAGGATGCAATCAGTTGCATGGGACTGGCGCACGCGGCCTCCCCCGGGGTGACAAATTGAAAGTGTCTCGGTCTAGTTTATAGCCCTGATCAGGTCAAACGAAAAATATTGGAGGTCCGGGTGAGGAGACAGGCCCGCCTGGCGCAGATAAATGGACTGATCATTTCTTATTGAGAAACAATTCCTAAAAGGTAGTTTACTGTGTGACTGGGGAAGCGGCGAGCGGGAGAGCAGAACGCAGCCCAGCGCTCCCCCGCCTGACCCGCCTCCACCGGCGGGATTAAATGGATAGAGAGCGCGCGCGTTTCTGATGGCACTCCTCTGCCGGAGAGACACTCCATTTGTTATGAAGTAGGGGTCCTGATGAAGTGCGGGGAGAGCCTCTTTCTTCTCTCTCTCTCTCTCTCTCTCTCTCTCTCTCTCTCTCTCTCTCTCTCTCTCTCTCTCTCTCTCTCTCTCTCTCTCTCTCTCTCTCTCTCTCTCCGCCCCCCCCCTCCTCCTTTTTTCATCCCTCCTTTTCTCAGGCACTACAAGGCCGGCCTTCAGTCTGCTTCACGTGAAATGGATGGAAGGAGCCGATTGAATTTTACACTCGCCTGGTCATGATTAATGTGTTGGGCGCGGGGGGCTGCCGGCTCGGCAGTGGGGCTCGGCGGCCGCTAGCTGGTGCTCGAGCTCCTCTCCGGCTGGAACCCCCGGGGGCCCGGTGTGTATGGGTGGGGGTGGGTGGCGGTTGGGTGAAGGGGGTATTTTTTGTGGAGGAGACGGGTCCTCGTAGCCCTTTACCCGCCTCTCCTCGTCGTGTTAATAGATAATAGAAAATTTACTTCACGGTCAGTTTCTCTGCGTGTCCCCCCCCCCCCCCCCCCCCTCTCTCTGTGTGTAACTTGGCAGGCCTCTCTGCTGTAAATGTCAGGTTATCACTTAACCCGTTGTTGGTACTGTTGTTGAGAACCAGTACAACGATGTTAATTCGGGTCAGAAGAAGCTTATTGTGGAGTGTTAACGTCAGGAGTGCCATTTCTTTTTAGCTTCAGATCAGTATAGTTTTGATTTGTTGTACCTGTTTTAGTGCTGCACCCTCTCTGAGCACAGCCAACTAACTCTCTGTGTGTTTAGGGGGCGTGACCTTCTGTTCTTTGAAAGGAGACGTCAAGAGAGATGACGTTTATTCTTTCGGGAATTGTTTTGGATATAAAAAAAATAATATTTTCAGAGAAGTTATGTGATGTGGAATGTTTTGAGTGGTTAATGTCCGTCGAGTGTTTCTCACGTGCGTTTTTGCATCACGGTAAATGGCCAAAGTCATCTCATTTGGCGAAAGAACCAGACATACCTATGAAAACCGGCTATAAAATTGACAACCCCCCATATCTACATAACACCTATATTTCAAAGGAGACAGTTTCACAGTGATAAGATAATTGCACATCCCTCTGAATTAGAATATGGGACCCTGACCCAGACGGAGCCGGTCCAGACATCCTTAAAATGTCTGGTGATAAGGGACCATGTTTAATGGTATTAATGGCAATGGAGCAGAGAGTGACAGACTGGATTTACACAAGTGCCTGAGATGAGGGATCAATAAAGAGAGGTGGCTGGGCCAGGCGGGTGAGTCACACTAAGCAGGAATAGCTGGTTTAATTTTGCATAAATAATGTGCAGATGGAGCGAGATGGAGGGGAAGCCAGTCCTCCTGTCACATTGCCTTTCATCATTTATATTCTGTCCCAATATTCAGATGAGATGCCATATCATCATATCTCATACGTCCACAAGAGATTTATATATACTGTATATATATATATATATACACACACACACACACACAGGTATATAATATGTACTGTATATATATATTCAGATTCAGATTATTTTATTGTCACAGCTTTTTTAAATGTACATACATTCAGAAAAATGTGAGAGGCTTGTTTTTCCCGGCTCCTCAACCGTAGTAAATTTGTAAACATAATACACAATGTATATTCTATCTATACTATAACTAACTATAACTAGAACCTATAACTATAAATATAAACTACAACTATGAACTAGATAGGCTATAAACTATAAACTAAACTATAGAACACCAACTGTGCTATGCTAGCTGTATAAATAGCTATAGACGATAAACTAAAACTAAACTAAACTATATAACTAAACATAATACACAACATATATTCTATCCATACAAACATATACATATACTGTGTATAATGTATGTGTAAATAATATTTTCTTTTCATTTAGCTGCTGTTATGATCTAGTTTCCTCCATTCGTCCCCCTCTCCCAATCAGGTTGAATGTGTAAACTGATCAAACATGTGTTGATACGGTTATAAGCCGGATGTGTGTCTCTCTGCTGGAGCCTCCCAGTGCGCGTCGCTCCCCCGGTCCAAACCCCGCTCTGATCATCAGGCCTCCAGCTGATGATGGATGGAGCTGTCTCCTCCCAGGTTGTCACCGCATCTGTTGCACGGTGCTCTCTATATCCCACTCTGTGGACACTTGGCTTACACACACACACACACACACACACACACACACACACACACACACACACGCACACGCACACGCACACGCACACCATTCAATTCAATCAATATCTGAAATGAAGAAGAAGGGAAAAAGAGCCTTTTACTAGTATGCACTCTACTACTACTGTAAGTAATCTACCTTGCCTACAGTATATTACTACCCACTATGCTAATACTATTATGTCTTACTATACTATAGTATTATACTACTATGCACTCAAGACTGTGTAGCACCCACCAAGTTCAACACTGTTTGACGAACAATGTTATTTACCCTTAACTGCCAGAGTTGTACCCGTCCTGCTGACTAAATGTAAATGTAAAAATGTAAAACACATGCATGCCCTGGCTGACTAACCATGGTCTCAACAAACCATATAAAGACATAATGACGGACTGTTGTGAAGCTGTTGTCGTGACGTCATTCAGGTTTTTCGAGACCTAGAACGGAGCACACTTCTTCTTTGGTGGTCATTCACAGGCAACCAGCCTCTCATAGCCCATATCACTGCTCTATCGTCTTGTAGCCTACTTTACTTGATAAAAATGTCATTGTTTTTAGAGCCAGTCTTAAGTATGTACCACACATACTTAATTTGTGAATGGGCTCGTTTGAGATGAGTCAGATCTACGCCGTTTAGTTCACCACTTTGCTAAGGACCCTGAAATGAAGAGACTTCGATCTTAATATTTAACATAATATTATTTCAAGAGAAACCTCATGGACTGAATAAAATGTAATGGGGAGGTCATTTGAAGAATTGGTACTTGGAGAGGACATTCACACCAATTGTTAGTATTTCTAGTCATTCTCTTATATCCCTCTTGTAAACCTGCAAAATACTATAAATTATTACCAGTGGCCTAGCATTTTTAATTGTGAATTGATCTATAATTGCAATATAGCCTAATTCTGAATGTGATGTCTGCTGTTGCTGGAACTATGAGCTCTTCGACGTAACCATTTCACTACCACACTACAGAAGGTTAACCTTTCACTACCACACACACTACAGACGGTTAACCCTTTCACTGCCACGCTTATATACATCCTTATACCATCCTCTGCCAGCTCTATTTGTCTATGGAGAAGTTCCCCTTCGTTGCAGGGCTATAACTTTTTAAATTGTATTGCTAAATTGACATTACTATGGCCCATTCAACGTCAATTATCTATCGTTCAGGATGTAGGAACGTTATACTTTTTCATTCACATATTCATACTAAAATACGGTCTAAAGTATAAATATGTTTTTATCGTTTTCTGCAGCATTTTGCAGAACGTGATTTATAGCCCTAAATGCATTATATTGATGATCAAATACAGTTTGATAACGATCGGTGCCAGATAAAAAATGTCAAATGGACGTGCTTCTAGAAGTTACTACTTATCATCTGATGTTGACCGGATGGGGGGGGGGGTCGTTTATAATTCCGTGGCCAACGTTAGATGATTCATGTAGTGTGGGTGATATGATCATTAGAGCAGTTTGTATCGAACACGGTAAAAATAAACGCTGAAACTTACCCCAGTCTCCTCGGGCCATTGGGCGATGAGCGTGGAGCAAAAAGATTCCTATTATGGGATGTTGAAATATGCGATCCATCTCCAGGTTGTATAATAGTATATACGTCCAAATCATGTTGTTTATCGAGTTATTGGTAACGGATCGCTATCTATTGTGTCGAGCTCGAGTCCGGGGACCTATAGCGAGTGGTCGGACCGAATTTGGATGAGCACCAGTTTCCGGTTTCCGGTTTGGGCGATCCGCCGATCGGCCACCAGATGGCGCTCTTGAACCGTTGGAGAGTTGAGAGGGGATCAACAGTAGATCTCAAGTCTCCGCGGGAGAAATATGATTGCGATCACAGATTTTTGAAATATTGATCTCAATGACGTGTTACGGCGTCATTGGCAGATTAAGCATGGCGGGGAATGACGAGTTACGGCGTCCTTGGCGATTAAAGGGTTAACCTTTCACTACCACACTACAGACGGTTAACCGTCTGTCGTTTGGCAGTGAAAGGGTTAACCTTCTGTATTGTCGCAGTGAAAGGGTTAACCCTTTGGTAGTGTGGTAGTGAAATGGTTAAGGCTTGCTTCGCATGCAGACTGCAGCACTGCAGCACTATTTCCGGAGGCGAGTCGAAAGTCAACTCAAGAAATGAGCCTAATAACTTTTCGAGACTGTCATCATTCAAGGTAATCATTCTACTGCTTGGCAACAAACTCATTTCTGACTTCTGATTGCCTGAACCAGCCGCCTAAAAGCCTCCACCAGTAACATTTCAATTATTTTCATTGCTAAAAGCTACAGCTGTCTCTGTCATTTCTTTGGTGGCACTGTGAAGCAAATCATCATTTTGGCTTAAACCTTAATTAAGCGGCTGTTCATCAAGCTAGCTACTGTTGGCAAGCCCAGTTGTAGCTAATGCTACATTCTATCAAGGCGATCACAACAGAACGTCATGAAGATTGTTGCCAAGCAAAAAAAAGAAAGGCAACAGACATCTCCAGCGATGATGACGTATCTCCAAAAGTTGTACCTACTAACTGCCCAACTGAATCAGTCTCCTCCGGGTATCCCCCGGTTTCCTCCCACGCCATAAAGTCATGCATGGTACATATATATTGCGGCTGGAGTTGGTCCCCGGGGCGCTGCCCAACTAGTTCCTAACTAGTTCCTAACTGGTTGGGATGGTTTAAATGCAGAGGCTGGTAAATGTAAAATGTGCTTGATAAATAAACATATTCTATTCTATTCTAACTGATATAATAACATATTAACACTCCTTTTTGTATCATTGTGTACACAGTTCTCTCCACTGTTTGACTGTGTACCTTCCCAGCTTGACACCAGTGCAAAAATAACTTGTGGGAAACTCTCCAAACCATCCCAAGTGTCATTTGTTGTACACTGATATTCCTTCGTCACCTTATAGGTGAACCTTTCTGCGTCCAGCCACAGTATATAAACCTTCCCATTTGATTTGGTAGAAACGAGTGCCATGCCATGTCACAAACTCTAGATGATTGCTACTGAACCCATAACAACAGCTGTTTCACTCTGATAGTATTTCACCAACTCATTAAAAGAGATGGCCAAGGCACAAAATGGCTCCCTTCTGACGTGCTTGACTGACTGAAGGCCCTAATGTTAACAGAATGGGTGTCTATGATTTGTAAAATGGCCGGTGGGGCCTACCTCTCTTTAAGGTGGGGGTGGGTGGGGGGGCGCTGAAGGGATTGACGGAGGGAGAAAGAGGAGGGAGAGATAACTGGAGATAAAAACAATGGGAGAGTGACGAAGCGAGGGATGGCGGAATGAGGGAGAAATCAATAGGAAATCAGCGTTTGGGGAGGGCCTGCCGTTTATCAGGTGACACGGTTAAACAGCGTTAAGGCACTAAAAGTGAGAAAAATACGGGCCATCCCCACGCCGGTATTGATCACAGCGGAATGGGGCGGCAGAAGGCCGAAGCCACTAATAAAATAAGACATATCTGAGTGGGAATCAGCCAGGGATCGATGGGCACAGTGATGAAGGCCAAAAACATCTTCACTGGGATTTAAGCCTGTTCCGCTGACCTGTGGCCTCCCTCGTACACCTCAGACTGCCGGGCAGGAGAGGGGAGGGTTGGGGTGCTGGAGGATGGTACAGTAGTTTGTTACTGAAGATGCAGGGCAGGATGGTAGTTTGTTACTGAAGATGCAGGGCAGGGTGGAAGTTTGTTACTAGATGCAGGGTAGGAGGGCTGCTGGAGGATGGTAGTTTGTTTCTGAAGGTGCAGGGCAGGATGGTAGTTTGTTACTGAAGATGCAGGGCAGGATGGTAGTTTGTTACTGAAGATGCAGGGCAGGATGGTAGTTTGTTACTGAAGATGCAGGGCAGGATGGTAGTTTGTTACTGAAGATGCCGGGTAGGATGGTAGTTTGTTACTGAAGATGCAGGGTAGGATGGTAGTTTGTTACAGAAGATGCAGGGTAGGAGGGCTGCTGGATGATGGTAGATGGTAGTTTGTTACTAGATGCAGGGTAGGATAGTTGCTGGAGGATCGTAGTTTTTATTATCCTCCCTCACTATAAAATATAGAGCATGCCCCCTCTGCTTCACTTCATTATTAACTCATTCAGCGGCAGTCACGAGTAAAGTCGGGTTAACTCGCCAACCGTTCAGCGCCAATCACGAGTATAGTCAGGTTTTAATCGTTATCTATTTTATTAGCTATATGTCCATTCATTTTTCATCCATCCAGCCTGATGTTATCATTGGGAATGGGTCTGGGCTCACAAAAGGGCAAATACCGATCTGAGCCGTGCGGGCGGTGTTTAAATACTCCGGCAGGACTAGCGTTTACAACGTTACATCTGCGATTACTAAGAATCACCAAAACTGTACTCATATTCAAAACGGAATAAAACGGAAATGTACGGAGGAAAAAACAATCTGTTTTGTGCATGTTGACTGGAAGCAACTCACTGACAATCGACGGGGGTGTATTAGACCCATAGCTATAATATAAGATATATTTTAAGCACTCGCAAATCTCGCAGTCTCCCCATTGATTAAAGCGATGGCGTTCTAGCGCCCCCTGGCTCATTAAGCGATGGCGCTGAATGAGTTAACCTCTCTTACGATAAAATACAGAGCATATCTCTCCCTCTGCTTCACTTCATTATTATCCTCACTATAAAATATAGAGCATATCTCCCTCTGTTTCACTTCATTATTATCCTCCCTCACTATAAAATATAGAGCATATCTCTCCCTCTGCTTCACTTCCATGCTGTGATGGTGTTGAATGGTTCATCTCAAAATGCCCCCCCCCCCCCCCCCCTGTCACAAAGATAAAAAACAGGACAATTACTTATTGTGACCATTTAACATCTGTCAATGATCCTTTAATGAGAGAAGTGAGCCGTAGGGAGGGCGGGGTTTAGAATGTGCTCGGTTCTGACTTCCGTGGCATCAGGACTACGGATGATGCTGGTGTCTGATACCAGGCTAAAATAGGGCACTGGAGAACTTCTCCCGATACTACAATCCGATGCCAAGAAACATGTAACATGCTAGAATCAAAGCAAAGTCACTTGTCTTGCTGCATTTTTAACACATATGACATTCTCTAGAAATACATAATTTTTGGGATAAGGCCCCTGGGAACTGGTATCGGCAGTGAAGCGGCGGTATCGGCAGTGACGCGGTGGTATCGGCAGTTTCTCTCTGTTTCCCCCCTCTCTGTCTCTATTTATTGCGTGCCAGATGCTACGGGATGGACTCTGGAACGGACATACTGTACCATCAGACGTGCTAACAGAGGAGCGGAGAGCCGCTATCCCACGGGACGCTCATTCCAGTAAATTGAAAAACGCGTCCATTGTTTCTGCGTGTCATTAGTTCTGCATAAACAGGTGTCAATGGACTGTGTGTCCCCGCAGTGTGTGTGTATGAGGACATTAGGTTTCCCTCTGTTTCTCTCTCTTTGCAAAACATCCTCATGTATGTCATGGCGGTGTGGGCCGGCCTCTGTGTTTCTTGGAAGGCCCTCGTCGGACCCTAAATCTCTCAGAGAGTGTGTGATGCACAGGAATCACCGTGAAGTTTCCTGTGTGGAGTGGCGTACCCACTAACTAGCGCACAGAGGCCGTGGCGCGGGGACGGTGGAGGGCATGTTGTTTTAAAGCCGTGGAGGGGCACTTTTGGGGCGGGGGGGGGGGGGGGGGGCAGGCGGCCGTTCGGAGGTCAGGCGCGGGTCAGGGTTTCTTTTTCCGTCACACCGTGAGCCTCTCGTGTTTTATCTTCGTTAAAGTCCAGTAATCTGGATCCCTTGGACGGAAAGAGGAAGTCAGAGAGAGGAACGGAGGTCAGAGAGTAGAGAGAACTAATGATGTAACGACTAGGGTTGGGTACCGTTCACATTCATTTGAACCGATACCGGTACCAATACCAGGTCCTGGAATTCAGTATCGGTACCCAACGGTACCTTTTTCGGTACTTACAAGATACAAGATACTTTAATGCCACACAACGATGGTGGTGGTAATTGATTTCGGTACAGATGTTGAGCACTGGTTATATCAAAACACATGAAACAGACATCAAACATCAAAAACGTCAAAAACATATATACATAAAAACATATAGGACAGTCACGGTAACAGTGTCGGTCGGTGACAGATGCTTGCCCGTTTGTGCAAAGGGGGGCGGGCCAGGGTGTTCAGTGTTCGGACTGCTGTGGGGAAAAAACTGTTTGTGAAACGTGTGTGTCTGGTTAGGATGGACCTGTAGCGACCTGAGGGCATGTGCTGGAATAAGTGGTGTGCTGGGTGAGAGGGGTCGTTGACTATTTTAACAGAGCGGGTGACTGTGCGTGAGGTGTAGATGGAGTCCAGAGAGGGGAGGGGACAGCCAATTATTTTGGAGGCTGTCTTGATGATGCGTTGGAGTTTGTGTTTAGTGTGTTTGTCCGTGGAACCGTACCAGACTGTGATGGATAAGGTGAGGATACTTTGGATTATGGCAGGATTATGAAACTTAACCCTTTCATTACCACACTACATACGGTTAACCGTGGTAGTGAAAGGGTTAACTCTGTAAAGAAGAAAGTCCAAACTCCATTATCTGGCCATCCTCAATAAATATCATCAAACTCCTCTGACCTCGTCTGGTCTTTCTAAAGACCCAAGAGACGGGACAGTAATATACTGTATATATAATATTTGTGGAAATGTCTCCCTCTTGTCTAGTAATATTACACTCGTGAGATACGTGTGAACCGGTTCTCGGTAGTACCGATGTAATTCCATAGTCCCCTATTGAGGACCAAGGCTCTCTTCTTCCCTTTAGATAAGAAATGCCTTTATTGATCTGGCATGGCTCTAATGAACATTGAAGGGGAACTCTGCACTCATTTTTAAGAATTCATTAGTGAACAAATGCAAAAATGAGGTAGAAGAGGTATTCAAAAATATATTTGACTTTATTGTGAATACATTTGTGAATGCCTCTTCCACCTAATTTCTTTGAGTTCGGTACCCGACCCTAGTAACGACCAGCGTCCCCAGCAGCCAAGGGACAGTGTTTTCTCTCCTCCCTCTGCTTCCACACATGCTTATCTCCTCCTCTCGCCGCAGTAAAGTTGAACAAGTGCTACAAGTGCCGGGCGATCGGGGAGAGAGAGAGAGCGCTAGTGTGACAAATAGCAGCAGATCATGCAGAAAATGTGCGACGCTAAACATCACTTACTGCACATGGCAGGAAATGGTGTGGTTGTGCAGTGTTTGCTGTCCAAGGAGTTTCTGGTGGGAACCGTGAAAAAAATAACAGAGGGTCCTTCTCACAGCTGGGGACTTGACATTGAATACATGCCTTAATTTTCACAGTTTAGGAAAAAAAAATTATGTTGAGGAGGGCAGAAATTCTTGCTGTGGTTTTGAGTTTCTTTTGATGTGTCCTGATGACGATTATGAAATCCAATAAAAACTAATTAGGAAATTAGGTTCGAAATCAATAAGGTTTGCTCTGATGGAGCATGAGCATACCATGTGTGTGTGTGTGTGTGTGTGTGTGTGTGTGTGTGTGTGTGTGTGTGTGTGTGTGCGTGTGTGTGAGAGTCAGGCGGTCAGCTCCTCGTCAACCACCCCACCTCCCCCACCCAGGGAGAGAGGTGTATGGCCAAAAGAATCGTTACTGATACTCCTCTGTGGATTCTTCCCTCATATAACAGTAATTTATATTTTGTTGACTGCCAGTTCCTCTGGCCGTGCGTAATCTGATTCGATGGTTTTCTCCTTTTCGCTAATTCCGCCCCTATAACGTTACGGCTAATGTACCCTGAAACCTCTCGATTGCTCCGGCTTCACTTTACCTGCTTAATATATTTATTTAGAGTCGGTTTGACCGCCGCAGGAAAACAAGTGACGGACCGGCGTTTGTCATGAGACTTCTGTCTGGCTCCGGAGCTGAACGATGATTAGCTAGACTCTGTAAATTACTATGAATTATTAACCTTTGTTTTATTGTATTGTTTTATTACATTGGCACGTTGACAAAGGTTAAGCTGGGATGCCGTGCACACGTTAGATATTTAAGATTATGTGATGCACTTTTTACACAAAGCATCGTACGGTCATGTGAGTTTAATTACTGGTATGTGTGTTCCCAGTTAGAATCATACCTAAGCTCTTGCCAGTGTTGGTGTCCTGCCAGGGCTGTACAGAGCTAATGTTTAGTAGCATGATGGCTGCTAACATCCTAAAACTAAAGGTTCTATCTAGAAAATCGACAAAAGGGAGCAAATATGCGACTCGAGATTTAAAGTAGGGATGGGAATTTTCGATCATTTTCACAGACCACGCTCCTCAATTTCTCAAAATCTTTCAATGTCGGAGTAGTTGAGGTTAAGAATACGTTTTAGAGCTCTTTATGCTCCCATAAGATAAGATAAGATATTCCTTTATTGATCCCCTTGTGGAAATTCTGGCGTCATAGCGGGAGGGGAGGGGAGATACAGGTATGGGCAGGGTAATAGTAGAAAATAGTAAATTTAGGCAATGAATGAGTCTCACTTATTCTCTTATTCTCACGTATGCTTGCTCCGAGCTGTGGACCTTTACACCTTATGTTTATGACTAGCCTATATTTTCAGACACATTATTATATTATATTACATTACATTACATTATTATACTCATTATATGCCTTCTCACTTTGACCTTACTGCCCCAATGAGGGTCTGGGGAAGCGGTCGACCCAGACTGGACCAGAATACAAGCGGGCTCCATTAGGGAGCAGGGTCATGGGTTGTGTTGTGTTTTGGGTGATGGAGGTGTGAGGCTCGGAGGAAGGTTAAAGCCGGGGGTCCGCAGGATAATAAATGAGTTGCCAGGCCAGGAGGATAGTAGGGTGTGCGTTGGACAGTCTCTCTCTCTCCCTCCCTCGCCCCTGCTCGCCGCCCACCGGTCGGTATGGAAACGGGGCCTTATTTAGCGGCCGGACCCGTCCGTGTCCGTGGACGGCCATTTGTCCTTGTCTAATTACGGCTGCTGGCTGCTTCTGCCCGCGTGCACATGACTAATGGAGCGGCCGAGGGTTGGGGAGGGTGGGGGGCGAGGGGGTGCGGCGGCGGCGGAGGGGGGGGGGAGGAGGCAGTGGACGAGCAGGCCGGCCGCTGGTGATTTGTGGACCAGGCACTCTGTCACTGCCCTGGAACCATTTGTCTTCAAGAGGACTCTGGAAGAAGAGGGGTGGGGGCGGCGGTGGTGGTGGGGGCGGCAGCGGTGGTGGTGGGGGCGGCAGCGGTGGTGGGGCTCCGGGGCAGAAAATGGTTTAGAATGACTTCCATTTTCCAGCACTTTCATCCTCGGCCACGACGGCGAGCTGGGTTTTGCCAGGGATGGGGAAGGAATGGGGGGCGGCTGATGCGACGTAAGATATGACGGGGAACCTGGCGGCTCGACGCTGCTATTTCTTTTTTGTGGGCGGGGGTGGCGGCTTGACGGCCACCCTCCCTCTCCCCCGAGAGCCTTATCTGTTGTCTCCCTGTCATGTGGCGAGTGGCGAGGCGCTGTACGTCCAGCGCTCCTCTGTCCGGACAACAACTGGAAGACCGTGTTTATCTCTCTAGTCCCAGACAGAACCCATGTATCACCCCGCCGCTTACAAAGACTTCGGGGGCCGCTTGCCGCCGTCGCGCCTCGCTGTTTGAATTCTGCCCGGGCGCGTGCATCATCACTCATTGAAACACGTGTTCACAGGGAACCGTACTCATTGGTGATATATTTGAGCAACACAGGGGCGTGTACCACGATTGATTAAACGGATTAAATGAACAGTGTGTGTTTTATACCGTCTCTCTCTCCCCAGTCCTCCCGGTGTCTCCCTCCAGCCGCGGTCAGTCTGGTGAAGCCAGCTGCGTCCTACTCTGCCTGGGGTCCTGATGGAGCTTCCCTCCCAGCAGAGCTCTCTCTGGGACCTCAGCGGCGGGGCAGGATCCGCTAACTCCGTATTGATTTTACACAGTTTTTTTTTATCTGCCCCCCTTTGCTCTTTTCTCCGGGCCTTTTTAAGTAAATAAACACCAGATTTGTCATGTTTGTCCAGGAAGAGGAGGGGGGGGGGGGAGAGAGAGAGAGAGGCCAGGCCCTGGCCCGGGACTGGGTCAGCCATGATTCATTCTGCCATCTCACGGATGGAGGGGTTTGGAAGGAGGATTGTTGAGGGGTGCCCGCGGAGCCTCTCTCTGACCCCCCCCGCCCTCCCCCCTCGCTCCCCCCCTCCCCCCTAACGCTCCTGGGCAGCCCCGGTCCTAAATCACCGGCTGTCAGCGTGTTGGCAGAACAATGGCGCCGTGGCTCCTGCTCCGGCTCCAGCCGACTGGACGCGGTTTCCTCCGTCGTTAGTGTTGAGCTAGCGGCCTCTCTGGCCCTCGGTGGCCCCTGAGCCCCGTGGGGCCCTAGGGGGACGCAGGGTAAGGCTCAGCCTGTCCGCCTGATGGGTTGCTGGACCACTGGACTGTGGGGGGGGGGGGGTTATGTGGGAGATGGGACTGGCCCACTGTGGCAGACCCACGGATATTATAGGATAACACTCTGCCCCCTTCGTATGCATACAAGCGAATAATGGAATTCTGGCCGCGAGACGTGATTCAGGCTGTGACAGCGTTATGCAATTTGAAGATAAATATAGTGGAATATGTAATGTGTCTTGTGACATATATTCAGTACGGCACAGAGGTCAAATTGATTGCACGCAAAATGTATTCCAAATGTTACTCACAGCATTACATAAGAGTATGTAAATGAGTCATTCGGTTGATCAGCCCCTCATTCAACCCTCTCTCTCCTTCACTCTTTCCCCTTCATCCCTTCCTCGCTCGCCCCTTATTTTTCTCCGTTCAGCCCCCACCCTCCCTTTTATTTTTTACTGTTTAAAGTCAAGAGTCCGAGGTCAATCTATCAAATCTCCTAACTGAAGGCGGATCAATATGTCAGCAGCCCAACACTCCCCCAGCTGTTATGATGATGTTCCCGGGCCGTGGGCTCTGCCTCTGCTCGCCGTTACCATTGCTACAGAGCACTGAGCAGGGGATCGAACCCGCGCTGTCAGGAGGCCTGACGGAAGCCATGAATCATTATTACTGGAGCTGCTGTTTGTGCCTCTCGTGTGTGTATGTGTGTGTGTGTGTTGTGTGTGTGTGTGTGTGTGTGTGTGTGTGTGTGTGTGTGTGTGTGTGTGTGTGTGTGTGCCTGACACGTGTGAGCCATGGACCACTCACACACAGAGGATCCATGTAAAGAGCTCACCGGTCTTCCTACACCCATCGGGACGAAGCCATATCCACACGCACACAGACACGCACGCAGATGCACGCTCACACACACACACACACGTGCGTGCACGAGGACACGTGCGTCTCATTCAATTAAGTGTCGATAGGTATTTGACCCACCAGCTCCGGGAACCTGATCCAGCCCACCCACCGCCACCTTACTCGTTATGCCCAGAGTGAGCTCAGTCCAGTGGGCTTGGAGAGGCTCTTGTTACCCCCCCTAATCTCATTGGAGCGCTTTAGCCGTGGCCAGCGGATGCCCGTGTGTCCGACAAACAGCCCAGACGCTGATAGCGGCGTGGCCCGTGACTGGTGTTTATGGTTTGTTTGTGTGTGTGTGTGTATGTGTGTGTATCTGTGTGTGTATGCGCTTGCACACACACACACACACACACAAACACACACACTAAACAATAACTATATAGATCTGTGTTACCGAATAGTGAGAGCAAAACTGGGGTGTGTGATGTTGAAGAATGGTTTGTGTATGTGAGTTTGTGTGTGTGTGTGTGTGTGTGTGTGTGTGTGTGTGTGTGTGTGTGTGTGTGTGTGTGTGTGTGTGTGCACAAATAGTGTGTTTGTGTGTGAGGCTAATATTCTAGTTTACAGGATGCAATTTCCCCTTAATATACCCGTCCTAATGTAATTTGGCGTCTGTGGAGTGTCCGCGCGCCGGGCTCGGCTGGTGTGTGTTTCTGCTGACTGCTCCTGTTTTGTGTTTATATGGATGAGCGGGTCTCTGGGAGAGTATTATACATCCTTTTCAGCGTTTAAAGATTATGTGCGTAGCGGCGGCAGAGGCATTAGACAAACAAGGAAATATGTCTTTGATTAAAATATCTTTTATCTCTTTATTGATTAAAAGGCCTAGTTTGGTAATAGAATGTCTCTGCCCCTCCCCCGCCGGGCCCCGCCGCCGCCTGTTGTCTATACTGAAGCGGGTGTAATGGAGAGGGGAGGACTTAAGGGCAACGAACGCTGCTTAGGTTGAACACTGAGACGTTATCAAGTTGACAGGAGTAGTAGTAGCTGATTAGCAGTAATTACAACTAGGGATGTTCGATATTGGCTTTTTTACCGATATCCGATATACCGATATTGTCCAACTCTTAATTTCCGATACTGATATCAACCGATACCGATATATGCAGGGTCCCCCCCCCCCCCCCCCCCCCCAAACATTTAATAATTTCAGGTAATTAACATTACATATCTCTTGTCGTGGAATTAACACAACATTATGCATACTTTTGACAATAAATAAAATAAGAATTTGTTCTTACTTGCTTGCCTGGGTAAATAAAGGTTAAATAAATGAAAAAAAAAAAAAAAAAAAGTTTTTAAACCGATACCGATAATTTCCGATATTACATTTTAATGCCAATATTGGCCGATAATATCGGTAGGCCGATAATATCGGACATCCCTAATTACAACCCTTATTAGAACATTATTTTATTAACAGCTCTATAACATTGTATTGCAAAGTTAAAGATCCTCCTCCACGTGTGTTTTTAACACTTACACTAAAGATTTGTATATTGAATAACAATTAGTTTGGTCTGGTTTTATTCCTCTGAATGTCAATAAACTACAAAAAATTTCTTTGAGAATGTAAGGATCTGGGCGGCTAGGTGGTGCAGTGGGCAAGGCGCTCACCACCAATGCAGGAGACGCTGGGTTCGAGCCCAGCTCTCCGCATTGCATTCAGCTTTGCTGGTCGTTCATACTAATACATTTGGCAGTATTAGGGGGTGGGAAGCTGATGGGTGGGGATCGGACGTTGTGGACAGCAACTCCTACAGGTCGGTTGGTGCGCCTGCGCAGTAGAATCGGGAAGCGACGGGGGCGGCGTCCCTCCATCGTCCACATTACAGCCGGCTTGTGGGAGGCATGGCCAAACAGCGTTCGAGACAGGGGAGGGTAGAATTGGACGATACGAAATTGGGATGGGAGAAAAATAGAAAATGGGAGAAAAGGTAGATAAAAAAAGAGAAAGTAAGGATCTATGAACGGCCCCTTCCCCCCGCACGTCTTCCCCCTAACATTTCTCCCATCATGTCTTCCTCCCTCACGTCTTCCTCCATCATGTCTCTCCCATCACTTCTTCCTCCCTCATGTCTTCCTCCCTCATGTCTTCCTCCATCACGTCTTCTCCCCTCATGTCTTCCTCCATCATGTCTTCTCCCCTCATGTCTTCCTCCCTCACATCTCCCCTCATGTCTTCCTCCCTCACGTCTCCCCTCATGTCTTCCTCCATCACGTCTCTCCCTTCATGTCTTCCTCCATCATGTCTTCTCCCCTCATGTCTTCCTCCCTCACTTCTCTCCCCTCACGTCTTCTCCCCTCATGTCTTCCTCCCTCATGTCTTCCTCCCTCACGTCTCTCCCCTCATGTCTCCCCTCATGTCTTCCTCCCTCACTTCTTCCTCTCTCATGTCTTCCTCCCTCACGTCTTCTCCCCTCATGTCTTCCTCCCTCATGTCTCTCCCCTCATGTCTTCCTCCCTCACGTCTCTCCCCTCATGTCTTCCTCTCTCACGTCTCTCCCCTCATGTCTCCCCTCATGTCTTCCTCCCTCACTTCTTCCTCCCTCACTTCTTCTCCCCTCATGTCTTCCTCCCTCATGTCTCTCCCCTCATGTCTTCCTCCCTCATGTCTCTCCCCTCATGTCTCCCCTCATGTCTTCCTCCCTCACTTCTTCCTCTCTCATGTCTTCCTCCCTCACGTCTTCTCCCCTCATGTCTTCCTCCCTCATGTCTCTCCCCTCATGTCTTCCTCCCTCACGTCTCTCCCCTCATGTCTCCCCTCATGTCTTCCTCCCTCACTTCTTCCTCTCTCATGTCTTCCTCCCTCACGTATCTCCCCTCATGTCTCCCCTCATGTCTTCCTCCCTCACTTCTTCCTCTCTCATGTCTTCCTCCCTCACGTATCTCCCCTCATGTCTCCCCTCATGTCTTCCTCCCTCACTTCTTCCTCCCTCATGTCTTCCTTCCTCACTTCTTCCTCCCTCACGTCTTCCTCCCTCATGTCTTCCTCCCTCATGTCTTCCTCCCTCACGTCCTCCTCCCTCATGTCTTCTCCTCTCACGTTTCTCCCCTCATGTCTTCCTCCCTCACTTCTTCCTCCCTCGTGTCTTCCTCTCTCACGTCTTCCTCCCTCACGTCTTCCTCCCTCACTTCTTCCTCCCTCGTGTCTTCCTCTCTCACGTCTTCCTCCCTCACGTCTTCCTCCCTCACGTCCTCCTCCCTCATGTCTTCTCCTCTCACGTTTCTCCCCTCATGTCTTCCTCCCTCATGTCTCTCCCCTCATAATAATAATAATGAATAATTACTTGCATTTATATAGCGCTTTTCTAGACACTTAAAGCGCTTTACAATGTAGGGTGGAAATTGCCTCCTTCACCACCACTGGTAGCACCCAACCTTGGGCTATGCAGGCTCAATGGCTACCATACACTGGCACCTGGCACACATCACACATGTCTTCCTCCCCCATGTCTTCCTCCCTCACATCTCTCCCCTCATGTCTCTCCCCTCATGTCTTCCTCCCTCATGTCTTCCTCCCTCACTTCTCTCCCCATCACGTCTTCCTCCCTCACGTCTTCCTCCCTCATGTCTTCCTCCCTCACGTCTCTCCCCTCATGTCTTCCTCCCTCACGTCTCCCCTCATGTCTTCCTCCCTCATGTCTCTCCCCTCATGTCTTCTCCCCTCATGTCTTCCTCCCTCATGTCTCTCCCCTCACGTCTTCCTCCCTCACATCTCCCCTCATGTCTTCCTCCCTCATGTCTCTTCCCTCACGTCTTCCTCCCTCACATCTCCCCTCATGTCTTCCTCCCTCATGTCTCTTCCCTCACGTCTCTCCCCTCATGTCTTCCTCCCTCACGTCTCCCCTCATGTCTTCCTCCCTCATGTCTCTCCCCTCATGTCTTCCTCCCTCACATCTCTCCCCTTACGTCTTCCTCCCTCACATCTCTCCCATCATGTCTTCCTCCCTCACGTCTTCCTCCCTCGTGTCTTCCTCCATCACGTCTTCCTCCCTCATGTCTTCCTCCCTCATGTCTTCCTCCATCATGTCTTCTCCCCTCATGTCTTCCTCCCTCATGTCTTCTCCCCTCATGTCTTCCTCCCTCACATCTCCCCTCATGTCTTCCTCCATCACGTCTTCTCCCCTCATGTCTTCCTCCATCATGTCTTCCTCCCTCACGTCTTCCTCCCTCGTGTCTTCCTCCATCATGTCTTCTCCCCTCATGTCTTCCTCCATCACGTCTTCCTCCCTCATGTCTTCCTCCATCATGTCTCTCCCCTCATGTCTTCCTCCATCATGTCTTCTCCCCTCATGTCTTCCTCCATCACGTCTTCCTCCCTCACGTCTCCCCTCATGTCTTCCTCCCTCATGTCTTCCTCCCTCACGTCTCCCCTCATGTCTTCCTCCCTCATGTCTTCCTCCCTCACATCTCTCCCCTCATGTCTTCCTCCCTCACATCTCTCCCCTCATGTCTTCCTCCCTCATGTCTTCCTCCCTCATGTCTCTCCCCTCACGTCTTCCTCCCTCACATCTCTCCCATCATGTCTTCCTCCCTCACGTCTTCCTCCCTCGTGTCTTCCTCCCTCATGTCTTCCTCCATCATGTCTTCCTCCCTCACGTCTTCCTCCCTCATGTCTCTCCCCTCACGTCTTCTCCCCTCATGTCTTCCTCCATCATGTCTTCCTCCCTCACGTCTTCCTCCCTCGTGTCTTCCTCCATCACGTCTTCTCCCCTCATGTCTTCCTCCATCATGTCTTCTCCCCTCATGTCTTCCTCCATCATGTCTTCTCCCCTCCTGTCTTCCTCCCTCACTTCTCTCCCCTCATGTCTTCCTCCCTCACGTCTCTCCCCTCATGTTTCCCCTCATGTCTTCCTCCCTCACTTCTTCCTCCCTCATGTCTCTCCCCTTATGTCCTCCTCCCTCACGTCTTCCTCCGTCACGTCTTCCTCCCTCATGTCTTCCTCCCTCACGTCTTCCTCCGTCACGTCTTCCTCCCTCACGTCTTCCTCCCTCATGTCTTCCTCCCTCATGTCTTCCTCCGTCACGTCTTCCTCCCTCACGTCCTCCTCCCTCATGTCTTCTCTTCTCACGTTTCTCCCCTCATGTCTTCCTCCCTCATGTCTCTCCCCTCATAATAATAATAATGAATAATTACTTGCATTTATATAGCGCTTTTCTAGACACTTAAAGCGCTTTACAATGTAGGGTGGAAATTGCCTCCTTCACCACCACTGGTAGCACCCAACCTTGGGCTACGCAGGCTCAATGGCTACCATACACTGGCACCTGGCACACATCACACATGTCTTCCTCCCCCATGTCTTCCTCCCTCACATCTCTCCCCTCATGTCTCTCCCCTCATGTCTTCCTCCCTCATGTCTTCCTCCCTCACATCTCTCCCCATCACGTCTTCCTCCCTCACGTCTTCCTCCCTCATGTCTTCCTCCCTCACATCTCTCCCCTCATGTCTCTCCCCTCATGTCTTCCTCCCTCATGTCTTCCTCCCTCACTTCTCTCCCCTCACGTCTTCCTCCCTCATGTCTTCCTCCCTCATGTCTCTCCCCTCATGTCTTCCTCCCTCACGTCTCTCCCCTCACGTCTCTCCCCTCATGTCTTCCTCCCTCACGTCTCCCCTCATGTCTTCCTCCCTCACGTCTATCCCCTTACGTCTTCCTCCCTCACGTCTCTCCCCTTACATCTTCCTCCCTCCCGTCTCTCCCCTCATGTCTCTCCCCTCATGTCTTCCTCCCTCATGTCTCTCCCCTCATGTCTCTCCCCTCATGTCTTCCTCCCTCACGTCTCTCCCCTCATGTCTTCCTCCCTCACGTCTCTCCCCTCATGTCTTCTTCCCTCACGTCTCTCCCCTCATGTCTTCCTCCCTCACATCTCTCCCCTCATGTCTTCCTCCCTCACGTCTTCCTCCCTCACGTCTCTCCCCTCATGTCTTCCTCCCTCACGTCTCTCCCCTCATGTCTTCCTCCCTCACGTCTCCCCTCATGTCTTCTTCCCTCATGTCTCTCCCCTCATGTCTTCCTCCCTCACGTCTTCCTCCCTCACGTCTCTCCCCTCATGTCTCCCCTCATGTCTTCCTCCCTCACTTCTTCCTCTCTCATGTCTTCCTCCCTCACGTCTTCTCCCCTCATGTCTTCCTCCCTCATGTCTCTCCCCTCATGTCTTCCTCCCTCACGTCTCTCCCCTCATGTCTTCCTCTCTCACGTCTCTCCCCTCATGTCTCCCCTCATGTCTTCCTCCCTCACTTCTTCCTCCCTCACTTCTTCTCCCCTCATGTCTTCCTCCCTCATGTCTCTCCCCTCATGTCTTCCTCCCTCATGTCTCTCCCCTCATGTCTCCCCTCATGTCTTCCTCCCTCACTTCTTCCTCTCTCATGTCTTCCTCCCTCACGTCTTCTCCCCTCATGTCTTCCTCCCTCACGTCTCTCCCCTCATGTCTCCCCTCATGTCTTCCTCCCTCACTTCTTCCTCTCTCATGTCTTCCTCCCTCACGTATCTCCCCTCATGTCTCCCCTCATGTCTTCCTCCCTCACTTCTTCCTCTCTCATGTCTTCCTCCCTCACGTATCTCCCCTCATGTCTCCCCTCATGTCTTCCTCCCTCACTTCTTCCTCCCTCATGTCTTCCTTCCTCACTTCTTCCTCCCTCACGTCTTCCTCCCTCATGTCTTCCTCCCTCATGTCTTCCTCCCTCACGTCCTCCTCCCTCATGTCTTCTCCTCTCACGTTTCTCCCCTCATGTCTTCCTCCCTCACTTCTTCCTCCCTCGTGTCTTCCTCTCTCACGTCTTCCTCCCTCACGTCTTCCTCCCTCACTTCTTCCTCCCTCGTGTCTTCCTCTCTCACGTCTTCCTCCCTCACGTCTTCCTCCCTCACGTCCTCCTCCCTCATGTCTTCTCCTCTCACGTTTCTCCCCTCATGTCTTCCTCCCTCATGTCTCTCCCCTCATAATAATAATAATAATGAATAATTACTTGCATTTATATAGCGCTTTTCTAGACACTTAAAGCGCTTTACAATGTAGGGTGGAAATTGCCTCCTTCACCACCACTGGTAGCACCCAACCTTGGGCTATGCAGGCTCAATGGCTACCATACACTGGCACCTGGCACACATCACACATGTCTTCCTCCCCCATGTCTTCCTCCCTCACATCTCTCCCCTCATGTCTCTCCCCTCATGTCTTCCTCCCTCATGTCTTCCTCCCTCACTTCTCTCCCCATCACGTCTTCCTCCCTCACGTCTTCCTCCCTCATGTCTTCCTCCCTCACGTCTCTCCCCTCATGTCTTCCTCCCTCACGTCTCCCCTCATGTCTTCCTCCCTCATGTCTCTCCCCTCATGTCTTCTCCCCTCATGTCTTCCTCCCTCATGTCTCTCCCCTCACGTCTTCCTCCCTCACATCTCCCCTCATGTCTTCCTCCCTCATGTCTCTTCCCTCACGTCTTCCTCCCTCACATCTCCCCTCATGTCTTCCTCCCTCATGTCTCTTCCCTCACGTCTCTCCCCTCATGTCTTCCTCCCTCACGTCTCCCCTCATGTCTTCCTCCCTCATGTCTCTCCCCTCATGTCTTCCTCCCTCACATCTCTCCCCTTACGTCTTCCTCCCTCACATCTCTCCCATCATGTCTTCCTCCCTCACGTCTTCCTCCCTCGTGTCTTCCTCCATCACGTCTTCCTCCCTCATGTCTTCCTCCCTCATGTCTTCCTCCATCATGTCTTCTCCCCTCATGTCTTCCTCCCTCATGTCTTCTCCCCTCATGTCTTCCTCCCTCACATCTCCCCTCATGTCTTCCTCCATCACGTCTTCTCCCCTCATGTCTTCCTCCATCATGTCTTCCTCCCTCACGTCTTCCTCCCTCGTGTCTTCCTCCATCATGTCTTCTCCCCTCATGTCTTCCTCCATCACGTCTTCCTCCCTCATGTCTTCCTCCATCATGTCTCTCCCCTCATGTCTTCCTCCATCATGTCTTCTCCCCTCATGTCTTCCTCCATCACGTCTTCCTCCCTCACGTCTCCCCTCATGTCTTCCTCCCTCATGTCTTCCTCCCTCACGTCTCCCCTCATGTCTTCCTCCCTCATGTCTTCCTCCCTCACATCTCTCCCCTCATGTCTTCCTCCCTCACATCTCTCCCCTCATGTCTTCCTCCCTCATGTCTTCCTCCCTCATGTCTCTCCCCTCACGTCTTCCTCCCTCACATCTCTCCCATCATGTCTTCCTCCCTCACGTCTTCCTCCCTCGTGTCTTCCTCCCTCATGTCTTCCTCCATCATGTCTTCCTCCCTCACGTCTTCCTCCCTCATGTCTCTCCCCTCACGTCTTCTCCCCTCATGTCTTCCTCCATCATGTCTTCCTCCCTCACGTCTTCCTCCCTCGTGTCTTCCTCCATCACGTCTTCTCCCCTCATGTCTTCCTCCATCATGTCTTCTCCCCTCATGTCTTCCTCCATCATGTCTTCTCCCCTCCTGTCTTCCTCCCTCACTTCTCTCCCCTCATGTCTTCCTCCCTCACGTCTCTCCCCTCATGTTTCCCCTCATGTCTTCCTCCCTCACTTCTTCCTCCCTCATGTCTCTCCCCTTATGTCCTCCTCCCTCACGTCTTCCTCCGTCACGTCTTCCTCCCTCATGTCTTCCTCCCTCACGTCTTCCTCCGTCACGTCTTCCTCCCTCACGTCTTCCTCCCTCATGTCTTCCTCCCTCATGTCTTCCTCCGTCACGTCTTCCTCCCTCACGTCCTCCTCCCTCATGTCTTCTCTTCTCACGTTTCTCCCCTCATGTCTTCCTCCCTCATGTCTCTCCCCTCATAATAATAATAATGAATAATTACTTGCATTTATATAGCGCTTTTCTAGACACTTAAAGCGCTTTACAATGTAGGGTGGAAATTGCCTCCTTCACCACCACTGGTAGCACCCAACCTTGGGCTACGCAGGCTCAATGGCTACCATACACTGGCACCTGGCACACATCACACATGTCTTCCTCCCCCATGTCTTCCTCCCTCACATCTCTCCCCTCATGTCTCTCCCCTCATGTCTTCCTCCCTCATGTCTTCCTCCCTCACATCTCTCCCCATCACGTCTTCCTCCCTCACGTCTTCCTCCCTCATGTCTTCCTCCCTCACATCTCTCCCCTCATGTCTCTCCCCTCATGTCTTCCTCCCTCATGTCTTCCTCCCTCACTTCTCTCCCCTCACGTCTTCCTCCCTCATGTCTTCCTCCCTCATGTCTCTCCCCTCATGTCTTCCTCCCTCACGTCTCTCCCCTCACGTCTCTCCCCTCATGTCTTCCTCCCTCACGTCTCCCCTCATGTCTTCCTCCCTCATGTCTCTCCCCTCATGTCTTCCTCCCTCACGTCTATCCCCTTACGTCTTCCTCCCTCACGTCTCTCCCCTTACATCTTCCTCCCTCCCGTCTCCCCTCATGTCTTCTTCCCTCATGTCTCTCCCCTCATGTCTTCCTCCCTCATGTCTCTCCCCTCATGTCTCTCCCCTCATGTCTTCCTCCCTCACGTCTCTCCCCTCATGTCTTCCTCCCTCACGTCTCTCCCCTCATGTCTTCTTCCCTCACGTCTCTCCCCTCATGTCTTCCTCCCTCACATCTCTCCCCTCATGTCTTCCTCCCTCACGTCTTCCTCCCTCACGTCTCTCCCCTCATGTCTTCCTCCCTCACGTCTCTCCCCTCATGTCTTCCTCCCTCACGTCTCCCCTCATGTCTTCTTCCCTCATGTCTCTCCCCTCATGTCTTCCTCCCTCACGTCTTCCTCCCTCACGTCTTCCTCCCTCACATCTCTCCCATCATGTCTTCCTCCCTCACGTCTTCCTCCCTTGTGTCTTCCTCCATCACGTCTTCTCCCCTCATGTCTTCCTCCATCATGTCTTCCTCCATCATGTCTTCCTCCCTCATGTCTTCCTCCATCACGTCTTCCTCCCTCATGTCTTCCTCCATCATGTCTTCTCCCCTCATGTCTTCCTCCATCATGTCTTCTCCCCTCATGTCTTCCTCCCTCACTTCTCTCCCCTCACGTCTTCTCCCCTCATGTCTTCCTCCCTCATGTCTCTCCCCTCATGTCTTCCTCCCTCATGTCTCTCCCCTCATGTCTTCCTCCCTCATGTCTCTCCCCTCATGTCTTCCTCCCTCACGTCTCTCCCCTCATGTTTCCCCTCATGTCTTCCTCCCTCACTTCTTCCTCCCTCATGTCTTCCTCCCTCACGTCTTCCTCCCTCATGTCTCTCCCCTTATGTCTTCCTCCCTCATGTCTTCCTCCCTCACGTCTTCCTCCGTCACGTCTTCCTCCCTCATGTCTTCCTCTCTCACGTCTTCCTCCGTCACGTCTTCCTCCCTCACGTCCTCCTCCCTCATGTCTTCTCTTCTCACGTTTCTCCCCTCATGTCTTCCTCCCTCATGTCTCTCCCCTCATAATAATAATAATAATGAATAATTACTTGCATTTATATAGCGCTTTTCTAGACACTTAAAGCGCTTTACAATGTAGGGTGGAAATTGCCTCCTTCACCACCACTGGTAGCACCCAACCTTGGGCTATGCAGGCTCAATGGCTACCATACACTGGCACCTGGCACACATCACACATGTCTTCCTCCCCCATGTCTTCCTCCCTCACATCTCTCCCCTCATGTCTCTCCCCTCATGTCTTCCTCCCTCATGTCTTCCTCCCTCACATCTCTCCCCATCACGTCTTCCTCCCTCACGTCTTCCTCCCTCACGTCTTCCTCCCTCACGTCTCTCCCCTCATGCTTCCTCCCTCATGTTTCTCCCCTCATGTCTTCCTCCCTCACATCTCTCCCCATCACGTCTTCCTCCCTCACGTCTTCCTCCCTCATGTTTCTCCCCTCATGTCTTCCTCCCTCATGTCTCTCCCCTCAAGTCTTCCTACCTCACGTCTCTCCCCTCATGTCTTCCTCCCTCACGTCTCTCCCCTCATGTCTTCCTCCCTCACGTCTCTCCCCTCATGTCTTCCTCCCTCACATCTCTCCCCTCATGTCTTCCTCCCTCACGTCTCTCCCCTTACGTCTTCCTCCCTCACGTCTCTCCCCTTACGTCTTCCTCCCTCACGTCTCTCCCCTCATGTCTTCCTCCCTCATGTCTTCCTCCCTCACATCTCCCCTCATGTCTTCCTCCCTCATGTCTCTCCCCTCACGTCTCTCCCCTCATGTCTTCCTCCCTCACGTCTCTCCCCTCATGTCTTCCTCCCTCATATCTCTCCCCTCATGTCTCTCCCCTCATGTCTCTCCCCTCATGTCTTCCTCCCTCACGTCTCTCCCCTCATGTCTTCCTCCCTCACGTCTCTCCCCTCATGTCTTCTTCCCTCATGTCTCTCCCCTCATGTCTTCCTCCCTCACGTCTTCCTCCCTCACGTCTCTCCCCTCATGTCTTCCTCCCTCACGTCTCTCCCCTCATGTCTTCCTCCCTCACGTCTCTCCCCTCATGTCTTCTTCCCTCATGTCTCTCCCCTCATGTCTCTCCCCTCATGTCTTCCTCCCTCACGTCTCCCCTCATGTCTTCCTCCCTCATGTCTCTCCCCTCATGTCTTCCTCCCTCACGTCTCTCCCCTTACGTCTTCCTCCCTCACGTCTCTCCCCTTACGTCTTCCTCCCTCATGTCTCTCCCCTCATGTCTCTCCCCTCATGTCTTCCTCCCTCACGTCTTCTCCGCTCATGTCTTCCTCCCTCACGTCTCTCCCCTCATGTCTTCCTCCCTCACGTCTCTCCCCTCATGTCTTCCTCCCTCATGTCTCTCCCCTCATGTCTCTCCCCTCATGTCTCTCCCCTCATGTCTTCCTCCCTCACGTCTCTCCCCTCATGTCTTCTTCCCTCACGTATCTCCCCTCATGTCTTCTTCCCTCATGTCTCTCCCCTCATGTCTTCCTCCCTCACGTCTCTCCCCTCATGTCTTCTTCCCTCATGTCTCTCCCCTCATGTCTTCCTCCCTCACGTCTTCCTCCCTCATGTCTCTCCCCTCATGTCTTCCTCCCTCACGTTTCTCTCCTCATGTCTTCCTCCCTCACGTTTCTCTCCTCATATCAAATTAATTTGAGACTTTATAGTTAATTGGGCGGCTAAGTGGCGCAGTGGGCAAGGCTCTCGCCACTAATGCAGGAGACGCTGGGTTCGAGCCCAGATCTCTGCGTTGCTACCAGCTTGGCTGGTCGCTCATACTAATACAATTGGCAGTATTAGGGGGTGGGAAGCTGGTGGGTGGGGATCGGACATTGTGGACAGCGACTCCTACAGGTCGGTTGGTGCGCCTGCGCAGCACAATCAGGAAGCGACGGGGGCGGCGTGTCCCTCCCACACAGACCCCCGCCGCTGAGAGATCGCGCTGTGCAGGTGAAAAGATGCGACGGCTGCTTCCTCGAGTACCGTTACTGAAGATGCATCGGCAGTAAGCTCCCCACTCAGCCCGGCCACCACTAGCAACCCCCCGCCCCCCGGTCAGCTCCGAGTCCAGGCAGACAGCAGACACACAGCCCAGCCAGGCCACCAGCCACGCTACAGCCGCCCAGACAGGTTAGAATAATATAATGTTTTATTCACCATAACCAGTACGAATAGGCTACAGGTTACATTGGAATTGGAATCTAATCCGTACATTTTTTAGTACATGGTTTAAATTGTGCGCATAACGTGCCATAAGTTCTATGGTAGATAAGAAATTACCATTATCTATATCACCTATTTTCTCTCACTGACTCCGGGAAGCAGAGTTGCGAGAGGCCAGTGTTAGTGTACTAACATCAGTTATTCTGGTTAGGACCTCGGTCCAAAACCCCAACTCTCTCTTAAACTATCAGATGTTATTACATGGCGTTTTTACATTCGCCGAAATGCTTGCTTGTGATTGGTCAATAGCGCGCGTCAGAGGTCAGTTATCAGACAATAATGACCGCTGTGGGACAATAATGACCGCTGTGCGCAGCTGTTCGCAATCAAGCCCACAATAATGACCGCTGTGCGCAGCTGTTCGCAATCAAGCCCACTGACATCAGTGCAAACTGCCGGCTGCCGGGGAAGCTGCTGGGGGGCGGAGCGACGAGCACTCAGCGGAGCCAGAACCAGTGAATTAGGTATATTGTTAGTAAGTTAGCCATGTAATAAGCGGGATAATGTATAGCTATACTCGATCATTGTCGCAAAATAATTGACCTTCACTGACGTTTAAAACACCTCGCCGAGGCGGCTCGGTATTTTAAACTCTGTGTCGGTCAATTATTTTGCGACAATGACCTCGTAGCTATACATTATCCCTTACATATTTGCGCGTCAATGGTCAGATTATGTTTCCGCGTATCATAAACGACACATGCTGCCAAGATACCCTGCCAATAATTTATTCCTATTCTCCACGCTTGGTGGAGGTGATGGGCAGAATTATGTTGTGTCTGTCCACTATGTGTGTTACTTTTGTTATTTCCCCCCCTATGTAAAGCGACCTTGGGTCTTTAGAAAGGCGCTATATAAAATGAAGCTGTTATTATTATTATTATTATTATTATTATTATTATTATTATTATTATTATTATTATTATTATTATTATTATTATTATTATTATTATTATTATTATTATTATTATTATTATTATTAACGTTTCTAGTATTGAGAGCCGACGCGCGCGCAGTCTAGATTTAAAGAGTGTTGGACTTTGCGCAGAAGAATGCCAGGAGACGTGCTCGTATAAAATAATAGGCCTACTACAATAGAAAGCAGCTCCTGACTGCATCCTCTACTTTTAACACATTGACCGCCAGCAGCAGGGGGCGCTGATCCCCCTTCAGCGCTAGGTCTTTATTCAATGGATATAGTTTTAGAATGCCAGACTTGCGAGTCCTAAAACTATATTTTATATTATAGCTATGGATCTAATAACGCCGTGGACTGTCAGTGAGTTGCTTCTGGTCAACATGCAAAAAACTGATTGTTTTTTCATCCGTACATTTCCGTTTCATACCGTTTTGAATATGAGTATGGTTTGGGTGATTCTGAGTAATTCCAGGAAAAGACGAGAAAAAGGCATTTTAATGTAATCCAGTCATCACGTTGTAATTTTTCGGCTGATTATCTAATCATCCTGAAATCAATGCTAGATTATCATTATTATATCTCCTCGTGCATACATGAAATGGCCCTCGTAGCGGGCCCCCCCCACTGCAGCCAACAGTAGAAAGCACAACACGGCCCACACAGATAGCTTTGATCGCGGGAGAAAGAAATATCAGATCAACGCAAGATTTTATATATAGTGTTCTTTTTTTTTAAACAAAATTTTTATTTGCATTTCTGGATTACAAGCATACAAACAACATCATATTTGAATATTATTTTCATATCAGTCGGTCTTCCAGGTACATAATACATAGACATAATGTACAACACCGTTAAACAGACATAAACAATAAAGAAAATATTTTAATACCCAATAACAGAAATAAAAATTACCGACTTAAGCAAAAGTTCCACAGACATAAATAATAAATTGAAAAAACATAAAACAATTGTCATACCCAAATAATAGAAATAGAAAATACTAACTAAAGCAAAAATGTGCGACATGGGTTCAGAGACCCTCCTTGAACCTCTTTCCTCCTTTACCCTTCGCCCTCTTGTGTTGCATTTGTTTCTTCCTCTGTGATGTCGTTTTCGTTCCCCTTATAATCCTCCCACTTTCCCCATCTTTCCCCAAATTTCTCTTCCTGTAGCCTCAGCATGTGTGTTATCCTCTCCATATCCTGTATCTCCTCTACTATTCCTACCCATTGTGCTATTGTCGGTGGGTCTTCTTTGTACCACAGTCTCGTTATTGCTTTTCTGGCCGATATCAACATTATCTTTATTAAATACTTGTCCCCCCCTTGTATTCCCTCGTGCGTCAGGTCCCCTAAGTAAAGCACCAATATATAGTGTTCTTACCTGGTCTCTGATGTAATGCAAAAAAATTATCCAATCATCTGATCGCCATTCCAGTTATCCACAGCGATCCTGTCCCCGTCATTACCGAGCGTTACACATGAACGGGCGGGCGGGGTTAGTGTTCCATGCCATCGTTGTAAAGGCCTGCCTCGCCTGAGTATTTAAACTACGCCCCCACAGCTCAGATTGGCTCAGAAAACACACCAGACCATTTCCAATGGAGTGCAATAGCTCCGCAAGGCAGTAGAGGGCGGTGTTGACCGTCTGCCAGCTCAGACAGGGTCTGAAGGGTCTGCAGAGGCTGCAGCCATGAATTATGAATAGATATAGTAAATAAACTAAATAACGATCCCAAAAACTAGTTAACTCGTTGTTGGCGCTGAATGCATGGCGGGCAATAACGAGTTAATTTGTTCTTGTCGCAGATCGTGTTAAGGGTGGTGTCGCCAAAATAATATCCTAAATAAAATGGGGTTGTGGTATAAAAAAGTTTGAGAACCCCCCACTTTAACACTTTGATTGCCAGCAGGGGGTGCACTATTTATCGCTTGAGTGCCACCACTCTAGTCAATGAGAGGGCGAGTACATTTGGGGTTATCATAGATTCAGAACTGAACTTCAATTCTCATATTAGCAAAGTGACGAAAACATCGTTCTTCCATCTCAGAAATATAGCAAAAGTACGACCATTTATTAATCAGAACGATGCTGAGAAGCTAATTCATGCATTCATATCTAGCCGGTTAGACTACTGTAATGCACTTTTCACAGGTCTCCATAAGAAAACCACAGAGAGGCTTCAGCTAATCCAAAACTCTGCAGCCCGACTGCTAACTAGAACCAAAAGGAGAGAGCACATTAGTCCAGTCTTAGCTGCTTTACACTGGCTTCCTGTAACATTTAGAATTGACTTTAAGGTCCTTCTCCTTACATACAAAGCTCTAAATGGACAGGGACATAGCTACATCGCCAACACTCTAATAAATTACACACCAGCAAGAACACTGCGATCATCAGCTGCTGGACTACTAGAGGCTCACAGAAGCAGTCAAAAGAGGATCGTTAATGCAGCCTTTATCAACTATGCCCCAAAACTATGGAACAAACTACCCCAAAACATCAGGGAAGCCAACTCGCTAGACATCTTTAAAAGACAGCTTAAAACCTATCTCTTTGCTCAGGCATTTCACTGATAGATATCGGCTACCACCTAGTGGCAAGAGGAAACATCAGGGATATCCTGACACAACTTGTATTTACCTGCACTATTCTTACCCTGCCTACTCTTATACACTGCCTATCAAATTCATGTGTCGGTTATTGCACTTTTTACTTCTTACTGATGACTATTTTTAAACTGAATCATTTTAAACTATTTTTATTATTTGCTAGATCCAAATGTGAAACACTGTGATTATTTGTATTACTGAATAGAGAGCCTATTAGGATGCTAGATCCTAATGTGAAACACTGTGATTTGCCATACCTTGCTATGCTCGCTCATGCCTGTATTTTTTATGTCCGTTCTATTTTATAATTTTTTGACTATTTTTAAACTGAATCATTTTAAACTATTTTTACTATTTGTGTTACTGAAAACTGTAAGCGGAGAGCCTATTGGGATGCTAGATCCTAATGTGAAACACTGTGATTCTACCTGTCTTTCTTTTTATGCTCGCTTATGCCTGTATTTTTTACTGTTGTGAAGCACTTTGAACTGCAACCTCTGTATGAAAAGTGCTATACAAATAAAGTTATTATTATTATTATTATTATTATTATTTGCGAACGCATAAACTATATCTTAAATTATGGCTATGTGTCTAATACGCCCGTCGCTTATCAATGACTTGCTTGCAGTCAACATGTACGAAACGGATTGTTTTTTCATCAGTACATTTCCGTTTTATACTGTTTTGAATATGAGTAGGCCTATAGTTTTGAAGATTTCTAGTGATTCCAGAAAAATCCGCGGAAATAGCCATTTACTGGAATACACAAAACACGTTGTCATTTTTCTGCCTATTTATTAATCGTTTTCAAATAAATGCTAGATTATCGATAGTATATGTGTACTTATGCACACTAGAGAAGCGGGCTGAAAAATCGATTATCCATGACCTGGTCAGCGCTAACGTCATACACGCACACACAGCCACACACACACACACGTTGTGAAATATGTGAAAGAAACATCTGATTACCCCAAGACTGGTAAAATAGATATCGCCAAAGTATTTTATGTATTTGCCCTTTTCGAGCTCAGAGACAGTCCCAATGATAACGTGAGGCTGGATTGATGAAAAATGAATGGATATCGCTAATAAAAGAAATAACGATTAAATAGTTTCAAGTTCAAGTTTCTTTAATAGTTGTCATACAGAAGTACAGAATACTCTTATACAAAATGCTTCTTACTGTTACGCTCCAGAGACTGTGCAAGACAAGATAAGTATGAAATAAAATAACATAGTATAGCATGTAAATTAGAAGTAAAAAAAATGAGGTCACAGTGTTCAGTATAGACATTATGTACAATGTTCGATGCAGAATAGACGTAACTGAGTTACCATATAATATACAAATAACGAGATTTCTCGTTGTTGGCACTCAACGCATGGTGGCCAACAACGAGATTTCCTGTTGTTGGCACTCAATGTGTTAAAAGTGCATCAAGTTGAGTCAAGCAAGTGCTTTCCATCACTGGTTATTTTACTAATAAAATATAACTAATATACGTTATTTCAAATGGGGATTTTCACTGTGTAAATCTTGAAATTCACGTAATTAAAGACATACGTTTTAATAATCATTTAAAAAAATATGTACTTTACTTCCTGCCAAAATGCCATAGACGCGCGACCGGGACCGGTGCGCTATTATTGTGGCAGCGTATTTATGCTCATGTGTTTCCCTACACTTCATGTGTTCTTGGAGGGAAACTAAGGTGAACCTGTAAAAAGCCTAATAACAGAACACCTCAACCAACTCGCTGAGCAGCTACGGACATATTTCCCACCTATGGATGCATCTCAGATGTGGATTCAACCCATTTGAAGTTTCCCCTCCTGTCACTACAACAGCAGCAACAGCTGATCGACCATCTGATGGAGCGCTGCTGCTGCGGTCCAAACGAAAGCCACTTGTGGATTTTTGGACCGAGGCAATGTCAGGTCAGCATATACCCAGACCTGGCAATGCAAGCCGTGAGGATTTTAATGCCCTTCGCCACAAGCTATCTATGCGAGGCTGGATTCTCTGCTCACACAGCAGTGAAGACAAAATATCGCCAAAGACTGCATGATGTTGAGAAGGACTTGCGCATTAAACTGTCTTCAATTGCCAAATCAGCAAACTTCGCAGAGCTTTGTGCACAGATGCAGGCCCATCCGTAGCATTAAGCCGACAAGGGCAAAGTGCTGCGAAGTGCGCTCGAGTGCGTGACGGCCTGGGCTGTCCGGAATATTATTGCTACCAGGTTAGTGCTGGTTTTAATATATTAATTTAAAATTAAACGCAGGTAGAACATGACTCCACTATAACAGAGAAAACAACACAAACCCTTACCCAAGCAAAAGCAATTGCAATTATGATTAATCTTACTTTTTATTTTTATTTATTATTATTAACTTTTTATTTTTATTTTAATTTTTTTTATATATTTCTTATTACCATTACTATAATCTCTCTCTGAAACTGTTTTTGTTTGTCTGCCTGTCACTTTGTCTTGATGTCTGCTGTCCTTTGTATTCTGTTTTGTGTTTCAACATTTTCTTTTTTAAAACTTTCTTTTTTAGCGTTTATCGCTTTTCTGGTCAAGCATGACCGACAGATACAGGGTGAAACGGGATATAGAGCAGGGGAAGACATTCTGGCAAATGACGGCGGGTCCGGGAATCGAACTCGGAGTCCACCAGATCCGTGACGCAGCACGGTTTTCCCCGACGCAGAAATAGCGCCGAGATATGCGGTGAGCTACTGGAGCTCCCGTGTTTCAACATTTTCAAGTACATATAATTTGTAAATGTTGGTTGCACTGGAAAAAAAAACAATAAATAGATATATAAAAAAATATATATATTAATTTACGAATGTATATAAATGATTTGTTCATGATTAGTTAATTATCTACAAATACCTTATAAAGGTCTTATAACTGAGTGTTATTATAAAGTGTCACCCATTTAACTAACGTTAGCGTTAAGCTAGCTAACAACGCTTCCATTCCTCTTTCACTAGTCTCTCTTAAGCTGCGCCATCCCCCGCTAAGAGTCACAGGATATGTAGTAAATACAACAGTCCTTCCATGTAGGCTAGAACGCTGTGAATTATGACTCATAGCTATAAGCTATTCTCCCTCTTGTGTCTGTGTGTGTCTTTATGCAGATCTTTATGCAGTTTTAAAGCACCTTGGCTTTGTTCTGAATGCACTTCGTTGTAGTTATCCTACAGAGAAAAGAAAATGCACTTGACTTTAATGCACATTTTGTTGTATGCAAAGAGAACATTTTTTAATTGTAATGGAATTAATGTATTCAAAAGTGCTGAATAAATGTTTTATGGACCCATAATAGTGATTATTAATATTATTTAAGTTAAGTTTTGCCATAATCATGTCTTTTGCCATAATCAGGTAGCTGAACATATATATATTTATATTTATCATTTTCGGCCTTTTGGCATTCGGTTTTCGGCCAACTGTTTCCTATTTCCAGTATTCAGTTTCGGCCAAGAATTTCCCATTCGGTGTATCCCTATCCGTTACTAGGCTTGAGTAAATTGTAATGAATAAATGAACCAAAAGAGAATATACATTTTATTTTTTTTTATTTTCTTTTTTCATCTTTGATGGTGAATAACACCATGCTAACATTGACCAGATGTGGAAAATTGCCACTGAGCTCATTAAGCACCTTCTTCAGCACCACGTGTACAAAAAGATCTAAGCAAATGAATAAAGGGCAGATGATTTACAGGGTTTTTTGTCGATACAGTACTGAATTTTGCCATCCGGACACATGCCATTTGAAATATGAATATAGAATATAGAATATCAGGCCTATAAATGACCTTATTATGGCCAAGTCACACATCTATGGATCGGGCCAAATCTTCTCTTTCCAATGGCAGAGTTCAATCTGGATTTAGTACCACCAGGCGCCCCTGACAGGGCAGCAAAAACCGTGAATGAACTCTACTGTAAGTACAGTTACTTTTTTGCTCTGCCATTTCTCATCAGATTCCAATGCGTTTTTTTGCTAGACGTTCACAGAAAGGTAGAGAAATTAACTGCAGGTTAATTAACAGGTTTGTTCCACCCATGAGATATGATCCCGAAAATAAGGAGAGAAAAAAAAGCTTCACGCTTTTGACAGGGACTGGCGTGAGCTGGGAAGTAGGGCTGAGCCCAAACGTTCGAACGTTCAGACCTTCGTTCGTTACGTTGGCGTTCAAATCTTAATTAATGGGTTCGAACCGCTTTTAATTTTTTTTTATTTTTCAATTTCCGTTTTCAATTATTTTATTTATTTTACACAAAAAATATATATCAGAATGTGATATATATATATCAGAATATCACAGTACTATGTAATGTTTACAATAATTAGAAAGTCACGCGCAAACACAGGACAACAACAGTAGTCGGGATGAGGAGGGGTCACCGTCATACTATCAGGAAATGAATCAATCATGCAAAAAAGAGAGTTGAGTGGCGTCTTATTTCATAATACAACGTTTCCGAATGGAAAGACTAGATTCAAGTTAGGTTGCGCGGGCGGCTGAGTGGCGCAGTGGGCAAGTCGCTCACCACTAACGCAGGAGACGCTGGTATCGAGCCCAGCTCTCGCCGTTGCTACCGGCTTGGCCGGCCGTCATACTAACACAATTGGCAGTGTTAGAGGGTGGGAAAGCCGGTGGTGGGGATTGGACGTTGAGCCTCCCACGCGTTACTCCTCGCCACTGAGAGTTTGAGCTGCTGCGGTGAAAAGATGCGACAGGATGCCTCCTTGTGTACCAGAGGGGACACGTGATGCAAGGCTTCTATCCTCACTACAGCCGACCAGTGGGAGGCATAGTCTAGCAACGTTCAAGCCTGTTGTTACAGGACTGTAAAAAGTGATTACCATTATGCTTCATTATATAAATTAGGATTGTATGAATTGGATCGTAGCGACTGGCCATAGGATGTCAATGTTATTCTTATTCGGCCTACACATTCTTATGTATAAATATATGTAGGCTATTGTTGTATTTTACAACATTGCTGAGTACAATGTACAAATGTACCTTTTGATTGTGATATATGTGGAGCTCTGTTGCAGCAGGGGGAACCTGCGTAAGAGACAGAGGAGGTGCTAGTTCTCTGAGAGGACACTGGTGAGTGACTCGCCTACAGAAGCGGCCTGCTATTCTCCGGTGGCTCCCGGACATCAGGGTCAAGCCCTGTACCTGTACCCCTCATTAGCCAGGCCCGCGGCCCGCGTAGGGGGAGGGGCCGGATCACGACCCGGCTGTCCCTCTGTCGGGGTGCACGTGTCTTCTGTGTGACTGCGAACACGGGACCTTGTCAGGTTTACTCGCGTCTTCACTGGGGACAACGGAATGACAGGAGAGGGAGAGTAAGATCGGTGTGTGTGTTTGTGTGTGTGGGCGTGTGTGTGGGTGTGTGCATGTGTACTGTATATGTGTGTATGTGTGTGTGTGTGTGTGTGGGCGTGTGTGTGTGTGGGCGTGCGGGGAAGGGACTGGGCTGAGGCTGAGTGAGAACAGATGGTGATGTGCTCTTTAATTAACCCTGCAGAATCACAGGGCTGAGAACAGGCCTCGGTCCGTGAATAACATCCAGCGCATCCAGGGTGTGTGTAGGGTGTGAGGTGTGCATCTATGTGTGTATGTGTATACTGTATGTGTGTGTGTGTGTGATGTGTGCACAGGGAGTCTACTGTAGAATAGCCGGAGCGTCGACCCCCCCCCCCCCCCCCCTCCCTAGAGCGGGGCGTTTTATTTCTCATTAGCGGCCAGCAAACTGCTGGGGGATGAAATTTGCTAACAGGAATTAAAAGTGCATTAACACATCTGAGAGATTCATTTCAGCTAATAGTTTTATTAGTGCTATGACCTTTCAGTTCATTAGAGGACTGAGGGAGAAGGGAGGGAGGGAGGGAAGTGGCTGGCTCTGCGCTGACATGGCTGTCATCATACCTCAATGACCGCTCCTACCAAGTGTCATGGAGAGGGACCCTGTCGGCCACCCGCCCCCTGCGGACGGGTGTCCCCCAGGGCTCGGTTTTAGGACCCCTTCTCTTCTCCCTCTACACTAAATCACTGGGTAACATTATCACGTCTCATGGCTTCTCCTACCATTGTTATGCCGACGATACTCAACTCTTCCTCTCCTTCCCTCCCTCAGATATCCACGTCTCTGTGCGGATCTCGGCCTGTCTGTCCGACATCTCAGCCTGGATGACGTCCAACCACCTCAAACTGAACCTAAGCAAAACAGAATTGCTCCACCTGCCGGCCAAATCCTCCCCCCTAACCGACCTTTCAATCACAGTCGAGAATGCAGCTGTGACTGCGTCCCCGACCGCCAAGAACCTTGGTGTTGTCCTCGACGACCAGTTGAACTTCTCTGCTCACATCGCAGCGACGACCAGAACCTGCCGATTCCTCCTGAGCAACGTCAGAAGGATACGCCCCTTCCTGACAAAAGAAGCCACCCAACTCCTCGTCCAATCAACAGTCATCTCCCGCCTCGACTACTGCAATGCACTGCTCGCTGGCCTCCCGGCCACTGCCACTAAGCCTCTTCAACTCATTCAGAACGCAGCGGCCCGCCTGATCTCAAACCTACCGAAGTCGGCCCATGTCACCCCACTTCTTAGGGACCTGCACTGGCTCCCCATTGCTGCACGAATCCGCTTCAAGGCCCTCGACCTAGCATACCGTGCGGCAAAGGGAACCGCTCCCGCCTACCTCCGGTCAATGGTCTCTAACTACACACCCTCAAGACCCCTACGCTCTGCATCTTCTGGCCGCCTCAGACCTACTCCTATCCAAGCTCCGGGAGGGTCATCAAAGAGAAGTCGCCTATTCTCAGTCCTTGCCCCACAATGGTGGAATGAACTACCCACCCCAGTTAGGACAGCCGAATCACGTCCAATCTTTCGCCGTCGACTAAAGACGCACTTCTTCAACCATTATCTGAATTAAAAAAAAAAAAAAAAAAAAAAAAAAATCTAACCCTAACTAACCGTACTGTCATGCACTTGTCCTAATAAACTAACCTACACTGTAGCACTCAACACTTTGATGAACATTGTTGCTCAGCTGATAGAGTTGTGCCCTTCCTGATGGCTTGTCGTACAGAACTTGTAAGTCGCTTTGGATAAAAGCGTCAGCTAAATGACTAAATGTAAATGGAAGGAAGAAGAAGGAGGAGAGGAAAGGTGGAGAGGGATGAGGGACTTACTGTACGAGGATGGACGTAGGTAAACAAATACAGCTGAAAGGGACATCGGAATCGGAAATCAGAATCAGAATCAAGAGTCCGAAAGGTCTTTATTGCCCAGTAAGTTTGCACATACAAGGAATTTATTTTGGTCGTTTGGTGCGACATTAACAGACAATTAAGGTAGAATAAAATAAAATGAAATATATAAACTAAATTAAAAGTAGAATAGAATAGAATAATAAATAATATAGGACAGGGCTGACAGGGCACTTGTAAACCGCTAACGTCATTTTTGATTCTGTGGATATGATGGCATTGGTATCAAATAGAGATCAATAGAGACCTATCCTGTGCAGCTCTTTTGTTGCAGGTGAATGGGGATATTTCTAGTTTTAGCTTTACACCGGCTGTGTGGTGCATTAAAAGATGAGGATTTTGGGTATGACAGTGGCTCGGGAGGTAGAGCAGTCCTGATAATCTAGAGGTTCCCTGGTTCGATTCCCACTCCTCCCGGGCAGCGTGTCGAAGTGTCCTTGAGCAAGACACTTAACCCCTAACTGCTCCCGATGAGCAGGTTGGCACCTTGCTGATGATTGCCTCCGCCGTCTGTGTGTGAATGTGTGAGTGAATGGGTCAAATGTGAGGAACAAATGGTAAAGCACTTTGGATAAAATCGCTATATAAATGCACCATTTACGTTGTTAGTTGAAACTAATTAAGATTGACAAATCGCAAAGGTAACACATGCAGCTCAACAAGAGCAATTGACATGTTTACCCTCATCCACGTGACAGAACAATATCCGTTCCATTTAACAGTGAAATTAAACACAATTCCCATAGCTCTCCACCTTGTCCTCCATGTGGTGACATTGTGCACGACGACTGCCCCCCCCTCTCGTAAGGTCACACCTGCACGGTAACAACCTCTACGTGATCTCCATAAAACTGTAAGGACCGAGTGCCCAGCGTACCAGTGTGGCTTCTCCAGCCTGGCTGACGCTAACCTTCCTCCCAGTTAATTACCAGAATTTATACCACAACGTTTTTCAGGTCTGTTAGCGCTCGAGAGTGTATCACTTATCCAGCCGGTTAATTGTTTATGAACTGCGCCCCCCCCTCCCTCCCTCTCTGTCTCTCTCTCTCTCTCTCGCAGATGAAGCGAGGGAGCCAAGAGGCAAGAGTGACAAGAACGACACTTGGCAGAGGAGAATCAGGGTCAGAACAGTTAATGTCGTTTAAATGTAAAGACGACGGTCTTGCAGACAGTCACTCGCGCGCCTCCCCTCCCTCCCTCCCTCCAGCGTGCCGCCGTGCGCTTAGACAGGCAGACGGTGAGAGATAGCGGGTGAATCTACCTTTGCCGAGGAGGAGGAGATGGGGGGGCAACTAAAAAGGAATTAATGTTGTTTTCTTTCTGTTTTATTGGAGAACAAGTGAGGCAAGTTACAGTGCAATTTGCTCCCCTCTGTTCCCTATAATTAGCACCTTACAGAAATGGAATAACATTGACGCGAGAGGGGAGGGGGGTCAATAATCCTGATCTATAGTGAAATTAATCCTGCTATCGACACGCCAAGCAAACAATACAATTAAGAGGAGAGAGAGAGAGAGAGAGAGAAAGAGAGAGAGAGAGAGAGAGAGAGAGAGAGGGAGAGAGAGAGAGAGAGGGAGAGAGGGATAGGTTGTGTTATCTCCTGGGTTTCGCTGTGTAGAAATCCTATGAAGGTTTCTAATTAATTCATCCATTGTTAATGAAGGCGAGGCGGCGAGGATTAGACATGGAAAGAGGAGGGAACACAATTAGAGATACCAGACTAATGATTTGTTTTTTTTGTTTCTTCCTGTACTTTGTTGACTGGTTAGGGCATATTTATTGGCCATTTAAAATGAGTTTCACCTCTAACACCACCACCTCCACCACCACACACCACACTGCCAGACACCTACACAGGCCATAAAACCCTTATGGACTCCTTATCAAACCCTCTCCCAGAGCTGCTGACATCACAAGGCACTTCCCTGGCGTCGGGAGGTTCGGGCCAGGGGCGAAGTTCCTTCCGAACACTCCCTACGGCCACATATTACGGCTATTATTATTAAGATTTGGGGGGGAGAGGGGCCACTCGGTAGCGTAGAGGTCTAAGCACTCACCTACCACAGAGTGTCAGTGGCTCGGGAGGTATAGAGCAGTCGTCTGGTAATCCGGAGGTTCCCGGTTCGATTCCCGCTCCTCCTGGGCAGCGTGTCGAAGTGTCCTTGAGCAAGACACTTAACCCATAACTGCTACCGATGAGCAGGTTGGCACCTTGCATGGCTGCCCCCGCCGTCGGTGTGTGAATGTGTGAGTGAATGGGTAAAATGTGAGGAACAAATTGTAAAGCGCTTTGGATAAAAGATGTTCTATAAATGCAGTCCATTTACCACCGCAAAGACTCTGGGTTCGAATCCAGCTGTCAGCGGTACCTCTGGTTTGGTCAGTCGTCCCTACAAATACGCAATTGTCAGTGTTAGCGGGTGGGAAGCCGGTGGGGTATGATCCCTGGTCATTGCAAACAGCGACTCCTACTGTTCAGCAGGGAGGGGATCTGGGGGAAATAGCGTGAACCTCCACACGCGTCACATTCTCTCAGTGAAACTCCTCGCTGTCAGGTGAAAAGAAGTGGCTGGTGACTCAACATGTATCGGAGGAGGCATGTGACCGTCTACACCAGGGGTCAGGAACCTTTTTGACTGGGAGAGCCATAAAAGCCAAATATTTCTAAATATATTTCATTGAGAGCCATATAGTATTTTTAACGTATAATAAATTAAATATGTCTTACTTTTAATGCGACTTCTGCATGGTTTTGCTGATGGCCTTGTAATCTGGTTCATACGTGGTGAGGTTGAGCTTCATGCAGGCATTGAGGCTTCCATCAGTTAAACGTGAGCGTAGGTTGGTCTTAATGTTCCTCATATGCGAGAATGACTGCCCACATGCATATGTAGAGCCAAACATGGTCAATACGGCAATACTCACGCTGCATTGTGTGGTATGTCACAGGAAGCTTGTTCCAAGTTTTAAGAATCAGCTGGTCTTCAGGTTGAAGATTTTTAATTTCTGTCCACTTGTGTTCCCTCGCCAGCTCTGCTCGCTATATCTTCAGCTACAGATACTATTGGCTGTATCTTCAAAACTAATTTCTGTTTACTTTAAAATGACACAGTATTATTAAGAAATATCACAAGTATATAAAAAAAAAAAAAAATTTAAAATTTACTCAAACATTTCTGGGAGCCATATGCTGTCACCAGAAGAGCCATATATGGCTCGCGAGCCATAGGTTCCCGACCCCTGGTCTACACCCTCCCCAGACCCACAGTAGGGCAGCGCAACGACCAGGAAGGGAATTGGCATAACGACAAAATTTGGGCATGGGAGAAAAGGTAGAAAGGCAAAAAAATAAAATAAAGATTTGGGGGAGAGCACTGAGCACACCGGGTCGGTATTTACAGCCCGACCCCGCTGACAGCCAACAGCAGGCAGCCCGGGGCCCGTGATGGAGGGAGCGCGCGCGGCCCTTTCCGGCTGAGGGGTTTTAACGGGTGTCCAGACCGGCCGGGAGGTCCGGAGGAGAGCGAGAGGGCGAGCAGCGGCGGGCCGCTGGAAGGTTGGCGCATCGGAGCGTCGGAAAGAAGAAGAAGAAGAAGAAGGATTGCCTTTCAGGAATTACGAGCCATTAAATCAGAGCCTGGAAATCTCAAGGTTCCCCAAGACTGCTGCACAAGGAATCTGTGGCCAGAGAAATATTGTTTATGGTTTAAAAGCCCCGGCGATGGATTTATAAAAGAAACATTCATCATTGCAGGAAAACGGAACAAAACATTCCGGAAATAAATACTCACTCTATAGGTATACTTGTCACCCAGACAGCACAATAACAAGTGAATTGGGAGGAAGATCCTTCATTTGCTGGCAGCTGGCCGCCAAACATGGCGTGTGTGTGTAGGTGTGTGTGTGTGTGTGTGTGTGTGTGTGTGTGTGTGTGTGTGTGTGTGTGTGTGTGTGTGTGTGTGTGTGTGTGTGTGTGTGTGTGTGTGTGAGTGTGAGTGTGAGTGTGAGAAAGTGTGGGTGTGTATGCGTGTAGGTGTGGTATGTGTGTGCGTGTGGGAAAGTGTGGGTGTGCATGTAGGTGTGTGTGTGGGAAAGTGTGTGAAAGTGTGTGTGTGTGTATGTGTGTAGGTGTGGTATTTGTCCATGGGGGAAAGTGTGTGTGTGTGTGTGTGGGTGAAAGGGTGGGTATGTGGGTGTGTGTGGAGGAATGTGTATGTGTATTCCAAGCCTTGGCCTCTAGGTTTGATGGAGTTCTTGTGGACATGAACCTACTTATTTGAGTGTCTATGAAGACGATACGTCTCAGAAATATTGAGATACCGGCACAGACCCATTAGTTCATTTAAACGGACGTGTAAAATGTTTTTTATTTTATTTTTTTACTAGACTTGTTTACCGTTTAATTTTCCCATCATCCCCCCCCTCCTCCAGACGCTGGTCTGAGACGTCATACTCGGTGTAAACATGAACGAGACCACTCCAGTAAACACTATTAACACTATTGATTACCGCTGGCTGGCCCATCCAGGCTCAGAAGGAAATATGGCTTCTGACATGTTTTACAGGAAGGTGAGGCTTTTTGGTCAATGACGTGACCTTGAGACGAGGTAAAAACAAATCTATGCTCTTGGTATTAGTGCTGTCTGGCCTTGTGGCGACTATCGGATAATAATCGGATAGCATAAAAAGTCTCAGAAATTGCTCTCCAAACGGTTTGAAATTGTATTTAGATGTTTAATATGAACATGTTAAACATATATATATATATATAACAATATATCAAATAATAAATTGACATTGGAATGACAAAATAAAATGTTGGAGGCTTCGGTGAATTGATAGATACATTATGTCAGAACGTTTATCCCAGCAGACCTGGGAAACTAAATCGTAGGCCTAATCCATACTATGAATCAACCAAAAACACAAGTGACAAAGTTACATATTGTTGACCTAACTCACTTTGCGAATGGCCAACCTTGCAGCCTGTTTCAAGTGCATAATGAATAAAAAAAAAACACACCTTGTCTAAAACCACATTCAAATGAAGTCAGAGTGCATGTTCGTCAGATGATGATTCTAGATCTATCGGCTTGTTTTACATGTTCTGTTCTTGTAGCCCGTGCAGCCGGCAGAAGGTACTTACATGTGGCCCGCAGGGACTGCACGGACGTTGCCCAGGCATTTGTGAAGGTATTGACTGAATTAATCTATTAGATTATACATATTGATAGTTATTGATGGATGTGGATTTGATCAATGCTACTCTCTTCCAGACACACTTGTCCTTAGGGGTGGGGGGGGGGGGGGGGGGGGGGGGGCTGGCTTTGTTACCGGAGGATGTGTCTATAATATGGAAATGAGAAACCAGTGAAAGACCTGCAGAGGGGATGAGAGATAGAGAGAGAGAGAGAGAGAGAGAGAGAGAGAGAGAGAGGGAGAGGGAGAGACAATGATGGAGTGGTGTGACAGGAAAAATAAGGGCTTGGACAATTCACCATTTGCACCAGACATGTGAGAGTGTGGTGCTTAGGTGTGTGTGGGGGTGTAAGATTACTGTGTTTGTGTGTGTGTGTGTAGGTGTGTGTGTGGGAAAGTGTGTGAAAGTGTGTGTGTGTGCGTGTGTGAGTGTGAACGTGTACAGAAGTGAACGCGGAAGCAACAAGGTGAATGTCTAAGCGCTGTGTAGCGATTGCTGTGAGTGTCTCTGCGCCGCCTGTGCTCTCCTGTACAGCATGTGTACGAGAGCGAGGGAAAGAGAGAGAGAGAGAATGTGTCTGAATGTGCAGGGAGGTATGGTAGAGACGGGCAGCGGTGCAGGAGTGTGTACCGTATGTGTGTGTGTGTGTAGTGTGTGTGTGTCCGTATATGTGTATTTGATGGATGGGCTGGCGGGGCAAGGCCGCGGATAAGAGTGCAAACAAACTGGGTAATAAATGAGTGCGCCAGAGCAGTGGTGATGGGCCCTCGCTCCCAGGACCCTGATGCATGCCGACCAGGGCCGGCGGCCATTTGTAATGGAGAAATGAGGAAGCTGTCACCACGACGATGAAGAGACAATGTTCCATCCCGGAGAGGAGAGACGAGTGTGTTCTCTCTCTTTCTCTCTCTCTCTCGCTCGCTCCTTCTCTCTCATACTCACGCTTACGCTCACACACATACATACACACACGCACACGCACACACACGCACACACACACACACACACACACTAAAGTGTCCTGTGGATTCCTGCTCAGTGGGGGACTAATCAGAGCTAGGCAGGGTGCTAATGCGGGCCATAATGAGAGCTCTCATCACACGCATGCCACTAGAGAATGCACATGCAGGCACCCATGCACATGTGAGCATGCACACACGCACGCGCGCACACACACACAGACACACAGGTGTAGCTCCCAGTCATTACCCTCATCCAGGTAGAGGCGCGAAGGGATAGGGGTAAGATCAGGACAAGGATGTAGGCAGGAGGCAGAGGAGGAGGGAGGGAGGGAGGGAGGGAGGATCGCAGTGTTATTTATACCACCTTTAGAACAGGCTTTCGAAGGCTTCAGATGTTGTTCGGGCTATTAATTTTCTGGTGATGCAAAGGTCAAAGTTGAAGTGTAGAAAGAGGAGGTGAAGCAGAGGAGGTGGAGACGGACAAACAAAGACTTGGGGACGGGAGGAGGAGGAGGAGGACACCGAGGACACCGTGGCACATAAAGTTTACATTTGTGCGTCT
>NC_140181.1:88012696-88310739 GCF_963971535.1 Notolepis coatsorum | reverse complement strand
AGACAGCAGGCCGTGGAATTAATTAATTAAATTAATTGTCTCCGTTCCTCACGCTTCCACTTTGGAATGTCACGTCGCCGGCGTACATAGTTCCTGGCGCATTGTTGCCACAGTTGGTGATGTCTGGACAGTGGACACACAAATAACAGTGTGAACAGTCTTAAAGCTCTGATTGGAAGAACAAGATTTGCCTGCATAGTCAGGAGAAACTCCATTACCCTGCTTCTCCCTGTCTATTTAAAGGTATTGTGATACAGTCGCCCTCTATTTACAAAACAGGACTTTAATCCTGGATTAAACACAGGAGGTAACTGTTCATCTACTCTCATAGACACACTACCACCCACAACCATACCTGTAAAACACATTACCACCCACAGCCATACCTGTAAGAAACACTACCACCCACAACCATACCTGTAAGAAACACTACCACCCACAACCATACCTGTAAGAAACACTACCACCCACAGCCATACCTGTAAGAAACACTACCACCCACAACCATACCTGTAAGAAACACTACCACCCACAACCATACCTGTAAAACACACTACCACCCACAACCATACCTGTAAGAAACACTACCACCCACAACCATACCTGTAAAACACACTACCACCCACAACCATACCTGTAAGAAACACTACCACCCACAACCATACCTGTAAGAAACACTACCACCCACAACCATACCTGTAAGAAACACTACCACCCACAACCATACCTGTAAGAAACACTACCACCTACAACCATACCTGTAAGAAACACTACCACCCACAACCATACCTGTAAGAAACACTACCACCCACGGCCATACCTGTAAGAAACACTACCACCCACAACCATACCTGTAAAACACACTACCACCCACAACCATACCTGTAAGAAACACTACCACCCACAACCATACCTGTAAAACACACTACCACCCACAACCATACCTGTAAGAAACACTACCACCCACAACCATACCTGTAAGAAACACTACCACCCACAACCATACCTGTATGGAAGATTGGATGTTCTTAGGATTTGGTGGTGGAGCTCCACTGCCCTCTAGGGACAGATGTATATATTACATAGGATTGTGTGAGATGACATTGTACTGTAGCATAGTAAATCCCAATCCAGATCATTGACTATATAAATGTGGAATGTGTTAGATGGGAAGTACACTTGTTGTAACTTTGTTAACCTTTACCCCAGTGTTTACAAACACAACACTACGTTTTACAGAAGCAAAATACAGGAAATCTTGTTTTAAATATCATATTTATGTTGTTGTTGTTCTTGTATCATGAGCTCAGTCAATCAACTACTGTAGAGAATTAAACATGTTTCCCTTTTCTTGTGATGGGGCTACCAAATAGTTTGTCATCGGATTATGGAATTGTCCTTTAAATACAAAACCACTGTAACTACTGTATCAATCAAACTCAATTTCACAATTTTCTCTTCCTCTCTCTCTCTCTTCCTCTTCCTCTCTCAGCACGGCAGAGGGCTTCGCTCGCGCAGACAACTCCATGGTAACGGGCTGGGAGACGTTTGTTCAGGCACTCGGCTACTTCCTGAAAATGTTCTTTGGTTCCGCTGCCCTTGGAACCCTGACTGGTCTCATCTCCGCCCTCGTATCCTCTCTGTGTGTGTGTCTGTCTGTGTGTGTGTACAGTAAGTGTGTGTCTTGCCTGTCGTCACTTTGAAAATTGGCAATTTTAGAGTTAGACTTACAGTATGTAGGTTAGGGTATTTCTTGGTGCTGACTATGCACTGACACAGGTTAGGGTATTTCTTGGGGCTGACTATGGACTGACACAGGTTAGGGTTAGACTCAGGGTGAACGGAGAATGAAATCATTAGAAGTCAAAGGGAAAATTCTAAATGAATTCATATTTTCAAGTCAAATAATCATGTCACATTTTCCAACTCATTTTCAGTTCTGATTAGTAAAGTAGGCTACAATATGGCACAGTGGTTAGCACTGCTGCCTCACAGCAAGAAGGTCCTGGGTTCGAACCCCAGGAGGGGGCCTTTCTGTGTGGAGTTTACATGTTCTCCCTGTGTTTGCGTGGGTTTCCTCTGAGTACTCCAGTTTCCTCCCACACCATAAAGGCATGCATGTTAGGCAGGGACTACAGATGGAAACGAGCTAATTAGCTCAAATCTGGCACATTTACATTGATGTGGAAACTGAAGATGTTCATTAACACTTTGAGTGCCAGCCACGACAATTGTCGTCTTATCAGACCTCCCATTGAGTGCCGACGACATGAAATGTCGTTTGTTTGCCGTATTTTTTATTTATTGGTGATTTGAATTCATATTTCATCAATCAAGCCTCGGGTTAGTGCTGCAGAGTCTCTCTGAGCTCAATTGGGAAGATACCGCCCCCTATCGTCTCTCCCTGTGTAACTGCACCCCATCAGTTCTGACTGATGCAGGGGGAGTGGTCAGTTTCCTAATTTTATTTTTCCCTCAAGGCATCTGAAGGTTGATTGTGCTCGCCGGCCCGGAAAACCTGTGGATTATGTATTTACAGTATCAACACTGTAATCAATAAGCGTGATCGATATTTGGAATGGCGATCAGGAATTGGAATAATCTTTTTGGATAACATCTGATCTCGGGTAAGGAATCTATTTTTACCAGTCTTAGGATAATCAGACCTGTTTTCACCGAGATATAAGCGTTTGCCCTATGTGTGTCTGTGATCGCTGATGAGGAAATGAGAATAGATTTTTCAGCCCGTCTCTATAGCGTGCATAAGTACACATATACTATCGATAATAGCGTTTATTTGAAAACGATTCATAAATAGGCAGAAAAATTACGTTTTTGTGTATTCTAGAATATTCCAGTAAATGCCTTTTATCACGGAATCTTAATATTTTCCTTGAAAACGAGGGCTTTTCAAAATGCTATAAAACGAAAATGAACCGATAAAAAAACAATCCGTTTCGACAATGTTGACCGCAAACAAGTCATTGATAAACGACAGGCAGATTAGACACATAGCCATAATTTAAAACATAGATTATGCGTTTTTAACGCTATCGTTGAAGTGGATGCTGGCACTCAACGGGGTTTTCAATGTTAAATGGCCGGCACTGAAATTGTTAATGTGCACTGTCCCTGGGTAAAAAATAAATAAACAAACTTGAACCTAAAACTTAAACATAAGGGGGGAAATTAATATAATATTCTTTATTCAATATGTTTAGGGGAAGTAGCACCGGTTAGTTTACTGCCTCTTTAGGCAGAGATGTTTGACAGTGGAATCTGATCTGGAATGTCATTTAACTCTCTGCGTAGGAGTGTGTGTGTGTGTGTGGTGAACTGCCAGAAGCTATGACTCCAGTGAGGCTGTATATCCATGAGAACATAAACATGGTGGCCCATAAGACGGATAGCTTAAAATTAGGCTGCTTGAGAATACATTTTTTCATTTGTAAAACTGTTTTATCAAATGTGACACGATTATTCTACTTGCATATACATCGATTTTGAATTGTCTCTTTGATATCTAGTGTTTCCATGCCCCTTTAAGGTAATGTTGGGGTTCTTTCTTTAGCAGTTACACCTACTATAAATATACTCAGAATATACTCAGAAATATGTTAAACCAGCAACATAGATTCTGTAGTTTGCTGTAGTGGGTGCCGCACCTCCCTCACTGAAAGCCAGAGAGGGCAAAGTGAGACAACTCGTGAAATCCTTCTAGAGTTGTAAGCATTAGCTAGTTAGCTTACCTAGCTTGATTATTATTAAATTAATTTGAGTTGTAAGCATTAGCTCGCTAGCTTACCCAACTTGATTAGCTTACTACTTAACACAGTGAGAGTGGCCATTTCTGCATTGCTGGAAAATTAGTTTACCTCTCAATTTCATAAACGCATGTTCAAAGTTCATGCTGCGTCTTTATTTGTAGTTAATTTGTTGCTTATTTGTTCTCCTGTCCTTGTTGGAGCTGCTGTTGCACCTGCTGTTGCTTTTGTGTAATTTCAAACAAACCCTCTGGGGTGACTGCTGCTTGCCTAGTGCAGTTTGAGAGGTAGCAGTGCCATTTTAAGGACTGGGACTATATTCTACAGATGTTTATAGAATGTATATAGTAATACAAACGTGTGTGTGTGTGTGTGTGTGTGTGTGTGTGTGTGCGTGGAATCAAAAGTAATTTGTATCTGTATGTAAGTGAACCTTATTGAGTTGAAGTCCCCCTTAATTCTCACACCAGTCCCTGAAGCACTTTGATTTGAGGAAGACTCCCTCCCTGGAGTTCGGCATGATGATCATCTTTGCCTACCTGCCTTATGGCCTGGCAGAGGGAATGAAACTGTCTGGTCAGTATAAACAACAACACACACACACACACACTTCTCTCCGTCATAGTTAGGCCTTATTAAAGGGGGGGGGGGGGGGGGGGGGTGTAGGAAAAAACCTGGTCTGAGAATAGGCCGCCATAGTGCCACCTCCCATGCACTTTAAATAAATGGAAGTCAGCTTTCAGGGTAGACATCTGTTTCTCCCACCAAGAAAAAACGGTTTTAATTAATTCAACGTGCATGGGCAATGAAAATCAGCATGGTAGTTTCATCTACAGGCCGTGGTCCATCCATCTATCACTCTGTGTGTTTGTAATTTAGTCAACCTTCATTCACACTAGAGAATCATTGAGGACTGCCCTGATTTGCAATGATGTCGAGATTACAAGTTAAACGAGTCAAAACACAGATTAATATGATGAAAGAAAATCTGTAAAACAGTTACACGTTGAATAAGGAAGATAAACCAGATGATTTTATTTAAAAAAAAATTATGTGAAGCCCCTCTATGACTAACGCACTCACTCATTATTCATTCAGTAATTCAGTCACTCACACTTAGCCACTCTACCCTTAGTGGCAGTTCACAGACATTGCACTTTGTGTAACACCAGTTCAATCTATGTGTGACGCTTCACATCCATGTATGTCCTTGTTTCTTTGTGGACTGAATCTGTGAGCAGTCTAGGGCTGACCCCTATTAGTCGATTTATCGACTAATCGGTCGAAAGGAGCCGTAGTCGACTGCCAACCTCTTAGTCGAATACAAAAAAATATATATATATATATTATAAAATATATATATTTTTTTATCCTTTCCAAAAGAAAAGAGGCCTAGAAGCGTGGCTAACGCTAATGGCACGCATACCAGAGGCTAACTGCCTACGAAAACAGGCACAGAGGCACTGAAAGAGGATTTCACCCATCTAATGAACACACTAGACTAGACAAATAAACAATTTAAAAAACTGATTGCATGCTTTTGCAGAGGACAAGAAGCCTTCAGTCGACTCCTTCAGAGATTTTCGACTCTCACAGCCCAAATGGAATGAAAAAAATATATATATATTATACTTTTTTTTCTTTTTTTTTGCCGACCAATAGTCGACTAACGGCAAATTTTGGCCAATCATAGTCGACTATCCAAATCCTTAGTCGGGGACAGCCCTAGAGCAGTCTTAAGATGTGTGAACTGTGCAAGAAAAGTGGGCTTAATTTAAGAATAGATGATTGACCTTCTCCCACGCAGCAGAATATACAGGCTTGCATATACATTATTAGTAGGTGTAAAGTGGCCATTAACACTTTAATTGCCGGGAACGCCGTAACTCGTCTTTGCTCACCATGCTCATTCTGCCGAAGACGCCGTAACTCGTCTTTGATATCAATATTTCAAAAATCTGTGATCGAAATCATATTTCTCCTCCGGGGTCCTGAGATATACTGCTGATCTCCACTCAACTCTCTAACGGTTCAAGAGCCATTTGGTGGCCGATCGGCAGATCGGCCAACAGGAAGTGACGCGCCAAACAGGAAGTGCTCATCCATATTTCGTCCGGGCACTCGCGATCGTTAGCCGGACTCCGTCTCGACACACAGGATAATCAATCGCTCGCCCTAACTCAATAAACAACGTTATTTGGACGTATATAGTATTATACAACCTGGAAATGGTTCATCTAAATCAACATCCCATAATCGAAAACTGTCTACTCCAAGCTGATCGTCCAACGGCGCGAGGAAGATACGGTAAGATCCAGCGTTATTTTCTAATGTGTTCCATATAAACTGCTCTGATGATCATATGACCCACACTAGGTGAATGATATAACGTTGCCCACGGAATTATAAACGACCCCCCGCCCATCCGGTCATCATCAGATGATACGTAGTAACTTCTAAAAGTACCTCCAGTTGAAATTTTTTTTCTGGCACCGATCGCTACCAAACTGTATTTGATCATCAATATAATGCATTTGGGGCTATAAATCAAGTTCTGGAGAAAGCTGCAGAAAACGATAAAAACATACTTATACTTTAGACCATATTTTAGTATGAATATGTGAATGAAAAAGTATAACGTTGCTACACCCTGAACAATGGATATAGGACATTGAATGGGCCATAATAATGTCAATTTAGCAATAGAATTTAAAAAGTTATAGCCCTGCAAAGAAGGGGAACTTCTCCATAGACAAATAGAGCTGGCTAGGGATGGTAAATTATGAATTTAACCATGGCGATCAAAGTGTTAACTTGATATATGTCTTTTACATGGAGGTATCAATGCAGAGAAAATATTGATGACTCTACTATAAGCTATTGCTTTAAGAATATTAGTCATTGAAGTTTATTCATGTTTTAATGAACAAACTTGAAATTGTATTTGTAACATTAAGTTCCAATAGTAAGCTCTGATTTCAATGCTTTAAGCTCACTAAACAATGAGCCTTTTCATTGTCTCAAAGCATTTAGAATGAAACAAATACTTTCTTATTGGCACCTTTTGAAATGTGCACAAAAAGTTGTCTTACGGGAAGATTTCCAGAATAATTTCAAATGTAATAATATGGTTGTAAATAGACAGATAAGCTCACCAATTGAACGAGGTAACAGAAATATATTGATTCAATGAACAGGCCAGGCTATTGTGGATTTATGTACGGGAGACTTGGATTGTGATGGTCATTTTCAAGAGTAGGTTCACAGCCACGGTGTCGATGCATACAAAAATCCATCTAAAAAAACAAAAACGTATGCATAGATGCCAGCCCAGGATGAGCACTGTGATGCTACTTCTGGAGAGAACTGTGAACTCTGATGTCTGGTGGGGAGCTGGTCCATCCAAAAAGGTGGTCAGGAAGGCCAGTAACGTGATGGGGGTGGAGCTAGACTCGGTGGTGTCAGAGAGGAGGGGCTCATTGGAACAGCTGTAAATGCCTAGTCTATTGCAAAGTTAGTCCCCATTTGAAGATTTTTTAAAGATTTACAGTTCCAGTGTTCTATTGTCCATTTTGCATGTATAACCAGTTATTATATAATTAATTAAAATGTTAGAATTCATTTTAGAATGATGATCAGTGTGACTGTACTCCTGAAAAAGTATAGTAATATGGTTTATTTGTATTGGGAAAGATACAGACACATTAGCTGGTTGAACAACATCTATATGTGTGGTAATAATGCAGATATTGAGTGTATTTCTGTGAAAATGTGTGTGGCGCACGCCTCTGAATCCAACCAAAGCGAAAACGATCGCTTCCACCCCGCGAGTCGCACGCCCACGTGTATGGAAATGGCTGTATATGTTAGAATGTATATCCTTGACTGTATTTGTATTCTTATTTGTGATTTTTGACTACCTAAATGTTTATTGTGAGCGATCTGTAGTGCTGAATTTCCCTTGGTAAATTTCCCAAAGTACTTCTATTCTATTCTATCTAGAGCACTCTTGGCTCCGTAGAGCCTTCAGTCAGACAACAGGTCCAAGTTTCCCTCCTCCAAGCCAGCGTTGCCAGAATTCCTCTGCTCACTGGGACATGATGAGATGCTGCTGCTGTCTTCTCACCGTTCTCATTTTAACTTTTTGTTAGTGAGAAATTCGAACTGGATTCATGTCATCCGTCATTAAACTTGTTGTAACCACTGTCACATGAGGGGAGGGAGACTAAGGCCTTGTCTACACAGACATGCAGGGATTTTTGCAACCATAGCTTTTTTTGGTTTTGGAATCATGTATATTGAAAGGCACCAGAAGGGGTGATAAAGCATTCTCTACCTGGCGATGACATGTAAATGTAGGGGAAATCCTACCCGTCTTCCCCAGCAAATCATCCCTGTATGTTCATCCTTTCCATGTTGATGTGAACTGTTGACGAGCTCCTCTTCCTTCTCTACAGGTATCATGTCCATCCTGTTCTCAGGGATTGTGATGTCTCACTACACTCATCACAACCTGTCTCCTGTCACCCAGATCCTCATGCAACAGACACTGAGAACCGTGGCCTTCATGTGTGGTCAGTACACCCCCTCCCCTTCTCATCCCTATCTACTGTATATGTACTCATCCCTATCTATATGTACCGGTATTGGATATTGAACTGATACCAGACTGAAATAGGGTATTGGTGATGATACCGGTAATACGTGATGATCGGTAATTATGTCAGGAATCTGAGCAAGACAGCTTGTTTTTGTTTAACAGGACGTGGTGTGTTACTTGTGAACTCTTCACCAAACTTGGAAAATATGTTTCCCCTACACTAGCAAAGAGGCCTGTGATGTTTTGAATAATTTGGCCTCATGGTGGCACTATTATCACAATACTAAAAACATCTGTCAAGTTTCATAGGGGATTTAAATACTACCTAAAGCCCTATTCGCACAGGACTAGTATTACCTGGGGACCTCTAGTATTTTGTTGTAATTGCGGAGGTCGCCTGTGATCTTAATCCCATGTGAATTGATCATGTCCGTCATTTGTAAAGTAAAGATTCCAGCGCCGGTGACCGTCCATATTTCATCAAACACAGAGGTCATGAGGTAATCTCAGTGCTACTCAGTAGCACTACACTCAGTAGTACTAGTTTATATATTTTATACCCAGTTTAATCACCTGTACATTGTATATTGCTGTTGCACTTTACTTTTACATTTGCACTCTGGTTGGATGCCAAACTTCTTTTTGTTGTACTGTACAATACTTGTGCTGTATAATGACAATACATTTGAATCGAATCTAATTATAGTAGTCCCATACAAATCGGCATCTCAGTAATTTGGGGTCGTAATTAGTTTTTGGTAGTAAAATCAATACAGGATATTTGAAATGCATTTCCAGTCCAAACACCCAATCAATCTGCTTCACCTCTGCATAGAGATCGATACGCCTACAGTTCCTTCTTGAAAAATATTATTTCCATCCAAAGTAGGAGCACATACCGTAACTGTTATCCTGTTCATTATGCTTCCCCTGCTGGAATCATAGATATGATTCATCATTGAAAACATATTGAAAGAGGCTACTCTGCATGATTGTTGCACCAGGCAGTGAATTTGGCGTTGTTATGAATTAGTTTCATGTCTCATTTGAAACTATAATGTTGGGGGGTAATTTTATATTACCATGGGTACCCTTGTGATACCAGTCCAATGTGAATAGGGCTTAACAATGTATTTTAAAGGTCCTGTAAGTGGTATTGTTTTTGCTAAGTTTTGTTTGTTTGGTCAGTAATATGTGTCTTCCAGTCCCTCCGCTCTGCAGTAAACACAAAATACATTTCCTGGTATTGCTTCCCACTTTATCCAATCAGGAGAGAGAACCCTAGATATTATTACTTATTTCAAGAAATCTTGCCAAGCCAGATTTTCTTACTGCACTGGTAGATTATTTTACTTGTTTCAAAGACACATTTCCTTAAAACTGGTAGTTTTTATTTCTTATTTTTGTCGGACCATTTTTGCAGTGTGGAGTTTTCCAATGATTGGATGAAGTGGGTATACCAGAAATTTATAAAATGTTTACTGCAGAGCGGAGGGACTGGGAGACCCATGTTACTGACCAGACACTCTATATCAGTGATGGCTGTCTGAGTGTAGAGATATTATTTTAACATGTAGACCAGTTATTTTAACAAAGAAAAAAATACCACTTACAGCACCTTTAATAATATGCAAATAGTTATAATATTATATATATAATATAAATACTGTTCTATGAAGATAATGGATCGGTACTATGTATCATCCCGAATTTAGGGCTCAAGGATTTGTATGGGCAGTGCTGAAGTGGTATTGGTGCAAACGTGGTATTGATCCTTATACTCTTTATTTCTCTTCACCATCCTCTCTCTCTCTCTCTCTCTCTCTCTTTCTCTCTCTCTCTCACTCTCACAACAGAGACATGTGTGTTTGCCTTCCTCGGCCTCTCCATCTTCAGCTTCCCTCACAAGTTTGAGCTATCCTTTGTCATCTGGTGCATAGTAAGTTGTGCTATTGTCTTATCTTATTTCGTTTTTGTTTACTTCTACACTTTTACTTTATTTATTGTATAGTAGAACAAGCATTTCACTGCACGTTGTACTTGTATGACAGAGTATGTGACAAATATACATTGATTTAATTTACATGTAAAGACATATAGAAACTCCAGGGATCGGGGAGCTCCCGTAGCTCACCGCGTATCTCGGCGCTATTTCTGCGTCGGGGACAACCGTGCTTGTCACGGATCTGGGGTACACGAGTTCGATTCCCGGACCCGCCGTATTTTCTCAGTGTCTTCCCCTACTCTACATCCCATTCAACCTGTTTCTGTCGGTCATGCTTGACCAGAAAAGCGATAAACGCTAAAAAATAAAGTAAAAAAAAAAAAAAACTCCAGGGATCCATGCAAATATACCTTAAGGCTTAAATTGATATATTTTTTATTGGGGCTTGAATGTGATTGTGAACTCCCGTTCTCTCTGTAGATCCTAGTTCTTCTCGGCCGAGCGGTGAACATCTTCCCACTGACCTTCCTGCTCAACTTCTTCAGAGACCACAAGATCACCCCCAAGATGACGTTCGTCATGTGGTTCAGTGGTAAGAAGTCTAGTCTACAGGACGAGTCCAGGTTCATCTTCAGCCTAGTGCAGTGGTCTCAAACTCGCGGCCCGCGGATGATATTTTGCGGCCCCCTACTTGACGTCAAAGTTCAGTGTTAGTGCGGCCCGCGCACAACTTGTTGCCGAGTCGTTGCGCGAGTTAGAAGTTTTATTTATTTGATCACTTGTAGGCTATTATAGTGCAGGCTCATGACAGCAACGTTACGTTAGTGACTTGGTTGAAACGTGATTCCGGAGTGATATCAAGTAAAGTGGAAGGCAAATGCATCCTCGCTATCTTATTCTCCTCTGCGATCAGTGCTCTGCATGTGCCACTGTCTGTCTGTGTACGGGTCTGGTCCAATCACATTCAGCGTCCCGTCAGAGTTTCTCCCCCCCACCCACAGTCTGCGAATCAGAGCAGAGTAGGGCGGGTCTTCACGGAATGAGTGTTGTCTCTTTCAGCGGGGCCGAGTCAGAGCGAGAGTTGACAGCGCATCTACAGTAGCCTCGCTCCCAGTTTTTGTTAAACGGTGTGCGTTGCGGTGGCGATTGAATGGAACTCGGTTGACTCAGATCATCTTTAGCCTCGTAGGCATATTTATTTCTCAGGCGGGGTGAAATGCGGTCGTGGTGCCGCTATATATATATCAACAACAATCAATAACAAATAATAGACTTTTCATGCTATATTATGTTATTATGTTATTTGATACTATCTTGTCTAGCACAGTCTCTGGAGCGTAACAGTAAGAAGCATTTTGTATGAAAGTATTCTGTACTTCTGTATGACAACTATTAAAGAACTTGAACTTGAACTAGACCGGAACAGGAATGCGAAGGACACGTCAGTGACGTCACATACTGGACATACTACATCGCCCTCTGTAGAACACAAATGAGTAAGGGCACACATAATAATAATACATTTAACAGTTTTATCTCCGTGAGATAAATGTAGCTAGTTTCACTAGCAGGCAGGCAGCAGAAAAATATGGGATCTTCAAAGATGGCCAGTAAAAGAAAAGTCGACTGCAATTCAAAGGTGAATGGACTGAAAAATATGCATTCATCCTGAGTCCAGCACCAAACCAATGTGACTAATATGCCAAGAAACGGTAGCTCTTGTGAAGAGTGGCAATTTGAAAAGCCACTACGAAACAAAACAGTTATTTTGATGCAACCTTGAAATCATCATATCAAGCTGTAAGCAGAATTATTGTTAAATCTATGTCACAACGAGAAAAAGCAACCATGGGTGGCATGGGTGTTGGCTAAACACAAGAAGCCATTCTCTCTCTCTGATGCCTACATAATAAAATAATGTATGACTGAAGTGATGGAGACCATGTTTGAAGGCAAACAAAAGCAAATCCCCCTCAGATCGCACAGCAACCAGAATAAATGAAATACTGACTGGTGATTTGAGTAAACAGCTTTGTGATAGAATAAAAAAAGATGCACAGTGCATTTCCATAGCTGCATGTGGATGAGTCCACTGACACCACTGAGAAGCCTATGTTCTGAAGAACCGTTCATGTTCTGAAGAACTGTTCATGTTCTGAAATGTTATTGCTAAATATTGAGAGGATTGGATCAGTTGTACTTTTTTTTTGAATACTTGAAACTCTTTTTTTGTGGAATATTTGATGCGGCCCAGCCTCACCCAGACTCTACCTCCAGCGGCCCCCAGGTAAATTGAGTTTGAGACCCCTGGCCTAGTGGTTCAGTGGTAAGAAGTCTAACCTACAGCGTATAAGCCACTGTCAGACAGGAAATAAGGTCTGGTATAAGCCACTGTCAGACAGGAAGTAAGGTCTGGTATAAGCCACTGTCAGACAGGAAGTAAGGTCTGGTATAAGCCACCGTCAGACAGGAAGTAAGGTCTGGTATAAGCCACTGTCAGACAGGAAATAAGGTCTGGTATAAGCCACTGTCAGACAGGAAGTAAGGTCTGGTATAAGCCACTGTCAGACAGGAAGGAAGGTCTGGTATAAGCCACTGTCAGACAGGAAGTAAGGTCTGGTAAAAGCCACTGTCAGACAGGAAGTAAGGTCTGGTATAAGCCACTGTCAGACAGGAAATAAGGGCTGGTATAAGCCACTGTCAGACAGGAAGTAAGGTCTGGTATAAGCCACTGTCAGACAGGAAGTAAGGTCTGGTATAAGCCACTCAGACAGGAAGTAAGGTCTGGTATAAGCCACTGTCAGACAGGAAGTAAGGTCTGGTATAAGCCACTGTCAGACAGGTAGTAAGGTCTGGTATAAGCCACTGTCAGACAGGAAGTAAGGTCTGGTATAAGCCACTGTCGCAGAGGAAGAAAGTTGAAAAAATTTTCAGAAAGGATTTGATTTCCTTCAACTCATCATAATAAATCACATAATAAATCACAATGATCCAAGGTGGTCCTTGAAACTTGTTACCCATGTGGGAGACTGGGGCGTCAGATGAAAGAACATGAAGGTTCGTGGCGAAAGCAAAGATGTTGGATATACTGTATGACAAGATGACGCATCATAATCTGTGCTAAATATAGTCATGGTTCCTGTCTCACAAGTAGGGCGTGGCTGAAAGAACCTCAACGTTGAATCTGCAAACCACAAAATCATCATGAACACCTTGACCTCGTCAGAGAATGGACACATACAGTATACCTCAGTTTCTATGGGGCAGAAAGAATCAACCCTGTTCTGTTAAAAACCTCTCCATCTTGTGCGAACGGGCATTATGCCCTGGTCCCTTATGACACTGACATGACGTGTTACAGGAAAATGATCAAGAATTGAATAATAATTTTGCCTAATGAAAAGTCTCTGGCGAAAGAATGAGGTGGAGGTGGGGGGCATTCAGAGCTGACCAGGGGTGCAGTCGTAATATGGGCGGAGGCCAAACGGTATCCTATTATTATGCAAAGTCTAGGCACTTATCACCTAGACTTTGCATAATAATAGGATGCGCGCACTTCGAAGCCCAAACGCTGTTTGACCGCGGTTGCCCAGCACTGCACCACTGGAGCTGACCACCTGTCAGCTGTGGATCTGGAACTAGAAACAATTATTATTCCAAGGTAAACATTCCGGTCAGTTAGATCGTTAGCAGCCTTACACTGGGCTCACAGTTCTGCTCATGTTAGTAGCATTTTACTAGATTTCTTCCCAGTCAAGATTTGTCTGAAGATGAGGAACTTGAGGGTGCAGTTGGAGCACTACTGTGATTTTTAATCACATCTCTTTCTACGAGGGATGGGCATTGATTTTCCAATATTCAAATAGTCGTTAAAATTATAAGAAATCTATTTGTTTATGCAAATATATTTTTTTCTCAAAAAATATATTTCCCTTGTTTTTACCGGCACCTACAATGTGTAGTGTATTGAGAGGGGACCCTTTTAACTGTTACACTGCTGAACGTCATGCTGGGTACAGTTAGCTAGCTAGCCAGGTAGCATAACAGTCTGTTAACAGCTGGGAGAACAGAACAGAAAGATGAAGAAAGAGAGACTGGAGATGTTACATGGTAGCAACGTTTTGTACGTTTGCCATGTTCTTTCACTAAGTTCACACATTTCAAGCATCAGTTATGTAACGTTCAAAATGAATGCTTTAGTTCCCGGAAATACGCTAGCCTGGTCTGTTAGCATTAGCTATGACAGCAGCCAGCTCGCTTGTTGGATTGTCTCACGTTTGCTATTAAGTAAAAACAAAACCATACGTTAACATGGAAGCTCAGACATTTCAACCATCAATGATGTAACTTTCAGAATGAATGCTTTTGTTCCTGGAAATAACGTTAGCCTTCGTCACAACCTTGCTGGATTACTGCAATGCTCTATATGCTGGCATTGATCAGGAATCACTCCGCCAACCGCAGCTCGTCCAAAATGCGGCTCCTCACCAGCACAGAAAAATCACCCCAGTCCTGGCCTTACTCCACTGGCTCCCCGTCCATCACCGCATTGATTTGAACATTTTAAACTTTTAACTGTTCTTAAATCCCTAAACGGCCTGGCCCCACAGTACCTGACCGAGCTCCTACATCACCACACAGTGCCCTAAGGTCAGCCGACCAACTGCTGCTAAAGGTACCCGGGCCTAGGCTCAAAACCAGAGGGGACAGAGCCTTTTCCATAGCTGCCCCTGAACTGTGGAATAGCCCCCCCCCCTCCACATCAGGTCAGCCCAGACCCTGGAGGCCTTTAAGTCCCGGCTAAAGACTCATCTCTTCTCCCTGGCCTTTGACCAGAGCTGAGCCTGCCTCATACGTCGCTACTTTTAGTCCCTTTATTTGTAATCTGCTGCACTTTTCTTTCTTTTATCTTTATTTTTTATTTCTATCTGAACCCTTGCCCTTATTTATATTTGCATATGTTTAGTATATATTTAGTATATGTACTGTATATGTCTTTTTTGATCTATGCTTTTATCTGTGAAGCACTTTGGTACAGTCAGAACTGTTGTAAATGTGCTATATAAATAAAGTTGATTATGATTATGCTGCCACTCAGCGCACATATCTAGCTGTTTGTAATGACAGCAGCCAGCTCGCTTGTTTGATTATGTCACGTTCGCTATTAACTCATTGGGGGCCAACAGCGCCCTCTGCTGATGGCCCTTCGGTGCCAGTGCTTTATCCAATGTAGGATAGGACTTATTTGCGAGTGCTTAAAACATAGCAAATATAATAGCAAATAATAGATCTAAATAACACAGTGATCGTCAATGAGTTGCTTCCAGTCAACATGCACGAAACAGATCATTTTTTCATACATACATTTCCATTTTATACCGTGATGAATATCAATATATTTCTAAACTCCAGCAAATCGAGCTTAAATGTATTTCCTTAGAAATCGTGCCATTTGTCGCTTGATTTATGAATAGTTTTCAAATAAACGCTAGATTATCGATATTATGTGTCCTCATGCACGAAGAGAAGCGGGGTCTGAAAAATCGCTTCTCCGTACTTTGGTTGGCGCGAACCTCACACACACACACACATGCTCCGATGGCGGTGAAAGGAACATCTGATTAACCCAAGATTCGTAACAGAAAGTCCTTACCTCACATCTGATGTCCTGCAAAAAGATTAATCCAATTCCTGATTGCCATTCCAAATATTGATAGCATTTATTGATCCAACGTTATATATTCAAAACACATAATCCACGCTGCTCTGAGTGTCCCCAGTCCATCTGTTATAACGATACTGCATGCCCAAGAAGGAAAACCTTGACCGGACTTCTTAGATTGATGCACAGCCCCAGCCAGAGGGATTCCAATGATGTGCAATACCATCCGGGAGACGATAGGCGGCGGTATTTGCCCTTTGCGAGCTCAGACCCATTTCCAATGATAACGTCAGGCTGGATGGATGAAAAATGAATGTATATAGATAATAATAGAAATATCGATTAAAACCCGAGATTTATCGGGTTTGGCGCCCAGACATGGTGAGTTAACCCAGACTATCTCGAGTTTGGCCTCCAAAGTGTTAACACTTTCAGTGTTAGTTTTAGAGTTAGCCGTTTCCTGGGATTACACAGAATTACTCTAAAACTATACTCATATTCACCACGGTATAAAACGGGAATGTATGGATGCATTTTTTTTTCTTTTTCACAAATTGAACGATAGATACTCGATGTCAAATGGGCAATAGTTTTATATCCATAGCTATGATATTTAATATAGTTTTAGCCCTGCAAACACCGGCATGTATCCCCATTCATTAACGCGCTGGCATTCTTGCCACATGGCCCACAGCGACCTCTGGCGCTGAAAGTGTTAAGTAAAAGCAAAATCATATGTTAACAGGAGGGGTTTCGATTAGTAATCGAATAGTTCCCAGTGACTATCGAATAGCTTTGCCCATCTCTACTTTCTACACCCCACCCATGACCACCTCCGTCCCCTCTCTCCCGGCCGCAGGTCTGCGAGGTGCCATCCCCTACGCCCTGAGCCTCCATCTGGGCCTGGAGCCCGTCGAGAAACGCCAGCTGATCGGCACCACCACCATCATCATTGTGCTCTTCACCATCCTCCTCATGGGGGGCGGGACCATGCCGCTCATCCGCCTCATGGACATCGAGAGCAAGAGCAAGAGCAAGAAAGACGTCAACCTCAGCAAGACGGAGAAAATGGTAACGAGGGAGAGAGGCTTTGATTTCAATTTAGAGCAGATGTGAGAATCCACACGTACACACATACACACACAGACAGACATACACACACATACAGTTTTCCTGTTGCATTGATGTTACTCATTCCTCCCATCCATCTGGTCTCAGCTCCTTCCGGTTGTTTTGCGGGGAGCTACATCAAAGCCTGGATTGTGGCTTGTGTCAAGCAAACGACTCCCATCCATGAGACACGTACACTAGCGCACATACGCACCAACAGATGCACACACACACACACACAGACACTGACACACACGTACAGACCAAGTCTATCATTCACACATACACACACAGACCAACTATCTTTCACACATACACAGACGTATGGATATTGAAGTACATAAAATGCAAATGCATAGACACAGACGCCCAGACACAACACTCGCAATCTCATTTCATGTTTCAATTACTTCACAGCTCCTAGCGCTGGGTCCCATATGGAGGGTTCTTCCAAGTGTGTCTCCTCGTTCAGATCGCACTGTATACTTGTATGATTGCGTATACTTGTATACAGGCATGCGCTCATCTTGTGTACATATGTATGGGTGTGTTCGTGCATGTTTGATGTCTTCAAAACTTCACTGTTGCAGCCCCATATACCAACGTATCTAACAACAACCTCGTCTCTTGTCCTCTTTGATGTAATCCATCTCTCTCTGCCCCCTCACGTCTACCATCTCTCTGCCCCCTCACGTCTACCATCTCTCTGCCCCCTCACATCTACTCTCACTCTCTGCACCCTCACGTCTACCATCTCTCTGCACCCTCACGTCTACCATCTCTCTGCACCCTCACGTCTACTCTCTCACACTCTGCACCCTCACGTCTACTCTCTCTCTGCACCCTCACGTCTACTCTCTCTCTCTCTGCACCCTCACGTCTACTCTCTCTCTCTCTGCACCCTCACGTCTACTCTCTCACTCTCTGCACCCTCACGTCTACTCTCTCTCTGCACCCTCACGTCTACCATCTCTCTCTCTGCACCCTCACGTCTACTCTCTCTCTCTGCACCCTCACGTCTACTCTCTCTCTCTCTCTCTGCGCCCTCACGTCTACTCTCTCTCTCTCTCTCTCTCTGCACCCTCACGTCTACTCTCTCTCTCTCTCTCTCTCTGCGCCCTCACGTCTACTCTCTCTCTCTCTCTCTCTCTGCGCCCTCACGTCTACTCTCTCTCTCTCTCTCTCTGCGCCCTCACGTCTACTCTCTCTCTCTCTGCACCCTCACGTCTACTCTCTCTCTCTCTCTCTGCGCCCTCACGTCTACTCTCTCTCTCTCTCTCTGCACCCTCACATCTACTCTCTCTCTCTCTCTCTCTGCACCCTCACGTCTACTCTCTCTCTCTCTGCACCCTCACGTCTACTCTCTCTCTCTCTCTCTCTGCACCCTCACGTCTACTCTCTCTCTCTCTCTCTGCACCCTCACATCTACTCTCTCTCTCTCTCTCTCTCTCTGCACCCTCACGTCTACTCTCTCTCTCTCTCTGCACCCTCACGTCTACTCTCTCTCTCTCTCTGCACCCTCACATCTACTCTCTCTCTCTGCACCCTCACGTCTACTCTCTCTCTCTGCACCCTCACGTCTACTCTCTCTCTCTGCACCCTCACATCTACTCTCTCTCTCTCTCTCTGCACCCTCACATCTACTCTCTCTCTCTCTCTCTCTGCACCCTCACGTCTACTCTCTCTCTCTCTGCACCCTCACATCTACTCTCTCTCTCTCTGCACCCTCACGTCTACTCTCTCTCTCTCTGCACCCTCACGTCTACTCTCTCTCTCTCTGCACCCTCACATCTACTCTCTCTCTCTCTGCACCCTCACGTCTACTCTCTCTCTCTCTGCACCCTCACATCTACTCTCTCTCTCTCTGCACCCTCACGTCTACTCTCTCTCTCTCTGCACCCTCACATCTACTCTCTCTCTCTCTGCACCCTCACGTCTACTCTCTCTCTCTCTCTCTCTGCACCCTCACGTCTACTCTCTCTCTCTCTCTCTCTCTGCACCCTCACATCTACTCTCTCTCTCTCTCTCTCTCTCTGCACCCTCACGTCTACTCTCTCTCTCTCTCTGCACCCTCATGTCTACTCTCTCTCTCTGCACCCTCACATCTACTCTCTCTCTCTCTCTCTCTGCACCCTCACATCTACTCTCTCTCTCTCTGCACCCTCACGTCTACTCTCTCTCTCTGCACCCTCACGTCTACTCTCACTCTCTCTCTGCACCCTCACGTCTACTCTCTCTCTCTGCACCCTCACGTCTACTCTCTCTCTCTCTGCACCCTCACGTCTACTCTCTCTCTCTCTGCGCCCTCACATCTACTCTCTCTCTCTCTCTCTCTGCGCCCTCACATCTACTCTCTCTCTCTCTCTCTCTGCACCCTCACATCTACTCTCTCTCTCTCTGCACCCTCACGTCTACTCTCTCTCTCTCTGCGCCCTCACATCTACTCTCTCTCTCTGCACCCTCACGTCTACTCTCTCTCTCTCTGCACCCTCACGTCTACTCTCTCTCTGCACCCTCACATCTACTCTCTCTCTCTCTGCACCCTCACGTCTACTCTCTCTCTCTGCACCCTCACGTCTACTCTCTCTCTCTCTGCACCCTCACATCTACTCTCTCTCTCTCTGCACCCTCACGTCTACTCTCTCTCTCTGCACCCTCACGTCTACTCTCTCTCTCTCTGCACCCTCACATCTACTCTCTCTCTCTCTGCACCCTCACGTCTACTCTCTCTCTGCACCCTCACGTCTACTCTCTCTCTCTCTGCACCCTCACGTCTACTCTCTCTCTCTCTGCACCCTCACATCTACTCTCTCACTCTCTGCACCCTCACGTCTACTCTCTCTCTCTCTGCACCCTCACGTCTACTCTCTCACTCTCTGCACCCTCACGTCTACTCTCTCTCTGCACCCTCACGTCTACCATCTCTCTCTCTGCACCCTCACGTCTACTCTCTCTCTCTGCACCCTCACGTCTACTCTCTCTCTCTCTCTCTGCGCCCTCACGTCTACTCTCTCTCTCTCTCTCTCTCTGCACCCTCACGTCTACTCTCTCTCTCTCTCTCTCTCTGCGCCCTCACGTCTACTCTCTCTCTCTCTCTCTCTCTGCGCCCTCACGTCTACTCTCTCTCTCTCTCTCTCTCTCTCTGCGCCCTCACGTCTACTCTCTCTCTCTCTGCACCCTCACGTCTACTCTCTCTCTCTCTCTCTGCGCCCTCACGTCTACTCTCTCTCTCTCTCTCTGCACCCTCACATCTACTCTCTCTCTCTCTCTCTCTGCACCCTCACGTCTACTCTCTCTCTCTGCACCCTCACGTCTACTCTCTCTCTCTCTCTCTCTGCACCCTCACGTCTACTCTCTCTCTCTCTCTCTGCACCCTCACATCTACTCTCTCTCTCTCTCTCTCTCTCTGCACCCTCACGTCTACTCTCTCTCTCTCTCTGCACCCTCACATCTACTCTCTCTCTCTGCACCCTCACGTCTACTCTCTCTCTCTGCACCCTCACGTCTACTCTCTCTCTCTCTCTGCACCCTCACATCTACTCTCTCTCTCTCTCTCTGCACCCTCACATCTACTCTCTCTCTCTCTCTCTCTGCACCCTCACGTCTACTCTCTCTCTCTGCACCCTCACGTCTACTCTCTCTCTCTCTCTCTCTCTCTCTCTCTGCACCCTCACGTCTACTCTCTCTCTCTGCACCCTCACGTCTACTCTCTCTCTCTGCACCCTCACGTCTACTCTCTCTCTCTGCACCCTCACGTCTACTCTCTCTCTCTCTGCACCCTCACGTCTACTCTCTCTCTGCACCCTCACGTCTACTCTCTCTCTCTCTGCACCCTCACGTCTACTCTCTCTCTCTCTCTGCACCCTCACGTCTACTCTCTCTCTCTGCACCCTCACGTCTACTCTCTCTCTCTCTCTGCACCCTCACGTCTACTCTCTCTCTCTGCACCCTCACGTCTACTCTCTCTCTCTGCACCCTCACGTCTACTCTCTCTCTCTGCACCCTCACGTCTACTCTCTCTCTCTGCACCCTCACATCTACTCTCTCTCTCTGCACCCTCACGTCTACTCTCTCTCTCTGCACCCTCACGTCTACTCTCTCTCTCTGCACCCTCACGTCTACTCTCTCTCTCTGCACCCTCACATCTACTCTCTCTCTCTGCACCCTCACGTCTACTCTCTCTCTCTCTGCACCCTCACGTCTACTCTCTCTCTCTCTGCACCCTCACGTCTACTCTCTCTCTCTCTGCACCCTCACGTCTACTCTCTCTCTCTCTCTCTCTGCACCCTCACGTCTACTCTCTCTCTCTCTGCACCCTCACGTCTACTCTCTCTCTCTCTCTCTGCACCCTCACGTCTACTCTCTCTCTCTCTGCACCCTCACATCTACTCTCTCTCTCTGCACCCTCACGTCTACTCTCTCTCTCTCTGCACCCTCACGTCTACTCTCTCTCTCTCTGCACCCTCACGTCTACTCTCTCTCTCTCTCTCTGCCCCCTCACGTCTACTCTCTCTCTCTCTGCACCCTCACGTCTACTCTCTCTCTCTGCACCCTCACGTCTACTCTCTCTCTCTCTGCACCCTCACGTCTACTCTCTCTCTCTCTCTGCACCCTCACGTCTACTCTCTCTCTCTCTGCACCCTCACGTCTACTCTCTCTCTCTCTCTGCACCCTCACGTCTACTCTCTCTCTCTCTGCACCCTCACATCTACTCTCTCTCTCTGCACCCTCACGTCTACTCTCTCTCTCTCTCTGCACCCTCACATCTACTCTCTCTCTGCACCCTCACGTCTACTCTCTCTCTGCACCCTCACATCTACTCTCTCTCTCTCTCTGCACCCTCACATCTACTCTCTCTCTCTCTCTGCACCCTCACGTCTACTCTCTCTCTCTCTCTGCACCCTCACGTCTACTCTCTCTCTCTGCACCCTCACATCTACTCTCTCTCTCTGCACCCTCACGTCTACTCTCTCTCTCTCTGCACCCTCACGTCTACTCTCTCTCTCTCTCTCTGCACCCTCACGTCTACTCTCTCTCTCTGCACCCTCACATCTACTCTCTCTCTCTCTGCACCCTCACGTCTACTCTCTCTCTCTCTCTCTGCACCCTCACATCTACTCTCTCTCTCTCTGCACCCTCACGTCTACTCTCTCTCTCTCTCTCTGCACCCTCACGTCTACTCTCTCTCTCTCTCTCTGCACCCTCACATCTACTCTCTCTCTCTCTGCACCCTCACATCTACTCTCTCTCTCTCTGCACCCTCACGTCTACTCTCTCTCTCTCTGCACCCTCACGTCTACTCTCTCTCTCTCTCTGCACCCTCACATCTACTCTCTCTCTCTCTGCACCCTCACGTCTACTCTCTCTCTCTCTCTCTGCACCCTCACATCTACTCTCTCTCTCTCTGCACCCTCACATCTACTCTCTCTCTCCTGCACCTCACATCACTCTCTCTCTCTGCACCCTCACATCTACTCTCTCTCTCTGCACCCTCACGTCTACTCTCTCTCTCTCTGCACCTCACGTCTACTCTCTCTCTCTCTCTCTGCACCCTCACATCTACTCTCTCTCTCTCTGCACCCTCACGTCTACTCTCTCTCTCCTCTCTGCACCCTCACGTCTACTCTCTCTCTCTCTCTCTGCACCCTCACTCTATCTCTCTCTCTCTCTGCACCCTCACATCTACTCTCTCTCTCTCCTCTGCACCCTCACGTCTACTCTCTCTCTCTGCACCTCACGTCTACTCTCTCTCTCTCTCTCTGCACCCTCACGTCTACTCTCTCTCTCTCTGCACCCTCACGTCTACTCTCTCTCTCTGCACCCTCACGTCTACTCTCTCTCTCTCTCTGCACCCTCACGTCTACTCTCTCTCTCTGCACCCTCACGTCTACTCTCTCTCCTCTGCACCCTCACGTCTACTCTCTCTCTCTCCTCTGCACCCTCACGTCTACTCTCTCTCCTCTGCACCCTCACGTCTACTCTCTCTCTCTGCACCTCACGTCACTCTCTCTCTCTCTGCACCCTCACGTCCACTCCTCCCCCTGCACCCTCACGTCTACTCTCTCTCTCTCTGCAGCCCTCACTCACTACTCTCTCTCTCTCTGCACCCTCACGTCTACTCTCTCTCTCTCTCTCTGCACCCTCACATCTACTCTCTCTCTCTCTGCACCCTCACGTCTACTCTCTCTCTCTCTGCACCCTCACGTCTCTCTCTCTCTCTTGCACCCTCACATCTATCTCTCTCTCTCTCTCTGCACCCTCACGTCTACTCTCTCTCTCTCTGCACCCTCACGTCTACTCTCCTCTCTCTCTCTGCACCCTCACGTCTACTCTCTCTCTCTCTGCACCCTCACGTCTACTCTCTCTCTCTCTCTCTGCGCCCTCACGTCTACTCTCTCTCTCTCTGCACCCTCACGTCTACTCTCTCTCTCTCTCTGCACCCTCACGTCTACTCTCTCTCTCTGCACCCTCACGTCTACTCTCTCTCTCTCTCTCTGCGCCCTCACGTCTACTCTCTCTCTCTCTGCACCCTCACGTCTACTCTCTCTCTCTCTGCACCCTCACGTCTACTCTCTCTCTCTGCACCCTCACATCTACTCTCTCTCTCTCTGCACCCTCCGTCTACTCTCTCTCTCTCTCTGCACCCTCACATCTACTCTCTCTCTCTGCACCCTCACGTCTACTCTCTCTCTCTCTCTCTCTCTCTGCACCCTCACATCTACTCTCTCTCTCTCTGCACCCTCACGTCTACTCTCTCTCTCTCTCTGCACCCTCACGTCTACTCTCTCTCTCTCTGCACCCTCACATCTACTCTCTCTCTCTCTCTGCACCCTCACATCTACTCTCTCTCTCTGCACCCTCACGTCTACTCTCTCTCTCTCTCTGCACCCTCACATCTACTCTCTCTCTCTCTGCACCCTCACATCTACTCTCTCTCTCTCTGCACCCTCACGTCTACTCTCTCTCTCTCTGCACCCTCACGTCTACTCTCTCTCTCTCTCTGCACCCTCACGTCTACTCTCTCTCTCTCTCCTGCACCCTCACGTCTACTCTCTCTCTCTGCACCCTCACGTCTACTCTCTCTCTCTCTCTGCACCCTCACGTCTACTCTCTCTCTCTCTCTCTGCACCCTCACGTCTACTCTCTCTCTCTCTCTGCACCCTCACGTCTACTCTCTCTCTCTCTCTCTGCACCCTCAGTCTACTCTCTCTCTGCACCCTCACGTCTACTCTCTCTCTCTCTGCACCCTCACATCTACTCTCTCTCTCTCTCTGCACCTCATCTCACTCTCCTCTCTCTCTCTCTGCACCCTCACGTCTACTCTCTCTCTCTGCACCCTCACATCTACTCTCTCTCTCTTCTGCACCTCACATCTACTCTCTCTCTCTCTCTGCACCCTCACGTCTACTCTCTCTCTGCACCCTCACATCTACTCTCTCTCTCTGCACCCTCACGTCTACTCTCTCTCTCTCTCTGCACCCTCACGTCTACTCTCTCTCTCTGCACCCTCACGTCTACTCTCTCTCTCTCTCTGCACCCTCACATCTACTCTCTCTCTCTGCACCCTCACGTCTACTCTCTCTCTCTCTCTCTCTGCACCCTCACGTCTACTCTCTCTCTCTCTGCACCCTCACGTCTACTCTCTCTCCTCTGCACCCTCACGTCTACTCTCTCTCTCTCTCTCTCTGCACCCTCACATCTACTCTCTCTCTGCACCCTCACGTCTACTCTCTCTCTCTCTCTCTGCACCCTCACGTCTACTCTCTCTCTGCACCCTCACGTCTACTCTCTCTCTCTCTCTGCACCCTCACGTCTACACTCTCTCTCTGCACCCTCACGTCTATCTCTCTCTCTCTCTCTGCACCCTCACGTCTACTCTCTCTCTCTCTCTGCACCCTCACGTCTACTCTCTCTCTCTGCACCCTCACGTCTACTCTCTCTCTCTGCACCCTCACATCTACTCTCTCTCTCTCTGCACCCTCACGTCTACTCTCTCTCTCTCTGCACCCTCACATCTACTCTCTCTCTCTGCACCCTCACATCTACTCTCTCTCTCTGCACCCTCACGTCTACTCTCTCTCTCTCTCTGCACCCTCACGTCTACTCTCTCTCTCTGCACCCTCACATCTACTCTCTCTCTCTGCACCCTCACATCTACTCTCTCTCTCTGCACCCTCACATCTACTCTCTCTCTGCACCCTCACGTCTACTCTCTCTCTCTGCACCCTCACATCTACTCTCTCTCTCTGCACCCTCACATCTACTCTCACTCTCTGCACCCTCACATCTACTCTCACTCTCTGCACCCTCACATCTACTCTCTCTCTCTGCACCCTCACATCTACTCTCACTCTCTCACTTTCTGCACCCTCACGTCTACTCTCTCTCTGCACCCTCACGTCTACTCTCTCTCTGCACCCTCACGTCTACTCTCTCTCTGCACCCTCACGTCTACTCTCTCTCTGCACCCTCACGTCTACTCTCACTCTCTGCACCCTCACATCTACTCTCACTCTCTGCACCCTCACATCTACTCTCTCTCTCTGCACCCTCACATCTACTCTCACTCTCTCACTTTCTGCACCCTCACATCCTCCCTCCCCCCCCCCCCCCCCCGCATTCTGTCTTTCACTCCATCTCATAATTCTCTTCTCCTCTGTTTGGTCTCTGTGTTCATCTTCCTGTCTCTTCTTCCCTCTCCCCACCCCCTCTATTTCCCCTCTCTCTCTTTCTTCTGCCCTCGCGCCCCCCCATCTCTCTTCTTCCCTCTCTCTCTCTCTCTCTCTCTCTTCTTCCTCACCCCTCTCTCTCTCTCTTCTTCCCTTGCCTCTCTCTCTCTCTCTCTCTCTCTCTCTCTCTCTCTCTCTCTCTCTCTCTCTCTCTCTCTCTCTCTCTCTCTCTCTCTCTCTCTCTCTAGGGTAATGCCATAGAGTCAGAGCACCTGTCTGAGTTGACCGAAGAGGAGTACGAGGCTCACATCTACCAGAGGCGGGATCTCAAGGGCTTCATGTGGCTGGATGCCAAATACCTCAACCCCTTCTTCACACGCAGACTCACCCAGGAGGTGTGTGTGTGTGTGCGTGCGTGCGTGCACACATACTGTACTGATGTAATTAGAGTTGTTCCGATACCGATACTGGTATCGGAAATGCCGCCGATACTGCCTAAAATGCTGGTATCGGTATCGGCGAGTACACGTAAATTCTAGCCTCCGATCCCATGATGTAATTTATCTCCTGCCGAGTCCTGCGGAGAGTGAGGATTATAAAATGAACATGTTTTAAAGTGTGATGCTGTGTCATTTTAACAGCAGATACACTTTCTTAAATTCCATTGTCCCCGACAGTGCGGTGTGACGGGGAGCTCGGACGGGAATCGGGATGTGTTTGGCTGGTGTTATGATAGCATTAGCTGGAAAGATAGCTAGTTGGAACAACATCCGCTTTTAACGTTACATCAAATCAGATGATCGCCTGTCCTTTCTCCAGGACCTAACACTGTCCGTGACCGTCTATCAACAATAATGCACCCACGGTGAATTGTATTTAAGTTAAGTAGCTACGGACTAGCGTTAGCTGACTATTACTAACGTTATCTTAATGGCAATGCGGGAAGACGAGCTAGGTCAGTTAGCTTAGCTTGATAACGTTACCGTGTCTAAAGTTGGTGCTATTCACATAATCCAGCAATAATGGCTGCAGACCTGCAAGCAAAGTCCAGCAAGTGCCAAAGGATAAGAGTCTGAGGCGGAGTTTCAAAAGAGAATGTTGAATATTTATTTTGCATCAAAAATCACAACATGAACGTTCGATCTGCCACTAGCTTACAGACTGAATAGGGTATATCTGCAGAGCCACTGAGTAGCGAGTGCAACACCGTTTAATGTCCGTGTGGATCATTGGAGTAGGGTATATCTGCAGTGCTGCAGCCCATACTCATTGATTAATGATACTAATACAAATCTATACAATCACCTGTTGTTGAATAAATACTATACGTTCTAGTTATTACTAAAAAACAGTATAACAGTATCTGAAAAAAAAAAAAAAAAAAGTATAATTTATATATTTAAAAAAAAAAATGTATGCACTGGTATCGGATAAATATCGGTATCGGCCGATACCCAAAGCTTAGGTATCGGAATCGGATCGGAAAGGGAAAAATGGTATCGGAACATCTCGAGATGTAATCGTACCTTGATGTGTGGCGTCATATCTCTCTGTTCTGTATCATTTTCTGGGAACTCATATATATATTTCATATCTATCCAGTCATATTGTGCTGATAGATGAATATCTCTGCCTGGCTTTTTACTCCTCCTCCTCTCTTCCTCCTCTCAATTTTCATCGATTTGTCATCCACCATTATAACACCATACCTATCAGTATGCATGGTGATGGGAGTGTCATTTCTTTATTGCCTCTGGTCCTGGTGACCTTGCCATTACGATATATAGCCATGCCAAAGGAGTTGTGCAGCAAGGCAACGATCCTAAATATTCAAGCAGAAATACATAAGTGGTTAAATGAGAAGACATGTAGCATTATGGATGATCTGAGATGACACTGGGACCTTTGGGACACTTTGGAATACTATAGACGTTGTAGTGAGTTCTTCATGCAAGGAATCCCTAAAATGTCAGTGAATTGAGGGAGTGCAATGATGAAAACTAACCAAAATCCATCAAAGCACATGCAAGAGACTAGTATTCAACTCGAGGAAAGGTCTGGGAAAGGTTTAGTTGAAGCCATAGGTACTAGCAGCTGCTGGATCGCAAGGGTTCACATACTTATGCACACAAGGATATTTCATGTTTAATCATTGTATTTAGTAAATAATCCAAATATATTCAAACTATTTGTGTTTTCCTTCAATCATGACATGTTTTATCAGAAAATGTATCTTAGATGAAGATATTACAAAGATGAATGTGTGAAATATTTGAGAAACTGACTATTCGAAAGGGGTTCACATACTGAGCAACACTAATGCGGGTTTGTATTAATGTGTGTGTGTGTGTGTGTGCACGCTTGTTCGCTGAGGCTGCCTCACAAGCCTTTTTTTCATTTATTTATTTATGGAGCATTTATTTATGTGTGTGTGTGTCTGTTCCAGGATCTACTACACGGTCGTATCCAGATGAAGACTCTGACCAATAAGTGGTACGAGGAGGTTCGACAGGGACCTTCAGGATCCGAGGATGACAATGACGAAGCTGAGCTGCTATAAAAATGGACCGAATACAGAAATACACACTTTTAAATGACGGGCGGACGGCTTGTGTCCATGTTTATTTTAAGCGTGTCTTTGCGCCGTATGGCGGCGGGGGTCCGTCTGTCCACCACGACTGTCGCAGACGCGGTTAGTGTCTTCCACTGACTGAACCTGACCTGAAGTATCGGATCAGTGCCCACTGTGGATTGTACCACTCCAAACCCTCTCACCTGTGCCCCCTCCACCCACACACACACACACACACACACACACACACACACACACACACACACACACACAGGAGCACACCATTGTACTAGAGCCAAAACCAAACCCACACATGACACAGGAGTGTCATGTATCACATCGTAGTGTGTCGTCAGCAAAACTGGAAAACTGGAGTGGAAAAAACGATGCCGCTCCTACCGATGCCATATAGCTGCTATAGCAACATCTACTTCTAAACGTGTGTGTGTGGTGCCCTGATGCTCTGTGCTGCAGAAAAGGCACACAGGGGGGACGGGGACATTGGTTTGGAAAAGCGAGAGCTGAGGGTTTCGTGACACTGAGGTGTACGCGTGTGTAGTGTTGCCAGCTGCTCAGGGCACCCTGAGAGAAGGTGCAGAGAGTCGCTTCTTTAAATGGTTTAGCAGTTTCGAAGGGAAAGACGACGGGGGCTCGAGGAAGTTTCCCCCTTTTTCAAGCAATATTAGATATTAGAGCACCTTCTCACTTTCTCCATTCCACTTTGTATTGTGCTTTTACAAATAGCTTGCCGTCTTTGTTTTGAGGTCTGCTTTAAAGCTTCCGTTGTGTTTACCTGGATCCTGATGACTGAGACAAATGATTTGTGAAATAATATTTTGGTAACTGTGGGTGGTTTTTAAGCAGGACTTGAAATAAGGTCGTCGTCATTGTAATTCTCAATGTGAATCTCGGTGTAACAGCACTAATGAATGTGTGGGTGACGGGGAATGAAGTCTCGTGAAAGTCTATCTGTATTTATCATCTTTTTGTATTTATTAATCATCTTTTCATGTGGTGTCGCTGGGAGAGAGACTTTTATATCAGCTCACGGAGCGTTGCAGAGTAATGAAACTATCGCTAAGATGTACAAAATGAGATGAGATGAGATGTAATAAATTAATTGGAATCTGCTTAACGTTCTACGGTGTTGGTTCAATGTGCTGAGGACGGGAGATGTATCAAATGTTCTTAGATTAGAATTTATTGTCATCATACAGCAAGTACAATACAACGGAAATAAATTTGTCATCCAACCAGAGTGCAAATGTAACAGTAAAGTGCAACAGCAATATACAATGTACAGGTTATTAAACTGGGTACAAAATATACAAATTAGTACTACGGAGTAATGGTGCTAACAAGTTTGGTGCTGCTAACCTGATGTATGTACAGAGTTGTAGTATTAATATGTGCAGGTAAGTACAGACGGGTGTGGATATATATGTATACAGTGAGAATAAATATATATATACATGTACATGGTATATACAGCATTATGCAGGTGTATAAGTAAGTATATAGAAGGATTATATGTATATTCAGACAGATATGGATATATAATATCATTGTGCGTTGGGTCGATCCTTGTCTACTCGTAAAGTCTGAAATGTCTTTGGCTGACCAGATGGTGAATACCAGTGGTAAACTTGAGCTAACACTCCTTATGGTTTTCTATAGTCTAGTATTCTACAGTAGAGCAGCATACAATCTCAATTCCCCCCCTCCCCCTAGTGTCAATAAAAGAAGTAAAAGTTTGAGCTACTTGTACTTTACGTTATGTGTTTTCATTTTAGGGAACTTTATATTTTCACTCCACTACATTTTAAAGGAAATACTGTACTCCACTACATTTATCTGAACCCATCAGTTACTAGTTACTTTGAAGAAAAAGAGTATGCTTATTTTAATATTTATGAAGATTATATACTTTCACATTTGAAGCCCGTCAACTTCAAGAGGACGTAATCAGAGCAGCATAACTGGACCACATACCACTTTAACAGCACCTTTAATCAGAGCAGCGTAACTGGACCACATACCACTTTAACAGCACCTTTAATCAGAGCAGGGTAACTGGACCACATACTGTACCACTTTAACATCACCTTTAATCAAGCAGTATAACTGGACCATATACCACTTTAACAAGCTTTAGAGGTCAATGGATCGAGGGCTCCCACGGACTGGAATACACAAACGCCATGTAGAATGCATACTTTTTCTTTCTAGATACGTATGTACATACATTCAATAGCAAATACTTCTAAAGGACTTTTACCAGAGTACTATTGTATCTGGGTATTTCTACTTTTACAGTAAAGTAAAGGAACTGTGTACTTCTTCCACCACCGAGTACCATATTGTTTGACAGAATATTTCATCTGATTATGCACAGCTGTATGTAAATGTAAATACTGTTCTGTTGGTATTATGTGCTTTTGTAAAACATCATGCACCATGAATTGAATTGAGTGAGGATTGAGAAGCCTTTCCATATAAAGTAACGTGGATACTGTACAGTTAGCATTAAGAATGATGACCTCTGAGTTAAGTAAATGTTTGATGGAGCTGGACACTGACATGGAATATTGATGACTTGGCCTTCAATTCATTCCTTCCTTATGGTAATATTGAATTTATGGTAAGCATTTATCTGTGTATTTTAACAGCGCATGCTCGATACCCCAGGGGTCGTGTAAGGTTAAACTGTATCCCACTAGGCCCATGGGAGCCGGGCCAGCCTCCAGCAATCATTGAAATAGTAGAAAAGGTTAAAGGGAAGGGACACTTCACTGATAAACAACTGATTTATTTTGCACATAATCTCACTGCACACATTCATTTAGTTTGACAGTTATCGAAAGTTAATGAGTTTGAATATGGCCACCAGTGATGTCATCAACCTTGGGGAAATGCGGATGTCATAGCAGCATGGGGGAGCGAGGTACAGGTATGGCAGGGTAATAGAAGAAAGACATAAATATACATGAATATAAAAAGATATACTGTAAAAATAAACTGTAAACAATATAATTAAATATGAATATGAAAAGGTGCAGATGAGGGTATGTATGCCCTATTGGTTATAATATACGTTAAATATAGGCAAAAACAAATCTGAATATATTGCAATAGGTATTACTATGTTTTCCATCTACATCATTTCATTGAGCTGTAATTAACAAAACACTCAACTGTCAAACTAAACAAATCACCACTGTTTTACGGTGAAGTGCCCTTTAACCCTTTCACTACTACGCTACAAAGGGTTAACCCTTTCACTACCACACTACAAAGGGTTAACCCTTTCACTACCACACTACAGGTTAACCCTTTCACTACCACACTACAGAAGGTTAACCCTTTCACTACCACACTACAGAAGGTTAACCCTTTCACTACCACACTACAGAAGGTTAACCTTTCACTACCACACTACAGAAGGTTAAGCCCGATCGGCCCGGTACCGAGTTGAGATTTATTTCAAGTCATAAATAGATCAATACAGTCCGCATTAATTAATGTTGCATTTCTTTTTCAAATGTAGCCAATAGTAAAGACCCTAACCCTATCAAAACAGCAGTCAAAGTGTATATTTTCAGCACTACGTTTGTTTACCAATGATTTTAAGTGGTATAAAAAATCTCTGTGCATTGCATTGGAAACCGGATGATTTAGACACGAGGAATTTACGCCGTCATGAAATCAGTGTATTCCTAAGAAAGAGGAGACCCAGGGCTTTCGATGGACATAGACATTTCATAAAACTACACTACCCAGCTCACACCAGCAGCTGTCAAAGCTGCAGCCGCTGAAGAGGAAAAACAGCGTCGCAATCTGGTGAAAAATGGCAGAGCTATGGACATTATACAAAAGTAACTGTACTTACAGTAGATTTTATTCACAGTCTTTGCTGCCCTGTAACGGGCGCCTGGTGGTACTAGATCCAGATTTAACTGTGCCATTGGAAAGAGGAGATTTGGCCTGATCTATAGATGTATAACTTGGCCATAATAAGGTAATTTATAGGCCTGATATTCTATAATCTATATTTCAAATTGCATGTGTCCGGATGGCAAAATTCAGTACCCTATCAACAAAACCCCATGTAAATCCTCTGCCCTTTATTCATTTGCTTAGACTTTTTAGTACACTTGATCTCAAGAAGGTGCTGAATGAGCTCAGTGGTAATTCTTCACATCTGGTCAATGTTAGCATGGTGTTATTCACCGTCAAAGATGGAAATATTCTTTATATTCTCCTTTGGTTCATTACAATTTACTCAAGCATAGCAACAGACACAATATTTCTGACACTGGTGAGGGATTTGGGGTGCTTTTTCAATGTATGTGATGTATAGATTGGGGGGACCACAGCTAAAATGGTAGATCGAAAGGTGCATGGAAGACGGTGATAGAACGGTGACCAGTGGATTGAATACACTGCCAGCGAGGGTGTTTTGTTTTGCATTCCTTGGAAGAACACAGATAAGAGCGAGTGTACTGTAGGCCCAGAGCGAGGGAGAGGGGTGACCTCTTTAATGCAACAGTAGAGAAACGTTTTGAAGTGTGTGTAAAGGTTAAACGCGGTTGTCATGATAGCGCGTCGCCTGACAACCGGAAGAGGGGCGGGGCTATCGTTTCTATGACGAAGATCCTATAAAGCTGACAGTGGTTTCCGGGTAGGGCAGACTAAAATCTGGCTGAGACTAAGAGGGAAGAAACCAGGAGAGACTCTCCCTCTCCTCTTATCACAGAGGGGGGGGAAATGCCACATCATCAGTAGCTTCGGCTACCACAATGATGGTCTTGGCTAACGAACAGGCCTGACCACTGTTGGACTGAGAGACAGAGGGACAATAGACTGGACTGAAAGATCATTAGATAGACGAACACACCGAAAGATCATTAGAATAGACTCTCAAGGACGATACAATTTGATAACATCTGATTATGAGGTTATGTTTATAGCAATAAAACAACGCTTTTCCTCATAAGGTATCTCACGGTGTCGAAGTGTCGAATTCTTACGGAGGTGGAGAATTAGTATGGTTTATGGATTGCACTAACAGGGGAGATAAGGATCTTATCTGCCAGTATCGGAGACGTCAGGACCATTAAAATGACACAACGCAGAGGAATTGGATGGAGAGCCAACCAGACGAAGACGTGATACTGGCCAGTTTGATCAGGATCTTACAGTTGATGCCGTTTGGACCCGGATTATTGCTTGCTTTGAAGTTGCTTGAAAGGAAGAGACTGTGTGCAGTGCCGAGGCGTGAAGGGGTAGCCATGGACGCGAGCCCAGCGAGCGAGCCGAGCAAGGCCGGAGAGATAAACAGCGTCATGGACCCAGCGAGCGAGCCGAGCAAGGCCGGAGAGATAAACAGCGACATGGACCAGAACAACTGACGGTGAAAAGATAAAGTGAGTCTCAACAACTTCACAAGCCAATAAGAAAACGAACAATAGTGTATCCGTAAACGTAATTAGTTTGACACAGAGAATGCCAGCTGTAATAGTGTGTTTGAATAACAGCAGAGCGGCACCGGTTTTTGTTTTGAAAATCGAGAGTCTTATCTACAGAGCACAGAAGCCACTGTATAGGAGATGGGAAGGGAGGCAAAGGGGAGATGTTCATTCAATTAAAGGGGCAACATCGTATTTAGTTTGATTACTGTTCAAAACGCAGGAAGCGGGAAGCGGGACTGTGGCGTGAAGGGAGCAGTGAACAAACGTTACGGGTGTGGTTGGTAGCGAGAGAATGTTTGAGGCATTAAAGGGACGATGAAAAAAAAAGGGGGAAAAAAAATTGGCCGCAGAGCCACGAGGAGATTAGAACCGGGAAGTGACACGTCAACCAAGCCTCTAGACTGAGTTTGGCCGCTATCTAGGGGGGGCAGTGGGATAATACAGGCAAATGGAGGAGGAGTAGGTCGCCACCTAGTGGCGGAGGGGGGGGGGGGTAGTGCTGGGGAGTTTCCATTACCCATAGGGGAATATTTAGAGTTTAATTTAATTAAGGAGTTTAATTGCGGAGGGGGGGGTAGTGCTGGGGAGTTTCCATTACCCATAGGGGAATATTTAGAGTTTAAGTTAATTAAGGAGTTTAATTTTTTCAAAATTACCAACTGCTTGTGTGTATACACGGTGGTGTATGTGAGAACTTTGTAAAGGAACTCAAAGTGTGGTATAGAGCGACGTGACAGCTCCAGGGCGACGGTAGACAGCCCCGTAGGGTATAGAGCGACGGGACAGCTCCAGGGCGACGGTAGACAGCCCCGTAGGGTATAGAGCGACGTGACAGCTCCAGGGCGACGGTAGACAGCCCCGTAGGGTATAGAGCGACGGACAGCTCTGTTGTATGTTAGATGATAGTACGAGTACGTATGTGAGTTAGGGGCAGGGAACCAACCTGCTCTGTTGTATGTTAGAGCGATGCTCGGTTGTATGTTATTATCATAATAATAATATCGATATACAGGTTAATTAAATAGTTTAATTATTGAATGGGTTAAATAAGAATTGCACAGAGAGATGAGATGCGGTTTAATTAAATAAGTTTAATTATGAAATAAGAGGGAGTTCGATCTCCAGTGGGGCCTTCTCACACCTAATAAATAGGCAGAGTCTTGAGGGGACACGTCACCAGAAAGAACTGGCACGTGCTGGGGGTCACCCGTGGGACAAACGTAGAGCGCCGAGTGGGTATCGTTTAGCTGCTGGTGTCACGCCGGAAGACAACAAAACAGGGAACAGCCCTGTAGGATTAGATATGGGTGTTGAGAAGGTGGGGGACTAATATAGAACAAATAGCGCCATGGGCTGTAGGACACTCACACCGTCCAACAGTCTGAAAGGGCGTGGCCATGGCAGGGGCTTGCAGGGGAAAAAATATATAGAGAACGAGCTGCAGGCCCAAAGCCACGGTAGACTAATAGAAAACACAGGGTCGAGTGTACAGAAAAACTGCCGGCGTGGTGTTTCTGCTTTCAGAGTCTGGAGAGGGCCGACGGCGGTGGAGATGAGCCTCAACCAAGATGACCGACAGGGCGGAGATGAACGACGGGGCGGAGACGGCCAACGGGGCGGAGACGGCCGACGAGGCAGAGTCCAGCGGTCGCAGGCGGTGTTACCCAGGGGAGAACGAGGCGGACATCGGAGGGGGCTTCCCTGCGGAGACGCTGTTTAGAGAGCGTTTTGAAACAACAGAGCACGGGCGGTGAATCATGGACAAGCAGCCAAAGCAGAGTCAATCCTTTCAGAGTCAATCAGGAGATCGAGAGACGAGACAACAGCGAGAAGTCCTGTGTTCATTGATTAGGAGTATGAGATATAAATGGAGGATTCATATAGAAGATATATGTATAGAAGGATATATATATATAGAAGGTAGATAAGAGGGAAAACAGTAAAACAGGATGGAATTATTGGGAGCAGACAGAGGAGCTCTAATTGTTACGAGTCGTTGGATGTTGTTGGTGTTGGTGGTCGGTTTCGGTTCCCTTTGTGCACGAAGGGGGGCGCAAACAGACATCAGGCAGCAAGATCACTGGGTTGACCGTGGGCCGTCTTCGTTTCTTGTGCACGAGAGACGAGGTTGGTTTGCTTCAACCACAGGCTATTTTTGGCATAATTAATTGAAAAACCAAATAATGATTTATGATTCTGAAGGTTGATTAAGAATCAAAGGGGGGAATGAGGGATTTGGGGTGCTTTTTCAATGTATGTGATGTATAGATTGGGGGGACCACAGCTAAAATGGTAGATCGAAAGGTGCATGGAAGACGGTGATAGAACGGTGACCAGTGGATTGAATACACTGCCAGCGAGGATGTTTTGTTTTGCATTCCTTGGAAGAACACAGATAAGAGCGAGTGTACTGTAGGCCCAGAGCGAGGGAGAGGGGTGACCTCTTTAATGCAACGGTAGAGAAACGTTTTGAAGTGTGTGTAAAGGTTAAACGCGGTTGTCATGACAGCGCGTCGCCTGACAACCGGAAGAGGGGCGGGGCTATCGTTTCTATGACGAAGATCCTATAAAGCTGACAGTGGTTTCCGGGTAGGGCAGACTCAAATCTGGCTGAGACTAAGAGGGAAGAAACCAGGAGAGACTCTCCCTCTCCTCTTATCACAGAGGGGGGGGGGGGGAAATGCCACATCATCAGTAGCTTCGGCTACCACGAGGATGGTCTTGGCTAACGAACAGGCCTGACCACTGTTGGACTGAGAGACAGAGGGACAATAGACTGGACTGAAAGATCATTAGATAGACGAACACACCGAAAGATCATTAGAATAGACTCTTTAAGGACGATACAATTTGATAACATCTGACAACATCTGATTATGAGGTTCTGTTTATAGCAATAAAACAACGCTTTTCCTCATAAGGTATCTCACGGTGTCGAAGTGTCGAATTCTTACGGAGGTGGAGAATTAGTATGGTTTATGGATTGCACTAACGGGGGAGATAAGGATCTTATCTGCCAGTATCGGAGACGTCAGGACCATTAAAATGACACAACGCAGCGGAATTGGATGGAGAGCCAACCAGACGAAGACGTGATACTGGCCAGTTTGATCAGGATCTTACACTGGGAATGTTTGTGAAGGAGGTTACGTGTCTATGGGGAAGAAAAGCACATCACGCTGCTCTGGGCTGTTGATCTAATGAGGCAGTCTCTCTGCACAGTGTGTTCACCAGGTATTTCCAAGGTCACAGTGTGTGTCCTCCTTTACCACTAAATGTTCCCCTCACCACTCTGGACATTATCAAGTCATTCGGAGTGTTTGTCATTTTATCAAGGCAAACAATTATGATGTCTGAACATCGGATTAAGGGAAAATGTAATTAGAGCAGTTGGTATCAATGCACTCTTATCAGCTTACATTAGAGGAAAGTCCTCCTGCCACCCACTCAAAACATCCTTACACGCATGCACACACACATGCCGGCGCACACACACATGCACAGAGATTCCCAGACATGAAGGCCTAAAATAGATGGATAGATACTTTATTTTTGCCACACAACAGCATTGGTGGTTGTTACGACCCCTGTGTGTCTAAGGGTAAAGGGCTGTAACATAACAGTTGGTTGACAGAAAAGATGGACCACGTTTGTAAACAACAATGATATTTATTGAAAGATGCAAAGGAAGCACATGTAGCTCAGGGGTGAGCCCAGGCCAAAACAACAAACAAACACCACTATACTCCAAATAAACCCAAATCTAATCTATGGTAAAAGAAATTACATTACCTAAACTACTCTTACCTAACCAAAACAGGAGAAAACAATGTCCAAAGGAAATGGCAGCTCACCCCATCTGTGCTTCCTGAGAAAGAGAGAAAAACACATTAATGATACATACAACAAAATGGAAACATAACAAAACAATCTATAGGTAACAATGCTCTCTCTGCGGCCATACAATCACAAAGGCACTTTCACTATTACAAAGGCCTATAAACAAAAAGGGATATTATCAAAGTACAATGCCACAAAATAACACTAGGCCTAGCCTCATGCCAGAGAGAGAGAAAGACTGAAGGGAGAAGCCATGTTTTAACAGGTGTGTGGTGATCCATGATTGGGTGGTGTTGATTGAGTGTTGGAGTCTGGAAAACCATCCACCAATCGGTGCTGTGTTGCTATAATGGAAGGGCAGGCCTGGCAGGGACCAATGGTGGAGGGAACAATGGCTGGAGGGAGGAAACAAAAATGGAGAACACACACACATGGAGACACACACTGGGGAATATATACATTGGGATGTAACAGTGGTAATTGTTTTGGTATAGTAGTACAGTAGCTCAGCTCCAGTGCAAAAATAAAGCAAGAAAAGCAAGCCTACACATGTAATGAACCATATGTACAGTGAATATATATATATATATTATATGTACAGTGAAAATATGATATATGTACAGTGAACATATATATATGATATGTGCAGTGAACATGCTCCCAAACACTGGAATACACAAACATTATGCAGAATGTGTACCTTTACTTTAGATACTTAAGTACATTCAATATCGAATAATTCTCTACTTTTACTGAAGAGGGATTTTGAATGGAGGACATTTACTTTTACCAGAGTACTCATTTATCTGGTTATTTCTACTTTATTTCTAACTGCTCCCGATGAGCAGGATGGCACCTTGCATGGCTGCCTCTGCAATCGGTGTGTGAATGTCTGAGTGAATGGGTGAATGTGAGGAACAAATTGTAAAGCGATTTGGATAAAAGCTGCTATATAATAATAATGCTTACGCTTAAGGGTTATATGGTGCTCCTGTTTCTATCTGAGATAACAAGTTTGTCGTAGTAACGTCTAACGACCAGTAGGGGGGGCTAAATCCATTCCTTTCCCAGCTGAGAGAGAGAGTGGTTGTAAACATAAAAAATTTAAATAGGAATGAAGTGTGTTCCTGCTCTGTGGACTGCTCTGTTACATGTTAGTGATGCTCTGTTGTATGTTAGAACTTTGTAAAGAAACTCAAAGTACTAGGAGCGATACACTGCTCTGTTGTTATATATTTTTTATTGAACAATCTTATCACACTTTTTTACTGTCCGTTCTATTTTATTATTTTTAGCCTATTTTAAATTGAATCAAACCGCACATTTTTACTCTATCTAATCTATTCTATTTTATTATTTGTATTACTGAAGAACTGTGATTTGCCTTACCTTGCTACCTCTCTATCTCTTTGTATTTAATTTTGTATGCTCGCTTATGCCTGTATTTTGTACTGTTGTGAAGCACTTTGAACTGCAACCTCTGTATGAAAAGTGCTATACAAACAGTGGCGAATATTCATGGAGGCCAAGCTTCCCCCAAAATATAAACAGTAAAAAAAAAAAAAAAAAAAGAAAAAAAAAAGAGAATTCATATATATATATATTTTGTTTATAGTTTACAATAATAAAAAAATTATAATTTTTCATCTCTGTGTTATAATAATTGTCTCCCTCTTCTCCTTCTCACTCTCTAACACTGTCACTGACTCACAGGCAGTCAATGTTTGCTCAGGCTCAGGATTATTTTGATCTGACATTGAGAATTTGAGAATTAGGGCGGGTTGTCTTTTTCTCGCGTCCACCAACCATTATTAGCCAATCAGATTGATGGGTTGGGTTTAGTGCCTACGCCTTAACACTGCCACAGTTTGGTTCTAGGTAAGGCAGCCAAGCACTCTAAACTTTTTCAAATTTGCCGCCCTGGGCCAGAACGTTTCCACCAGATTGACCAATCAAATCATTAAAAGCTAAACGTGACGACGTCATCGCCTCGCGGCCACGTTCGAATCAAACAACAATACGATTTAGGCTGGAGGAATTAGAAGGGGACCCCGGAGATATTGTCGACTAGCTTGCTTGCTAGCTAACGTTATGTGAGTCTTGTGAATGTCTCTAAACAAACAGCATTGTTTGATTGATTGAAATTCGGATTTCTCTCTCGGATTCATTCATTGAGCAGAACTGAAATTCGCTCAGCTGCAGAAAAGTTTAGGAGAGTGAATACCCACAGGACTTGGAGAGGAGAACTTTGTGGACGAGTTTTGCCACTTTGCTTTACTTTACTTAATTTGGACCAAGGCACGTCAGCTGCAACAATGGTGAGTACCTAATAACCTAGTAACTTTTCATAAGTGATGCCGCTGTGTGTGTGTGTGTCAAGTCAAGAGTTTTAATTGTCACGGCATACAGGTATACAATGAAATGCGGGTGGTCTTGCCCGCAACGATGTGCAATACAGTGGTACACATATAATAGAATCAAAAAATGAAAAAACAACATTGTGCAGTAAACAGGTAACAGGTAACATGGAGTGACATCTCGGTATCTGTACATAGTTATTTACAGAGCATATGGGACATGCTAGTTAGCTTTGGTAGTGCAATACACTGTTCCTGTTATTCTAATTTCTAATTTAAAGTGTCCTTTCCTTTGGCCATAAGTGTGCGTGTGTGCGACATGAGTGTGTGCCCGCTCATGTTAAAGTGTTAAGTGGCTGCTCGTGTGTGAGCGTGCACAGCGTGCGTGTCGTGTGTGTGTTCATGTGTGCTTGTGTGTGGATAGTTCAATGTTCTGAGCACTCAATGTTCATTGTTCATGGCTCTGATGGCCTGGGGGAAGAAGCTGAGCCTAAGCCGCTCTGTCCTAGTAGCTGGGGTTCGCAGGCGTCTGCCTGACCTCAGCAGCTGAAACAGGCTGTTATTGGGGTGGTGAGGGTCTTTCATTATCCTGCAGGCTCTGGATTTGCACCTCTTGTTGTATAGAACCTGCAGGGGGGGTAGTGCAATACCCGTGGTCCGCTCGGCTGAGCGCACCACTCTCTGTAGGGCCTTCTTGTCCTGTGCCGTGCTGTTTCCATACCAGGCAGTGATGTTTCCGGTCAGGATGCTCTCTACAGCTCCTGAGTAGAAGGACTGGAGTATCTTCCCCGATACTCTGAACTTCCTTAACTGTGTGTGTGTGTGTGTGTGTGTGTGTGTGGAGCCATACTGTATGTTCTGCCGTGTCATAGCATACTGTGTTATTTTTTGATGGGCCGCCGACTCGCTGAGTCATACTGTACAAACATGGTCTGCTTGTGTTTGATGGGCCGCCGAGTCATACTGTATACATGTATGTTCTGCCATGTCAGCAATATCTTGACATAGGCTTATTTCCATTAATAATCGCAGTCCTCCTGGCTCCTGTGTGCGGAAACATTATAACGTTAACCAACGTTGCAAGACGCTTATAATGAACCGCTCCGACGGCGACATCAGGCCATTCATTAATTTCAACCTAAGCGTTCACTTATTTTCAACCTAGAACCTAAATGATCTCGCTCTCTCTCTCTCTCTGATTCGTAATCAAACCAGACCTCCTACAGGCAACCGCTGTGTGTGTGTGTGTGTCGTGTATATATATTTGTGTTGTCTGTGTGTAATATTCAGAAAGAGAGGGAGGGAGAGAGAGCGAGGGAGGGAGAAAGAAAGAGGGAGAGTTGGAGAGAGTGACGGCGAGTAAGATATTGTAGAGAGAGATAGGCACCCAGATATTTGCTCTACATTTAAAGCCCAGATTCAATCTAAAGTTGGAATGCCGTGTGTGTGTGTGTGTGTGTGTGTGTGTGTGTGTGTGTGTGTGTGTGTGTGAGAGAGATAGGGAGAGAGAGAGAGAGAGAGAGAGAGACAGAGGGGGAGGAAGGGGTGGGGAGTGAGGGAGAAAGAGGGGGAGAATGACGCATTACTTTTGGGTGTAAGTAACTAGTAAAGTAACGAAAGGTTATCCTATAACCTAGTTATATGAATACTGGCTGAGCGTCTCGCTCCTGCCATTATGAGATAACTCTTATCTCCTAGCACGTAATGTGCTCACGAAACAAACAAATGCACTCACATGCACGTGACCAGGCCACGCCCCTGCGTCCCACTATATGACGCCGGACATGGTCACACTCCACCTTCCTCAGAAAGATTTTCAACACGGAAACCCATCCAAGGGACCTCAGGGCGATAAGAGCGAGACGCTCAACCAGTATTCATATAACTAAGTTATAGGATAACCTTTCGTTGTATTATCATACTGGCAATCGCGTCTCGCTCTCGCCATTATGAGATATGGGGCAGAGCAGACGCGTGGCCCGACAAGTGTACCCCCTGAGGGCCCGTAAGCCCCAGCCAGGGAGGAGGGGAGTCCCGTCCACCCGCCCGTCCTAACGAAGGGGGGGAGGCAGTCAACTCCACCAAAGTGCGAAAAAAATGGGGAACCAGACACCCCTGAAAACGCACAGCACAGGCGGGACGCAGGAGAGGTCCCAGACCTCAGAACCGCCTGGGAGACAGAACCCCCAGTCATGTCCACGAGGTAAAACTTAACAAAGGGACCCGGGGAGGACCAGGAGGCCGCAGCACAGATGTCCTCCACCGAGGCCCCCCCTAACAGCGCGGTAGAGGCCGCCACTCCACGAGTGGAGTGTGCCCTGACGCCCCCGGGGGGGACCTGTCCAGCCACGGTGGTGTAGTGGTTAACACTGTCGCCTCACAGCAAGAAGGTCCAGGGTTCGATTCCCGCTTGGGGACCAGTTTTCCATGATGCCAGGGGTATCTCCCAGGCCTTTCTGTGTGGAGTTTGCATGTTCTCCCCGTGCTCGCAAGGGTTTCCCCCCCGATAAGATAAACCCAATGGAAAAACATGCACAACAACAGATCGCTAACGCTGTGGTGTCCTTGACGAAGACGGACAGGAGCACTTGGATTGGTCCCCGGGGCGCGGCTCACGTTGACACCCTATCTGCTCCCGGCTGCCCATGGGGGGAAGGACGACGGGATGGGTCAAGCGCAGAGACTCAATCGCATCGGCGACTGAGGAAAGACAATGTATGTGTGTGTATCCCGGTGTGTGTGTGCCGCTCCAATTGCATGTCCAGTTCGTTGCATGCCGAATAAAGACCCCCCTAAAGAGGTCCTGCATTATTATTATTATAACGTGTAGCAAAGGGCAATGCCCTCGCACAACCAATGTGACAAGCGCTTCACCCGCACGAGGGCCACCGTAACAAACAGTTGATCGGAAGCCTTGAGATCCTGCGTCCGACTGAGGTAAACCCCCAGTGCACGGACAGGACACGACAGGTGAAGGCTCGCCTCCAACTCACTAGCGTGAGGAGGCGGATGAAACGCCTGAACCACAATATCCCTGGAGCGAAAAGAGCTCCGGATATTCTTTGGCACGAAGACTGGATTAGGCCTCAGAGTCGCACCGCTATTGGCCCGAATAGACAGGCACTCAGGCCGCACTGAGAGAGCACACAGCTCACCCACGCGCTTAGCGGAGGTGATGGCCAAAAGGAACGCAGTCCTAAAAGACAGCTGCTCCAATGGCGCCTGCTCAAGAGGCTCAAACGGGGCCTCTGACAACCGGCCCAGGACCAGTTGGAGGTCCCAACTCGGAGACAGAGAACGTTCCACAGGCTTGAGACGCCGAGCGCCAAGCAGGAAACGTTTCACGAGAGGGTGGCTGAACATCGTACCGCCCCCAAAACCCACATGACAAGAGGATATAGCTGCGGCGTATACCCTCACTGTCGAGGCCGACAGTCTATTCAGGATAGACTGGAGGAAGGAAAGAACAGCGTCCAGGGGGCAGGACACCGGATCCAGGCCCCCAACCTTACACCACTCTTGAAAAGCACGCCACTTACCCGCATAAACCGCGATAGTGGACGGAGCGCGCGCGTTCCGGATGGTGTCGACCACAGTAGGGTTAAGACCCATCCCCTCCAGACTCACCCTCTCAGCAGCCAAACCTTTAATGGCTGCCCCAGAACAGGGAACAGACACAGCGATTCGCGTGCCTGAGAGAGGGCCCGCAGCGACCATGGAGCAGGCCACGGCAGGGCTACCAAGAGCTGGATCAGGACCGGGAACCACACAGCCATGCCCCGGTCCGGCGCGATCAGGATCAAAGTCCTGTGCTCCCGACGTACCCGCTCCAACAGCTGAGCTATCAGGTGTATGGGGGGAACACGTACAGAATCCCGGGCGGCCACGGATACATCGAGGAGGCATCCACCCCCAGGGGAGGATTGTCCTTTTGACTGACCGAGAACCACAAGGGGCACTGGTGGGAATGTCTGCTCGCAAACAGATCCACCGTGGCCTCCCCGAATCGGTCCCAGACCTGTCTGACTATGTCTGGACGTAGTCCCCACTCGTCGGGATGAGGACCGCCCCGCAACATCACATCTGCGCCCACATTCTCCTTGCCAGGGATGTGGAGCGCCCTCAGGCTGCGCAGATTGAGAGACGCCCATAGACAGAGCTTGACCGCCGCCCGGTGCAGACGGATGGAGCGTACTCCTCCCTGTCTGTTGATATATGATGCTGTCGTCGTGTTGTCCGTCCTGACCAACAGATGCTCGCCGACCACCAGGTGGCCGAACTGCTTGAGGACCAGAAGGACCGCCCTCAATTCAAACACATTGATATGCAGTGCAGACCAGGCAGCATGGTACGTCCAGCTTCCCCCTACTGCCTTGGTCCGACACGTCCCCCCCCCATCCCGTGAGGGAGGCGTCGGTGAAGACCGTGATGTGTGATAGCCTGCTGCCCATGGAGATCCCGCTGGTGAGGGTACCAGTCCTCCCCCAGTGGTCGAGATCCCCCAGTACTGACACGGGAACCTTCAGTCGCTTCCACTTGTCTCTCACCAGGTCTATTTTCATACTGGAAAACCACCTCTGTATCCTCCTCATGAAGGAGGCCAAGAGGGACCACATAGTGAGCAGATGCCATCATACCGAGCAGGCGCATCACGGACAGCGCCGTAACCGTCCTGCCAGGACGGAACCTCCTGAGCGCGCTGAGAATATCCTCTCACCGTCGCTCTGAGAGGGTTGCCCTCATGGGCCTTGAGCTTAGAACCAAGCCCAAGTACTCCACCTGTTGACTGGGAAGAGGAGTACTCTTCTTCCAGTTCACAGCAAAACCTAGACTGGTGAGGAATTCCACCACCAGCCTGGTATGAGACCTGGCGACCTCCGACCGGCTGAGGAGCAGAATGTCGTAGAGGTAGAAAATAACTTGTATCCCCTGATGACGTAGAGGCTGCAGCGCGGTCTCCACGCACTTTGGTGAATGTGCGAGGGGCCAGAGAGTAGCCGAACAGCAGCCTCTGGTATTCGTACGCTACACCCTGAAAAAGGAAGCAAAGGAATTTCCTGTGAGGAGGGAAGATCGGGATGTGAAAGTACGCATCCTTCAGGTCTATGGAGGTGAACCAGTATCCCACTCTGACAGCGCCTACCAGGTGTTTGACGGTCAACATCCTGAACCGCCTCGCCACAATCAGCCGATTGAATGCAGACAGATCCAGAATAGGTCTGACACCTCCCGATTTCTTGGGCACTAGAAAATACCGGGAGTAAACACCACGCATCGCGTCCTCCTTTGGGACCACGACGATGGCCTGCCTCGCCAACAGAGATTGGATCTGTCACTGCTGCTGACCCTGACAATAGGGTCTGTACCAAACCCAAAAATGGAGGGTGGGGTTGTGCAAACTGCAACACAAGTCCCCGCCTCAGCGTTCTCTCCATCCACCTCGACATATGGCACTGTTGTAGCCATACATGATGATAATCCCAAAGCGCACCCGCCGCCACTTGGCGCTGGTCCGCCAGGAACCGTAGATAGGAGGCCCGGTCCCACCCGCTGTGCGTTGCCAACCCTGGACTCGCCAACCGCGCGAGCAAGGCGTCTCGCGGAGCCGGGATATCACACCCTGACACTACCAACGAGGCAATCGCACCCACGGGAGGACCCCGACAGAAAGGGCCGGTCTGATACGGGGGGAGCTGCCATCACACTGGGTGACATAAGCTCCCCCACTGAACATCTCCCCGGCATGTACTGCTGAGGAAAACCTGCTCTGCAGCTGGACATGCAAGGCGTTTGGTCCCCACTCTGCCCGATAGGGTGGGTTCCTACACACCGTAGCCCTGTAGTGATATTACTACCACACAAACCACGTGTGCCTGACTGACCACCGCCGGTCTTCCGGTCGGGGGAGGCACAAACGTGATACCCGGCCTGGCGAGGGCGGGCTGGGGGAACTCACGTTGCGACCTCCTGGGCCTGACAACCTTCTTCGTTGACAGACACAACACCAGGCTCACCACACACAGACACAGAACGTGTGGCGTGGGAGCTGCTTGACAGCACAGCATTCTCACAGGCAGACCCAGGCCTAGCTAGCAACTGGGTGTCAGCCCCTGTCCCCATGAGAAGCGAAACGTGGGGCCACTTGCGCTTCGCTGAAGGCATGCGGCCTGCAGCCAAAGGGAACAAATCAGAGCCCGTAAGGAAGACTGCTCCAACCAAAGATGTCTGTGAACAAGCGTTGACAGCATCCTAGTCCTCCCTGCGGTTATAGCTTGCGACTGGGTTAAAAGCTGTATAACCTCAAAAACATGTGCAATGTTTTCGACGTCGGCTGGCCCTAAGGCCCCACTACCCGACACCATTGTGGACAGAAAAGCAGCCAACTGAGCAATGATACTGGTTGCCGTTAAATTCTGTCCTGCGGCGGTATAAACTTCATCAGCCCATACAGCCACCTGCCGGGCCGACTCGCCCTCTGGCGTCGGCTTCCGGGTGGGATACCGTTCAACCATGCCAGGGCAAAGGACCGATGCTACCTGGCTCTCTAGCCACGGCACACCTGCCTTGCGCCCTGTCGTCAGCCCATCCACCCGTATAAAGTGTAAATAAGCCTCAGCAAAACCCCCCACATTAGACACCGATTGACCTTCAGCAACGGAACGGTTAAGAGGAGGGAAGAGTGGCGACAGCCCACGGCGGGGAACAAGGGAACGGCGTCCCAGCATTGTAGCATTAGCCGCTTGCTCTAGGATAGTTGGAAAAACACCCAAAAAAGAGTCATGACAACCATGTTTTCCCAAATATCCTGCCCCTCGCGCCAATACATCACTCGGCTGTCTCACGAGACAACGAGCAGTATTACCCATGCTAGTATCAATGCCTGATAGCGCAGGCTTTACCTGTGCACGACTTAGCTCGACTGCTAACTGTCGCGCGACGTCCCTCGGTCCGCTGTCACGAGACGAGGAAAACCCAGGACAGGCCCGATGCGCTGTTAGGATGTGCCGAGAAGATTCCAGAGGCTGGTGAACCTCTGGCGAATACCCAACATTGTGTAATTTCTCCCTGCGTTTCATAACAACTAGTTCACGGAGTGCACTGCTACTTCCGTGTTGGAAACAAAAAGAGGAAGGTGGAGTGTGACCATGTCGGGCGTCATATAGTGGGACGCAGGGGCGTGGCCTGATCACGTGCATGTGAGTGCATTTGTTTGTTTCGTGAGCACATTAAGTGCTAGGAGATAAGAGTTATCTCATAATGGCGAGAGCGAGACGCGATTGCCAGTATGATAATATAACTGAGTTACTATTCTTCAGTAACTAGCTAGCACAACACTGCCGATATCTGGTCTGGCCCATGGACTAGCTAGCTGTATCTATTGTTTACACTTGAAATGTGTATTTTTATTTAGTGTGCATTTTTATTTTGTCGCAATATTATTTGGCTTAAATATAAAAAAGAAAATTATATAAAAAAAATATTCTTAACACTTTCTCTGCCACGCTTATATCCATCAATGTTTGATCACTGCCAGCACTGTAAGTCTATGGAGATGTTTACCTTCTTTGCAGGGCTATAACTTTTAAAATTGTATTGCTAAATTGACATTACTATGGCCCATTCAACATAGATTATCTATCGTTCAGGATGTAGGAACGTTTTACTTTTTCATTCACACATTCATACGAAAATACCATCTAGAGTATAAATATTTTTTTAATCGTTTTCTGCAGTATTTTCTAGAACGTGAGATATAGGCATAAATGCATATTAGATTATCAAATGCCGTTTGATACCGATCCACGCTATATAAAAAATTTCAACTGTACATGGTCCTAAACGTTATGACTGATCATGTGCGGGTGAACGGAGGGGGGGGGGGGGGGGGGGTCGTTTATAATTCTGTGATCGTCCATTCCATGGCGAAAATATGAAATATGATCAGAATAACGTCGTACGCTGTGATCTGGCAGAATTCGCATGAACTTGAAACACGTCGTAAGCCGTTTCCGGCGGAGAAAGTGTTAATAAAAGAAATGTTTATAAAAAAAAATTGGCATCCTCTGTTATTTTACCCACGAGACGCCACTGTATACAAATAAAGTTATTATTATTATTATTCCTTCATAAACTGCAAATCAGCGAGCGACTTTGCAGCCGGAAGCCAATTGGAAATTACAGCTTTGTGACAGCGGCAAGTCCACCTTTACATCTGCTCGTTATTCAAGCACATGTAATAATGATGTGCCCGTGGGCTGTCACGCACTTGCGGCCCCAGTATGAGGCAGGTGAGACGTATGGGACCTGTTCAGCTCAATAGTGTGGTCGTTGTAAAGATGAGTGATGGGGGGAGAAGGGAAAAGGTACAACTGCAGCCTTGAGCTGGAAGTTAAATCAATGATTTAGTCTCTCAAGATAGAGACCTCAGCACAGGTGGAAACTCCAGGAAGAGGCGCCTTCTCCGCCCTCACCTCGCTCCCCGCTTTCTATTTATTTCCAGCTCCTCTCCTTTAGACACCTCGCTGTTTCTGTCTCTCCTCTTCTCTCGCTCTCCGTCATCTCTCCTCCCTCCCCTGGATCTCTCCCTCCCTCTCCTTTTCTGTCGTTCTCTTTCTCTCCCTCTCTCCTCTCCTTTTCTCTACCTCCATCTGTATACCTTGCTTCTCTCTGTCTCTCAACATGGGAGATCCACTCTTTGAGCCAGCTCAGGTGAAATGACACGAGGCTTCCACCTCTATAACTCTCTCTATATCGATTATTTTGTCCCTGTCTCTTTCTCTGTCTCTCTCCCTCCCCGTCTCTCCTCCCTCTCTGTGTCTGTCTCTTTCTTTGTCCCTGTCTCTCTCTGTCTCTCTCTCCCTACCTACCTCTTTCCCTACCCTTTTCTCTCTACCCCCCATCTCTCTCTTCCTCTCTCTCTCTCTACCTCTCTCTCTTCCTCTCTCTACCTCCCTCTCTCTCCCTACCTTTCTCTCTCTATCTTGCTCTCTCTCTCTCTATCTTTGGATGTAGAGTCACAGGAGTCTTCCTGGAGGTGTGTGGGTAGTTTATCATGGTTATTGCATGTCAGCAGTCCCTGAGAACCTGTGTGCCCCTCGTTCCTCCCTGCTGGTCTTGTCCTCCATTCCCTGTCCTTCGCCGGATACCAGTCGTCCACGTCTGGCCTTGCGTCACGATCATCTGCGTCTGTCATTTATCTTTGGTGGAGTCACCGAGGTCATTTTCTTTCCTTCTCTTGGCCTGGCACGACTGCGTGCTCCACAGCTTGGTGGTGAAAATGTAAAGAGTGCTGGAGAAAGATGTGGAGAGAAGGTTGGGAGGAGAGACCGGGGAGACCGTTCCCCTAACAACAGACTAGCAGAATACTTTGTTATAGGCTCCCAGTCAGCTCCTAATAAAGATGGGAAGGAAATGTTCCTGCAGTTCAGAATAAATGGCAAATCCAGCACACATACTTTGATAAATATTTAATGTGAATGAATTCAATGAATTAATTAAATGTATTTCGACCTGCATTCAATATTAATAACAGAAGTTAGGTCATGTGTATATAAATTCATATACACACATATTGTACATAAAAAAAGGAGGTAGACACTTAACTCTTTCAGTGCCACGCCTGGTTTTCCGTTTTACCGCTTGAATGCCACCATCGGCGCCAATGTTAACGTTAATATCGCCTAATCTATGTTTTAAATTATGGCTATGTGTCTAATCTGCCCATCGCATTATCAAAGACTATTTTCCAGTCAGTGCTGTGAAGGCAGATTGTTTTTTTATCGCGTCGTTTCCGTTTCAGAGCAGTTAGAAAAGCCCCCGTTTTGATATAAAAAACAGCTCATTCTGGAGCATTCTATGAAAATCGTCTTTTAGTGGAATATTCCACAACGTTGATATTCGTCGGCCTTTTTATGAATCGTTTTCAAATAAACGCTAGATGATCAATATTATACGTGCACGCAAGCACATTACGGCCGCGCACTGATAATCGCTCCGTTGATTTCCTCACAGACTTTTACAGTGAAACCGAAAGAAGACATTTCACAAAACAGCTTATAACTTCATCAAACTTACTCCGATTATCCTACCACTGATAACATAGAGTCCTTACCTGACATCAGATGGTATCCAACTGGTATATTCCAATTCCTGATCACCATTCGAAAAAATCGATACGTGTATGGATCCAACGCGACACTGTAGATCTCCATGATCCGCGGGGATCTGAGGCTCCAGAATGAACTGTGGTAACCCCGGCTGGATCAGTGAACTGGAAAATGTGGAGTTTTTTTCCCCATTCATTTTCATTGAGTCCATTCCAAAATCACTTATGTCATCTGGGAGACGACAGGGGGCGCTTTTTTCCACAGTGATCACCGGCGCAGCTCGGCTATACTCGGGTAGGCTCGGGTGATGCAATAATTTTTCAGATCGCAAAAAAAATAATAATAATAATTCAGAGAAATCTCGTGAGTGGCACGCAACCACCTATAAAAAAAACCAGAGAAATCTCGTGAGTGGCACTGAAAGAGTTAACCAGGGTTCGATTCCCGCTTGGGGACCAGGTTTCTGCGATGCCAGGTACCCAGGTGGGGCATCTCCCAGGCCTTTCTGTGTGGAGTTTGCATGTTCTCCCCGTGCTCGCAAGGGTCCCCCCCCCCCCCCGATAAGAGAAACCCAATGGAAAAACATGCACAACAGATCGCTGACGCTGTCGCGTCCCTGACGAAGACGCGCAGGAGCACTTGAATTGGTCCCCGGGCGCAGCACCTCGCCGACGCCCTGTCTGCAGGGCCCTCGGGGGGAAGGACGACCGGGATGGGTTAAGAGCAGAGCTCAATCGCTTCGGCGACCCTGAGAAAGACAATTGCATTTGTGTGTATCCCTGTGTGTGTGTGCCGCCCATTGCATGTCGTTGTGTCGTTGCATGCCAAATAAAGACCTCTCTAAAGAGGTCCTACATTATTATAAAATAACTCTGTAAAGCCCAAATATAGAAAAACATTAGCTTAATTGAAAACAACACGAGATTGAGATTTCTGTAGTATATGATTTATAGTACCATTTAAAACAAATGCTTGGTTCTGTATGACCCTCCTGAGATTGGTCTTTTACTGTATGAAGCACAAACACTATACAAAATATACAATAATACAAATCTAAAATGTACAAAATGCAAAAAAATACTAAATGCAAAGATTAGGTAGAGAGGTAGTGCATTTGGCCACTATCCAGTTCTGATAACGTGAGTGGGCGCAGTTCAAGCTCATAGTGGCAAGGATTAGAAGACACAGTTTAACCAGTGTGTGCTTAAAGGAAAACTCCAACATTTTGGGAAATTAGCTTATTTAACATCTTCCCTGGAGTTAGACAAGAAGATACATACCTTTTTTGTCTCTGTGCATGCATTAGGCTTAGGGAACAGTCGCTCCGTTAGCGTAGCTTAGCTTCATCACTGGAAGTGGGGCAGAGTTAGAGCCTGACGTTCCCTACAGTGCCCTACAGTCACGAAATACACTCCAAATACAACTCCAAAACGTTCCTGTAAACATGTTGGGACCTGTGTATTTACCACGTGGAGAAATAACAAATAATTGAATTAGACAATTACGTTTTCTTTTTTTTTTATCCACTTTTTCTCCCATTTTCTATATTTTCTCCCATCCCAATTTCGTATCATCCAATTCAACCCTCCCCTGTCACGAACGCTGTTTCTTGCCTCCCACAAGCCGGCTGCAATGTGGACTAAGTCATACATAGCACAAGTCCCCTCCGGTCCTTGAGGTAACAGCAGTCGCATCTTTTCACTTGCGCAGCTCGACCTCTCAGTGGCGAGGAGTAACGAGTGGGAGGCTCACGCTGCCCCCGACACTTCCTGATTCTACTGCGCAGGCGCACCAACCGACCTGTAGGAGTCGCTGTCCACAACGCCCGATCCCCACCCATCAGTTTCCCACCCCCTAATACGGCCAATGTGTATTAGTACGGACGACCAGCTAAACTGAAAGCAAATGTGCCCAACAATTACATTTTCTAAGCAAATATACTCTGAACAATTTTTTGCCTAACCACTCGTCTGGGCGCAGTCAGTGATTTCAACGTGTCGCCATGTTTGTTGACATTCTCATTCATTCAAAGGATCCGAACCTGTTACGATTCTGGTTCTTGACTACGGTCGGGAACCACCCACCTTCTCTGTCATCTGTCACTTGATTGCTGTCACTTGTTTTTCCCTGTCATTTAGTGCTGTCACTTAGGGGTTGGCTTCTGATTGGCTGTCACGGGTGTGTGTGTGGAATGTTGGTATTTGGTGGCTATGTAACATTCCTTTCCTCTGCTTGTCATTCGTCAGGTCTTCACTATAGGCGTTCGGAGATAACGCGGCCGGTTCCAGTTTCTGGGCCACCACTAAGCTCCATTATCTATTCTCTCTTTCCCTTGCCTTGGCATAGTATCCTAGTATTACTCTTTGTGTTCTTACTATTAAAGTCGAACCTGTTCAAGAGTATACCTTCTCCGTCTCTGTGATTGCCTACAACAATTGGAACTCATCTACCTCCATCCTGACAGAAGACCTGACCATCAGAGTTCCATGGAGGCAATCATGGAGATGCTCCGGGCACAGAAGAGTGCACAGGAGCGCATGGAGGAACACCAACATCTGGTCAGCGCCGAGTTGGTTCGGCTCGGCAGGATCGTCAGCGCGTCGCAAGAGACGGCGCAGTCGGCGCTCCTCACAGCCCAGCAGGCACAAGTCGAGGTGGCGGGGGTAAGGACGACGGTGGGAGAGACGGCGGCAGGAGAGGCGGCGTTCAACACCACGCTCAACACAGAGGAGAGTCGGGGAGCCGAGGATCGGAACCAGGAGCCACGGCTACCCGCACCAGGCCGCTACGCGGGAGCACCGGAGGGATGCAGGGAGTTCATCACCCAGTGCTCACTCGTGTTCCAGCTGCAGCCACGCTCATTTCCCTCTTCCAGAGCACAAGTTGCATATATTATCACCCTCCTCACCGGTCAAGCACTCTCCTGGGCTACGGCCGAATTAGAGAGCGGTTCGTCTATCTGCGACTGTGTGGACGACTTCACCGGGGAGTTGAGAAGGGTATTCGACACTTCCCGAGTACTCTCGATCTTCGAGGCCGGTGGGCAGCTTCTCGCCTGCCGGCAGGGCCTCCACACGGTCTCAGAATACGCCATCGAATTTCGGATCGTGGCTCGGGAGGCAGCTTGGCCGGAAATTCCTTGTGTGGTCCTGTTTCTCAAGGGACTCTCCGCACGGATGAGGGACGAGTTCTCCGTGCGTGAGATCCCTGAGCAGCTGGAAACGCTCATCAACACCGCCATACGGATGGACAACCGACATCGGGAGAGGGAGCGTGAAGATACTACCCAGGTACGTGTCCTTTCTCCTCCCGTTGTTGATATCTTCCCGCATTACACGAGTGGGCCACTGGGTGATGAATCCATGCAGCTTGGGGCGCTGTCGCTCTCAGACGACAAGCGGCGGCGCTTCATCGAGGAGCGACGCTGCTTCCGGTGCAGCCGCACCGGTCATCGTTTCGGCAGCTGTCGGGAACAGGCTGGCTCAACTCGGGAAGAGGAGGTGCTCCGCCGGGCCTCGAGAGGGCGCCAGCAGGTGGGCTCACCCCAGCACTACCATCTGACTCACGTACATTTCTGGAGGTGGCGGTTAACTGTGGGGGGTAACGTTAGGGGAACAAAGGCTCTCATTGACTCAGGGGCGGCGGGCAATTTCATTCACTTGGGGTTGGTGAGAGAATGGGGAATCCCCGTAGAGGAGTTGGGGGTTCCCATTCCGGTCTACGCCCTGGACGGTCAGCCCCTGGGCAGTGGGAGCGTTACTCAACGCACTGTTCCTATGCACATCCGGGTGGCGGGTGGGAGTGGGTTCAATTATTTGTTATTGTCTCCCCCTATTCTGTAATGGTGTTGGGTCATCCCTGGTTGTCTTCATGTGTACGGAATATTAATTGGAGCACGGGCAAGCTCTCAACGGAGGTCGACGTGAAGTCGGTCGTCGGCGAGAGTTTGTCCACTCCCTTGTCTCCCTTCCCCTCTTCTCTTTTTTCTCCTTCTTCTCTCTCCAGGGTGGTGGGGAGCGTCGCAGATTCTGTTCCACCCTCTAATCCCGATTTGATAGGGGTTCCTGAGATCTATTGGGACCTGGCGGACGTTTTTAGCAAGACGCGTGCTAAAGCACTACCGCCTCATAGATCATACGACTGTCCCATTAATCTCCTACCCGGTACCTCCCCGCCTCGCGGGCGAATGTTCTCTCTCTCACGCCCCGAGACCTTGGCCATGAACACCTACATTGAGGAGGCATTGCTTGCGGGGCACATACGTCCTTCCACATCCCCGGCCGGCGCTGGTTTCTTCTTTGTTGATAAAAAAGATGGGGATCAGCGTCCGTGCATTGATTATAGGGGATTGAATGACGTTTCCATCAAGAACCGATATCCTTTACCTCTCATGGACACGGCCTTTGAGTGCTTACAGAGGGCACAGGTCTTTTCTAAACTTGACTTACGTAATGCATACAATCTGGTCAATATTAGAGAAGGAGACGAGTGGAAGACTGCATTTAATACGCCCAATGGTCACTATGAGTATTTGGTCATGCCCTTTGGTTTGGCTAATGCTCCGGCAGTCTTCCAAGCCCTGGTTAACGACGTGCTGCGAGACTTGATTGGGGTGTCGGTGTTTGTTTACCTAGATGATATCCTAATTTTTTCTCGCGATATGGTGCAACACCAACTGCATGTTCGGGAGGTGCTAGACCGTCTCCTCAAGCATCAACTATTCGTTAAGGCCGAGAAGTGTGTGTTTCACACTAATACGTTTCCTTCCTGGGCTTTGTGTTGACGAAGGGTGATCTACGCATGGATTCGGCCAAGGTGAGTGCAGTCTTGGACTGGCCACGGCCTTCGTTGCTCAAGGGGTTACAACGGTTTTTGGGCTTTGCAAATTTGTACAGGCGCTTTATTCGCAACTTTAGCTCCTTAGCCAATCCGTTAACAGCTCTCACTAAGGCCTCTCTCCCTGGCTTTGAATGGTCGCCTAGGGCAGAGTCGGCCTTCTGCGATCTCAAACGTCGGTTTACATCCGCTCCTGTATTGATCCGCCACGATGCGGAGGTTCTGTTCATTGTGGAGGTGGATGCCTCTGACATCGCGGTGGGGGGGGGTGCTCTCTCAGAGGTGCTTAAAGGATGGGAAAGTGCACCCGTGTGCTTTTTTTTCTCGCCGTCTGTCACCAGCCGAGCGCAACTACGACGTGGGTAATCGGGAGTTGTTGGCTATCAAATTGGCACTGGAGGAATGGAGACATTGGTTGGAGGGGGCGGCACATCCTTTCATTGTTTGGACCGATCATAAGAACTTGGCTTACATCCAAGGGGCTAAACGCCTTAACGCTCGCCAGGCCAGGTGGGCGTTATTCTTCACATGATTTCGATTTACCATCTCCTATAGGCCCGGGTCCAAGAATATCAAACCCGACGCGTTATCGCGTCAGTTTGATCTTCCTGGCCGGGAGGAGCAGCCCCATCCCATTATTCCACCGGCCTTGATTTTGGCACCCGTGTCTTGGGGCATAGATAAGGTGGTAAGGTCGGCGCTGATGCGGGAGCCCGACCCTGGCGGGGGCCCTCCGGGGCGGTCGTATGTGCCCAAGGCGGTACGCTCACGTTTGCTGCAGTGGGCACATGCCTCATCCCTCACCAGCCACCCTGGGGCCACCAGGACCCTGGAATTTATCCGTAGGAGGTTCTGGTGGCCGACAGTGGAGGGGGATACGCGTTCCTTTGTGGCGGCCTGCCCGATGTGCGTGCGCAGTAAGACCTCTCGCCGTGCACCGGCAGGTCTCCTGTGGCTACTTCCTATTCCTAAACGGCCCTGGTCGCACATATCCCTGGACTTTATTTCTGGCCTCCCCCTTTCGGACGGGTTCACCGCCATTCTGGTGGTGGTGTACCGGTTCTCGAAGGCGGCTCACTTTGTTCCTCTCCCCAAGCTTCCATCGGCCCGAGAGACTGCTGATCTGGTGATACAGCATGTCTTTCGGGTCCACGGGCTTCCGGTGGATATTGTGTCGGACCGGGGTCCTCAGTTCTCTTCCAGGTTCTGGAAGGCGTTTGCCGCCGGGCAACCGGCAACGTAACATCTCAAGACCCCCTCCAGGTCCTGGTTGATGCGCTCCGTCTGCCGTCTGCCCGGAGTAGGAGGTTGGCATGGGCTGAGTATGCGCATAATACCCTCCTCTCCTCCTCTACCGGTATGTCTCCTTTTCAGTGTCAGTATGGTTTTCAACCTCCTTTGTTTCCCGAGCAGGAGCAGGAGGCGGAGGTGCCCTCGGCCCAGGCACATGTGGCTCGCTGCCGCAGGACGTGGAAGCGGGTCCGGGCGGCGCTGCAGAAGGTTTCGGTTAGTAGCCAGCAGCAGGCTAACCGCAAGCGTCGTCCGGCTCCGGTTTACCGTCCTGGGCAGCGGGTTTGGCTTTCCACCCGGGATCTCCCTCTCCGGGTGGAATCCAGGAAGCTGGCTTTATAGGGCCCTTTAAAGTGGTACGTCGGGTGAATCCTGTGGCTTACAGGCTGCGGCTTCCGAGCTCTATGAGGGTTCATCCGACGTTTCATGTGTCCCTGTTGAAGCCGTTCCTCTCATCGCCCTTGGCCCCGCCACTGCCTACGGTTCCTCCGCCTTGGTTTATGGGTGGTCAGCCCATTTACAGGGTGCAGAGGATACTGGGTTGTAGGCAGAGGGGTAGGGGGTTTCAGTTCTTGGTGGATTGGAAGAGGTACGGGATAGAAGAGCGTTCTTGGGTGCTTCAAAGGGATATTTTAGATCCCAGCCTGATCGTTGATTTCCGGCGGCTGAATCCTGAGGCCCCCAGGTGAACGTCTGGTGCCGTTCGTCGGGGGAGGGTACTGTTACGATTCTGGTTCTTGACTACGGTCGGGAACCACCCACCTTCTCTGTCATCTGTCACTTGATTGCTGTCACTTGTTTTTCCCTGTCATTTAGTGCTGTCACTTAGGGGTTGGCTTCTGATTGGCTGTCACAGGGGTGTGTGTGGAATGTTGGTATTTGGTGGCTATGTAACATTCCTTTCCTCTGCTTGTCATTCGTCAGGTCTTCACTATAGGCGTTCGGAGATAACGCGGCCGGTTCCAGTTGGTGGCTATGTAACATTCCTTTCCTCTGCTTGTCATTCGTCAGGTCTTCACTATAGGCGTTCGGAGATAACGTGGCCGGTTCCAGTTTCTGGACCACCACTAAGCTCAATTATCTATTCTCTCTTTCCCTTGCCTTGGCATAGTATCCTAGTATTACTCTTTGTGTTCTTACTATTAAAGTCGAACCTGTTCAAGAGTATACCTTCTCCGTCTCTGTGATTGCCTACAACAATTGGAACTCACCTACCTCCATCCTGACACGAACCGATTTAAGTTTATGGATACCATGACTTAAAATCCTCTTACCTTGACGATTAAAAGCCTCCCCAATTTAGAAAACAGTATTCCAATGGCTGGTCTTGATATCCTGCACGCTAACGGAGCTAACCAGCAACCGGACACTCAAGCAAATATAATGACTTCCTTTCTGGGGGGTTTCAAAATAAAAGAGCGACGTCTATAGCAGCGGAATACGTTTATTTTGTACATTATCTAACGTTAACACGAACCTACAGATACAGCCGGGAAAAGTCCTGGTACAGCTGTTTGCCGGCCGGTTTGTCGCCGTTTTGGTGTGGTTAATGTTAACAATGACTAGCGGGGGCGCTCTCATACAGCTGGTGACAACGTGCTGGACGAGCTCCGCCCTCCCTCTGCAAACTGAGAGAGAAGCAGAGGAAGTAAATATCGCGTCTCGTCTGTTGGCAGTGGATTTAGCTCTCAATCGGTAAACTCTTAATATACATTACTATTGAAATGCATTTTTACTTAACTTTACAGCATTATTCAAACGTGATAGGAAGTTATGAGTCATCAGCCGTTTATATGCAGTACGTTTTTGCCTACAGATTATACAGTACATGGCAAATGGTGTAGCCGGCTCACATATTTCACGTTACTTTCTCAGATAGCAATCTGTGTGTGTGTGTACTTATGTGTTGTACTAATTGTACTAATAATAGTGTTTACGTTCCATGTGTCCATATCCTGAGGTGCGAGGAGCTGGAGAACACTGGAGAGCAGCATGTAACCAACCCCCTCCAATGTACAGTCATTTACATTTACCATGTATCATAAACAGTACTGTATTTGCAAATCTGGTATGTCATTAAATGTATAGATGTAGCAGTACTGTCTATCTGTATGTCATATACTGTATGTTATGATGAATTGAAAATGGGGGACCCTGATGTAAACAAGATAAAAGTCTTTCTCTGGTCTGCATCCCCTTAACAATTGTGTGTATTGAGCTGTACTGTATTGTACCCATTCTGCAATCTGTTAATACAGTTTTCAATTAATGGCAGAGCCATAAAAAAACGATTGAATTGCTCCGAATTTTTTATTATGTCCCCAATAGGACATAATAATATTAATATTATTCCCCAGTATGACAGTATGATAAAAACATACTGCCAAATTACCCCCATGGGTGTTGAAGGCACTGTACACCACAAGTCAGGAATTGAGAAAAAGAAAATGCAACTTCAGCCTCACGCTTACATCCACTTGGACCATGAACAAACAAAAAAGGTGTTGAGAAAGACAGTGAACACTACAGAAAGGAGGAACTTGGGGATTGAATGGAGAAATTAAGTAAGAGATGTAAAGATTATGCATTACAATTGATGATTAATCAACAATAATGGAAAACCATTTTTTGTTTTTCTTCCCTTCCACCCTCATCTCCAAAACAGTTGGCGTGAACAAATAATGAGTTTTGCTTCTTTTTTTGGTTTTTCTTTTAATCAGTGAAATATATTCCCATCCATATCCCCAACTTTGTGATTTTTACATACTGATCAGACGGAGGCAGTAGCCTGCACATACATCAATGCATCTCTTGTAAGATACTGTATGAATTGCGGCATACATTTTCCCAGACATGGTGCTGTTGGCATCAAGCACAGGAGGTGAGGGGTGGATTGTCACCACCTGTTTAGCTAGGGCAGAGCGCATGTAGAGGGCATAGAAGAACCAGATGAGGCTGAAGATGCACAGGCCGATGGAGATGTTGATGAACACTTTGCCCATGTCAACCTTGTAATTTGTGTGTGTGTTTTAATACAATTCTGAACTCTTGACTTGACTGACAACTTGTTACTTGATATTACTGTAAATCATTTGACATCTATTGCTGACTGTTCATACATTTGTTACAATAAAGATGCAAATAATTGTTATCTCTTGTCCAATCAGAATAATTATTTTTACGTCATGATATGATTTCAGGCTGCCAATAAATTTGGAAAAACCTGGAGTGCGTGTCTGGACATTGTTTCCCTATTTTTATGTGTTGTACAATACACCATTCCCATCAGAACACTTGAATAACAGAAGAGACAGTTTTGTATGTAACGTTGTGTTTAATAACAATAACAAAACACACCAATAAAAATTGCATAAATAGCAGCATTAACAACAATATAATCTGTCATTTACATAACATAACTCGCTGTGGCAGAGGCTGGTGTTGTGCTTGTCGTCTTTCCTGTGACAAAATGGCATCCAAGGTAATACAAAAAGTCAACCAATGAACTAGATTCTTGTACCGGATCTCCTCTCTGGTAAACAAGAATACCCTGAAGACTCTGGCAGGAGCACTCATTCAAGGGTACTACTGTACGACTATGCTTGCACCTCATGGTACCAAAGCACCTCAAAGGTGCTAAAAACAAGATTACAAACATCACAAAACAAACTGGTCAAACTTCTACTTGACCTTACCCCTAGAACCCACCTCACCCCTGCCCACTTTGACAACCTAGGATGGCTTAGAGTAGACGACAGAGTACAGCATTTATATAGAGCTTTTATCCAAAGTGCTTTACAACTTAATGTACATTAAACTTGAAAACAAGTTTTCATTCAGTCTGTCTCGTCTCTCCCTCCATCGGGGGGGGGGGGTAGTAGAGTGTAGAGTGGAGGTAGTGGGGTGGGGGTAGTAGAGTGACTATACTGTGTATAGGTGTGACATGGAATGCGGCCCCCACACACACAAACACACACACAAACACACCATTGAAATGCTAATTGTTGGGGCATTTCCATTACCCCCAAGGTTGAGAAGAAACCACAGTACGGGGAGATTGATTGATTGATTGAAAATTTTATTTTAGTACAGCTCAATACATACAATTGTTAAGGGGATGCAGACCAGAGAAAGACTTTCGTCTTGTTTACATCAGGGTCCCCCATTTTCAATTCATCATAACATATATGACATACATGACATACAGATAGACAGTACTGCTACATCTATGACATACCAGATTTGCAAATACAGTACTGTTTGTGATACGAAAAGAGTCCAGAAAAGAGAGTATATACATTTGACATAGAAACTGTACATTGGAGGATGTTGGGGGGGGGGGGGGGGGGGGTTGGGTAGGAAGAGTGGGTGGGGGACACTGTACAACTGAACAAGCAAAACTGTACATTGGAATATTGACTCCCTCCCAGCAGAACTCCGCACCGCCCCAACTCTGGACTAATTTAAAAAACTGCTCAAAACCCACCTCTTCAACTTGGCCTTCAACCCCTAACTTTCTCACTTTATATGTATATGTTGTGTCTGTCCACTATGTTTGTTAATTTGTCATCTCCCCCCCCCCCCCCCCCCTATGTAAAGCGACCTTGGGTCCTCTGAAAGGCGCTATATAAAACGAAGTTATTATTATTATACTTGGTCATTTACTGTACATTGGGGGGGGGGGGGGTTGTGTTAGGACATTTACAGGGGCCAGTTTAGAATAGCAGTCTCCCGTAGGTGTTTTTTGAGAGTGTTTTTGAAAGTGGGAAGTATTTTGACATGTACATGGGTACTTTGGTCGTGTAGTGTATCTTGTAGACCAGGCCCATTGCATTTTGTAATGTACAAACCCTACAAATGTCCTAACCTAGTTGTACAGTAAATGACCAAGTAAGGCTTTGTCAGTATTCCAATGTACAGTGTAAAATGTGTGTGTGTCCCCTACCCAACCAAATGTATATACACTCCTTTTCTGGACACTTTTGTATCACAAACAGTACTGTATTTGCAAATCTGATATGTCATAAATGTATAGATGTAGCAGTACTGTCTATCTGTATGTCATGTATGTCATATATGTTATGATGAATTGAAAATGGGGGACCCTGATGTAAACAAGACGAAAGTCTTTCTCTGGTCTGCATCCCCTTAACAATTGTATGTATTGAGCTGTACTGTAATGTACCCATTCTGCAATCTGTTAATAAACTTTTCAATCAATCAATCAAGTATTGATTATTTTTTTTATATCACGTTAACAATCAAATGGCTAGCAAGCTCACCTGTGACATACTGTACAGTGCAAAATACTTTCGTCTTGTTTACATCAGGGTCCCCCATTTTCAATTCATAATGACATACATGACATACAGGTAGACAGTACTGCTACTGTACATCTATACATTTATGACATATCAGTTTTGCAAATACAGTACTGTTTGTGATACAAAGTAGTACCTGACGCATCGCTACTGTACAGTAACTCCGCCATCACAACCATTGAACTATTATAACTCTGTTACACCTATACACGGCTGGCCCATAGTAGGTAGTAATAGATAGTAATACATACTGTACTGTAGTCAGAAATAAACGTTACCAAAATAATAACGTTTAGGCAAATCACAGACGCGGATACTACCACGTCTCTCTGTTGTGCCACGCAATAGGTTGAATCGTAGTGAGATAAGTTCGAGGTGTTTCATGTTTCATAAAAATACGAATTTCATAATATATTATAGCTTACTTGAATGAACAATCTCCCTCCCCACTTTACCAGCATATTTTAAATTCACAATAAAGTCTCTCTGTCTCGCGCACAGTGATGCCACAGATTACTTGTAAAAGTAATCCGATTACTGATTACTGATTACTCCTTTAAAAAGTAATCCAAGTTACTTTACTGATTACTTGATTATCAGAGTAACTTAGTTACTTTGAAAGTAACTAGGTTACGAAGTCGTCGTCGTTCCCCCAACAGTTTTTTAAAAACGCTTTATTGAAAGTGCATAAATTGTTTTTAACTTGTTTCTCTGCACATAACGTAAATTGTTAAACTAGTGCTTCAGCTTCTGTACCATCAAGTATGGTAAAGCAACAGTCTATGATGCTCACAGCATTAGAGCAGCCAGCCAGTGGTTTTACAAAACCAGTGTATCCATTCACATCTAACAAATGCAGGCTGAACTATTCAATTATATCAACTGTAACTATTAAATTGTTTTTATAAATGTCTCTCTATAAACATACAATCAGTCTCTCTTTAACATGTAAATTAACTGTAAATCTGGCAAATAAGAGCTTTTGCTCTGCCACCATCAAATATACATTAATCAATAGGGAAAGAAACAATCTCTCTCTTTTGCTGTTTGGCTGGCCTCCGAGTCCTCCTGTACCTAGTCGAAGCGTCGTAGTGTTGTGATTCCAGATGCTTTCAATGCAATTGGATGTGCTGTTTTTAGCGGTAGACAGTATTTACGTTTAGGTCGCTTTCACATATAGTTTTGGTGGACTCGGTGCGGTTCTGGGGGTGAAGTTGCAACATTGTTGCATTCTTCATTTGGTTCGCCTGCTTTCACACAGAGGCGGACCGAGACCTTCTGAACAATGTCACGCGGTCGAAAAGGGCGCTTGTCTATTGGACAGTGGAAATGTGTGTGTGGCTGCTGCGATCCCGTGTGTGCGCGCGCGCGTGTGTGTGTGTCTGTGTGTGTACTGCGGTCTGCGGAGCCCTTCAAATCAGCGGAGCCGAGTTTTGACATGGCATTGATCCATTGTTCTATTGAAGCACATTACCACCATCCTCTCGCTAAACAACTTGTAGACCACGGTGTTTTTATGAGTGCCCACAAGTAGCTGTTTTAATAATATAATAAGCCGCGCGCCTCGGTAATAATAATAAGCCGCGTTTTTTCTTCCTGTAAGCGTTTTGGGGTGGAATTCTCAGACGAATGCAACGGAGCCCTGCTGTCACACGATTGGCGCATATGTCACATGACGTGCTGTGAAGACCCGCCCTACTCTGCCTCTGATTCGCAGACTGTGGATGGGGAATGTGATTGGGCCAAAGCAGAGTCACTCACAGACAGAGAGTCCAGTCACGCCGCGGGAGTCGGGACACATTCTTGTGTAACCCTTTCACTGCCACACCACGTCACTCCCAAATAAGAAAAACAGCTCAAAAATGTATTTTTGACTGTCGAAAACGAAATAAAATACTGCATTCCGCCTGCATTATGAATTTATGATGAGATAGTAACGAAATAGTAACGCATAGCCACTTGGACAAGTAACTGCAATCAGATTACTGGCTTTTAAAGATTAACGCGTTAGATTACTATTTTCGGGGAAAAGTAATCAGATTACAATAACGCGTTACTTAGTAACGCGTTACCGGCATCACTGTCGCGCAGTCCCAACGTTGACAGTGGCTCGTGTTATTGACACAAAGGCAGTGTTGAATGAGGAATCAATAGACCGCCGCCACGCCGGGCGACTTTGCGCCTCCTGGCGGCATAAAACAGAACAGCAGCCTGGGTCACAATTAATTAAAACGACGTGATATAACCATGCGCGAGTCGCGGCAAAGCGCCCAGGAATACTAAAAGCTTCATCTGTAAACTAACTTTAGGTTAGTTGTAACGTTTACACCTCTAATATATATATATGGTATATATGCCTGTCCTGTACAAATTTGTGTGCTCGTTGATTACCCTGGGTGGTAACTCTATGGACGTTGCTATGCCCAGTTGTCTCCTGTTATGGCTTTCTATGATTTTCCTTATATTGTTTATTATCACTAATATTACTATTATTACATCCTTATAGTATTTATTTTTAGAAATTGTCGCCCACTTCAACACATATTGCATGTCTGGTCATCCTAGTTGGGGGATCTCTGATTGAATTGACCATTTAACCTGTTAAACTGTGGGGTCCCAAAATTTGGGGACCCTGCTGTCGCTCGTCATAAATGTATCAATACAGACCGTATAAATGAATCAATGTTGTTTCTTTTTCAAATGTAGACAAGAGTGGGGGGCCCGAGTGGCACACCGCATACTGCCTCGCAGACCCACGCGGCCGACCCTGGTTCGCCTCCCGCTCCCGGGCGGATTTGCTGCATGTCCTCGCACACATCTTCTCCCGTTCTCCCTCTCCTCTGTCGGTCATGTCTGACCAATAAAGCTGTAAAAATGCTAAAAATAAATCTTAAATTTTTTTTTGCCAAGAGTAAAGACCCTAACCCTATCAAAACAGCAATCAAAGTGTATATTTTCAGCACTACGTTTGTATACCAATGATTTTAAGTGGTATTAGCTAAATATGAGTTTCTCTGAATTCTGTTCTAAATCCAGATTGAAAACTGCCATTGAAAAAAGGAGATTTGGCCCTATCCATAGATGTATGACTTGGCCATAATAAGGTCATTTATAGGCCTGCTATTCTACTCTATATTATATATTATATATAATTGCATTATATTTCAAATTGCATGTGTCTGGATGGCAAAATTCAGTACTGTATCTACTGTATATATCTACTGTATCTCCCCTTTATTCATTTGTTTAGGTTTCTTGTACACTTGATCTCAAGAAGGTGCTGAATGTGAACGGAATTCTTACCAGCTCAATGTTAGCATGGTATTATTCACCGTCAAAGATGAAAATAAAAAATATAATTTGTTTCATTACAATTTACTCAAGCATAGTAACAGACACAATATGTCTGACACTGGGAATACGTTCCCTGAGGTCCATAGATGTTCCTAGATACCAAGAACATGCAAATGGATGATCGGGCGAGTTACTACCGGAAATGGATCTCTGGTGATCTCGGTGCATCTGGGAATTCCGTCCGGCAGTCACATATTGTTGCGGGACTCTAGACACACATCCGTGTATATGGATCGCTGCCATAATTCAATAATCGATATGATTTGGGCGTTTATTGCGCCATACAAACCGGAAATGGATCTAGTCGATCGACGTCAAATAAGTGGGATCTTTTTCCTCCAGTCTCATCGGCGAACGGTAAGAGGACAGTAACGTTACTTTCAGCTTGATGGTTTATTCTTTTCAATGCAAACCGCTCTGATCAATATATCACCCATAAAGCATTTACTGACGATCACGGAATTATAAACGACCCCCCCCCCCTTTCATCCGCGCATGATGAGTCATAACGTTTAGGATCGTATTCAGTTGGATTTTTTAATATATACCGTGTATCGCGAATAAACTGCAATCGATCATCTATATTATGCGTTTAGGCCTATAACTAGCGTTCTAGGAATTACTGCAGAAAACGATAAAAACATACTTATATTCTAGACGGTATTTTCGTATGAATATATGAATGAAAAAGTATAACGTTCCTACATCCTGAACGATAGATAATCGATGTTGAATGGGCCATAGTAATGTCAATTTAGCAATACAATTTAAAAAGTTATAGCCCTGCAAAGAAGGTGAACATCTCCATAGGCTTAGACTGGTGGCAGTGATCATACATTGATGGATAGAAGCGTGGCAGTTAATGTGTTAAGAGGTTACGGTTGCTTTCCTTTTTCCCCCCATTGCAAGGGTTTTCTTTTTCTGTGGGGGTTTGTCCTCATCTTCTTTGGGGGGTTAAGCCAAGGTGTTGTACCTTTGTGGGCCTGTGAAGCCTGTTGAGACATGTAATGTGATTTTGGGCTCTACAAATAAATCTGACTTGAACTATTGCAACTATCTAGCTTGTGCGTCTGTGTCAGTGGAGGTTTCTCTATGACAACACGTGAAATACAAATTCACTCATAATCAGTGTTGTGCTAGTTACTGAAAAATAGTAACTCAGTTACTTTACTAGTTACTTCATTTCAAAGTAACTTCGTTACTGTACTAGTTACTTACACCCAAAAGTAATGAGTTACTGTGAAAAGTAACTATTTTGTTATTTAAAAAAAAAAGATTGCTCCCGAGTCCCATGCCCCAGATACTCAAAATCGGTTGATCAACTTGACAGTTTCCATTCACATCACCGAACTCTGCTAAGCAATGTGGTCTAGATACAAACACAAATCTGACACAAACAAATGTTGTCCCGAGTCGATATAATAAGAAGTGCGCCGGTTGAAGGAACAGCCTTGATGTCGCCGGAGCGTTTCATTATAACCATTATAATTCAAGGGTACTACGACTATGCATGCACCTCATGGCACCTCAAATGCGCTTAAAACAAAATTACAAACATCACAAAACAAACTGGTCAGACTACTACTTGACCTGAACCCCAGAACCCACCTCACCCCTGCCCACTTTGACAACCTAGGATGGCTTAGAGTAGACGACAGAGTACAGCAACTTGCAATGGGCCTGGTCTACAAGATACACTATACGACCGGGGTACCCATGTACATGTCAAAATACTTCCCAAAGGTCAGTGAATACCACAACCACTACACCAGAGGAAGCTCAATAAATCATGTAAAACCCAGATTCGGCTCAAACAAGGGACTAAACACGTTTCGCAATTATGCCACAACAATGTGGAACGCCCTACCCAAAGCTAGGGGTAACAGTACTGTATATTTGAATACCGTTTATGTCACAAATGTATCAGTACTAAATACCTATATGTCCCTATGCCATAAATGTCATGTATGTTGTGTATGTCATAAATGTCTATATGAATTGAAAATGGGGGCCCCTGATGGAAACAAGACAAACGTCTTTCTCAGGTCTGCATCCCCTTAACAATTGTATGTATTGAGCCGTACTGTATTGTACCCATTCTGCAATCTGTTAAATAAAGTTTTCATTCATTCATTCATTCACCATCTTGCAAGTTGCAACGTTGTTTAAGATATCAATCAAAGCATTGCAACGTTAGAATAGTTAGGATATCAATTGTGCATGAAAGGACTATATTTATATTGTTTGATTAGTATTATGAGATTCCCTGGCAGATTTCGTACAGTCAAAATCCGTTGATCAACTTGAGTTTCAGTGAACACATTGCACTCACCAAAGTCTGCGGTGGTCGAGATGTAGTAACGTTAGTCCAGTTGACTCCAGCAGCGCCTCAAACATTTATCTCGTTTCCATGTTGTATATTAATTATCTCTCCAAGTAGTTGCTAAATGGTTTGTTAGTTCGTTACTGCGTTCTTTTTATGTAGATTCATAGCGAGCGTCCGCCTGCGTTTGTTTTGTTTACAATAGAGAGGGTCTATTTCTTTCCGTAGCACATTTCTGGTTTCCGCATTTCTGATTGGCCAGTGGCCACTGACTGACGCTCTCTGGTCAGAGAACGTCAGAGAACGTCAGTGGCCAATCAGAAATGCGAAAAGCAGAAATGCGGCTACGGAAAGAAATAGACGCTCTCTATTGTAAACAAAACAAACTCAGGCGAAATCAAACGGAGTTAGGAGGACGCTCGCTATGAATCTACATAAAAAGAACGCAGTAACGAACTAACAAACCATTTAGTAACGGTAACAGCGTTACTGAATTTAAAAAGTAATGCGTTAGAGTACTAGAACGGCAAAAAGTAACTTCGTTACTGTAACGCGTTGTCCCAACACTGCTGCCAGTGAATTTATCTTTCTTCAAAAATGGCCAAAATGTACAGCTCTGAGCAGGCCTGCACTGCAGTATTGCCTGCAGTAATTATTCGTGCAGAATATCTGCACAGGTTGACCCATTGTTAAATAAATAATAAATAATAGCCAATCAAAATAGGCTATTAATGTCATCTAAGCACGGTCTGTGCAGTTAAACTCTTGCCATTGAATGGAGGATTTAATGATTGACAGCCCTTGACATCCAATACACGGAGGTTGAATGTATGGCAGCCTTGCAAATCCAATCAGAGTATGGCTCCTACGTCTGCAGCTCTGTAGCTACACGGCTGTTTCTCCCCTCGTGGGATTGATTGATTGATTGAACATTTTATTAACAGAGCACTGAGAGCAGCCACGTTCGAAACCTCTATATTAGTGTATCTAACATTTAGCACTTTAATAGCAACTTATTTTTCGCGGCGGGACATTTACTGAGGACCAGCACAACACACCTGTGGATATTATGATGTAACAAGTCTATCTGTCCAGGAGGATGACAACATTATTGCAGGTATAAGCAGGCAGCCTAGCAGTTTCTAGCTTGGAATGCTAATAACTACTAATGTTATCATGCTAGCTTGGATGCTAACTAACGTAATTAAGCTTGTCATGGTTCATGGTGAGCTGTTTGTGTTATAACGAGACAGCAAATTAATGAATGAATGAAAACTTTATTTGGATGAATCGCTTGGGTGTCTGAGTGACCACCTGTCGGGAGTCGGAGTCCCGAAAATGGAACGTGTGTCACGCATCAACAGAATAGTGGATTTCGACAGCATCCTCACGCAAATGAAGGATCGATTAGATCACAAAAGACTGCTGTTTGATGATATATATTTTTTTATCTCAGTTGTTGTAAAACGAAAGCCTGCAGTGCTTAGCCTGGACCAGCCGAAGTGTAGTAGTTCTAACTTCACTCGGGAGACAAAAGCCAAACATCAATTTGATGCAACAAGCTGGCTCGCGATGCTATATTGTTTACATTTACCATGGGATTAATGCACGCGGCTCGAGTCGGACTCGTCACATGGAGAAGCTGCACTATTCAACGGTAGATGAGATCGATCGAGATACCGTCTTTATGGGTAAGTCTTCTTGGCTTTAGAATGTCAGTTTGTGTAACGTTACTGTAACCGAATTGAAACCGCATCATAACTCCTACATCGACCATGTCACTTTTAAAAAGGCATGAATGAATGAAAACTTTATTTAACAGATTGCAGAATGGGTACAATATACAGTACGGCTCAATACACATAATTATTAAGGAGATGCAGACCAGATAAAGACTTTCGTCTTGTTTACATCAGGGTCCCCCATTTTCAATTCATAGTGAAATGTATCTTGTGTTATTAGGAGCCCTGCTAAAGTTGGTAGCTAACGTTATATTGATAATGTTTCAATATTATCAGGTTGATATTATTAGGTTGATAATGGTGTCAGTGTTTCAGATAGCAAGGTGGAGATCTTTGTTAACTAGTAGAGCTTTGGTTGAGAGAGATTACAGTGCTGTCTCTTAAAACTCATAAACAAGGGGCGCCCCAGTGGCGAACCACATAGCGCGCTCAGCCGCGACACGGCCGACCCGGGTTCGATTCCCGAACCTGTCGTTATTTGCCGAATCTCCTCCCCCCACTCTGTCTCCCATTCCTCCTCTGTCTCTCTCTACTGGACTGCCCAGTAGCAATAAAGCGATAAAACACCAAAAAATAAATCTTAAAAAAGAAAAAGAAAAAAAACCTCATAAACAAGTATTGAGCAAGACGAGTTAGGATCTGTTGTGTTGTGCGTATTGTATGGGAGGGATAATGATGACTGTGTGTAACTAGGAGGGATATGAGGACTGTGTGTATGTGACACTGAATTGATGTAAACAAGACGAAAGTCTTTCTCTGGTCTGCATCCCCTTAACAATGGACCTGTCTCAAAACCCTGCCCTCTTTTCTTGAACCTCCAATCACAGCTGTCGCTTACCTCTGACTTCCTCGTACAAACAAAGTTTGTACGAGGAAGTCAGAGGTAAGCGACAGCTGTGATTGGAGGATCAAGAAAAGGGGCAGGGTTTGAGACAGGTCTATTGTGTGTATTGAGCCGTACTGTATTGTACCCATTCTGCAATCTGTTAAATAAAGTTTTCATTCATCATTCATTCATTCATGTGTAGAAAGAAGAACTATAACATTCTCATTATCAAAGACCACAGTCTTAAACACACGCACACACAAAAGATACATGGACTATTGTTATTGGACACAAGCCACACACATGGACCCTGCACTGCACCATAATACACCTGTGATTATAGTATACTTGTTATTACACACACACACACACACACACTCTCTCTCTCATTCAGTTCTGTTGTGTTAATATAAACCCGCAGTGGTCTCTCTCTGTCTCTCTCTCATTCATTCATTCATTCATTCATTGTCCTTGTGTTACATAAAACCCATCTGTGGCCTCGTGCAGAGGAAGGTGGTAAATACATGTTAGATATTCCAATGTACAGTTTTGCATACCATTGACTCAGAATGGTCTGTGTTATTTAAATCGTCACAGCAGTATAGTTTGTTTATACTTCAGTATGACAAGTATGATATTTAAACATGGTCCCCTAAATGAATGGAAGCGAATGAGGAGCCTGACACCTGGGAGGAATGGGGGTGTTGCAGCGTTGGGGATGTTTAAAAAATATAATTTAATATATAATATAATATAATAATTTGTGCTTCACCTAAAATTTTTGTCAGCAGCCTCCACTGGTCTGTGTGTATGTGTGCGTTCGAGTGTACACGGTACAGGGCACGTGTAAGGGTGAAGGGTAAGGTTAGGAGAGCGAACACAGAGTGAATGTGAGGCGAACTGAATTGAGCACTCAGCAGAAAGAGGCAGAAAGTCAATGGTTGCAATGAGAGCGATCGATAGCGCACAATACGGGGTGATGGTTAGCGTTTTTGTTGGTGATTAGATGATGGGATTAAGATGCTTGTGGTGAACCGTATTGACATATCAGCTATCCATCCACATGGTGCGTGGATGCTTACTGCACCCCAGGCGCATGCAGAGGGGGGGGGAGGGGGGGCTTTGCACTTGCCCATGTGCCCCTTGATGACCAGAGTGCCCTTGCATTTTGTTTGAAAAGGGTAATGCCCATGGTCCTCATGAAGAATAATTTTAACAATTAATAATATTATAAATAAAAATAAACATTTGAATGCCTGTTTGTCTGAGGTGCATGGTTTTCTGTTATGTTGCGCGACGCGTTGCCCTCCCTCTTATAATAGCACAAACGGAGCATCTCGTCTCATGTTTGCCGAAACCCGTCCAATCTTTCGCCGTCGACTAAAGACGCACTTCTTCAACCATTATCTGAAAAAAAGACGCACTTCTTCAACCATTATCAAAAAAAAGTCTAACCCTAACTAACCTTACTGTCATGCACTTGTCCTAATAAACTAACCTACACTGTAGCACTCAACACTTTGATGAACATTGTTACTCAGCTGATAAGAGTTGTGCCCTTCCTGATGACTTGTCGTACAGAACTTGTAAGTCGCTTTGGATAAAAGCGCCAGCTAAATTACTAAATGTAAATGTAAAATGTTTGCCCGTCTGTCAGCAGTGCTTTTTTGTATGCATTCTTGTCTGCTGTTTCTTGTGAGTTTCTGCTGGGGCTGTAAGCAATGTCCAGGTAGCCTGGTTCCCAAAGTCGGGGTCGCGACCCAAAGGTGGGCCGCGAGCAGCCATGGGAGGGCCGCGAGATGATAAAAAAAAAAAATATATATATATTCTTTTTTTGTCAGGCCACTGAACATAGAAGCAGGCCAGGACAGTGTTTCTAGTTGTATTCTAAAATTCTATTCTATTGTATTCTAAAATGTGACTATATGGTTTTATATTAACTTAATAAATAAACGAAAAATCTACTTATTTCAACGAACATTTCAAACAAAATAACAGATTATGCACATAAAACGCTGAAAACAACCGAAGCAACAATAGTATTTTAATGAGGCTATTATTATTATCATTATTATTTTGCAACAAGTTAGCCCTCTCATAAATAGCACATATAAATGAATAACAAACTTGAACTAACTTAATAGGATTGAAGTGATATTTGGCTTAAAAAATCGGTCGCCTGGCAAAAAAAAAAAAAAAAAAAAAAAGCCTGACGATGTGCATTGGGCCGCGGCTCTCTGACGCCTTATTTTCTGGGTCCCGGCCTGAAAAGTTTGGGAACCCCTGGCCTACACCAATGTCCTCTAGCAGCCTGAGAGTAGTCTGCAATTGAGGAATCTTCAAATAATAATAATTATAATACATTTTGATAAATCATATAGTATGATGCAGTTTGTTGTAAAATTCCGTGTTACATTCTCTGAATATTGGTTGCTAATGCTATAGTTTGGCTGGTTACGTTACGCTGTAGTTGGTGTTCTAACATTTTGATACATGTGCCCTTTTAAAAATGTTAGCACCTGCCCCTCTAAAGGTCCCTGCACGGCCCTGCTGGACCCTATGTATAGCGGGATGGTTTGGAACTCACAAACACACAACACACACACTTGCGCACCCGTGCACTCACACAATCTTGTTTTCAGTACCAACTCTACTCATAATAGTCCAAAATGAAACCTCGCACTCTCCCGATTTCTCCAAGACAAAACTAAACAGGACCACAGCCGTAGTTTATCATCAGCGGGCCGCTTTGAAGGTTGCCCCGCCGTGACACATCTCTCCCAGGAGGGTGATACTTTGCACTCAAGAGTTTTTACACTGACATCAACAGCTTTGGAGAGTTATGACTATAGATTACAGCTCATGTCTCTTTCTATCTCTGACATGAAGCCTTGTGACATTTTATTGACCTCTCTCAAGGCAGCGGTCCGTGTGTGGCCGTTCATGGCATTCATGCAGTGGAGGTTTCTCCATGACAACACGTGAAACACAAATTCAAATTCATAATTATTATTAATTTACATATATATATATATATATATATATAATTTTTTTAATTTAATTAATTTTTTTTAGAAATGTTTTCCTCTGTAAAAAAATGCCAGTGAATTTTTTTTCTTCAAAAATTGCCAAAAGTGACAGCTCTGAGCTCTCTGATCAGGCCTCTGCAGTCAGTAATGGCTAGCTGTCAATCACTCTGGTGCAACTTTCCCTGCACGGGCTGATCAACCGGGATGAATATAAAGCCAATCAAAATAGGCTATTAACGTCATCTAAGCCTGGTCCGTGCATCTAAGCTCTTGCCATTGAATGGGGGATTGAATGATTGACAGCCTTGAAATCCAATCAGAGAATGGTGCCAACTCTGCAGTTGCATATACTGTTGATTGCTACGCGGAGGGGCGGCGCCTGAAACGTGACAACGTGAACGTCATCCCCTCGCGGGATTGATTGAAAATTTTATTAACAGAGCGGGCACGTTCGAAACCTCTATATTAGTGTATCTAACATTTAGCACTTCAATAGCAACTTATTTTTCGCCGGCGGGACATTTACTGAGGACCAGCACAACACACCACTGTGGATATTATGATTTAAAGGGGAACTATCTTATAAATGGCCTTTTTGAGTGTTTAGCATTGTTTCCTAGCTATGTGAACTTATATTAATATGATCTATGTCTCAAAATTCTCATATAGGCGCATTCTTCCAATTCTCCTCTCACAATATTCACCCTCACTGAACTGAGTCATTTGAAAATGTGCCCTATATGTGATGTCAGAGAGACACTACTGCATGTTAATGTTCAGGCGACGACGCCGCTGCGCAGTGGTTTAGGAGCCCATGCTCAAAACAGCTCGAGATCTTGAGGTAGAAAAATGCTGTTTTTGAGGACTTGATTAGAAATACAAAACAATGAATACAAAAAATATATATATTACAGAGGTGTTCCATAGACTCACAGGAATTGTGTAAAAGTGCCCAAATAGTGAAAGAAATAGTAAAATAGTTCCCCTTTAACAAGTCTATCTGTCCAGGAGGATGACCACATTATTGCAGGTAAGCAGGCAGCCTAGCAGTTTCTAGCTTGGATGCTAATAACTACTAACGTTATCAGGCTAGTTTGGATGCTAACTAACGTAAGCTGGTCATGGTTCATGGTGAGCTGTTTGTGTTATAACGAGACAGCAAATGAATGAATGAATGAATGAAAACTTTATTTAACAGATTGCAGAATGGGTACAATACAGTACGGCTCAATACACACAATTGTTAAGGGGATGCAGACCAGAGAAAGACTTTCGTCTTGTTTACATCAGGGTCCCCCATTTTCAATTCATATTGACATTTATGACATACACAACATACATGACATTTATGGCATAGTGACATATAGGTATTTAGTACTGATACATTTGTGACATATGCGGTATCCAAATATACAGTACTGTTACTCATAGATCCTGACAGAGTATATACATATGATGGGGAGGAGACTGTACATTAGGAGGGGGTGGTGGGTGGGAGAGAAATATACATCTGGTGGTGAGGAGACTGTACAGCTGTAGCTGTACTGTAGTTGCCTAATGATTGCCTAATATATGCCTCATTGGGGTACCACAGGGGTGTGTTCTCTCCCCGTGGCTTTTTTCCCTCTACACTAACAACCTCCGTTCAGCATCCCCCTCAGTCAAAACCCTTAAATACGCAGACGACACCACCATCCTAGGGTTGATCTCCAACAACAAGGAGGATGACTACCGGCTGGAGGTGGAGCGAACACTCACATGGTGCAAAGAACATAACCTGTTACTCAATGAAAACAAGACCGTGGAACTCATTATTGACTTTCGCAAAATCACACCCACCAAAACACCCATGCTCATCAATAACCAACTCATTTCAGCCACAGACACATTCAAATACTTAGGAACACACATCAGCAACAAACTCAACTGGGATCATCACACCACTCATTTACTTAAAACAGCCAACCAAAGATTATTTCATTTAAGACAACTCAGGAAGTACAGGGTCAGGAAGACGTTAATGATTCAATTTTACACAGCTATCATACAAAACATCATTTCACTCTCCATCACTGTTTGGTACGGCAACACACCCAAACACACACTACACAGACTAGACAGGATCATCGTTAGGGCATCCAAAATCATCAACTGCACACTCCCCACCCTGGACTCCATACACAAACATCACACCATCACACGCGCACACAAAATCATCAGTGACCCCCTGCACCCAGCTCATCACCTCTTCCAACTCCTCCCCTCTGGTAGAAGGTTTAGGTCACTAGGTAGTCGCACGGTTAGGTTCAACAACAGTTTCTTCCCCAAGGCCATACAATTACTCAACTCCAACTCATCCTAATTTCACCCCCTGCTGTTATGTTATGTTATGCATGTTATGTTATGTTATGTTATGTTATGTTGTTGTTGATGTTATGTTGTGTTCCATCATCCATGTGGTGTATTGTCGCAGCTACCACCTGCACCGTGCTCAAATTCCACCGGCCTGGCCGTGTGGCAATAAAAGAAACTTGAACTTGACTTGAATCAATGCTATTGGGTATGTGCCTGGCCTGCTGTATAACCTCTGATAGATCTGGTGATATGTTCTTGACTTGTATTGTGTCTTGGGAGTAAAGCTGTGAGTGTCTCTCCCGTCCTCCCCAATTTCTGAACTCACCAGCCACCACTGACACACACATTGGGGGATGCTTTAAAAATATAATTTAATATATAATATAACATAATAATTTGTGCTTCACCAAAAAATTTGGTCAGCAGCCGCCACTGCATTCATGCATACATGCTATATTCTGTATGCGAGGGTCGATGTAGCATGCACTGAAACATGTCTTGTCCTGGCATTCCTATTGATTTTGTATGCCGTGGACAGTGTTGACTGCTTCAGGGTCATCTATCTTAATTTGGGTTGAGTTCTGTGTCCGTTGTAGCTATGAGTTTGCTGCTTATAACCGTACCCTTCTCCATCACTGGTTTAAAAGCCCATTATCTACTTTTCAGATTCACAAATTAGGCTCTAGAGACGCTAACAGGCCTAATTTGTCAAGCAAGATAGAAGAAAATGTGACATCTGTTTTCATACTGTAGCCATCGTGGTTTTCTACAATACGTTTCTGTTTCATATTTTGATATCAGGTGTGCTGAGGCTGCAGTGATTTTATTATAAAAAATACAAGTTGGTTGTATTTGGTCTGTTGGTCCGGGAGGCCGGAGACTGTCACATGCTTTCCTCCGACACATGTGCAGCCAGCCGGCAGCCAGCCTGGCAGCGCAGATTCTCACCGGGAGAGTGTAACTTGTGGAAGGTCACACTACCTTTCTCCAGATCCTACCCTCGCTGTGCAGGCGCCCCGACCGAACTGTAGGGGTCCCTGTCCACAACGCCCAGGACCCACCCATCAGCTTTCCCACCCCTAACACTGCCAATTGTGTTAGTGTGAACGACCAGCCAAGCTGATAGCAACGCCGAAAGCTGGGCTCGAACCCAGCGTCTCCAGCGTTGGTGGCGAGCGATGCTCGACACAGTTAATATCGTTCACGATTCCAAATCACAGTTAGTTTGTTTCTCCACTGACCGCTCTGGAAACAGTTTGCTTGTCAGGCGCGCATTCTGATATGTTTGTATTCCTTTTACTCACGGCGTGCAGCGTTGCAATAATGTATCTCTTGGTTGAGGCTCCACTCGTTCAACAGCAGGGTGAACACAGCAGTAGGCAGCAGGAAAGGTTTCCACTGGGAAAAAGCACAAAGAAAGAGTTGCGTGTCCCAGTATTCAAGCAGCTCGGCGTCCTCCGGTGTCGACCTCCCGACTCTCATTCTGCTGCTGTCAAGAACGCATTTCCCCTTTGACCATCTCCCGGGGCTTCATGGCACCGCCCCTACACGCCCGCCAGCCAATCCACTGCTCCCTCCAGCGGCACATGCCTGCAACGTAAGAGAGGGAACTCCCATGGGTAGATCCCACGCTCAATGAATACACACACCTGCTACCGTTCTGCACTTGCCTGATATCAATTACTCCAGCGCATATCACCACATCAGTAGGACGGCTCCTCTCCTCCCACTGGAACACCATGGACCTCATCTGACAAGGGAAGAATGGACAGCATAGCACGGCACGGCTATAGGAAATTACCATAACTACATATATTGCATATGCACTTGCCTGACACCCTGCCAGGTATGCATGTAGATCCTCACAGGACCATCACTGGGGCGTGTCCTCCTCTCAGGGTCAAGCAGGTCCATCAGCACACACACACAGACACACCCCCACCCGTGACATAGTCTGACGTTCCACCCGTATAGGGATTTATCATTGGGAAAATGGATTATCGGCTATTGTAACAATTCTGCCGCATGGACATTGGCAAGCTTTCCATTTTTGCACAAAATGAGTTCCCTTCTACCACTAACATTATTGTTTAAGCATTTTTGGTTGAAATAAAGGTAGTTATAAGGTTTTTAATTTGTCGTAAAAAAAGAACTACATTTACCAGTAGGCAGCCTGTTGTTCAGTAGCCAGTAGGCAGCCTGGTAGGCTGTCACCAAACAACGTCACGGCAAGCTGATATCAAGCTAGCTAGCTAGCTAACGTTAAGATTACCTAGCTAAACGTACTAGAAGTTAGCAATGTCTACTGTCGTGAACCATTTTAAATTGGGGCATGCAGAGGAGTTTCGGGAATGAGTAAAATGTGCAGGTCCTCTTCTCAGACCTGTGGTGCAAGCACTGCACACGCATCATGCCGGCTAGCAAGCTAGCTAGCTACACGTCATGGCCCGTTGATACAATGATAGCTAACTAACGTTAACGTTACAAGCTCAAAAACATTATAACTACTACTACTGTCGTGTCCTTAAGTTCCCTGGCAGAATACTTTGTTTGTGAGGACAAAGGTATACAAAGATGAGAGAACCATTTTAAATCGGGGCATGTTAGGAGTTTCGGGAATGCCGGCTAGCAAGCTAGCTAGCTACTAACGTCATGTAAAAAACAATAACGTTATAAACTATACACAATATGTACAATGAAACAATGATTTACATTAGTATTTACAGTGATTTAATATGCAGCGAAATAGCGTTATACGATTTAAATTATAAATACAAATATGGTAACATGGTTGTGGCTTTTACAAATAGTGGTTAGCTTTAGAGATAAATGGCTATGATCACCGGAGCACTAGTGTTGGGTGAAACAGATACTAGCCACAGATTCAGGGTCAGTTATTTTCCCATTGTACGAATTGTTAAGCTTATGGAATGTAAGGGAAATCTGATCCTAGGTCTGTGACTACAGGCGAATTTGCATCAAGTCAACAGCTGGGAATTTGCGAATATTTTCATGTTGAGCTATAGATTGTGGATAAATACACACAGAAAGGTACACCATGCCAACGTTAAAGGAAAACTCCAATATTTTGGGAAATTAGCTTATTTAACATCTTCCCTGGAGTTAGACAAGAATATACATACCTTTTTTGTCTCTGTGCATGCATTAGGCTTAGGGAACAGTCGCTCCGTTAGCATAGCTTAGCTTCATCACTGGAAGTGAGGCGGGGCCGGTAGGGTTGCCACCCGTCCCTTAAAATACGGAATCGTTCCGTAATTGTAAACTAAAAGACGCGTTCCGTATTGAACTGATAAGGGACGCCCTATGTTCCGTATTGTAAGGTTGCCAGTTTAGTGAGAGAAATGAGCCAGCTGGCGTACAAAAACAAGCCAAAATTGTCAAAGTCGGGGGAAATAAACAGACATGGCAACTCTGTTATGGTGGGCGTGCGCTCAGCAGCTCACCGACCAATGAGAATTAGCGCTTTCACGTTGCTAGGAAGAGTTCTGTGCCGCACAGCACCAACCTCTGTGTGCGCGCTCGCTTTGAAAATGTCTACTCCACCGTGTCCTAAAAAGACAAAACGCCTCCAGAAATACAGACCTGAGTGGGAAGAGGCAAATCCCTGGGTTGATAGTGTCAATGGAGATGTTTACAAAGCTAATTGTAAAGTATGTAGGCGTGTGTTTTCTGTGGCACATGGTGGACTGACTGACATCAGACAGCATGCCTCCGGAGAACAACATGCCAGAAATATAAGAATGCACAGGTGTCACAGTTCTTCATGACAGAAACATCTCCTGAGATTGATTCGGTATGGGATATTATTAATTACATCTTATTTATCTGGTTGTGTTTTTAACTAGATGTCAGTATTTCTATACCTGCCCTGGCAGAGGCAGCCTACATATTGGCTGCTGAATCTGATGTTGATTGATTGATTGATTGATTGAAAACTTTATTAACAGATTGCAGAATGGGTACAATACAGCACAGCTCAATACTGCAGACCAGAGAAAGACTTTCGTATTGTTTACATCAGGGTCCCCCATTTTCAATTCATGACTATGTTGGCATAGTCTAGGGCTATTTCAGTTGACTAATATTGTTGATTGTTCATTAATGTTGAGTTAATACATAAATAATATAATTCATAAATGCGGTCCAATACTTCACTCCAGAGTGTGGGGTCACCAACAAAATGCTAGATTTCATTGAGAATCCAGATGAGTCAGCTGCCGGGATTGTAGCTCTCCTAGAACAATCCCTTGAGAAATGTGGCTTATCATTAAATCAAGTGACAGCATTTAGTGCAGACAACACAAATGTGAATTATGGAATTCACAACTCTGTCTTCACCAACCTGAAGAAGAAACAAAAAGATCTGCTGCAAGGAAACTGCCATGCCCACATATTGCACAACACAGTGAAGCACGCTCTTGACAAGCTCACCATAGATGTGGAAAATGTTGTGCTGAAGGTCTATGGCCACTTCTCTGTATCTGCCAAACGAAGAGAATCACTCAAAGAATTTTGTGAGTTCTGTGATGTTGAGTTCCAAGAGATTCTACGACATGTCACCACCAGGTGGCTCTCTCTTAATCCAGCCATCCACAGACTGATGCAAACCTGGACTGCATTGAAGTCTTACTTCATCAGCCTTGAAGTGTCCCAAACGGCTTCAAGAGTTGTTAAAGCTCAGTGAAGACTCAAATGAGGAAGATGGAGACATAGTGGAGGTTTACCTTCTCTTCTGCAATAATATCCTCTCCCTCTTTGAGGAAGTTGTAAAGAAGCTGGAGAGTAATGCAACCACCTGTGTTGAGTTATATTCCATCATGGATAACTTCAAGCAGAAACTCACACAGAGACGAGACGACCAGTTCTACGGCTACTTAACTAAAGTGAAGCTGCAGCGCCTCCTTCCACAGGAAGCAGATATGGCAAGGGCAGAGTTCACTGCATTTCTTAACACTGCAATCTCATATGTTGAGAAATGGTTCAACTTCTCAGAAGACAACTGGCTGTTCTCACTGCAACCTCTCTCTCTGCACCATGGCACCTTGACCTTTGATGACATTGAGAAGGTGGCTAGTAAGCTCAACCTCATCCATAAAGTCAAGATGGATGAACTTTATGATGAATGCACCACAGTCAATACCATTCTGAAGAGGCTCAGAGAAGATGCTGAGGATGAATGGAAGTCCAAAGGTGTGGCCGCCAGGTGGATGGCTGTTTTTAAAGTAGCTGACCTGCCATCAGCCACATCTTGAGCATCCCAGCATCCACTGGATATGTGGAAAGGATTTTTTCCAGAATGACCAACAAGTGGAGTGACAGCAGGAACAGGTGCTCAGTGGAGCTCATGAGGAGTGAGCTCCTGATCACTCTCAACTTTGAGCAGTCCTGTTCAGAGTTTCACAGCACTGCTTTGAAAGACAAAGAGCTACTCAGTGCTGCAAGGAGTAACAAGAAGTACACTTGGAAAAAGAAGTAACACAGTGAGGAAGAGAGGGAAGGCTGTTGACTGTTTAACCCTGGTCTACACCAAAGAGGACATAAACACTTTCTGCATGGACCCATGACTTTTTGGCTAAGAGGGTTGAGGGAAGGAGGATTTCTTTGCACTTTATTTTTTATTAATCTTTTAATTTGGGTCACACAAGTGTTTCATTGTATTATTGTCCTCTTTCAGTAAAAGTGTTCCCAGGCTTTGTTTTTACAGCACTTTATATTGTTGAAATATGACACATATCATGTAAATTAATAGCAGAGACATACTCCCATCATTACACTATACAAAGTCTGTATCCTCCTAAAAGGACGTCTCTCTCCAGAGGACCACTCACAGATTCTTATCAGTGACCTGCTGACCCTTGGTGCATGGTTCCGTCGCTCTCACACACAAGCATACACACACACATACACACAGGACAGATACACACACACCAGATACACACACACTTACACATAGGACAAGCCCACACACACACACACACACATCCACACCCCCACACTCTCAAAGCACACACACACACAAACCTACACACACGCACACATCTTCCCCCACACACACACACATACATACACCCTCGCTCTCAACGCGCACACAGTGACTCCTTTGGTGAGAGATCCCACCAGACCACCGGATCGAGTAATTCAACTCATTATGACAAAATGCCACAAGCCAACTAATATACGACCAGGTCATCCACTGGTCACATATTCCAGACTCCATTAATCACAGATCGTTATCATAGAGACACACACGCACAAACACGCACGTAAATGTGCGTTCCACGCACTCGTGCATGGCAGACATACAGGCGGACCAATACACAGACACACAACGTGCACTCAGGACAAAGACACATACACACTGGACTAGGGGGCCAATAAAACACCCTGACAGAGAAACCACTGGACTTCACTTTTTTTTCTTCTCTGCTTTGACTGGACTGGACGGACTGACTGGACTGGACGGACGAGACTGCTGGACTGACCCACAAAGACTTGACTGTTGCTTCTTTCTTTTATATACTCAACCGGCCGGTTGTAACAATCTAGATTTCAATTGTGCCTTGCTATATTCACCTTGTATAAATACTTTGCTTATTCACTTTTATATTACATTGCTTGTTAACTTTTTATAATAAATACCTTCAAAAGTGTTTCATCTCTTATATCTTTAAGTATCTTTTATAACTTTCACGACTTGTTAACTTTTTATAATAAATACCTTCAAAAGTGTTTCATCTCTTATATCTTTAAGTATCTTTTACAACTTTCACGATTGAGTCTAAAACGTGACAATATGCATACAGTATTATGCTCAAGTTGAGGCTAGTTCAGCCAATTTATTTAAACAATGTTAAATGCAAATAAAGCACTTTAAACTTTAAGTATGACTAAATGCTTTTTTGACTATATATTAGTAACTGTTCCAAGATGCATAGATTTCTATGTATTTTAGGGGTTTGGGGGGCTAGCTCTTTTTAATATAAATGTCATTGTTTTATTTAGATTTCATAGATTTCTATGCATTTCAGGAGTTTGGGGGGCTGGCTCCCCAAAATAATTAAATAACATAACCCTAACCCTAAAACCGAAATAAAGTAAAAAAAAAAAAATAGTGACAAAATCTGGCCATTTTCGCCCAAACCCGGCAATTTTTTTTTGGATAAATAGAAAATAATTGAATTAGACAATTACGTTTTATAAGCAAATATACTCTGAACTATTTTTTGCCTAACCACTCCTCTCTGAGCGCAGCCAGTGATTTCAACGTGTCATCGTGATTGTTGACATTCTCATTCATTCAAAGGATCCGAACCGATTGAAGTTTATGGATACCATGACTTGAAATCCTCTTACCTTGACGATTAAAAGCCTCCCCAATTTAGAAAACAGTAATCCAATGGCTGGTATTGTTATACCGGACGCTCTGAGCTAACCGGAGCTAACACAGATCAGGATGGTAAAGCATATATAATGACTTCCTTTACTTTTATATAGCCTATATCCATAGACGCCTGGCCATAAGAGCACTCGGAGCAAATGCTCTCCCACTATTGAACTTGGGGGAGCAAAGCTATGCTCTTGCTCCACCACTTTTTGATCATATGAAAAATTTGATATATCCCCCCCAATATATATTTCTAACCATAACTACGTAATTTCAATCAAATTAATAATACGCAATGACACTTAATAGCAAGTTTTTAAGTTTCCAAAGATTGCGACACCCCCCCCTGCTCCCCCATATGGTTTGATCCAGTGCCTCTCCAACCCCCAGCAGAGCAGACGGTGGCGCACGGCGCTGCAGGTAGGCTGAGTGTAAATATCAAAGGCCACAGAAGTGTCATTTGGTGGCAGGCAGGATTTTCCAGTAAGTTGTTTATGATTGTTAAGATTATTTATGTTAGACATGTCTTCTATTGAGTGGTAGAAGTTCTACCACGCAATACAATAAAAGTGTTTCACGTCCCGAAATGCCATCTGGTCATACCAATAATAATAATAATAATAATAACAAAGTTTCCCTCTGGTTGGCGTTAGCTTTAGTGCTAGCCGCTAGCTAACGTTGTCATATCTAGATATGTGGTGTCGTCAGCTGGATAACGTTGACTTCGTTTGCAAATTTTAACGTTCGCTATGGCAGACGAGCAGGGCCGGATTAACGACGGCCGCGGCCCGTGGGCCTTTAGTGATGAGGGCCCCCCAAATTTTTTCTTTTTTTTTGAATTTTTTTATAATAATAATAATGCAATAAAAGTCTGAAAATTAAGGGATTATGTCCATGAGTGTCATTTTTAGAAATGAAGGCCTGCCTCTTATATAAGCCTCTCTAATAAAGGCCTGGTGCTCTTTGCAGCTGAGGTAAATAGAAGACCCGTCCTATATTTGAGGATTTACGGTAAATCAAGATGTTCAATTATCTTAAGGTACAATACCTGAAATGAAAATGTGTGTGTGTGTGTGTGTCCAGCCAACCAGGTAACATGGCAGAAAAAAGGAAGAATACAGACATCGGAGCATTTTTCAGTACACCAAAACGCAAAGTAAGAACCCTAGTAGCCTAATAGCTCAAAGACTTAAAGGGCGGGCTCCACAAATAATGGATTGCACGGTGTTAATTGCACCCTTACTTACAATTCATTATGAATTGTAAATGGGGGAACCCTGATGTAAACAAAACAAAAGTCTTTCTCTGGTCTGCATCCCCTTAACAATTGTGTGTATTGAGCTGTACTGTACTGTACCCATTCTGCAATATGTTAATAACATTTTTAATCAATCAATAACAGATTGCAGAATGGGTACAGTACAGTACGGCTCTGTATTTACTCCTCTTATAGTAGTGGATTTATTCCTCCCAGTATTAGTATGTGTTTATGGAAGCCATGTTCTTTTTATTGATAACTGCTCCTTGGTTATCCAATGTTTATTATTTGGATAAATAACAAGTTCAGTTAATCGTATATACTTGAATTGTCACTATTTGCACAACTGCCTTTGTTCATTTACAATTACACAATTGTATGATGTACAAGTAATATTAGCTGGTATTATAATGTAAAATAAATTGTGTTTTGTGCTGTACAACACAGTGACATTCCTTCATGCACAACACAGTATTCAAATACATTATACAGCTGTACTGTTATTACATTATACATACTTGTTTACGCCCCGGATTGGCAGACACCCATAATCTGCCCTGTAGATGTTGTTTGCCATTTGCAGCGAATATGGGTTTAGGCAGACCAGTTCCAAACCTGGGTGGTCTACCATGCACAAAGGGGGTTCCGGTGCTTGGTCACATCTTCTCCTGACCTATATAAAACAACACAGTTAGTCCATTTATTCACCCTAAACCCTGTCCTCGTCCTTCAAGGTCAATCTAAAGAATGTGACATTAGCCAGATGCATGTTTTCTGTAACTGTTAGCCAGTTTATGTTACTCATAAACAGTACTGTATATTTTGTAGATCTGGTATGTCATAAATGTCTAGATGCAACAGTACTGTCTACCTGTATGTAATTTATGTTATGATGAATTGAAAATGGGGGACCCTGATGTAAACAAGACAAAAGTCTTTCTCTGGTCTGCATCCCCTTATGTAATTGAACTGTACTGTACTGTACCCATTCTGCAATCTAAAGTTTTCAATCAATCAATACCTGAGGTATTTCCAGGCAACAAAGATTCTCCACCGCGGTAGGCATTAGAGCACAGTTGCCACAGACACACCTGCAGTGCATAAACGAAAGTGCATATACTGTAAAGTGAACAGATTCAACACAATTCCTACTGTACTTGTAAGACGTGGATGCAATATAACATTATGCTTCTCTTTTCGTTGGGCATGCTACCTAATTTACCCAAAGAAAACTAACGTTATACCTCGCTATAACGTCATAAATGACTACTAACTAACGTTACTGTTACTGACTGTTGTTAGACAGTATACATTACCCACCACTCAGAAACAACTTGAAGCCCTCGCTCAATCTCGTCCTCCTCCTCGTAGTCGCAGTCGGGGTCACTCTCCGGATCAAAAACATATGCGTGCGCCATGTTTGTTTACGAGTTCACTTTCGCACGCGTATGGGCGGAGCTACAGGTGGGGGTCTCTCTCTCTCTCCCTGTCACTCAAATCGCATTCAGAGTATGGGCGTGGCCAAGCCTCAAAGCGGCTTAAAATTTTGAGGTAGACAAATGCTGTTTTTGAGTACTTGATTAGAAAGAAAAAAATATATATTTTTTTGAAATAAACCTTACATATGTGTTCCATAAACTCACAGGAATTGTGTAAAAGTGCCCAAATAGTGAAAGAAATAGTAAAATAGTTCCCCTTTAAGCCATTTTGAAGGGACGGTTTATGGTCTCAATTCACAATGAGAATGGACAGATAGCAATACTATAAAGTATAGATTTAGCTCTACAAACAGCCCCACGTCTGTTTACATTTCACGGTCCTCTTGAGATTAATTAGACTCATCCCAGTGGCCGCGAAAGTGTTAAAACTTACCACAGTCATGGTATCCATAAACTTCAATCGGTTCAGATCCTTTGAATGAAATTTTAGGGCAGCATGATCTCAGGGGGAGATTCTTCTGAAGTGGGAAACCACTAGTGTAGCTGGTTCAAGAGGTATTGTAAGGCGTTCGCTTCTTCAGATCCTTCAGGTAGGCCATGTATACATATATTTATTTTTATTTAACCTTTATTTAGCCAGGCAGGTCAATTAAGAACAAATTCTTATTTACAATGACGGCCTGGCGAGAAGACGCTTCGACAGAGCAGACCAATCATTGCGTATTGCACAAGATTCTTCTTTTAGTAGAGAAAGCTTGGATCAAATCGTAGTTCCATGCGTGATAAGTGTTCTCTGTTTTAACTCTGCTCAGCAAAAGTGTAGGCTTTTAGAGACAGTTCCAACTAGGGATGTCCGATATTATCGGCCTGCCGGTATCGGTTATTTTTTTACATTTATTTAACCTTTATTTACCCAGGCAAGCAAGTAAGAACAAATTCTTATTTTATTTATTGTGAAAAGTATGCATAATGTTGTGTTTTTGGGGGGGACCCTGCATATATCGGAAATTAAGAGTTGGACAATATCGGTATATCGGATATCGGTTAAAAAGCCAATATCGAACATCCCTAGTTCCAATAGATATAATTTGTATCAACTTTCACGCATATAACTAGGTTTCACATGAGAATCTCCTGGTTGATAAGATGATGGTGGCCTAAATAGGCAATAGTGAACATTAAATACTGCCTGCAAACATAAGACTGTTCTGACAGCACAATATTGATTGACTAAGAGAAGGGAAAGATATATCTAATGCAAAGGTAACTTATATCAACGACAATAGGTTCACTATGGTATGTTATAAACAGGTGTCAGAGAGCTCTGTAGTATCACCCTCTTGTATTCAAAAGGTGTGACTTTATACTGAATATGATTTCAATGGACAATGATGGAAATTAATTCAAATAAAATACATGTCATTAAATTATGTGAAATATATTGGAGAATTCAGGTCCTTTGTCTGCTGTCAGCCTATGTGCAGCGTTCCATCAAAATCGGCCCTGAGATTAGCTTTGGACAAAGGGATACACACACACACATACGCTACTGCCTGGCAGAGATAATAAGTTTGATATACACACTATGCACATTCCATACATTCTCATTACAGCACCACCATTCAATCTAAGGTATGACAAATGCATCCGGAAACAACACTTTAGCCCAAGTGGTGCATTTCAAATGGGAACTGGCTCTGTGCGTGTATGTGCATGTGTCCATGTGTGTGTATGTGCACGCACATGTGTCTCACTGCAGTCGATGGGTTACAATGTGGTGGGGCGTTTCCGCCAAGCTCACCTAACTTCGATCTCATTACGAGTCCTGTCGCAGCTCACAGCCCACCCATCACCGTCTCCCCACTGCTGCTTTATGGGTGGCACGTTTAGTAGGCGTGCAGGGGGGAGTTCAAGGGCATGTCCCCTTTATGGTGTGTCATCCTCTCCTCTCCTCCCCGCCTCGCTGTCACAGACAGTCAACAACCCTCCCCGGCCTCCTTTACGAGGTCGAAACGCTGGAGGAACCCTACTGCCTGTCTCTCCGCTTGAGGGGGCTGAGCAGAGCTGGAGACTTGGCCTCAGGTAGTGGAGGGTAAACCCACCTAAAGTTTTCATTTGGGGAAGCTGACAAAAAAAAGGTATCTTCATGATTGAAATTCACAGTGCATAGATGTCTTTTGCAGAATAATACAATTCTGAAAAATAACACTTGGTAAGTTTTATTTCTAAAGCGCATTTAAAACAACTGTAACCCGGGGTGATCGTGCCTTTCAGGTAGCTGCTCCCAAACTATGGATGATGTGCTCCTGTGATTACCAGAGAAAGCCCAGCTCAGAGGAAATGCACACACCGCCATTGTCTTTTATGACACACTTTAAGTGTGCTTTTTGCGAGACACAGATGATGGAGGCACTCGAGTGTTTCACGAGTGCAGCACAAATCAGGTGTTATAGGTGTTATACAAAGCTGTTTTCTTTTTACAACAAATAAGATGGTACACTCGCTGTGTAAATGCTCTCTGATACGGATGATCTGTTTCCAAAATCAGAGAGCACTAATACAGCTTATATTGTACTTCACTGGTGCATATCATTTGTATTGATTCACCTGTGATATATGTTTATACATTCAGGCTGCTTGCCAACTCCATGCATGCTCATGTAAGAATGGCAGGTTTGTGATATTCAGGAATGTGAAGCTAGCCCAGAAGGTCCTGGGTTTGATTCCCGCTTGGGGACCAGGTTTCCGGGTTGCCAGGTGGGGTATCTTCCGGACCTTACTGTGAAGAGTTTGCATGTTCTCTCTGTGCTCACAAGGGTATCCCCTCCAGAAAAAGAGATAAACACAATGGAAAAACATGCAGAACAGATCACCAACACTGTCGCGTCCCTAACGAAGGCTGACAGGAGCAAGTGGATGTCGCAAAACGTTCTACTCCTTAAAACTGTCCGTGCCACGGGTCCGGTGCCCCGGAACCCCGTTGCGTGCCAACGCCCACTTCAATGATAGAGCTCTCATATTTGCGAACACATAAACTATATCTTAAATTATGGCTATGTGTATAATATGGCCGTCGCTTATCAATGACTTGTTTGCAGTCAACATTGTCGAAACGGATTGTTTTTTAATCGGTTCATTTCCGTTTTATACCATTTTGAAAAACTCGTTTTTTGAAAGTTTCAGGAAAATAAAAAGATTCTGTGATAATCGCCCTTTAGTGGAATACACTGGAATACACAAAAAACGTTGTAATTTTTCGGCCTATTTATGAATCGTTTTCAAATAAACGCTAGATTATCGATAGTATATGTGTACTTATGCACGCTATAGAAGCGGGCTGAAAAACCGATTATCCATTTCCTGATCAGCACACACACACACATAGGGCCCACATTGATATCTCTGTGAAAAAAGCTCAGATTATCCCAAGACTGGTAAAATAGATTCCTTACCTCAGATCAGATGTTCTCCAAAAAGATTATTCCAATTCCTGATCGCCATTCCAAATATCGATCGCGTTTATTGATCCAACATTAGACCTTGAAACAGATAATCCACGCTGCTTTCGGTTGCCTCAATGAATGCAATAGTCTCAGGTTACATGGCTCAGAAGTAAAATGTGGAATCCGGAGTTTTTTTTCCTGATGCATTTTCATTGACTCCAATCCAATGGGTGCATTACCATCCGGGAGATGATAGGGGGCGGTATTAGCCCTTTTCGAGATCAGAGCCAGTCCCAATGATAACGTGAGGCTGGATGGATGAAAAATGAATGGATATCGCTAATAAAAGAAATAACGATTAAATAATGAGATTTCTCGTCATTGGCACTCAACGCATGGCGGCCAACAACGAAATATCTCATTGCTGGCACTCAATGTGTTAATAGGGCGTGGAGCCTCGTCACCACACCTGTTTTCAATGATACAAGCAAGTGTGTCAATTAAAACAAAAAACAGTGTCAATCACAACTCACCACTTAGTGGCACCACACTCACACCATAATGTGAATGTATCACCAAAAGACAGTAAGTAGACCCTCCACCATGTGAAAGTACACATAACACCCACCATGAAAAGGATCCATGTGTAGATTAGTTCTGGTAGCAGAACTAAGTGGCTGGATTCAAAGGCCTTTCATATTCTATACTGAGCTGCCCGGTGTCAGTGTAGCTCGGGTCTGGTCGAAATAATCTGAAGACACCCTTAATAAACAAGAACATTGTTAAATTGAGCGGGAGTGGTGCTGGTGGTGTGGGTTGACAAATACTGCACGTATCCTGTGGCGTACATACATGCACGTTTGCTCCATCACATGCCTGGATGCTTGTGCGCTCTGCACGCGCTCCGACTCAAACTACCGTTACCAGGTAATTACAGAACTGGACGTGCCTAGCTCTTAATCTCCATCAAATAAATGGCAGCACACTCCGTGTTCATCCAGATTCATGATAACCGCCGCTTCCAGCCAACCATTGTGATTTTCTACGCGCGTGAGGAAATTAGCCAAGAGAAAATTAAAGATGCCTTATCAAAACACTGGACTCGATTCAGTTTCTCTGGCTGCGTCTCCTTTTACGACAACCAGCATCCAATTACTTCAAAAAAAATAATTTCTGTTCCCAGGTCTTTTATTGATTGCTGAAAGCATTACGTTAATTGGTCCCATGTACTAAAAAGGAAACCACAGGCTTGTTTTGGGGCCTTGGTGCAGCCATGGCTCTGTTTGGTAATGGCTAGTTCCTTTACCATCACTTTTCAAATTAAAACCTCTGCCCCTGTGGTAAATAAGGGACGTGGGGAATGTTAACACTTTGTATGCCACTCACAGCTTTTCTCGGGTTTACCCCCCGACCGTTGAATGCCACGTCACGAGTATTCTCGGGTTTTTTATTTTATTTTTTTTATTAGCGATCTGAAATCATATTGCATCACGCAAGCCTACCGTTGGAGATCCAGGGACCGCCGGCGCTCAGATGTGAAAAAAGCGCCCCCTATCGTCTCCCAGATGGTAAATCACCCTTTTGGAATGGACTCAATGAAAGTGAATGGGAGAACGGACTCCACATTTTACTTCTCACTGATGCAGCCGGGGTCTACCAGAGTTCATTCTGGAGCCTCTGAGCCACGGCGAATATGGGTTATACTGTACACACGATGGATCAATACAATTATCGATTTTTTTCGAATGGCGATCGGAAATTGGAATAAACCCATTTGGATACCATCTGACCTCAGGTAAGGAATCTATGTTATCAGTGTTAAGATAATCAGACTCGTTTTCACGGATATATAAGCGTTTATGTGATATGTGATATGGCTGTTTTGACTGTAAAAGCCATGAGGAAATAAGAGCAGCGATTATCAGCGCGCGGCACGAGCGTGCGTACACATATACTATCGATCATCTAGCGTTTATTTGAAAACGATTCATAAATAGGCAGACAAATGACAACGTTCTGGAATATTCCAGTAAAAGGCGATTATCATAGGCATGGGTTGTTTTTTCCGCGAAAACGGGTGATTTTCAAAATGCTATCAAATGGAAATTAAGCGATAAAAAAACAATCTGCCTTGACAATGTTGACTGGAAAATGATTCTTTGATAAGCGACGGGCAGATTAGACACATAATTTAAAACATAGATTAGGCGATATTAACACTTTAATCGCCGGGAACGCCGTAACTTGTCTTTGCTCGCCATGCTCATTCTGCCGAAGACGCCGTAACTCGTCTTTGATAATATTTCAAAAATCACTGGTGAGCTCCACTCAACTGTCTAACGGTTCAAGTGCTCATCCATATTTCGTCCGGGCACTCGCGATCGTTAGCCGGACTCCATCTCAACACACTGGATAATCAATCGCTCGCCCTAACTCAATAAACAACGTTATTTGGACGTATATAGTATTATACAACCTGGAAATGGTTCATCTATATCAACATCCCATAATCGAAAACTGTCTACTCCAAGCTGATCGTCCAACGGCGCGAGGAAGATACGGTAAGATCCAGCATTATTTTCTAACGTGTTCCATATAAACTGCTCTGATGACCATATGATCCACACTAGACGAATGATATAACGTTGCCCACGGAATTATAAACGACCCCCCGCCCATCCGGTCAATATCAGATGATACGTAGTAACTTCTAGAAGTACCTCCAGTTGAAATTTTTCATCTGGCACCGATCGCTACCAAACTGTATTTGATATATGTATCAATATAATGCATTTGGGGCTATAAATCAAGTTCTGGAGAAAGCTGCAGAAAAAGATAAAAACATACTTATACTTTAGACCATATTTTAGTATGAATATGTGAATGAAAAAGTATAACGTTGCTACACCCTGAACAATGGATATAGGACATTGAATGGGCCATAATAATGTCAATTTAGCAATAGAATTAAAAAAGTTATAGCCCTGCAAAGAAGGGGAACTTCTCCATAGACAAATAGAGCTGGCTAGGGATGGTAAATTATGAATTTAACCATGGCGATCAAAGTGTTAACGTTAACATTGGGAGTGGATGGTGGCATTCCAGCCGGTAAAAAGGAAAACGCGGCTGGCGCTCTCAAAGTGTTAAAGGTGAATGTTTAAAGTGAGTATGTGGATGTGTGTGCAATGACCTCAGGATAGCAGCTATGGTGAAGTGTTGCTACCAGTATATGGTCTATTCTCTTTATTAACCTCTTAAACTTGAGTGGTTCGGGACCGGTACGAGATTGATATCACGCCATAAATGTATCTCTACAGAATGTATGAATTAATGTTGCGTTTTTTTTTCTTCAAATGTAGCCAAGAGTAAAGACCCTAACCCAGTCAAAACAGCAGTCAAAGTGTATATTTTCAGCACTACGTTTGTTTAACACTTTCGCGGCCACATGGATGCGTCTAAAATCGCTCTAAACGGCAGCATTTCTAAACAGACTTGCATAGTCTGTGGGGCTGTTTGTAGGGCTAAATCTATACTTTATAGTATTGCTATCTGTCCATTCTCATTGTCAATTGACACCATAAACCGTCCCTTCAAAATGGCTTATAGAAATAATTGTTTCATCAATACGTTCATTTTATAGCGTCTTGAATATAAGCGTTATAAGGGATTTCGGCTGGGATATTTCCTGGAAGGCGAGATACAGGCCGCTAAGCTACTAACGTTAAATCCAATGGCATTTCGGATATACAGAAGCTACAGTTAAAACTCAAACTGTATGATCGGTATGATGGTTAGCCTCATTAGCCACATTCGTTGATCGGGTGGATGGCTATCATAACAAGCCCTGATCAGGATGTAATTTACGTGAAAAAGATCTTACCGTGGGCCGGTTGGATCCCCCAAATGATTTCCCAGTTATCGATCGCCATCTGGAAGATCGATATGTCCATTGGCTGATGATATACTGCACACTGAAATCCGCGTCCCAAAACGTATTCCAAGCTACAGGCTGCACATCCAGAATCCAGCTAACTGGAAACTTTTGATTTTGATTTGATTTGAAGTCTTTATTTCGAACATTCAATGAATACAACAAACAATAACAAAAAGCAAAACAACTCAATCTGCATGTTCGAAAAGGAGTAGGAAGAAGTATAAACTTATTTAATCCTACCCCTTTTCCACTACTCAAATGAGTGTACTATTTTAAACATAAAAAAGAAAAGAAAAAGAAAAAATATATATATATGCAAAACAAAAACTATATATGTATAAAATAAAATAAAATAGAAAACAAAATAAAAATGTAAACACCCGTGAATATCAAGTCCCTTCCTCATCCCTGTACCTTGTGAACATAATTTCCTTATACATCAGTTTGAATTGTCTCATGTTTGGACATTGCTTTAGCACCACATTTAGACTGTTCCACAGTTTCACTCCACATATCGAGATGCAGTGTTTTCTCATGGTAGTGCGTACGTTTAGCACCTTTAAATTGTGTTCTCCCCTCAGATTATAACCCCCCTCCCTATCAAAGAACAATTCTTCAAGTTCAAGTTTCTTTAATAGTTGTCATACAGAAGTACAGAATACTTTTATACAAAATGCTTCTTACTGTTGCGCTCCAGAGACTGTGCAAGACAAGATAAGTATGAAATAAAATAACATAGTAAAATTAGAAGTAAAAAAAAATTAGGTCACAGTGTTCAGTTTAGACATATGTACAATGTTCGATGCAGAATAGACGTAGTTACCATACAATATACAATACTGTGCAGTGTACTAATATACAATACTATATAGTGCAAGGCAGAAATGGAGAAATGGGACGAGGTGCAATTTAGGTACAATTCACAGTAGGTGTACGAGTTGTAGTGCAAATCCTTTATCAATAAATATAAAGTGTAAGTGTGTTTGTGTGATCTAAAGTGTGGAGAGTGGGTGCTGCAGTGTGTTGTTTGTTTGAGTGAGTGTGTGCGTGTGGGTGTGTGTGCTGTGTGCATTTGATGGTTGTTGCATAGTGATTATTGTTCGTTTAGCAGCCTGATGGCCTGGGGATAGAAGCTTCTTCTGAGTCTTTCTGTGCTCGCCTTAAGACTCCGGTATCGCTTGCCTGACCGCAGCAGTTCAAAGAGGCAGTTGTTCGGGTGGCTCGAGTCCTTAATAATTCTCTTAGCCTTCCCCTTGCACCGCTTGTTGTAAATGTTCTGGAGGGTGGGAAGCCCCCCTCCAATTGTGCGTTCGGCTGAACGTGTCACTCTTTGTAGTCTGCTACGGTCTTGTGCAGTGCTATTCCCAAACCAGGAGGTGATGTTGCCGGTCAGGATGCTCTCTATTGTACATGAGTAGAAGTTCCTAAGGATCTTCTGACTGACTTGGAACTTCCTTAGGCGCCTGAGGAAGTAGAGGCGTTGTCGTGCCTTCTTCACAACACTGTCAATGTGTGTGGTCCATGTCAAGTCCTCGGATATGTGGGCTCCGAGGTACTTGAAACTGTTCACTCTCTCAACCGGTGCCCCGTCGATGCTGAGGGGGCTGTAGTCCTTGACCCCCGACCTCCTGAAGTCCACAATCATCTCTTTTGTTTTGCTGACGTTCAGGGAGAGGCAGTTCTCCTGACACCACTGTGACAGGTTCTCTACCTCTTCCAGGTAGGCCCTTTCGTCGTTGGCAGAGATCAGGCCCACCACTACTGTGTCATCAGCAAATTTGATGATGGTGTTGTTGTTCCGCTGTGCTACGCAGTCATGTGTGTACAGGGAGTAGAGGAGGGGGCTCAGAACACAGCCCTGGGGGGCCCCTATGTTGAGCGTGATGGATGAGGAGGTGCAGTTGCCGGCTCTTACCACCTGGGGTCTGCCCGTCAGGAAGTCCAAGACCCACTGGCAGAGGTCATAGTTTAAGCCCAGGTCCCTGAGCTTGGCTATGAGTTTGGAGGGGACTATGGTATTGAATGCTGAGCTGTAGTCGATGAACAGCATTCTCACATAGTTCCCCTGCCTCTTGTCCAGGTGTGATGCTGCTGTGTGCAGCACATGGGCTATGGCGTCCTCCGTGGACCTGTTGGGGCGATATGCAAATTGCAGAGGGTCCAGGTTGATGGGGAGGGAGGAACAGATGTAGCCCTTCACTAGCTTCTCAAAGCACTTCATGGCTATGGAGGTGAGGGCTACAGGGCGGTAGTCGTTGAGGCAAGCGGGCGTAGATTTTTTGGGTACAGGGATGATGGTGGACTTCTTCAGACAGGTGGGGATGACAGCCTGTTCCAAGGACAGGTTGAAGATGTCAGTGAATACCGGGGCCAGTTGGTCGGCACAGACTTTTAGGACGCGGCCGGGGATGCCGTCCGGTCCTGCTGCCTTCCTGATATTAACTTTTTTAAAGATCCGTCTCACCTCATGCTCTGTTACCCTGAACACTGAGTCTCCATCAGCAGACCCCCCCCCCCCCCCATTGCCGTGGTTTGTAGGCTGGTGTTGTTATTCACAGCCTCAAACCTCGCATAGAAGGAATTGAGATCATTTGCTAAGGAGATGTCACTGTTCAGTTTGAGGGGGGTGCCTTTGTAGTCTGTCATTGTTCTGAGGCCCTGCCACATGCCTCTAGAGTCAGCCTGTTCAAACTGAAGTTCAACTTTATCCCTGTAACGCCGTTTTTGCCTCTATTACTGCTCTCCTGACGTTGTATCTTGCCATCTTGTGTTCTTCCATGTTGCCTGTCACCAGCCCGGTGTTGTATGCTGATGTGCGCACTTTCAGAGCCTCACGGACGGATTTGTCTACCCAGGGCTTTTGATTTGGGTAGATTTTAATTTTGGTGGAGGGGATTGTTTCTTCTACCAGAGTACAGACATAGTCAATCACCGTTTCGGTGTATTCGTTAATATTGGCTGTGTTATCACGGAATACACTCCAGTCTGTGCATCCAAGTGCAGCTTGGAGTGACTCCTCTGACGTCACGGCCCAACGCTTAACCTCTCGCGAGACCACCGGCGTTCGCTTGAGACTTTGTTTGTACTTTGGCAAAAGAAAGATGGCGGCGTGATCGCTTTTACCGAATGGACTAAGAGCCTGTGACTTGTACCCATTCTTAAATTGTGAGTATACATGGTCTAATATGTTCTCGCCTCTGGTGGGACAGGTCACATGCTGATAGAAATTCGGCAACACCTTTTTAAGACACGCGCTGTTGAAATCACCCAGAACCAAAATGGCAGTGTCAACATTAGCTGTCTGGAGTTTGTTTACCTCGTCGTGAAGTTTTGAAAGTGCGACCCCAGTGTTCGCGTGTGGTGGAATGTACACTCCGATGAGGATGATGGACGTTAACTCTCTTGGGAGGAAGAAGGGTCGACATTTTATCGTGATAAACTCCAGGTCTGGGGAGCAGTGGTTAGACAGTTCCTTTGTGTTGCCTAAATCGCACCACTCCTTGTTTATCATGAAGGCAATGCCGCCTCCTTTCTTCTTTAGTGACTCTTCTGCCGTCCGGTCCTTGCGGAGAACGAAGAAGTGGTCTGCCGGTTCTATTGCGTGATTCGGGACATCTGGACTCAGCCAAGTTTCTGTGAAACAGAGGACGTTACAATCCCGAATGTCCCTCTGGAATTGGATCCGTGCTCTGATGTCGTCCAGTTTATTTCCTATCGATTGCACATTGGCCAACAATATGCTGGGCAATGTGGTTCTGTGTCGTTTGGACCTCAGTCTGTTTCGGACCCCGGCTCTCTTTCCCCGTCTTCGCGGCGGCTTCTCCTGGTCTTGGCCATGGCCATAACAAAGGATCTCGGCGGGCCATTTCTGCTGTTCAGCGATCCGAACCAGAGAGCAATCCAATCGGTAAGTTTTCCTTAATCCAATGTCAATGATTGACTGACGGTCATACACATATAATGCACCAACAGTTGGTGCAAATAAAACTCCTAATACTATTGAATGTTTCTTGGAAGTGCATGACTTTTTGCTTTATACATTAATTGTGCTGTTTTAAATTCCACAAGATCATTTAACTTCAATGTCTTTGACTCCAAAAACAATATGTTAGTGTGATCACGATAACCTGCAATGTGAACTATCCTTATGGCCCTTTTTTGGAGTATAAAAAGTGGTTGTAGTGTAGACTTATAATTGTTTCCCCAGACTTCAGCACAGTAATTTAAATATGGTAAAACTAGTGAACAGTAGAGAATGTAGAGTGATTTTCTATCCAGAATGTGCTTTACTTTACTCATGACTGAAATGCTTCGTGAGAGTTTAGATTGGACATGTTTTATGTGAGGTTTCCAACAGATTTTATGGTCTATTATTACACCTAGGAATTTATTTTCATAAACTCTTTCAATAATCACATAATTTATTTTACCTGATTGAAACTACATTGAAAGTTAAAGAAACGAGTGCACCGTTCTGCCACAGGGCACACTGCATTATCGAGACAGCGCCCCTAAGAGGATCTGGCCGGTAATGCACTTTTCAGAATTCGAAGAGGAGGGTAGATCTGCAGTGCAGCTTGGTGACATCGAGTACGTTATTACAATGGAATAAAAGCCAAAACAACCTTGCCAGGTCCTCAACCGTTGGATTCTAAACACGGATTTATCTGTGGTCGGGCGGGATTGTGTTAACAATGATTTTTATGCATGCTGCGGATTTATCTGTGGTCGGGCGGGATTGTGTTAACAATGATTTTTATGCATGCTGCACTCCAAGTTGGACACTTTTTATGAAATATGGGACCCATATCTATCACATATTGGACCTGCGCTATCCACCACTGTTGTCACACTCCCAGGTCAGATCAAGCCTGGGAGAGTCAACACCACAGGCATGATGTGAACAATGGTCTCCTACCACCCTCTAGTGGTCACCCGCAGGCGGTGCAGGCCAGCACTGTAAACATGCTGTTGACTAATGTATTGACTATAACTAATAGTATGATTAATGTGGTGTCATGGTGTGTGCTGTTGTTAACTGTCCCTCCCCTTGTTTGATGTGGGTTTCCTTCCAGGAAATATACTAGCCCAAATCCCATATAACGCTTATATTCACAAGGCTATAAAATGAGAACGTATTGATGAATTTTTTTTCTTTAAGCCATTTTGAAGGGACGGTTTATGGTCTCAATTGACAATGAGAATGGACAGATAGCAATACTATAAAGTATAGATTTAGCTCTACAAACAGCCTCACGCACAATGCAAGTCTGTTTTGAAATGCTGGCCATTTAGCGTGAGATTAGATGGCCCCTAATGGCCGGGAATGTGTTAAAAGGGACACATTTTTTTATGTTTTTTTTTAATTTTTTGTAAAAAAAGCTATTTTTTTCTACTTGAACTTGAGGACTGCATACTTTTTTTTGCAAACCAAAATACTATACTTTATCCTTATAGCACATGCATGAGCCTGGTCTCTTTTGAAAAGAAAAAAATATCAGTTTTAGTGCTAACGTAATAGAGTTGTAGAAAAACTTGAGTTGTAGAAAAACATAGTTTTTCTGTAGTAGTTAGTAGTCCAGAGGTAGTATTTCCCCAGAAGGTGGTATGGCTTACAAATCCATACGGACCCATAGCCTGAAGCCTTATGTAGTACATGTCATTTCATAAAGATCCATTCAGAAATGAGTGATTAGGAGTGATTTTAGTAAACTGTGTACAAAAGAAAAACTGAGTTTTCTCATAGACTTCAATTAATTCTGCTGTTTTTCTCTTCCTGTTTTCGCTTGTTATAATTTTTTTTTATTCATACATCCCCACGTGGTGTTCCATTGGTAAGCCACACTCATTGGCTACAACGATCCACAATCATTTTCGAGATCGGATCTAGATTGACGCAACTACTGCGCCAAAAGTCGGGAGTGGTATTTTGCGCAATACTGTGTACTTTGCACAAGCCTCAAATACCGGCATGTAACTCGAGAACCGCTCAACGGATTTTGTCGCTATCGACAGGCAACAAATAAGCCTTCAATTCAATATATATTGTATTACAAAATATGCACACCCGAGCCACTAGGGGTCGCCAAAGTGCCGGTGGGCAAATCGTACTAAAAACGTCCCATATGCGGGTCGGCACATGCTAAGATTAAAGGGTCAAATTGAATGTGCAGCACGATCACGCCATCAATGTGACAGATGCTGTGATTCGCTCTTATATACCCAAGCTGTGGCGTGGTGAACTGTGTGGCGATGTATCTCACGTAACTAAAACGGATTGATTGCCGAGAGGAATGGTTGCGACGTTAATTAGGCAATTAACCCGGCGGATTTGATCCGTATACCTCCACACATTGACAGAGGACATTCTCAGTTTGAAAGAAGCCATACTGGAAGCAGAACACAGAGATGAGGGAATGGGACTGTGCCATGAATATGAGGGTGATACAACATTCTCCTGCATATTTAGGGCCGTCTAGGTGGCGCAGTGGGCAAGGCGCTCACCACCAACGCAGGAGATGCTGGGTTCGAGCCCAGCTCTCTGCGTTGCTACCAGCTTGGCTGGTTGTTCATACTAATACAATTGGCAGTATTAGGGGGTGGGAAGCTGGTGGGTGGGGATCGGACGTTGTGGACAGCAACTCCTACAGGTTGGTTGGTGCGCCTGCGCAGTATAATCAGGAAGCAACGAGGGCGGCGTGTCCCTCCCACGCAGACCCTCGCCGCTGAGAGATCGCGCTGTGCAGGTGAAAAGATGCAACGGCTGCCTCCTCGAGTACCGGAGGGGACACGTGATGCAAGGCTTCGTCCACATTGCAGCCGGCTTGTGGGAGGCATGGCCTAACAACGTTCGAGACAGGGGAGGGTAGAATTGGACAATACGAAATTGGGGACGGGAGAAAAATAGGAAAAAATTGGCAGAAAAAACATTCTCCTTCATATTTATACAACCATCATCAAAATGCATGTGCACGCTTTAACCCTTGCACTACCTTCTGTAGTGTGGTAGTAAAAGGGTTATTAACCCTTTGTAGTGTGATAGTGAAAGGGTTAACATTCTGTAGTGTGGTAGTGAAAGGGTTAACCTTCTGTAGTGTGGTAGTGAAAGGGTTACCCCTTTGTAGTGTGTCAGTGAAAGGTTAACCGGTACTGTTTGAACGGACAGCGACCTCTGAAAGGGACCAGGCGCTCGTCCACTGTCACCTCTGGATTGTACACCTAGATAGAGGTCCCTGATACCAAGAACATGCAAATGGGCCTTGTAGAAGTGGAGCATTCTTCCATTTACTTAGGTATGTATTTTTAGGCGGATTTTCAGAAAATATGGCTAGGGCTTAAGAGGTTAATCAAATTAACATATTTCATTAAGTTGGCCAGATCGGCCCCCTCAGGCCAACTCACTCACACTTGGTTTTAATTACTGCCTGTCTCGCCCTAAGCTTGTCACCCCCCCTTATTTTTTCTCCACCTGACATTCGTTTGTGATCAGCAATTGTTCAATTGCCTAGTGTGGAGGTTATCATAAGGCCTTGAGACAATCAAATGTAAAACACAATATTTATGATTGATGAAAGTAGGAAATCAGTCAGATTTGACCCGAACACGACAGAAAGGTTAACCTTCTGTAGTGTGGTAGTGAAAGGTTAACCTTCTGTAGTGTGGTAGTGAAAGGTTAACCTTCTGTAGTGTGCTTCTAGTGGGCTGCTAAAGAAAAACATTTTACTAAAAACTCTAAACAGGGTTATTCATATTCTAAAGTATGGTTTGTGTTTGCAATATACAACTATATTGTGCGCTTCTTCAATCGTGTTTGTGACGGCATCTTCTAAAACCATACTAATCATTTACATTCTGTGCTCCTAACGCCGGCAGGCTTTATTATAATTCATAAGTATGTGTTCTATTTTCCAAGTTTGTTTCTGCTGATAATTGTAACGGTTCGACAGTGGGAGATGAGGTCCCAGGGCTCATAATACAGAATCATTGTTCTTTTTTGGCTTGTACATATAATAATAGTCATGCGTTCCACAATCACTTATGAATGCTAACTATGCATTGCCGGGTATTGAATATTCACTGAAAATCCCCCAGACGCCCACTGACCACCTGGCCTATAGGCTGGGGCTTGTGACCAGGGAGAATGAGATCAAATTAACTGGACTGAGCTTGTTGGAAGTTGGAACCAGTGCCAAGAATGGACCAAAGGCATCATACAAGCATACACACAACAGCACATTAACACTTTGGCGACCAAAGTCCCGCAGCGATTTATAGTCCAGAGCAGTGGTTCCCAACCTTTTCCCCCCCAGGGACCCCCAAACATCTCTGATGAAATTCGCGGACCCCCTCCTAATAAGATACCATAAAATACTTTTTTTTTTTTCATTTTAATAACAAACTGCTTATACACAGGCATATGCATCACAATTAGACCCACTATGCTTCTTTGACTTGTGCCTTCAATCAACAAATCTCATCTTGCACCATATGCATTTCAAAATATTCAAATGCTGTATTCATCCTCTCAAATCAGGCCCTAATGGTGAACGGTTTGCATTTATGGAACAAATCAATGCAACAAATTAAACTAAATATGAGACAGGAAATTCCAATCAGTAGCAGAGAGAATCTGTCCTAGCTGGGTTTAATACCTTTTTTTGTCATTTTAATAACAAACTGCTTATACACAGGCATATGCATCACAATTAGACCCACTATGCTTCTTTGACTTGTGCCTTCAATCAACAAATCTCATCTTGCACCATATGCATTTCAAAATGTTTGGCCAATATTCAAATGCTGTATTCATCCTCTCAAATCAGGCCCTAATGGTGAACGGTTTGCATTTATGGAACAAATCAATGCAACAAATTAAACTAAATATGAGACAGGAAATTCCAATCAGTAGCAGAGAGAATCTGTCCTAGCTGGGTTTAATACCTTTTTTTGTCATTTTAATAACAAACTGCTTATACACAGGCATATGCATCACAATTAGACCCACTATGCTTCTTTAACTTGTGCCTTCAATCAACAAATCTCATCTTGCACCATATGCATTTCAAAATGTTTGGCCAATATTCAAATCCTGTATTCATCCTCTCAAATCAGTCCCTAATGGTGAACGGTTTGCATTTATGGACCAAATCAATGCAACAAATTAAACTAAATATGAGACAGGAAATTCCAATCAGTAGCAGAGAGAATCTGTCCTAGCTGGGTTTAATACCTTTTTTTTGTCATTTTAATAACAAACTGCTTATACACAGGCATATGCATCATAATTAGACCCACTATGCTTCTTTGACTTGTGCCTTCAATCAACAAATCTAATCTTGCACCATATGTATTTCAAAATGTTGGCCAATATTCAAATCCTGTATTCATCCTCTCAAATCAGGCCCTAATGGTGAACGGTTTGCATTTATGTTGAATGAAGTAAGAATCCACTGCAGTAAAAATATCCTCACCTCGAGTGGTGGTAGTAAGGTTGACTGACATGAGAATGTCCTGCTTCAGATCCTCATTTTCGATATATTGCACATAAACGATGAGCACAGCCTCGTCTGCGACAGTTGTAGTTTCATCAAGTTGTATGGCAAATGGACCCTTTCTAAGCTTTTCTGACAGCTGCTGCTCGCAATCACTTGACATCTTATCAATTCGGTCTTTCACTACATTGTTCGAGAGTGGTACTGATTTTAGTTTATCCGCCACCTGTGGGCCGCACAGTTTCTAAACCATTTTGATGCAGGCTGGTTTGATGAGCTGCTCGCCAATATTGTGCGGTTTCTTTGCTTTTGCAATTAAAAGCGAACACTCAAAGGAGGCTTCGGTAGCCTTCTGTAAATCACTGCCACCCCTGCTCCACGCTACTCTAACATCAACAGGCTTGTTCGCCTTGAGAGACTGTTCTTTCCTCCGAAAAAAGTCCGGATCCTTCCCAACGGTTTCTGGGTGCTTAGACGCCTGATGTCTCTTCAGCTTGCTGGGCTTCAGGCTCGAGTTTGCCAACTTTTCTCCACAAATCACACACTCAGGTCGTTTGTCTGGTCCCTCAGTGAAGCCCATGGTGATGTAATTTTCGCGATTGCTGTAGGTCCTAACTTTTTTTGCAGATGAGCTGCCGTCATCTCCTTTTCGTTTGTCACACATTTTCGCCTCTGGCGGCTGACTGCAGACGAGCCGAGAAAGTTAACTAGCGTGCTAGGCTAGCTACAGAAAGTGATACAGTTAACTGATTCGCGTTTTAGCGGCTACCCGGTAGCCTACTGTTAACGTTCAAAAATCATGTCTAGATGTTTATTTATTTATCTTTATTTTGTATTGTAGTGGAGAGACTATTCATGCTTCTGATGATAAAAATATGCTAATTAAATATTTCTCTGAAAAAAAAAAAAAAAAAAAAAAAAATACCTCAAATCATCTGTGGTCTGGCGGACCCCCTGCGCCCCCTGGCGGACCCCAGGTTGGGAATCACTGGTCCAGAGGACCGAGCTTTGTCAACAAACCGATGTACTTTCTAACAGCTATATATATACTTTATAGTATTGCTATCTGTCCATTCTCATTGTCACTTGAGTGCATAAACTGTGCCTTCATAATGGCTTAAAGAAAATAAAAATCCATCGGTTGGTTGTCATTTTATAGCGCCGTGAATATAAGGTTTATCGCAGTTTTGGCCTCGTCTTTTTTCTGGGGAGCCAGATATGAGGCTAAAGGCTAGTCACGTTATATCAAACGCCATTTCTGTTGTATTATACGAATGAAATAAAACAAACTGCGTAGCATCCGGACTATTACAGAGCATCTATGGATGAAATGGGGGCGGCGGGGGACGCCGATTACTATTATTGATTAGCAATACATTGTGCGTTCAAGTAGCCATTTTCACTGATCGATCACGTTGCGTTTTAAAACAAGCTCCAATCCGGCTGTAATTTGGGTGAATAGTATTCCTACCGTCAGCCCATGTGATCGCCGGCAGCATTTCGTCATAATACATCGGCATCTGGTAGATCGATATGTCCATTGGCTGATCATAAATCCCATTATTCCAGGCTGAAATCTGCGCTTCCAAACGTGATCAAAGATGGATGATGTTCGTTTGGGATCCAGGCTCAAATGAAACGCCCATAGACAGTAAATTCCCCCCCCCCCCCCCCCCAATCGGCCTCAATGATACTGCAGTGGAGCGATGGCGCCCCTAAGAGGATCTGGCCGGTATTGCATGTTGCCGAAATCAAATATGCGGGTAGGTCCCCAGAGTCGATCAGGGATGTTAATACGGTTATTAATATGGAATAAAACAATAACAACTACGAGTTAACTCATGGCTCTGGTCCACAACGCATGGCACCGTAACACGTATAAACTCGTGGCTGGTCCTTAAAGTGTTAAGTGACACACCACACAAGCACACTTATTACATGCACACACTGCTGCTAACATGACCTTGTATTGTATACATTTTATTTTATTTTTTTTATTATTGCAAAACAGAAATTATTAAAAGTCAGTACTCAACACATAATGCATAATGAAACTAACAGTCAAGGTGGTTAAAATTACATGCAAGTACAGAAACAAGACAAAAAAAAAAGTCTATAATAATATTTTACCGTATACAGTGTATATCCAGCGAAATGAACAATTATACAAATGCTTATATAGGACATACCCCTAATACCTATTTTCTAAAACCCTACACACATATGCTCCAGCTCGAACCCCCCCCTCCCGGACCCCTCCTTGGATAGTACCTCCATTATCCCTCACTCCTAACCAGACACTACCATTATAAGCTAGCTTTTATTCTCTCCACCACTTCTACCCACATTGACATTTTGGATTCGTTGAGACCCAGAATTCTTGCTGTAGATATTTCTTGATATTATTGTATACATTTGTATAGATACGTTATGTATTATGTTTAGTCTAGTAGTTCATAGCTTTAGTTTATAGTCTATAGTTTATAGCTATTTACTGTATACATTTAGCGTATCATAGTTTGTATAGATAGAATACATGTTGTGTATTATGTTTAGTTTTATAGTTTATTATAGTATTTATGCTTATCTAGTTCATAGTTATATTTTTATATATAAATAATTAATTAAATAAATAATTTTTCTCCACATGTACACACCCATCTGCCTGGCCACACCCACATCCGCTCCTCTACATAAGCGGGGTCGTGGCCATACTAACAGCTCCTTCCCTATTTTCACCACCATAGAAGTGACTGTATACACCACTTTGAGTTTAGTGCTGAAATAGTTGTTGGAAAGGAGCTACGTTGACATTGTATCTTTATTTTTCTCTCTCTCGCAATTTTATGAGAAAAAGGAAGAGATAATGTTTGCACCGTCGGAGGATTTAGACGCTCGCAATGTCACCCTTCACCAGCGCTTTACTATCGCCGCGTCCTCCGTGCGCCGTAGGGCGTCTCTGGCTCTGCGGCCGTGGCAGCCAGATACGCCTGGGCGGCGCCCGGTGGTGAGTTTGCCTCGCCGAGGGGCCGTTGAGCCTCCATCTCCTGTGAGATGGCCTGGTTCCGGCCCTGGTTCCCCCGCCACTGAACAGTCGGCCGATAGGGGCTAAAGGACGGGGTGCCTCGACTTGATAGCCCGATGGCATCCATACTTTGTCCCGAAATTGTGTGGGAGCCGTTAAGAAAGCCGGTTCCCCAAGGGAAATCGGCTAGGCAGTTGGCTAATTGGAGTGACCAGGTGTACATCGCCGCGACTCAGAGCCTAGCTGCGACCTCCAACATCGCGCAGCTAGCGCGCTACATGTCGGGGCTGATGGCGGGCGGGTCGGTATTGGATGACCATCAATGATACTTTCACGCCCAGGCGGCTGGAGCCATCCTGCACCTAACCCAGCTTTGGCTGGAGCAGGCGCGAGTGCCGGAACAGAGGAGGATTCCGCTGCTCACGGCCCCCCTCTCCGATGCTGGGCTATTCGGGTCGTGTGAATATTAAAGGCAACCAACTTGTGTTCAGCTTTTCTCTGATTGGCCACGACCCCACGCCGCTAGCCCGCCCCCTTTTGCCGCGATCGCGGCAGGAACCTTCAAGTTCCCTGGTGCAAAATAAATCTGGTAGTTGGTTTATGACGTTAATTAATAATAAACACTGTTAGGACTCTTAATAATAAACACTGTTAGGATCTGACTCTTACTGATGGGGCGGAGCTGAGCGATCATGGAGTAGACGTGTTTCACGAGAGCTCCCTTCTACCGTACAGAATATACCTTTCTTCCCATTAGTCTTTATTTTATTTTTATTTGTTTTTTGTCTGCTTGTTAAGTCGTCGTGTTTCAAATACTGTCGTCGACTTTTTTCGACTTTCTGCGATGTCGGTGGTGGAAACCAGATCCATGAGCGCCCCAGCCAGCAAACCACCACCGGCCTGGCCGCACCATCGCCCGGTGTCGGTGAGATAAGCGAAGCTGTGCTCTCGATCATGACCAAGCTCCATGCAGAATCTGAGACACGCTTCGCTGAAACACAAAGGAAAGTGCTGGCGGATTTTTGTGATAAACTTCATCGAGAGATATCAGAAGAAATAAGGTTGGCGGTCGTCCCGCTGATAGACAAGATGGAGTCGCTGCATGCTGTCTCCTCGGCTAATGCTATCGAACTAGCTGCGCTAACGACGGAGGTATCATTACAGGGCGAGAAGATGGTGGATCTAGAGTCCTCCCTGCTGGCTAGGCAGGCTGAAGTTACCAAACTACAGTCGGTAATTGTGGAAATACAGTCCCGGGAGAGACGCTACAACATCAGGATTGTTGGAGTACCGGAGGGCAACGGGGAAGGCCGTCTCTCTGAGACCATGCCGGAATTGCTGCAAAAAATACTGGGGAATGACGTCCTCCCCTCCCCTCCTGTCTGTGAGTCGGCCTACAGAGCGGGCAGGTCCACTCCTGGACTGAACAAGGAACCGAGGCCCATCATCGTCAAGCTGAACAGGCTTCAGCAGAGGGAACTCATCATGCGGTCGGCTCGTGCCAGAATGGGTAACCTAAGGCTTGGCGATCACAAAGTGGCCATTTTCGAAGACTTTACGCCGGAGGTTCAAGCACAGAGAGGCGAATACAAATTGGTCCTGTCCAAGCTATGGAAACTAGGCCTGAGGCCCACGCTATTTGCTCCCGCGAAATGATCTGTGTTGGATAAGGTCGATGGACGGCGTTCATTTTGGTCGTTGGCTAAAGCGAAGGAATATCTCGAGGGGATACCCGAGACTGTAGCTTGATAACTATATCGGGTGAGTGACTTGGCGATGTGGGCCTGAATACATTGTTAGGGCCGGCTATTCACAAACACTTGCTGTCATGCCCGGACATGCTAACTGCCCACTGCCCATCCAACTAGCGGGGCTTCCCAATGACTTCTGTTACTTGCTAATGCTGACCTCATGGTCGTACTTGTGCGTCGCCTATATGGAAGCTAGCGAGCTAGCTGAACAATGTTCATAGACTCTAATGTGCTATCCGGATTCATCACTAGCTTACGCGCTAGCCTCGGGCTAGCTAGCGGGCTGCGTCTATCGTCTGCGCTGAGACATTCGAGACCCGTTAATATTTACGCACTTTGGTTGTTGTTGCTGTTTAAGTGTAATCGGTTCGCACAATTCAACGGTGATCGGGTCCTTAACTAACTTTTTGTATGCTTTTATTTTTATATCCAGGCTGTTTTGAGCTTTGGGCTCCGGTAGGAGAAGATCGGTTGAATATATAAACAATATATGATAACAGGTTGTGTCAGGTATGGCTTATTACCATCCCCGGGTTAATGAATGTGTTTAATTCTATTCTTACATAGGTTATGTCATTCCAGCCGTTGTGCCTGATCAGAGGGGCTGTTACAGGTGTGCACTTTGACCATAACCCCCTTTTCCCCTTCTTATTATTGTCGTTGTTTAAATGATGTTTAAATGACATTTGTTTGCACAATTTACCTGGGATCCGATCCTACCTTAGACTATCTGCTGGTATGCTCTAATTTAATTTTGTTTTGAATTTTCCTTTATCCATTTGTGCTATAACATTGCGACGTTGATGCGCGGACTCGGAAATAGATGGTTGCAGGGTTGATGTTGAGTTGTTATATAATAATGACTATTTTTTTCCCATTATAGTTATCTCATGTTAGGGCCAAGGCTCACAGTGGTTTTCGACCGATATCTTTATTGAAACAATATATGATAACAGGTTGTGTCAGATATAGCTTATTACCATCCCCGGGTTAATGAATGTGTTTAATTCTATTCTTACATAGGTTATGTCATTTCAGCCGTTGTGCCTGATCAGAGGGGCTGTTACAGGTGTGCACTTTGACCATAACCCCCTTTTTCCCCTTTCTTATTATTGTCGTTGTTTAAAGAACATCTGTTTGCACAATTTACCTGTGACCCGATCCTGCCTTAGACTATCGGCTAGTATGCTTTAATTTAATTTAGTTTTGAATTTTCCTTTATCCATTTGTGCTATAACATTGCGACGTTGAAGCGCAGACTCGGAAATAGATGGTTGCAGGTGTGATGTTGAGTTATTATATAATAATGGCTATTTTTTCCATTATGGTTATCTCATGTTAGGGCCAAGGCTCAGGTGGTTTTCGACCGATATCTTTATTGATTTTATTTGTATTATTATTTGTGTTTATTGGACTAGTGGGGGTTTAATCAGGGGTTTATCTAGAGGGGGGTCGGAGTGGGGAGCGTCTTATTGGATCCATGACTCCAGTGGGAAATGATAGGAAGATGACCATCCTTAGTGGATGGGACATAGGGAGGGGATTGGAGAGTGGGTATAGGAGGGCTTATAATAGGACGGGTGGGTTAGGGTTTAGAGTAGAAGGAGGGTGGGTTGTAACTGGGGTGGTATTTTTATGTGTTTTATGTACTGTTGTCTTATATGTGTGTAATTGTTCCTCCTCTGAACTCCTGGGATTGACCGTCTGGGCCCGCCTGGATCAGCGCCTCTGTACTCAGCCTGGCTGCACTGGTATGTTCTCTACGCATTTAGACAAACTCGACCATGGCTAAATTGAATATTTTAATTTGGAACGCAGGAGGTCTTAACGCCCCACACAAGCGTGCCAGTGTCCTTTGGTTATTGAAGAGAAGAAATATTGACATTGCTCTCCTTAGTGAGACGCATTTATTGGTGGGTGATGTGTCAAGGCTAGCAAATCGACAATATCACGTTATCTCCTCATCCTCAGCCGATGATAAGACGAAAGGAGTCGTCATAGTTACAAGACGTAACCTTGATATCAAAGTCCTGGATGTGTGGTCGGACACGGAGGGAAGGATTACTATAGCAAAAGTTGAGTTCTCTCATAGGAAGATGGCAATAATAGCATTGTATGCCCCTAACACATTTGATTCAGCGTTCTATAATACAATCACGAAGAATATGTTGGAACTTACTGGATACGCTCTCATTGTGGGTGGCGATTTTAATGCATGCTGGGATGCGGAGATGGATAGGTCCGGATCCTCTGAAACAAGCGACCAAAAACCGTCCTCTAAGGCCCTCAGGATGTGGGCCCAGGACACTGGGCTCGCAGACCTATGGCGCTTATCCAATCCCACCCTCAAGGATTACTCTCACCTGTCTGCCAGACACAAAACCTTCTCTCGAATAGATAGTTTGATAGTTTCGACGTCTCATTGGTTCCCCTGGCTCTCTCGGACCACAAGGGGATTTTCCTTGTGGCAACCTTTGGCAGGCTCTCCACGAGAGCTCCCAGGTGGCGTTTTAACTCAACCTTATTAAAGAACGATGATTTCTGCTCTGAGTTCAGGAGTAAACTAGCTGAATTCTTGCAGATCAATGTTGGCACGGTCGATGACCCCAGGGTCCTATGGAACGCATTGAAAGGATTTATCAGGGGTCATGTCACACTTTTCGCCTCCAACTTACGTAAATCCCGGTCAAAAAAACTAGAAGGACTGGAAACATTATATGCGGATCTATACGCATCTTTGCAAACTAACTATAGTGAACGACTAAACACACAACGTAAGATAGTCAAGAAGGAAATAAACTCCATACTTAAACAACAGTCTGAGTTCTTGATACATAGGACAAGGCAAAATTACTACTTTCACGGCTCCAGGCCTAGCCATCTATTGGCAATGAAAATACGCTCGAATGATCATTTCTCGGATATCCCTTCGATCAAGACGCGACAGGGTACAATCACTACTGATTCGAAAAAGATCAACGACACTTTTAAAGAGTTTTACTCACAGTTATATAGCTCAGAGGTTAATCTCGACGACTCTAAATTTGAGATACCCCACATTTCTGAGGAAGAGGCTAAGGAACTGGGGAAACCGATCACCCTTAATGAACTAAGGGAGACGATTGCTGAAATGCAGAGGGGTAAGGCACCAGGCTGGGATGGTATTCCACCCGAGGTGTATTTAGCTTTCTGGGACCAACTGGGTCCATTGATGCTCGATATGATCAATTACGCTATCGAACAAGGGGAGTTCTCAAGAGATGTCAACATGGCGTTGATTTCTTTACTTCTCAAGAAGGACAAAGATCCCAATGATTGTGGTAGCTATAGGCCCTTGTGTCTTCTCGGGGCCGATTTAAAAGTGTTTGCCAAGGTGCTGGCCCGTCGCCTGCAGAGATTTATGACGGTATTGGTACACTGCGATCAAACCGGTTTTATCCCGGGGCGCCTGGCTGCAGATAATCTTAGGAGGCTGTTGCATGTAGTCGATAACAGTAAAGACAATACAGCTCCGTCCACTGTTCTGTCGTTGGATGCCATGAAGGCGTTTGACAGACTAGAATGGTCATACCTGTGGAAGGTACTTGAGGTCATGGGTCTTGGAAATAATTTTATTCATATGATTAAAGTCCTGTATGCCTCGCCGTCTGCAATGATACTGACAGGCAAAAACTGTTCCACACTTTTCCCAGTCTCCAGATCTTCTAGACAGGGTTGTCCTCTGAGCCCGGGACTATTCGCGCTTTCCCTCGAACCATTGGCCCAATTTATTAGGCAATCAGAGGACATCGTCCCCATAATGATCAATAATACACCACACAAAATTGCTCTCTATGCGGATGACCTACTGATTTTTATGGATGACCCTTCCCGGTCGGCCACAAAATTATTGGAAATAATCGACGACTTTGGTAAATTGTCAGGCTTTAAGATTAACTGGAACAAATCAGCCTGCCTACCTCTTAATGAGCTGGCCAAGGCGGTGCGACTACCAGCTGATATCCCCATAGTGGAACATTTTAAATACTTAGGTATAGAGATATTCCCCACGCTGAGTCAAACTACTAAGTACAACTTCACGGGTACTTATGATAAAATACGCCAGGATCTATGGACCGATCATAACTCACGTGATCCAAACGTGGCGTAATGTACAGAGGTCGTGTGGGGTTAAATGCCCATGGCACCTGGGCCCTCATTCATCAACGTGGATGTAGAACTTGACCTACTTCCACACGTAAGCACGGAATGTAGAACTAGCGTACGCACAGGGAAGTCGGCATTCATCACACGTGCGTACGCAGGCTCTATGGTCCTCCGTGTTGATGAATACCACTTTGTTCTACCGTCAATGCTCGTGCATGATTATCCATATATGGTCATGAAAATGAGGAAACACCCCCCATGGGATGTGAAATAATGGACGGACCCGAGCGGAACCCTGAGAAACTCCACGAAGATTGTTCACTGCTGTCGAACCAAGAAGACACTATCGCGTATTGTGGGATAAATAAAAGGCGGACTCGTAAACGGTGATGTCAGATATCAACGGCTCCCTAAGACCATTGCTGCAATTCTGCCTGGACAGCTCAAAATACTAATAAAGACCGTTCGTTGACCACTGTTTGGCGTTGGTTGTGTGTCATTATAACCGTGCTGTAATATGAATGCCTTTATTAGTTGTGTTCGATTGGCTATATGATTCTTAGATGCATCTATTTTGTTGTCGGCTAATAAAGACCGCGCTGGAATATGACTGCCTTTTCCCGTGTTGTTTGATTAATACCCCAGGGATTAAAGTTCTCCTCAATTTGATTCCAAATCGCGATGGATCTCCCGTCAATCTTCTACCTGCTGCATATGATTTCTAGAGGCATACTACAATCTATTTTGATGTCAGTATTGGGTAGCCTATATAAACAATATAATACGAGAGCATATACAAGAACAATGAATCTCACTGCATGTATGATAGCCTGCCTTTCAATACATGAACTTGAATTCCATCATGTCTGTGTGCGGGTCACTGCGGGAACTCACAAGGCTGTTGTCACAATGTAAATAAGAACGTGCACTGAAAAGTTACAGTATGTAGTTGGTTGATCATTTGTATGACAGTCAGTAAACCCTTGCAAAAAGTATCCGTTTTATTTAATGAATTGAAAACATTCAGCATCGCCTTCCTCCCGGCATCCAGCAATAACATGTATCAGGCAAATGCGCATCGCAACATTGACTGAGTGGAATCCCTTTCTATTCACATAACTGCATTTGTGATGGAGCTTTGACAGCTACAGTAACAGTTAGGCCTGCCGCGATAAGCAATAAATCGATTAATTGCCGCGATAATTAAAATTAATGCAATGATTTTGACGGGCGCGATTAATTGCTATTTGCGCGTTTGTTTTAATGAGGCGGAACCAGTCCAGTACCCCTCGTCAGTCACTCCGTGTGGGGGGCCGCTGGCCTTACTACAGAGCACAGCACGGGAGCTCCGTGGGGCAGTAGCAACGCCACATATAGCTTAACTACATTTCTCAATAGTGTTGCTCCTTTTAACCAAATAGCGTTCTTTGTAGTGTAACGTTAGCTATTTTTAGACCCAAGTAGTTACTCGCTACTGCCCGGAGAAACTGGACGGCTAAATAAAGATTAAAGATCTAGTGTACTGTTGATGCTCATTCAATGCCAACAACATTAGCTAAATAGCTAACAAACGAAATACAACGTATAGCATAGCTACAACACAGAATAACGTTAATACAATTACATGCATCATTGTTTACAATGAACGGGTGGGACTAGTCAAAGGACTGGACACGGGGACAAGTTAAACATGAATACATTTATTATAACAGGTAATCGAGTTGCGCTCCCGTGCCTACGCACCACAGGGCTATTCTATTCTATACGGCTTTGACGCTTCCTCCTCATCGTTGATTGCCTGTAGTAGCTGCATCTAACGTTAGTAGCTAACGTTAAAACTAACCTAAAGTTAGTTGCTCACCAACAATCTCAACATTTGTTTTATCATTAGCTCAAAAACACAGAACCGGACGAGATGCTGCTAGGATAATAACAACAATACTTCCGCTCCGGTCGGTGGGCTTCAAAATAAAAGTCTAAAACCGGAAAAGACGGAGCGGTGGGCTTCAAAATAAAAGTTTTGGGAAATAAATTTCTCAAAAAAAAATTCTCTAAACGGTCGCAATAATATCGCTTATCGCGATATTTTCGGGGGCAATTAATCGCCCAGCAAAATGTGTTATCGTGGCAGGCCTAGTAACAGTCTATTGGTCGATCCATCTCCAATATCACGATGGACCGTGCTGCGGTGGCAAAGACGTACCCGAGGGTGGAGAGGATCTTGAATGAATTCCATCATCATATATATATGTTGTGTGTCTGTCCACTATGTTTGTTACTTTGTTATCCCCCCCCCCCTATCTATGTAAAGCGACCTTGGGTCTCTTGAAAGGCGCTATATAAAATGAAGCTATTATTATTATTATTATTATTATTATTATTATTATTATTATTATTATTATTATTATTATCATCACATCTGTGCGGGAGCTCACAAATAGACTGTTAGTCTCAGTGAAGTTTCAACGGAGGTCATCTATTCTAACCAACTAATTGAAGTAGAAAGCATTTCGTGACCAATCTTATTTGGAAACATGACACACATAATAATTTGCTTTTTATTTGAAACAATATCTAATCGCGTTTGGAGTTTGGAGGTTGGTGTTTTGCGTCTGCCCCCCCGTGCCAAACAAGCAGGCCAACCTCTTGTTCGCGTGTGAGCCCGTTATAATTACACTACTGTCGCTATTTTGCAATGAACTATAATGAATTACGGGTCATACAGAAGTTGAACACTAATGCACGGAAGCTTATTTCCGCCTTGGAACTAATGCAGGACTGAGGAGTGCTTATGCGTAGTAACGATCTTCTACCACTGGGAGCTAGGTACGCCATGATGGCCCTCATGCATCAATGTGGACGTAGAACTTGACCTACTTCCACACGTAAGCACGGAATGTAGAACTAGCGCACGCACAGGGAAGTCGGCATTCATCACACGTGCGTACGCAGGCTCTATGGTCCTCCGTGTTGATGAATACCACTTTGTTCTACCGTCAATGCTCGTGCATGATTATCCATATATGGTCATGAAAATGAGGAAACACCCCCCATGGGATGTGAAATAATGGACGGACCCGAGCGGAACCCTGAGAAACTCCACGGAGAATTCACTGCTGTCGAACCAAGAAGACACTATCGCGTATTGTGGGATAAATAAAAGGCGGATTTGTAAACGGTGATGTCAGATATCAACGGCTCCCTAAGACCATTGCTGCAATTCTGCCTGGACAGCTCAAAATACTAATAAAGACCGTTCGTTGACCACTGTTTGGCGTTGGTTGTGTGTCATTATAACCGTGCTTGTAATATGAATGCCTTTATTAGTTGTGTTCGATTGGCTATATGATTTTTAGATGCATCTATTTTGTTGTTGGCTAATAAAGACCGCGCTGGATATGACTGCATTTTCCCGTGTTGTTTGATTAATACCCCAGGGATTAAAGTTCTCCTCAATTTTATTCCAAATCGCGATGGATCTCCCGTCAATTTTCTACCTGCTGCATATGATTTCTAGAGGCATACTACAATCTATTTTGATGTCAGTATTGGGTAGCCTATATAAACAATATAATACGAGAGCATATACAAGAACAATGAATCTCACTGCATGTATGATAGCCTGCCTTTCAATACATGAACTTGAATCCCATCATATACATAGTCTGTCCACTATAGTGTCATTGCAATGCGTTTTCTATTCTTTCTTATACAGTAAAAAGGGGGAAGAACACTATATTAATATGACTTGTATTCTGCTTACAGCTTCGAAGTTCCACTTGTTTCGTTTAACGTAAAGCCTTTTAAATATAATCAAAACGTTCCCGTGTTTCTGCGGTCTGCGCAGAATAATAACGAGTTGAGCTTTATGATTTATGATGAATTGAAAATGGGGGACCCTGATGTAAACAAGACGAAAGTTGGTCTGCATCCCCAATTAACAATTGTATGTACTGAGCTGTACTGTACTGTACCCATTCTGCAATCTGTTAATAAACTTTTCAATCAATCAATCAATCAAGCTACGCGGAGCGCAGTCAGTCAGTAGCCTACACCCCGTATATTCCGATAACGCTATATAAACCATGCTGCATTCATTCTGAGAGAAATATCTATTATTCCAAATGCTATTTATAGGGTTTTGACCATAATTACACTACTGTTGCTATTCTACAATGAACTATAATGAACTACGGTTCGTACAGAACATGCCGGTGTTATTATGCACAGAAGCTCATTTCCTTGTTGTAATAATATATTCTACCACTGGGCGCCAGGTAAGTGTGGTCTGAACTGTGCGTAGATGTAAGCACGAAGTCAAGTTCAAATCGAAATTGATGAATCCCACTCTTTGCTTAGAAATGATCGTACGCACAGGGTAAGCACAGATCTGTGCGTAGAACACGTTGATGAATGAGGGCCCTCTCCAATTTTTAATAACCAGCAATTACTTGTTGGGCACAAGCCGGTTAATATTCCTCAATGGCAAAGGAGGGGGGTGCATACTCTGGAGGATATTTATGATAAGAACGGCCTCCGTGCGTTTCAGGACTTAAGAGAATTTTATGATCTTCCCGGCGAGTCCTTCTTTCTTTATCTTCAACTAAGGTCAGCACTGAGGGCGCATGGCGTGCCGTGGGCTCAAGCTCTGCACCCACACCCCTTCCTCAGGCTCATAGTGGACAGGACGACCTCCAGAGGGTTTGTCTCAGACTTTTATACGCTCTTAATTCAATCCACGTATAAAAATCTATCATTGGATACAATCTGGCGTGTGGATATCCCGGAGTTGGACCCCGAGTTTGACTAGGATGATGTTTGGGCAAATGTGGCATTGTCTTCCCGCAACCCCAATCACCAGCAAATTCATTTTAATTATATTCATAGGACCTATCTTACACCTAGGAAGCTATTTGCTATGGGACTGGTAACGGACTCTCGGTGCACTCTATCAATCTCATTAAAGCTAAAGAGACAGTTTTTGCCTTTCATTATTTCTTTCTTTATTAGTGAATGAGAGAGTGAACCATCACTACTTTGTAGACATCCTCTTAATTTATCAACTTTATTTTTAAAGAAATCATTGAAGTAGTTTGCCATGTCATGAGGTTTTGTTATGAATTTACCTTCAGATTGTATGAAGGAGATTGATGTATTTGATTTCCTGCCCATTATCTCATTCAGTTTTGACCATAGTTTTTTCCCATCATTTCTTGTTTCACTAATCCTATGTTTATAATACTCTTTCTTTTTCGTTTTATTTAGCCTTGTCACTCTGTTCCTTAATTGACAGTAGATTTGTCTATCTGACTTCAAGCCTAGTTTATGTGCTGTTTTCTTTGCATTATCCCTCAGAGTCATTAGGTCAAGTGTCGTATATGAAGATAGAAGATACTTCACAAGGATTTCTTTATCCAGCCATGAAGCACCTTTCGACCGAACAGTACATTTTCTAAATGGTGCATGCCTGTTCACAATTTCCATGAGCAGATTCATAAATACATTAACTGCTATTTCGGGGTTGTTCTCTTTGCACACTATAGACCAGTCTACCTTGTCTACCTCACCAACAAATACTTCCTTATTGAAGTGTTTGTAGGATCTTTTGTTGATAATTTTATTACCTCTGTAGTAAATTCCCACAGACTTTCTACAATAATTTGAGGTTATTGTAGCACAATACAATGAGATTGATTATCTGGAAGGAGGAGAAAAGATTCATACTGATAGAATTGTTGGTCTCCTCATTCTGACTTAGCAGATGAGGAATAAAACGTGTAGGCCAGACAAACCAGAATTGTAGTTCAACTCAGCTGATTTATTTGATCAGAGCCAGGAGTCCAAGGTGAATAGAACAAAGGATTTATCAGAAAACATCAACATGGCTGCTGTGTACAGGAATCAACAATCAGGTTTGCATCTCAAACCTAAATACTGCACATCAAACAGTCACTTGGTTAACATAATTTGAACATACATGGTTTACTGTACACATTATACATGAGTAAATCTGGTTTACAGATCAGGGATCTGTACATTACTCTAATCTATAAACAACCATTGGTATTTCCCATGATTTACTCACGTAAAATGCAATCAGCTCACAGTAGTCTCTGGGTGGACGAAGCGGTGGAGGAGCCCCCAGACCCCCTTTGGGTGGGTCCGGCCTGAGAGCTCTCGAATTATCATTTAGGGCCCTCCTATATACTATCATTTCTAGCCAATACTACATATGGCTGGTCCAATCCAGCGTCTTCTTGTGGGGGTTGATCTCTTGTGGGGGGTGTCCTTGTGGGCGCTAGCAGCCCCCCCCCCCTGGGGTTGTGGCGACATGATGGGACAGACAGAAGGGGCCCATCGGTGGCCCACGTCCGTGTGATCTTTTGCTGAAATGAAGGGGCCTAGCTTGTCTCACGAGGGGGGGTGTGACATGATCGCTTTGACCCTTTGGGCCTTATTTACCATACAGTACTAATCTGATCACCTAGTGGGGGTTTATTGACTATTTCTGTAACACCAGTATCACTTAAAACACCCTCCACTGTTGAAAGGGCACACATTCCTTTTTGCAGTATGGTTCTCTAATTTATTCACACATATTATTTATGAAATTCCAAGGCAATATTACCACATTCCCCACTTTGGCAATTCACATTGTCATATGCTGTATATTGACTTGATTTTCATACTAACCATACATAATAAAATTCATTTTTTCCCAAAATTAAAATTCATTTTTTTTTTTTAAACAATTTAATCTAAACATTACATATTTCAAATAAAACACAATTTTTTAAAATTATGGTATCCGTTTACATGATCTGGGGAGACAGAGATTATTATTCATTCTTTCATACATTTTGCTTCTCCTCTCCTGTTAATTCCTTTTCCAAGTCAGCCCAATCACATTTTGCATAATCAACTCAGTTGGTCTTCTCACCTCTCCCCCCTTTTATGAACATCCCTATGGACATAAACCTTACCACCTCTGCGCACAGACGGACAGGGAGGGCGGAGCAGCACCCAAGGGAAAAAAAAAAAAATGTTCACCAGAAATTACCGGCCATAACCTACACCTAATCTCCTACCTATGTGTATGTGTTTAGTTCAGTACTCTTGCGTTGTGTCATAATCTATACCAGTTGTTACCGTTCAGTCACCTCCCGTCCAACATACCTAATCAATCACACAGAGGCCCTTGTTCAACGCTTTGGTTGCACAGTCTCCGACCGTTTTCGCCCCCCCCCCCTCCACCCCATGTCGGCCAGCCTCAGCTGAAGCCAACGTTTGTAGGCCTGGACCTTGTCATATTCTGTCCCATGACTGTATTTCCATGGATCTACAGACGAACGACTCCGTCAGTCTGGAGGTTTGTCCAACCTCCGGCCTTTGTATCCGGGGCTATATTGAAGGAGGGGCCGCGTCTACAAGTGACCTCTTTCCATAGTCCAACAATCTCCCACAGGAACTGACTGAACGGGTTCACACCATCGTGTCATAATCTAATGAAATGTATTCCTACACATTTTCCCCATGATCCCTCCACTTGTGATGGTCCATCCTCCCTCTCCGACTGAACTGCAAGGGAACAAAAACACAGAACAAATTTTCCTTATACAATATGTCAAATATTTCTCAAGAGACGCCAAATGGTCAATCATTATGCAAAACGTAACGGGACCACTTAACTGCCATCGATCTGATCCAATGTATCCTCACGCTTCAACCGTCCTCTCACCAGATCATAGAGAAACAACAAACAAAAGGCAAATAATCAAAAAAAACATTCCAACAGATGTGAAAGCCAATCAAATGAAATTAACCAGCTCCAACCGCAGACCACCTTAATGGTTATTTAGAAAGAAAAGAAAAGAAATCAAAACTCTACATCTAAACCTTTCATAACCAAAACAGTAAATCAATACATCTCATCCCCCAACCGTACCATTCACACATGTCAGTGACTTTGACACCTCTTAAGCCAGCACATTCTCTCTCTACAGGCTCCATCCACACCCCTTCAGGCCACACAATCATAGATTAAAAATAGAAAAGAAATCTAAAAATGTAACTTCAATACCTCATCCCTACAAAACATTCAACAGAAATCAAATCAAATGAAAGTAATAAAGACAAACTCCTCCAGTAAAACATTTGATATGAAACAAATGATAATGGTATAACCCAAGTGGTTCGATACACTCCTTACCTAAACACATTTTGTTATTTTTAAGACTAGTTTCACCTTAAGTGAAAGCTAAGTTGTGTGTGTGTATGTATGTGTGGTCAAATTGTGTGAATGTGTCTGTGTGTGTCTGTGTGTGTGTGTGTGTGTGTGTGTGTGTGTCTGTGTGTGTGTGTGTGTGTGTGTGTATGGGTAATGTAAGGCAGAACATGGGGCCCATCCCCCGCTCAAGCACCCACTGAAATCAAAAGACACTCAGCTCATCCTCACATGTCTAGGTAAACACTCATAACCAAAGCCATTCACGCTTGTTTCACTCATGCATCAAAAACTCTCTCATTCAACACACACATTTAACTCATTAATCATCACTCAGGTCCACAGACAACGTTAGTTTCCCTTCCTTCCTGCTCTCATCTCTTCTACTCTCTCATCAGGCTACACTCATCCCTGGCTAATACAATTCACACTTTCTCACCATACAGTTCTCACTGTATCTTCTACTCCTCACATCCAGAGGAAGTCTGGGAACCCCCTCAGCGATAGACCCCAAAACATACCCAGTGTCCTGAGAGCCAAAGCTAATCCTTCTAATCAAACAGGTAGCCCCCCAATGTAATTAACCTCATCTGAGCTGGCTATCCTAATTCAATTACTGTGCTCACTCCCCCATCAGCTGTGTTCTGTATTAGCACGCTTCCTGTCTCAACATTTCCCCTGTCATAAAAATAACTGCCAACTGTTCTCTCACTCTACAACTGTCTCCTGCATCTTCACCTCTGACCTCTCTCTCCTGTTGCATCTAATCTCACGTCATCCTGTCATATAAGAACCGCCTTTGTAAGCAGTTGTATACACGACCCCCCTGGGCCGTTTACTGCCTCAAACGGATTCCCACCCCCCGGGCAATATCACCTCCTCACTTTTGTCTCTCCATGCATACAGTCTCCCCTGAGCATAAAGGCTTTTGACACAAAGACCCTATCTCCTCACTTCATGAAATAACCTTCATCTGTAAATCATTAAATGGTTAATCACACTTCTCATCTTCCCAGAGGCAAGCCGCCCCCAGGTTTTTGAATTAATCACACATTCCCAGGGAGAAGGCCAACCCCCTCCCCAGCGTATAAAATTATTAAGGATTAATAAAAACAATCATGTCAAAATTTGTCATCTTCAGCAAGCCTCCATCAATAAATTATCCTACAAGTCGGAGGCTTGTGTCAACATTTTAACACTGTATTAAAGATTTAACAATCTAAAACAAGCATAAACACATGTCCTAACCATATTAACAGTGTATTAAAGATTTAACAATCCAAAACAAGCATCAGTAAATTATCCTGCTTCACAACCGGGCTTGTATCAAATTCCACTACAAAAACATTTAGCAAATAATATAAACATTATCCTATTTAAATCTTCAGTGTTATTAAAGCTATAACAAGTATCAACATCTGACATTTCAACATCAATGCATTCTATACAAGCATCTTAATTCAAGCTAGCATAACATTTATAGTGGTTAGTTTTAAATGCTCCTTTCCTCATACACGTGTGAAACTGGGGGACCCTGATGTAAACAAGACAAAAGTCTTCCTTTGGTCTGCATGCCCTTAACAATTGTGTGTATTGAGCTGTACTGATTTTTAATCAATCCCTAGTCTTTCCCCCCTGGATAAAAATATATCCCTGTGCATCAAAGACAATATTACAATCTACCCAGCATAGCCGGATTGTGAACCCCAGATCTATCATAGGCAATGTATCCATTATTTCATCCCTCCTCAATAGGCTCACTGTATTGTTTGCAGCCTAAGTAAACCCTTACTGACTATCACCCCTAACCTAACCACTATACATGTTACACCCCTTCCCCTGCTTACACAAAAATACAATGCACAATATACAAATATAACCATATTACATAATGCAGAATATTCTCTTACCCGTTATTTCTATCCCCTGAGCGAACTACTTCGAATAGACCCAATCCACGTTGTACCGCGCATGTGCAGTGGCAACCGATGCGGCTGTTATAACGTTGCCTACGACAACCAAAATTTGCCACGACATTCATAACCTGCCCCGATATTCATAACCTGCCACGACATTCATCACGCTTCCCTACCCCTTCCCCAACATCATTCTCAAAACTCGAAACGTGAAATCTGCCGCCCCCAAACGCCACAAAACAACGGCATGCAAGCTAACTAGCTTTAGCCAGCTCTAATGCGACGTTCAAGGCCCTCACGGGAGCCGTGCCTTTCAAGATCCGTTCATCCACGCAATTCGCTCAGTACCATCCAAAGCATAAACAATTCACACAAGCCTAAAATAGCCAACCACTCTAACAGAAAATAATTTTTAAAACATTCACACCAACCAACGCCGCACACATAGTTCAACACAAACCCTTTCTCCTACCTTCTCCGCCTCACTTCATAGCACTGCGAACGTTACATACTCTCCACAACACTATGACGTCACCAAGCAGCTTCTCCCTAACATCAAACACTATCGCTACCGCATCAATAATAACCCCCAAAACGGCAACAATCTCTCCACCCTGCGTCTCAACCGCCTCTTACTTATAATCGCCGCCACAGTGTCTAATCAATCCTCTCATAACGCCATTGTAACGTCCCCAGTTTCACCGCGGACTCTTCCACAGAGCTAAGCCAGCTAGCCCTAACCACCAGCAGGACTCGCCTCCAAATATGTCCGTTGGTCATCAAAATATCATAACAAAACCATTAAGTACTTATCAGTCAGTTCGACCGAATTGTTTTTGTATCACAGCGAACGTAATTAATCAACAGGCCGGTTTCGCTCAAGCTTAAAAAGGATACTATGCCTAAGGACGGCAAATATATCTACATTTAATTTGTGCTATAATCCTACCATAGAACGTACAACGCACCCTGAACACGCCGGCACCCTACACTCCCATTAATTACTACGTTTTAATCCTGCAATCGCACAGACCCCTGCGCTGATCACGCCAGGGTCTAACAATCTTTCACCATACCTGACTTGTATGTTCTGAAATAGTAACAGAACCCTTAGCCCGACGCATTTATGCCCATACTGACCCACTCACGGTCCCCGTCCCGCCTATTCTGTGGCTACAAGCAGGGACATAATGCACCTTGGACCCAGCTCCCCTTCCATTTCAGAACAGTCAAATCTCCTCGTCTTACCTGCGCCCTCTTCCTGAGAATAATTTTAGGGCAATTACATACTCAGAACGCGCTCCTGTCGTATACAACAGAATAACCGTGCTTCCTAGCAAGAAAAGCCTTTTACCTGCCGTCTGATACGACGCCACCCCCGTTATAACATGACCAGATATCCTGTGCGGCACCAATACGCAATCACATTAATATAACATGAGGCCTTGTAATTACTCCAACTTCCCCGTACAGTTCATAAAGTATATTCCATACGAGTTAACCAACCCAACCCCCGTGGCCCGCTGGGCCGAGACCGGCCTCCTGTGTCTGAATGAACACACAAACACAAAAAGCCCACGTTTGCATGTTCACTGCACAACAAGCGCGATCGTCATACCTCCGGACACACAAGCTAAGACACCGCAACCCCCAACCCTGCATGCAAAAAGCCATATTCACCGTGGGCCCCAACAGTGGCGTACACAACCAACCTTCATCCTGCTCCTCTCCCTCCTCCATTCAGACAACAAGCCCATCGTTAATCACTTCAAACGCAGCAACACCCCAGCTCTTCGCCCCGTGTCCCCAACACACAGCAAGGTCCAGATATGATACATACGACAAGACCCTACCGCACCTTTTCAGGGGGAGACACAAAGGGTAGGGAAGAACGGCACCATTTCTGTAGTAAATTCCCACAGACTTTCTACAATAATTTGAGGTTATTGTAGCACAATACAATGAGATTGATTATCTGGAAGGAGGAGAAAAGATTCATACTGATAGAATTGTTGGTCTCCTCATTCTGACTTAGCAGATGAGGAATAAAACGTGTAGGCCAGACAAACCAGAATTGTAGTTCAACTCAGCTGATTTATTTGATCAGAGCCAGGAGTCCAAGGTGAATAGAACAAAGGATTTATCAGAAAACATCAACATGGCTGCTGTGTACAGGAATCAACAATCAGGTTTGCATCTCAAACCTAAATACTGCACATCAAACAGTCACTTGGTTAACATAATTTGAACATACATGGTTTACTGTACACATTATACATGAGTAAATCTGGTTTACAGATCAGGGATCTGTACATTACTCTAATCTATAAACAACCATTGGTGTTTCCCATGATTTACTCACGTAAAATGCAATCAGCTCACAGTAGTCTCTGGGTGGACGAAGCGGTGGAGGAGCCCCCAGACCCCCTTTGGGTGGGTCCGGCCTGAGAGCTCTCGAATTATCATTTAGGGCCCTCCTATATACTATCATTTCTAGCCAATACTACATATGGCTGGTCCAATCCAGCGTCTTCTTGTGGGGGTTGATCTCTTGTGGGGGGTGTCCTTGTGGGCGCTAGCAGCCCCCCCCCCCTGGGGTTGTGGCGACATGATGGGACAGACAGAAGGGGCCCATCGGTGGCCCACGTCCGTGTGATCTTTTGCTGAAATGAAGGGGCCTAGCTTGTCTCACGAGGGGGGGTGTGACATGATCGCTTTGACCCTTTGGGCCTTATTTACCATACAGTACTAATCTGATCACCTAGTGGGGGTTTATTGACTATTTCTGTAACACCAGTATCACTTAAAACACCCTCCACTGTTGAAAGGGCACACATTCCTTTTTGCAGTATGGTTCTCTAATTTATTCACACATATTATTTATGAAATTCCAAGGCAATATTACCACACCTCCTTTTGGGATTTTAGTACTCCTAGATAATGCAACCAAATTATGATAACTAAATCCCACTGCTATAGAGACTACTTTAGAACAGCGTTCTGGAAAGTTGGTAAATACAAGGTCCAAACATGTAGAAGAAGTCCTACCGTGCTTATTGGTAAAAATTCGTGTTGGCTGCGATACCATTTGTGTCATATTGCATGTTTGAGCCATAGATAATAACTTGCTTTTCATATTACACTTATCAGAAAGCCAATCAATATTCATGTCACCCAAAAAGTATACTTCTCTGTTTCCATCAGAGGCTTTATCAACCATACTGCATACATCTGACAGATAATTCATGCCAGCATTAGGGGGTCTATAACAACATCCTATAAGAAATGGCTTAGTATGTGGTAGATGTACCAGGACCCATAGTGCCTCTATACCAGGGGTGGGCAATTATTTTTCCCGGGGGGCCGAATGAGCAACTGAAAATATGTTGGAGGGCCGGGCCAAAATTCCAAACTCAATTATGCATAATATACATTTTATTTCTATATAAAAAGATGGCATTGTTTTGACCCCTGGTAAGAGTGTATGTTATTATTTGGCAATTAAAAGGTGAGGTTAGCTTTCAAAAATATCATTTATTCAAATAGAATTTATTTCCAAAATGATAAACAAAATGTGAAACATTAATAACAAAGGGCATGTATGAAAAAGTGCTATACAAATAAAGTTATTATTTTGAGTTTCATATACTATTGAAACAAGGATTTTCTTAGCTTTCTAAAGACATCACATCATCTTATAGCCAAAATAAACAAGACATGTCACTGAACTGTGTAAAGAAAAGTGTCCCAGTAGCCTTTTTTACTTTACATGCCTATATTAAACATTCAATGTTTTCAGAACTGTGCAAAAAAAAGAAAAAAAAAGATCAAGTGTCCCATTTCACTTGTTATATTTCCACATTTTAGTGTTCTTCAGCTCTTTATTTTTTTTCATTCAGTGTGATAAATCCAGTCTCTGTTGAGCTTTAACAAGTCCATCAAAGTCAGGTTGCATGTCTGAGGTGGAGATGCGAAGCACAGCTGCCAGATGTTCATCAGTGAGAGAGGATCTGTACCTGGACTTGGTAAACGTCATGACTGAGAATGTCTGTTCACATATAGGTGGATCCAAAGAGAACCAACATCTTCTGAGCATGTCTCCTCATGTTTGGAAAGTTCTCCTCCTTGAGAGCAGAGTAGAACTCTAGCAGTGATGCTGACTTAAAGTGCTCTTTCAGTAGTGAATCAGACTGCAGGTTAATGAGTTCAAGCTGAACATCAGTGGGTGCACTATCAACACTGCAGGTAAAGGGAGAGGAAACCAGCTGCATTTCATCCTCAACCTTTTTGAAATCTTGAAAACGCCTTGAAAATTCATCATGCAGTGCTCCCAACATGGATGAGTACCTGTGCCGGTGATCAGCTGATGGTTTGACTTCTTTCAGGGTTTTCATGTGTTTGAGATTGTTGCTGCCTAGTTGCCTTGAAATTAATTGCAACTTTGTCATGAAGGCTTTCACATGGCTATGCATTTCATGAGCAAAAATTCCCTTGCCCTGCAGTTGTGTGTTCAGTAGGGATGGGTACTGTTCACATTTGAACCGATACGGTACCGGTACCTGTGAATCGATACCGGTACCCAACGGTACCTTTTTTCTGTACTTTAGTCTCTAAAAATGTAATCTACTGTACCTACCTCAGTTGTGAAAAAAGAAATCCAAACTTCAAATAACCACACTTTCGACCGTTTTCGGCTTGCCCCGACTGCTTTGTTGTTGAATCAAGTCAAATCCTAGGTAAGCGTATATATTGTGCGTGTGAACGTTGACATGAAAAGAAAAAAGTTAAAAAAAAAAAAATATTCAAAAAGATTTTTTTTTTTATATTATCATGTAATCTTTCGCGGGCCGGTCAGAATCATCCCGTACAATGCCCAGGTCTGCTCTATACCATCTACAGTTAGATCATCCATAGGTTCAGCAGGGATATGACTGAATATATATTGCCACACCACCACCATATCTATTTCTGTCTTTTCTGAATATATTGTAGCCCTGTATTGACACCTCTTCATTACCAAATGAGGGTTCAAGGTGCGTTTCTGATACAGTAAAAATATGGATATTATGCTGACAAGTCAAGCGCTCTACCTCGTGAATTTTATTTCTAAGACTGCATACATTTAGAATTAGATGAACCATTATTAGGCCTTTTGTTGGAAATTTAGTCATAGCAAAAGGTGTGTTATAGCTAAGATATGGAAATGGTCTGATAGTAAAATCACTGATATCTCAGCTAGGGGTGGCAGCTGTACCTGCAACCAGATGGCCTCAATATCACTGATGTCAATGTCATTTCGTAGTTTTACCGGAAATAGATCACATATATAGAATCCCACTCCTCCCCCAAATCTGTTCCTGTCCTTTCTATACAAAGTAAAACCAGCTATAGCCATACTAGAGTTACAAATAGAGTCATCCAAATGCATTTCTGACACAGCAAGAATATGTATCCTATTAGCCTGTAAGAAGAGAGCCACTCATGTGTCTTATTCCTAAGACTACATATATTAATGTGGGCAAAGATTAAGCCCTTTGGTAAATAGCCCATATACATGATGTAGAAAATACCACACATATGTTATAAAAATACGTTAGAAACACCACAACAACCCAGGACACACACAAATGGTCATCAGACATCACTTGGAACGGGATGTTACTTTCAATGAGGATAGTTACCATAGCAACCATAGTCGCGTGTGTATCGTCACAAGCCTGCGCCATTGTTTACTGCAGTAAGAAACACGTTAGCGTCCAGCCTGTGCTTTTTCATCACCGCCCGTCAGCCAATATGTAATATCGGAGTTGCGATACAACTGTCCATCAATGAAGAGTTTATCGATGAACAGACAGGTCTTTTTGTTGCTGTTCCTGGCGTCCGTCATAATTGGATGGAGTAGACGTTGTCTCCTCATGATCTTCGATGGATATTGATCAGTGATCGCCAAGGCAGAGCCTTTCAACTCTCTGCCTTTCTCCATGATGGCATGCTTCATTTTGGACTCAGTGACCCTCGCCACTATGGGACGAGACTTCTGGACCCCTGGCTTGGATTGCCCAAGACGGTGCACTCTGCAGAAGCGGATTGCGTCTGCGTCTGGCTTTATCATCTTGAGACTGTCCACCAAGAAAGACTGAACGATCTGCTCCGACTTTATGTAAGCTTTACCTCCCCTTTCTTCACCACTTTGTTCAGGAAGCCCATGTATAATTATATTGTCTCTCATGCTTCGGTTCTGTAGATCCAGCACATCATTCGCCATTTTGTAGTTGTCTTCTTGGAGCTCGATTGTGACTTTCTTTAGTCTTATAACGTCAGCCCTGAGAGAAGCGTTGTCCTTCTTTAGGACTTCGATTAGGGAGTTGTTGAATTCCACTGATTGCTTTAGCTCCTCCACGTCGTCACTTAGCTTCTTCAAAAGATCCAACTTCTCCAGCTGCTTTTGCATGGTTGACATAGACTCACGCATTACTTTTAGTTCTGCAAGAAGTGAAAACTCTGTATCGCTAGAGCCCAGCTGAGTCCTGCTGCGTTTTCTATAGAGTCCTTACCTCACAGCTGATGTACTGCAAAAAGAATAATCCAATTCCTGATCGCCATTCCAAATATTGATCGCGGTCGTCTGTCCAACGTTTATCGGGGTCATCCCTATGTTCCCCGGGTTCTATGTTCCCCGATTGATTGATTGATTGAAAATTGTATTAATGTCCGCCTTGTTTCGAACTGGTTAAGCTTGGCGACTCTTTCGAAGTTGGTTAAGGTTAGAGTTTGGAATCAGGCCTGGTGGTCTATCGCCCTGCTCTAAAGATAAACTCTAAGCATAACCGACTATCTATCGCTACCGGGGAACATAGGACCCGGGGAACATAGACATGCTCCCCGTTTATCAACCAAATCCACTGTGCTCCCAGTGTCCCCAATCCGTGTGTTATAACGTTAGTCATGCCGGAGAAGGAAAACTCGGACCGGACTTCTTAGATCGATTCACAGCCCAAGCCAGAGGGATTCCAGTGATGTGCAATACCGGGCTTTATGCGGCGGTATTGGCCTTTTGCGAGCTCAGACCAATTCCCAATGATAACAGGCTGGATGGATGAAAAATGAATGGATAGAATAGAAATAGAATAGAAATACTTTTATTACCCCGTGGGAAATTTTACACTGCAAATCGCTCAACATTTAGACAGGACAGGTCAAATTAGAATAATAACACAAATCAATCAAGTTGCCTAGGATAAGAGTAGAGTAAAATAGAATAAAAATGAAATAAAATATACAGAAACAAATACAGTAAAAATATACTGAGCATGGGGGAGGGGGGGGGGGGTACAAGTAGTAAAAAACAACACAGCAGTGTAAACAATTTGGTCAATATAATTTAACTATCTAACTAAATTAAATATATATTCACAGTGTCACATAAGGTGCAGTATGCTTCAGGTAGTGTATTGTCCTCCTTGGGTTCCTATTAATCCAAGGTCAATGTCTGGCAGCCGTCGCTGTCCCCTGTTTTGGAGCCTGGAGGCCGCTAGTCGCGGTCCACATCTCCATCCACTCCCCTTCCCCCTGCCGGTTTAATGCCGGTTATGGTCTGCATTCCAGTCCACACTTGTGTGACCTTCCAACTTCCTCCTGTATTTGTCTTTGCCCTCTCTGAGGTTGATTCTCAGACGCCCCTGGACTCTTTTGACCTCCTCCCTGTTGCCTGCGTTGAAGGCCCTCTTCTTCTCGTTCAGTAGGGCTTTGATGTCCTTAGTGACCCATGGCTTGTTATTAGGGTAGCAGGTAACAGTCCTAGATGGAACATTGGAGTCCACACAAAAGTTGATGTAGTCTGTGATGCACTCTGTGAGCCCATCAATGTCCTCTCCGTGGGGCTCACAGAGTGCCTGCCAGTCTGTGACCTCAAAGCAGCCCTGTAGTGTCTCTTGAGCCTCCTCCGACCACCTTCTCACAGTTATTTTGGTCGCAGGCTGTCTTCTGACCAGAGGCACATAACAGGGGTTGAGGTGAACCAGGTTGTGGTCCGACCGGCCCAGCTGTGGTAGTGGTGAGGAGCTGTATGCCTCCTTGATGTTGGCATAAAGCAGGTCCAGGGTCCTGTTCTCCCTGGTGTGGCAGCTGACATACTGTGTGAAATTTGGTAGTGATTTATCCAGTTTAATATGGTTAAAATCCCCTGAAATGAGGATTAGAGCCTTCGGGTGTTTAGTCTGGAGACGTGCAATTGCGCCGTGGATGACGTCACACGGGGCTGTCGGGTTTGCCGAGGGGAGGATGTAAACGGCCATCATGATAACGTGGGGGATTTCTCTTGGCAAATAGTATGGTCTGAGTCCTACAGCTAACATCTCTATATCCGGGTCACAGTGTCGCTCTTTGGTCGTAATATGGCTGGGGTTACACCATCTTTTATTAATAAATAAAGCAAGCCCCCCTCCTTTGCCGCTCCCGCGGTTGCGATCAGAGCGCACAATCTGAAACCCGTCTATAGAGACATTGCTATCGGGAATATCTGTGTGCAACCATGTCTCAGAGAAACACATAATGCTACACTCACGGTATTCCTTTTGACTGGCGGTAAGCACGGCCAGCTCATCCATCTTATTTGCCAGAGACCTCACGTTGCCCATGACGACGGAGGGGAGATATGGTTTAAATCTCCTCCTCTCCCTCCGTGCTTCAGCCCTCTTCTGTCTCGCACGTCGCCCTCTTCCTCGACATCCCCGAAAGCCACCGTTTGTCCTTAGTATCTCCTCCGGGAATATGTTTGATAACTCCGGGTAGGTTAGCTGGCTGCAGCGCGCCGGCTGGTTGCATAGCGACAGCAGCTGATCTCTCGTGTAAACAAACAACGCTCCGGTCAGCTGTTGTCCGCTCGAGAGTTGAAAAAGTAATTCCCCCATCAGCCAGATGGACAAAAACTCTTCTAAAACGATTCTAAACTGCATGTCTAGAAGGGCACGACTTAAATAAATAAGGACTAGTGTCCAGGTAAAAAGAATATGTACAATAAAGACGTAGAACTTGACAAAAAGTACAAAACGGGTAGAGCGATCTGCAGCAGCGGCCGTCTCAGGCGACTCATGCGCACACTTTATATATATAGCGAATAAAAGAAATAACGATTAAAACCCGACTTTTCTCATGATTGGCGCTCAACCACCGGCGAGATAACCAGACTTTTTGTCATTGGCGCAGAATGAGTTAATAGCCATTTAATTATCTATTGCAACTCACCGGTTACAAGAAACTAGGAGAGCGTACGGACCGTTATGCGACGGAGGCTCAGGAGGTAGAGCAGTAATCGGAAGGTACCTGATTCGATTCCCGCTCCTCCCTGTCGATGTGTCCTTGAGCAAGACACTGAACCCCTAACTGCTCCCGATGAGCAGGTCGGCACCTTGAATGGTTGCCTCCGCCAATAACCATGCAGTTAGTACAAATGTACAAATGTGTTATTTTTGCCTATTCTAGAAATGGTGTATTATTTATTTATTTAGCTAATAAAAGTGTGTTTATTTGAACTCTGGAGAGGAAGGATGGCAAAATGTTGGGGTCCTTAATTCCAGTTTCTGAGTCCTTATTTGGTTGTCAGTCATCATGCCTGCAAACAAGAAAAAAATTTAAAATTAAAATGTACAATCTCAGGAGGAAGCTCATACATTCAGATGTTCATTCATATGCTACACGTCAGTCCAGGGACCTGCATATACCTTATTGTGGTACTTCACTTAGGCAGTTCTCAGTGAGGTATAGAGGGTCCAATCTTTGGAATGCAGCTGATCCTATGCTGAGGAAATCTCCATCTCTGCTTATTTTTAAAGCAAACTACAAAATTCTCATCCAAAAGTAGTAGATAGATAACAGGTCATACATGTAGGTATGTATTTGGTTATGTGGGTGGGTAGGTTTGTAGGCAGGTGGGTGGGTTGTTATATATTATTATGTACACAGTATATGCATGTATGTACTGTGTGTATGTATGTTTGTATTAACACAAATCTTTTAATGTATTCTGGTATTTTATAATATGCATATTTTTGTATGTTTGATTTTATAAAACGGGACGTTCTTGATAAGCCTCTAGGCTTCTAACTTCTCCTTCACAATCGTTATAACTTGTTATGTATTGTTTTTACTTCTGTTTAACTGTGTTAATAAACAAACAAACAAACAATAGTATCTACAGATATGTAAATGTTATTAACAGATTGCAGAATGGGTACAATACAGTACAGCTCAATACACACAATTGTTGAGGGGATGCAGACCAGAGAAAGACTTTTGTCTTGTTTACATCAGGGTCCCCCATTTTCAATTCATAGTGATATATATTTTTGGTCATAGACTTACAATCTTTAGCAGCTGGGAAATACATTATTTGATATATTCAGGGCCATTTCACTCACATTGATTCTAAACGTTACACATTACATACTGCTAAATGAACGTTAGCTAATGTTACGGCCAGTGTAGAAAAGCCTTGCGGTTGAGGGACCATAACGTTAACTTGACAGCAAATGTGGATATGCTTTATTTGAGCAGTTGCTAGTGTAACGTTACCTTAGTTGATTGTCGTTCTGACATAACTGCAGTAAACAAACTAACGTTAAACCTACGTTTTAGGACCCACGGCCACACACTGATCACACAGTCGACGGACCAGGTTACATTTTCCTCCAACCAGAGCCTAACTAGAGCCACAGTGCGAATCAGAGGCAGAGTAGGGGCGGGTCTTCGGTGCCAGCAGTTCGGTTGTCTCAACGTAAAGAATAATACTGTACAGCTTAGCTGATTATCCATAAAAAACGCACGTTAATCGAAAAAATACCACACCATTACTGTACCAATGACAGTCAAATAATCTACAGAAAAGCATTACATTTGCAAAATAATATGTCCAAGACTAGTGTCGCATGCACACACACACACACACAGACTGTAGGATAGCTCCCTCTCTCCACCGTGTAACTCGACTCCCCCTACTGGTTGAACCAGGCAGAGCAGCGTCAGCAGACGTCAACTTGCGTCAACCAACGGCATCAAGCTGGATACCGGCGGGAGAGTCCTCGTTTTTCAGTCCCACATCTGTACAGTACATACTTTACAGTTTGCTTTGTAAACATCTCCACTGACGCACGCTATCAAGCCAGTGGTTTGCCTCTTCCCACTCAGGTCTGTATTTCTGGAGGCGTTTTGTCTTTTTAGGATGCGGTGGAGTCACAGTGTCTGCTGTAGACATTTTCAAAGCGTCTTCGAAAAGAAATCACGCAGCGCGCAGACGGAGGATTGGCACAACGGCACAGAACTCTTCTTAGCAACGTGAAAGCGCTAATTCTCATTGGTCGTGAGCTGCTGAGCGCATGCCCATCATACCAGAGTTGCCAAGTCTGTTTATTTTCCGCAACTTTTGGACACAATTTTGCTTGTTTTTGTAGGTCGGCTGGCTTATTTCTCTCACTGTAACTGAGGGGTACAATTCCCTGACTGTATTGATAAGTATGGTATTATTAAACCACTACCTCTTGTACTTTAACTTCTGGCCATCCAGTACATGATATAGATATGATGAACACTTTCCCACCTGATGAAACGAAGTCCACACAAATGTATAAATCGAATATTTTATATAGCAAAGGGTATATACAACGTTCACTTAATGACATTTATGATTTGAAATGCACTTGTATGGCAAATGAGTATTCGTAGGTAAATCAACATTGAATGTCCAATCTCTGGTTACGCAGGGAGTAAGTATACAACCCGGTTCTTTAGGGAACTATAGCGATGGTACTTAAATGATTATAGCTGGATACACTAAGGGGGGGGGGGGTCCCGCTGGTTGTAAGACAGTAGGAGGGGGGGTTAGAAGAGCCGCTGGCGGTATCCCATCTGGCCGACGATTTCTTGGGAGAATTCAGAGTCCTGAACACGATGCCCACAGAACCTCGGTCCGCAGATGAATACAGCTGGACCCTCTGGTGGACGGTAGCTGCCGGTCCACAGACGAAGAGACGTGAGGCGACCTCACTCGGGGTAGAGCGCCGTCTCACCTGGACTCCTCTCCGGGGGGTAGTTCCAACACTCAGCAGTGTTGGCCGTTATCCATGGAATAATCAAAGCACCCAAAGCATGTAGATAATCCAAGCCGTGGAAGGCTCGCCGTCGTCCGGGTAAAGTAATCCAATGTACAGGTCCACTCGTCCTGGCCCGGAGCTCCTCGGATGCAAGCACCACACGTGGTCTGCCCAGCCTGGTTAAGACTCCAGATAACGTCAGGAACGATGGGGGTACTGCTCACTTTATAACTCTAACCGAACGATGCACCATACATAATAGACGTCCAACTCGACGGTATAGTGCCAAACTATGACAATTCAACTATTAATCCACACGATATCTCAATGCCTATTCTGAGGCCAAGTAGGCCTTACTGCACCACACGTGCGTCGTGGGTGAGGCTTCGCGTCTGTTACTTAGTTGGAGGGTAAAGAACTAATGGACTAAAAGAAAGTTCTACTTTACTTGCGCCATATATATATGCGCTGTGAACAAATAGTACCATTCGTATTTCGCCAGACGTATTCCTACGCGGGACCGGGCTTGCCACGACATGTTGGTCGGCACGATTGAACTTGAACCAAGGGGGTATGGCTGCTGGCGCCCGGTTCTCGTCCAATGGTAGAATGAAACTATTATGGGCTGTTTAGTAGACTAAAGGGATATTCAGTGCATATTGTACAAGGAATATACAGGGGATATCAAACGATATACAAATACTATTAAATATATATCCATAAATAAATATATATATTCGGTTTAATCTGATCCTTCACAACACTCACTAAACTGGCAACCTTAAAATACGGGACAAAGGGCGTCCCGTATGCGTGCATATTAAAGGCAACCATCTTGTGTTCAGCTTTTCTCTGATTGGCCACAACCCCACGCCGCTAGCCCGCCCCCTTTTGCCGCGAGCACAAGCGGCAGGAACCTTCAAGTTCCCTGGTGCAAAATAAATCTGGTAGTTGGTTTATGACGTTAATTAATAATAAACACTGTTAGGACTCTTAATAATAAACACTGTTAGGACGCGTGAATATTAAAGGCAACCAACTTGTGTTAAACTTTTCTCTGATTGGCCACGACCCCACGCCGCTAGCCCGCCCCCTTTTGCCGCGAGCACAAGCGGCAGGAACCTTCAAGTTCCCTGGTGCAAAATAAATCTGGTAGTTGGTTTATGACGTTAATTAATAATAAACACTGTTAGGACTCTTAATAATAAACACTGTTAGGACTATCTGACTCTTAATAATAAAATATTAAAGGCAACCAACTTGTGTTCAGCTTTTCTCTGATTGGCCACGACCCCACACTGCTAGCCCGCCCCCTTTTGCCGCGAGCACAAGCGGCAGGAACCTTCAAGTTCCCTGGTGCAAAATAAATCTGGTAGTTGGTTTATGACGTTAATTAATAATAAACACTGTTAGGACTCTTAATAATAAACACTGTTAGGACTATCTGACTCTTAATAATAAACACTGTTAGGACTATCTGACTCTTACTAATAAACACTGTTAGGACTATAAACACTGTGCGGACTATCTGACTCTTAATAATAAACACTGTTAGGACTATCGATTCACGCGTCACTACTGTAACTAGAAACTCTGCTGGGTGTCACTGTACATCAGTGTGGAACGTTATATGTTATTTCGCCCGTGGAGGCTGCTGAAGCGCCAGCGGGGCGACGCGGTGGTTTGTCCCCGGCTTCCGTGCGCCGCCGCCGGCGTGACGCAGCAGCGGCCGTGCTCCGTTGTAGAAGCCCTTCAATGACAGCGCTCTCATATTTTGCGAATGCATAAACTATATCTTAAATGATGGCTATGTGTCTAATATGGCTGTCGCTTATCAATGACTTCGCGACAGCCATATTAGACACATAGCCATAATTTAAGATATAGTTTATGCATTCGCAAATATGAGAGCTCTGTCATTGAAGTGGGTGGTGGCAGCGTTATAGATAGGAGGTGTACTGTATGTCAAATGTCGGTCATGTGGTGGAAGAGTTTAGCACAGTCACACAACAGAACACCAGTGTTTCTAGTAGATATGTTTATTAATATAAATAAACACCTCTGTCTGAACTGGTTCGACCACCAAATGATCCCAGCTCACTCTCTGCCGCGTCTCTCAGCGGATAAGGGCGTGTGCTAGGGCGGTCACGTGGCCAATCAGAGAAACGCTGAACGAAAAGCTGAACACAAGTTGGTTGCCTTTAATATTCACGCGTCCCGCGTCAGTTCAATACGGAACGCGTCTTTTAGTTTCCAATTACGGGACGATTCCGTATTTTAAGGGACGGGTGGCAACCCTACGGCCCACATTAGTGGCCCACACACTGGCCCACACACCGGCCCACACACCGGCCCACATACTGGCCCACACACCGGCCCACATACTGACCCACACACTGGCCCACACACCGGCCCACACACCGGCCCACATACCCGAACGTCCCGATGGCCAGTCCGCCACTGCCTGAGGGCATGCGCTGGAATATGTGGTGTGCTGGGTGGGAGGGATCACATCCACACGCACACACTCACTTTAAACAAACACACTGTAGCACCCACTCCACACACTTTATAGCACACACCCACTTTAAACAAACACACTGTAGCACCCACTCCCCACACTTTATATTTATTGATGAAGGATTGCACTACAACTCGTACACCTTACTGTAAATTGTACCTAAATTGTACCTCATCCCATTTCTGCTTTGCACTATATAGTACTGTACATTAGTACACTGCATAGTATTGTATATTATATGGTAACTCAGAACATTGTACATATGTCTATACCGAACAATGTGACCTCATTTTCTTCTTCTAAATTACATGCTATACTATGTTATTTGATACTATCTTGTCTAGCACAGTCTCTGGAGCGTAACAGTAAGAAGCATTTTGTATGAAAGTATTCTGTACTTCTGTATGACAACTATTAAAGAAACTTGAAACTTGAAACTATTAGTATATGACATTTAGATGATTCTGACACACAAATTCCTTCTCTGATGGATTGGTCCAAAGTGGAACTGCAATCAGGGAAACTATGTTGATTCGCTTTACACTTTTTTATGGCATTATTATTATTATTATTATTTTAGGCTCTGAAGTCACGAGTCACTGGCATCAAAGTCAAAGTTCAGTTGCAAGTAGTTTATGATCGAGTTGAGTCTGAATTCTTCACATTAAGTGACTCAAATCTGACTCGAGTCCACACCTCTGCCAATCGGACCCTCTCCAGACTCACTGTCTGCCCTCTTTCTCTCCTTGCCATCCTCGTTCTCCATCCGTCTGCCCCTCCCTCCCCATTCCCACGATGGGAGAGGGTGGCTCGGCCCTTTGAGCGCCAAACCTCCTGAGACGGTGGAAATTGGATCCCATGGTCAGGGGCGTAGCGGGGGGGGGGGGGGGGTAGTTTAGGATGATTCCAAGGGCCCAGCACGGGGGGGGGGGGGCCCAATTATTATTATTTTTCTTTACTAGACATCACTCAGGTGTATTGATACTACATTTGTTTCTGAAGTGTGTGTGTGTGTGTGAGATATATATAGAGAGGGGGGGGGGTGAGAGAGATGAGGAAGGGGAAAGAGAGCTGGGAGAGTGTGTGTGTGAGAGAGAGAGGGGGGGCGGGGTGATTACTTACTAAGTTATTTTGTGCATCACTCTGTTTTGAATTTGATGCAAATTTGCAATGCATGAGGGGTCATCGTTTTGTGTTAAATGGCTGCATAAAGCCAGCATTTGTTGACTCGCATGTTGATAAGAGTATTAAAACTTGGAAAAAAAAGAGAAAAAAATGTGATTCAGACTGTCCAGGTCTGCTCCCACCACAGAGCTTGCTTTTTTGACCAGTTTGTTTATTTTGTGTGTGTTGGTGTTGCCCCCCCAGCATACCACAGCGAAGAAGAGGGCACCAGCAACCACAGACTGGTAGAACATCTGCAGCAGTTTGCTGCAGACATTAAAAGACCTGAGCCTTCTCAGGAAGAACAGTCTGCTCTGTCCCTTCCTGTAGGGCCTCGATGTTGTTCGTCCAGTCCAGTTGACCCAGGGTTGTTTCCAGCCTAGTGCGACTCAAGGTTCTTTGGTAGACTATTGCATTGGTCCATTCATTGAAGATGAACGCAATGCGACATCCTTTACTAGGCTCACCCACCAACAGTGCAGGTGCTGAACTGCTGATCCGAATGTATAGGTAAAAACCATATGCGTTTTCATCAATAAATAAATGGCCAAAAAAAATTCTCTCGCGCGCTAACGCGCTCTCGCATTAATTGGGGCCCCCTAATACATTCTTTCATGGGGCCCAGAATCTACAGCTACGCCCCTGCCCATGGTTAATGTGCAAAAGAGGGATTATCCGGGATTATGGAAACAGATAAATAGAGTCAACAAACCACTGCAGTGGCCTTCCCAACAGATCAGCCACCACAGGCACACACACACAAAGCAGGGATTAATTTGCTTGATGTCTTAATGCGGATTGACACCTTAATTAAACTGGCCAGGGAGAGAAATAGTGGGTGCTTTTTCACTGATGGTGAGAAAAACAAAACAAAGGAGAAAGAGGCAAGGTGAGGAAGAAGAGGCCCTCCTCGCTTTTTACTGACCGGCAGGTGCGGACTGGCCATCGGGAAATTTGGGAATATCTCCACTTGCGAGGGCCGTCCAACCTGTGTTTTTAAAATGTTTAAACAGAAATATTATTTATTGCCGGTTTCTATGTATGATATGTCTATATCAGGAGTTCCCAATAGGCGAGGCATTTTTATTTGGCCCGGCAAAGTTCTATTAATCAAACGCGGAAAATTAAAAAATACTATGTATGTTTATGATTATGTTTATTAACACATCCTGCGCCAAGAACGAGTTACGCCGTTTTTGCCCGCCATGCGTTGAACGCCAAGAACGCCTTACGCTGTTTTTGGGATCAATATTTAATTTTTTCGCCATGGCATTTATAATAATAAATCCCTCCGGCAGTGATATCTTGTTACGAGGCTCCAGACAAACACTATAGTGCATTTGGATCGCTTTCTTTTTTAAATTCTTTATTTCTTTTTCTCCAATTTTCTGTTTTTGTTTTTCTCCCCGTCCCAATTTAGTCGCCGTGCCAATTCCCCCCCCCCCCCCCCACCTGGCTGCTGTATGCATGTTCTCCTACGAGTCGGTACAAGGGTGTCCCGAAGCCGACCGCACGCTTCCTCCATTAGTTTGTTCATAACCTCCTTCCCTGCCTCTCCCGCACCCGTGTCAACACAGAGGCTCCTATTGCCTCGGGCAGTCTGCTCTAGTCTAGTGCGGACCTCCGTGAGCTAATGTTAGCTACCTAGCTAACGTTACTGTTTAAACAAAATGACCCAGTCAACTATTCACTTTTAGTTTAATACATGACGCATTGTCTAACGGTATCTAGCTGGCTAGCTACTGATAGCTGCTGATATCAACAAATGCTCCAGCAATAGTCGAGTGCATGATACCTCCGTTAGCTCAGTAGCCAAACGTTAGCTCACGTTAGCTCTATATGTCCCAGTAAACTAAATAGTTCACTGAGGCGTTGTCTTAACGTTATCTAGCCGGCTAGCAGTAGCTACAGATAGCTCCTGATATCAATGCGTATTCGAGCTGAGGGCATGCTGAATGTGATTTGACCAAAGCAGAGTATACCTAGGGTCCAGCTGCAGCGCCGGAGAATCCTGGCTGCATCTGGAGGCTACTCGAGTATACACACAGACAGTGGGAGCTGTTTGCAGATAGCGAGCATTTTGACTTGTTGCGTGGTGGCGATGTCTCGCAGATAATACAACTACAAGTATGATTATATAATATATATATTTTATAAAAAAAAATATATATATATATATATTTTCTTTTATAAAACCAAAAACGATCGGTATCGGCCGATATGGCTCATAGACGATCGGTGATCGATGGCAAAAAACCTGATCGGGGCATCCCTAATCTGAACGTAACACAAGATTGATTTTGGATGCATCAATCACAGTATTCCCACATTGGTCAGGTTGGAACATCTGTTGGGGATTTTGAGAAGCTAATACAGGTGAAGTCCCCGAGGTTGTGTTCTGCATTAACGTCATTCTAATAGCTTCCCCTATTTCTGACCCAATGGACTTGATCAAATTGGCCATTTGGCTGGGGGATGTTTCAACACTAGTGTTGTTCATATCACAGGGTGAGGGGACAACCGGGGTGAAAATCAAAGGTGGGGCGTTTCTATCAGAAGGCCCCTCTGTACTCTCCCTCCCACGACTAGGGGGACTTGAGAACACTTGACTCCCCGGAGTAGACTGCATAACCGGTGTGTACATTAGAACCCCTCTCCTTCTCCCAACAGTCAAACTCCCAGTACCAGGAGGAGTGATTCCTTCCATGTTCAAAGTCTCCATCAAAATGGTACTTTTACAGTTTACTTATTTTAGGTAAAACACACGAAATCAATAAGCTTGATGAAAGAGACCATATTTTTCAAAGGATTCAGTGCTTTCCAGCATCCTCATGACCAGGCAGCGAATGCAGCATCCACGTGACCAGGCCGCGAATGATGACGTCTCTTCAGCAACAATGGTGGTCGGCTTCTAATGACCAGTTGATCCGGTCGTCACGGTACCAGTTTGTAGCGTGATCCGCTCTGCGTTGTGTCTGGGTGGTTGGAAGAATACACCGACAACAAGATAGCCAGTTTGCGTCCAGTTTAATTCTGTGACCTGTTATCAAGCAAACACAGCACACAAGATGGCGTGAGCTACCGTCGGACGCAGGTGTAGTTCACCTCCGCTCTCCTCGAGTTCCAGTCAGAGAGACCGGCACTTTTTCAGTGACTTCTCCTAACGCCGAACCGGTGAATCCCTTATGTACATTAATTAAAATAAACCAAATACCCAACCAAAAAGATGACCTATAAACTCTTAACCCATTATTAAAAACCAAATGGGATTTTGTTTGGAGAATCAGTAACTCAATATAAGGAAATTAATATAATCTAATAACCAGGACACCCCCCCAAAACATTAAAGTGAAACATGCCCACTTTGCACATTCAAAATAAAAGTGTATCCATTTTAACCTACTAATTTGAGATGAAAATAAAAGTTTCTGTTTATAATCTAGCATAACAACCTTACTCTGCTACACATACTTATAATGTACTTTCATATGAAAAGTATTTCAACATGTCCAAGCATCCTGAATCATGTTAATAACATTTGTAATAAACCAAACCGTTTGTAAAACGGTTGAAAATGTAGCAAGCTATAGTTATTTCAATAGTACATGCACCATAGACATTCATGTTATGAGTGGGTGTGCTACCTGTGACAAGATGGCCGCTATTGAACTACGCTGGAGACTCTGCCTTGCACCATCTAGTTATATATCTATGTTGAAAACACCCACCAAGGGAAACCGATGCGATTTGGCTCATTATAGCCATGTACTGATGTAGAGTTTCTGATAGTGAATGATTTTATAAAGTTAAGATTTTGAACAACAATTGAAAATTTAAGAAAATGCCGCAATTGTGTATTGTTCAGACGAGAGGGAGTAAGGGACAACGTTCTTTTTTTTTATCCACTTTTTCTCCCATTTTTCTATATTTTCTCACATCCCTATTTCGTATCATCCAATTCAACCCTCCCCTGTCACGAACGCTGTTTCTTGCCTCCCACAAGCCGGCTGCAATGTGGACTAAGTCATACATAGCACAAGTCCCCTCCGGTACTTGAGGTAACAGCAGTCGCATCTTTTCACCTGCGCAGCTCGATCTCTCAGTGGCGAGGAGTAACGCGTGGGAGGCTCACGCTGCCCCCGACACTTCCTGATTCTACTGCGCAGGCGCACCAACCGACCTGTAGGAGTCGCTGTCCACAACGCCCGATCCCCACCCATCAGTTTCCCACCCCCTAATACGGCCAATGTGTATTAGTATGGACGGCCAGCTAAACTGAAAGCAATGTGGAGCGCTGGGCTCGAACAGGCAAGCCCAGCGTCTCCGTCATTCGTGGCGAGTGCCTTGCCCACTACGCCACGTAGCCGCCCCGGGACAACGTTCTTTTATTATCGAAAACTACAAACAGAATGGCTAACTGGATCGGCTAAGTGGGGGAAGCTATTTAGCTATTTTGATGTCATTCCTTCTTACTAGGATGGGTGAGTCATTTTATTTAAAAAAGAATTAACACACACACACCTTTGTGCTTTAGCTCGGTTTATTTTATGTTTTCTTCCATCTTCGCTGAAACTGATGGTTATAGGCATGGTGGGATAGGAAGGATATTTATCTAGCCTTGACTCGGGGGGCATATTCTGCATATTCATTAAGGCTTGTGATTTGTAACTTTAATCCAAAAACGTTACCTTGAATTTGATTGTGCTGTTGTAACTGATTGGAAATATATTCTGTGTTTTTGTGTGAAGAGCTATCATTGTATTGTATGGGTGGAACCGTAATGGGAACTAATGCATACTATACGATCACAACGCTGTTATTGTAATGCTTTTTGGTAACAATAAGTTTGTTTAAAGCATTTTTGTAAGGCAGTCTGTTCTGTGATTTGAAGAGGTTTTTGCCCAGTAAATGCACTTGAGCTCAACCTGAACGTCTGCATTATTTGTCGAACCGAGAGGAGTTACACTGTGGCTGTCATGTAATGTTTGTTGTTACATGCAATATGATATGTGGGCTCCAGTTTAATTAATCCAAACATAGACGGTGTGGTTGAATTTATTTATTCCTTTGTAATCACTTTCTTTGAGCTCTGTTAGTGAAATTATGGCGCAATCGGCCTTATAGCATAACGGTCCCATATTGCAATGGGTTGTAGATCTAATAACGCATTATATAAATAAATAAAAATGCAATTTAAACAAACAGGTGAACCAGAGGCAGGGAAAGGTTCGAGGAGGGAGAAGCCTTTGCAGGGACTAATATGGAAACAGGTGTGTGTGACGACCAACCACTGCCACTACACAACAGAGTTTAAAAGTAATTGCATCATACAGTTCTGTACGCACAAATATAACATTATGAAAATTGTTTTGCATATTAATTCATTGGACGCCAGAGGTTGCTGTAGGCGTATGGCCGTGTGTGCCAGCGCTGTAATGAAATGGGGGTACATGCTGGTGTTTGTAGTGCTAAAACTATATTAAATATTATAGCTATGGATCTAATGATATAGGCGATTGTCATTGAGTTTCTTATGGTCAAGATGCAAAAACAGATACTTTTTTTTACTTCCCGTTTTATATCGTGGTGAATATGAGTATAGTTTCAGAGTAATTCTGTGTAATCCCAGGAAACTCCGCCAAACAGCGGTTTACTGCATTTCACTATAAATCGTGCCATTCCTCGCCTGGATCAATAATCAATTTGAAATCAACGCTAGATTATCTGCATTATGTTTCATCATGCATGCATGACAGGGGGAAGCCGCCCATCCGTGCTTTGATCGCAACCAACGAACACGCCACACACACCACAGACACACACTCCGATCGCGGGGAAAGAATTATCGGATCAACGCAAGATTGATAACATAGCCCTTACCTTGTCTATGATGTACTGCAAAAAGAATAATCCAATTATCTGATCGCCATTCCAAGTATTGATCACAATCGTGTTTCCAACGTAATCCAGCATTGAACATGAACACAGGGGGGGGGGGGGGGGGGGGGGGGGTGACCCCCGTCGATGCATCCGTTATAACCGCTTGTCTTGCCCGAGTATTTAGACCCCGCCTGCACGCCGCAGCTGTTTATGAATGGAAATAGCGAATAAAAGAAATAACGATTCAATAACGTATATATACGTGGTTGCCGTTATTCGATTGGCGGACAAACGTGTATACATGTATATGCATGAACGGCGCAGAATGAGTTAACTTGACACAAAGGTAAATTAGTGGATTGTGTTTTGTTATTTGATGATTTGTTGATTGATTGATTGATTAGCTTGATATGTTATTTCGGACAAATGGGGGCCACTTGACCGCAAATTCCCGGGTTGCTTTTTGTTGTCAATCCGCCCCTGCCGACCGGTGTGTGCGCCCGGACTTGAACAGGCGGGTGTGAAACATGTTGTGACAGAGAGAGGAGAGAAGAGACTTTTCCTGTGTAGAAAAATCAAAATGACACCTCCTTGTCAGTGAGGTGTACAACTCTCTACGTGTTGACCTGTCTCTCCTTACTGTCTCCAGGTAAACCCTTCCATCTAAATGGTAAATTGACATTTATATAACAGCTTTTATCCAAAGTGCTTTACAATTTATGCCTCACATTCACCCATTTACTCACACCAACGGTGGAGGCAAACATGCAAGGTGCCAACCTGCTCATCTTGCTGAAGGACACTTCGACACGCTGCCTTATGATTACCAGACGACTGCTCCACCTCCTTAGCCACTGTCGCACCCCCTTCTCTGTCCTCATCTCTCTCTCTTCGAAACTTCAAAATAGCTACTTGGTGGCGGCTAAGTGACGCAGTGGGCAAGGCGCTCGCCACTAACGCAGGCGATGCTGGGTTCGAGCCCAGCTCTCGGCGTTGCTTCCGGCTTCGCTGGTCGTTCATACTAATACAATTGGCAGTATTAGGGGGTGGGAAAGCCGGTGGGTGGGGATCGGACGTTGTGGACAGTGACTCCTACAGGTCGGTTGGTGCGCCTGTACAGCAGAATCAGGAAATATCGGGGGCAGCGTGAGCCTCCCACGCGTTACTCCTCGCCACTGAGAGATCGCGCTGTACAGGTGAAAAGATGCGACAGCTGCCTCCTCGTGTACCGGAGGGGACACGTGATGCAAGGCTTGGTCCACATTGCAGCCGACCAGTGGGAGGCATGGTCTAACAACGTTCGAGACAGGGGAGGGTAGAATTGGATCATACGAAATTGGGATGGGAGAAAAATAGAAAATGGGGAGAAAAAGTAGATACAAAAAAATATAGCTACTTGGTTTGCCCCAGTTGTCTGTCTGAATCTCTGGCGTTAAGATATCATAAGTGGAGCAGCTCTAAGTAGTCAGTTCACACCTGGCGTTAGAATGTGTCTCCACATGTCTCTCTCCAGTGACCACTTATCATCTCATCTCGCTTCCCTGCTCGATATGCAAATAAACACTTGCATTACTAACAACGCATGCAAATCAGATAATATAATAGAGCGCATGCAGTGTTCCATTACAATTTACATTGTTACTGTGAAATCCCTTTGATTTAGTAGTCCATGGGCCAGACCAGATATCGGTGCCACTCAGGGTAAATAAACTTACATATAATCTTTTCAAATATCTATGTCTGTAGATGATATTTTTGTATGATAGCCCTTCCAGAGTGGTAGCTTTATCATAATTATCAAGTCATGAAGTATACCCACCCCCTCAGGAAATCGCATTTCAGATGCTGGTGCATATCCTGCTTTAGACTCATGTAGAGGACATCTGTCAATGTTTCACAATATTGTATTTGGTATCATTTTAAAGGGGACTATGTAATCTTTCATTCAAGCTAAGATGTGAATCTTTCTGACCAATATAGAGGTCACTGGAGCTCTTTGAACAGTCAACAACACACATTTTTACACGATTTTCGCCTAAATGATATACTATCTTTTAGCCTTGTGTCATCTAGGAGCAACAGGGACACACTCTCAGGACCATAAGGATTCAGGAAATGTATAATATGCCTATACTATTTCATTGTTACAGGTCATTGTGAGCCTTAAATTAGATGGGCATTATTAACTGGGTCAGATAACTAGGATAATGTTACAAAGTGGTCTGTCTTTATCATACATATACAGGACATAAAGGACACCACAATGAGATAAGGAACCACTTAGAGTTTTATGAACAACCTATTAACACTTGTGCCACGCCCGAGAATATTCGGGTTTACGCCCCGACCGTTGAGTGCCACACCCGAGAATATTCTGGTTATTATTTTTTTATTAGCGATCTGAAATCATATTGCATCACGCGAGCCTACCGTTGGAGATCCAGGGACCGCCGGCGCTCAGATCTGAAAAAAGCGCCCCCTATTGTCTCCCAGATGGTAAATCACCCTTTTGGAATAGACTCAATGAAAGTGAATGGGAGAACGGATTTCTGACTCCACATTTTACTTCTCACTGATGCAGCCGGGGTCTACCAGAGTTCATTCTGGAGCCTCTGAGCCGCGCGGATCATGTGTTCTACTGTATACAATCAATACATTTATCGATTTCTTTCGAATGCCGATCGGAAATTGGAATAAACCATTTAGATACCATCTGACCTCAGGTAAGGAAGCTATGTTATCAGTGTTAGGATAATCAGACTCATTTTCACGAAGATATAAGCATTTCCGAGCGTCTGTGCGCACACATATACTATCGATCATCTAGCGTTTATTTGAAAACTATTCATAAATAGGCCGACAAATGACAACGTTCTGGAATATTCCAGTAAAAGGCGATTATCATAGAATGTGTTGTTTTCCCCCGGAAAACGGGTGATTTTCAAAATGCTATCAAACGGAAATGAAGCGATAAAAATACAATCTGCCTTGCCAATGTTGACTGGAAAATGAGTCTTTGATAAGCGACGGGCAGATTAGACACATAGCAATAATTTAAAACATAGATTAGGCGATATTAACGTTAACAGTGGATGGTGGCATCAAGGGGGTAAAAAGGAAAACCCGGCGTGGCACTCAAAGTGTTAAACAGAACAACATTATAAACAAAATGTACATTGAATCACTCAAACTGCTCGTCTCTCTCATCCTCTGACTCCTCGAGTTCGAAGTCAGGTTCTGGATCATCCTGCAGTTTTTGGTTGCTGCATGTCTGTAACTTGCACATATCTGTGCATGCCAGTCCATTTGATAAGCATGTGCAGCTTGGCATTTTGCATGAACGGACACACTTGCATCTTAGCAATTCCAGGACTACATCTGGTGCAGGTGGGGAGCGCATCCAGTAAATTGCCAGCTTGCCCTCATCGTCTTTCCATCCATGCTCTGTAGGACTTGGGACCACAGGGTTAGACTGCAGACTGCTCTTCCAGATTGCTGCCTGATAGTTGGCTCGTTCAACATGCAGGAAGAGACAGTCTCTACATGGTGGAAGCTGGCTGGACTCGACCTCTCCCCTTTTGGTACAGAAGAGCTGGTAGCGCAGTTGGTTCACCTCTACTGTGCTGCTGTTAGCAGAGTACATGTGACATGTAAACTTCTCAATTCTCTGGAACAGCTCCTCACTCGCATCCCATGACTGCCCTAGTCCACTGAAGGTTTCTTGGTAGGAAGTATCCTTCTTCACCATCTTCAGGGCATTCAGCTTCCCCCGGCCAGCAAATGCACTGACAGTGTCACAGCCAGTGAAGGCGTGTAAGCCAATTAGGCTGTCACAGAGGCTGTCTCCAACTGAGCTTGCAAGTTTGCTGATGTTCACATATCGTGTGCGGTTCTGGGTCCCACACTTCATGTAGATGGGACAGGTGATGTCCTTCTGGAAGGCAAGACAAAGCACCATTTTCAAGTTTCTTTAATAGTTGTCATACAGAAGTACAGAATACTTTTATACAAAATGCTTCTTTCTGTTACGCTCCAGAGACTGTGCTAGACAAAAAAGATAAGTATGAAATAAAATAAGTATAGCATGTAAAAATAGAATGTAAAAAATAGAAGTCACGTACAAGTGTTCAGTATGTACAATGTTCAATGCAGAATAGAAGTAACTGAGTTACCATACAATATACTATACAATATACTAATATACAATATACTATATAGTGCAAAGCAGAAATGGGATGAGGTACAATTTAGAGTAAGGTGTACTGAGGTATGGGTTGTAGTGCAAATTCTTTGCCAATAAATATAAAGTGTGTCTAGGTGTTCTAAAGTGTGGAGAGTGGGTGCTGCAGTGTGTTGTTTGTTTAAAGTGAGTGTGTGCTTGTGGATGTGTGTGCTGTGAGTGCATTTGATGGTTGTTGCATAGTGTTATTGTTCGTTGAGCAACCTGATGGCCTGGGGATAGAAGCTTCTTCTGAGTCTTTCTGTGCTTGCCATGAGACTCCGGTATCGCTTGCCTGACCGCAGCAGTTCAAAGAGGCAGTTGTTTGGGTGGGTGGAGTCCTTGATAATTCTCTTAGCCTTACCCCTGCACCGCTTGTTGTAAATGTTCTGGAGAGTGGGAAGCCCCCCTCCAATTGTTCGCTCGGCTGAACGGGCCACTCTCTGTAGTCTGCTACGGTCTTGTGCGGTGCTATTCCCAAACCAGGAGGTGATATTGCCAGTCAGGATGCTCTCTATTGTACATGAGTAGAAGTTCTTAACTTGGACTTGGAACTTCCTTAGGCGCCTGAGGAAGTAGAGGCGTTGCCGTGCCTTCTTCACAACACTGTCAATGTGTGTGGTCCATGTCAAGTCCTCAGATATGTGGACAGGGGCGTAGCTGGGGGGGGGGGGGGGTAGATTAGGATGATTCTAAGGGCCCAGCACTGGGGGGGGGGGGGGGGGGGCCCAGAGAACACTATTATTATCTTTTTATTAATATGGTTTTATTATTATCCTAAAGTAAGTTAATGTAGATGACTCAGAAGTATAATTGCCTGTATTAAAAGAAAAACGTCACAAAAGAAACAAACAGGTGCTTTTTTAAGTTTCCATAGATTGTGACTCCCCTGCATTTCTCTAACAATGGTTTGATCTACTGCCTCACGAGTCCCACCCACAACAGTCCAGTCCATCATGCAGCCAGGTGCTGCCGGCTCACCGGCTGAGTGCGTGTGTTTAGACGGTCTGTCATTGGTGGTGGTGGCAGGCAGACCCATGTAAGTTACAATGCTCAATACAATAAAACACATTTATAATCATCATCTTCTCTTAATTTTGGCTGCTTTGAATTACAGGTCACAGTCTTTATGTTAGCTAGCTCAGCTGTTAGCTAACGGTGTTGTCAAGATCCAGACCTCAGGCCCCCTCCTCCCCTGCTCTCTCTCTCTGCACTAGTTGCCTCGGTCTCTCTCTCTCTCTGCACTAGTTGCCTCGGTCTCTCTCTCTCTCTGCACTAGTTGCCTCGGTCTCTCTCTCCCTCTAGCTATCTTCCTCTGTGCTCGCTCTCCCTTGCTACCTCTGATTACAGATGTGCAAACAGCTGCCACTCCTTGTCTCATCAACTCACAACTATCATTTTCCTTCAAGCATTGACTTTCATATTTTCCATCATATACCAAGTCAAGTCAAGTCAAGTCAAGAGTTTTAATTGTCACGGCATACAGGTATACAATGAAATGCGGCTGGTCTTGCCCGCGACGATGTGCAATACAGTGGTACAACATATAATAGAATCCAATCAAATACAGTGGTACAACATATTAATAGAATCCAATAAACAGTGCAATAAACAGGTACATGGTGTGCCATCTCGGTATCTGTACATTAGTATTTACAGAGCATATAGGACATGCTAGGTAGCTTTAGTAGTGCAATACACTGTTCCTGATGCTATACTACTTTAAGTGGCCTTTCCTCTGGCCATAAGTGTGCGTGTGTGCGGCATGAGTGTTAAAGTGGCTGCTAGTGTGTGAGCGTGCTCAGCGTGCGTGTCGTGTATGTGCTTGTGTGTGGATAGTTCAGTTTCTGTGTCTCTCAATGTTCATTGTTCAAGGCTCTGATGGCCTGGGGGAAGAAGCTTAGCCTAAGCCTCTCCGTCCTAGTAGCTGGAGTTCGCAGGCGTCTGCCTGACCTCAGCAGCTGGAACAGGCTGTTATTGGGGTGGTGGGGGTCTTTCATTATCCTGCAGGCTCTGGATTTGCACCTCTTGTTGTATAGAGCCTGCAGGGGAGGTAGCGCAATACCCGTGGTACGCTCGGCTGAGCGCACCACTCTCTGTAGGGCCTTCTTGTCCTGTGCCGTGCTGTTCCCATACCAGGCAGTGATGTTTCCGGTCAAGATGCTCTCTACAGCTCCTGAGTAGAAGGACTGGAGTATCTTCCCCGATACTCTGAACTTCCTTAACTGTCTCAGGTGGTAGAGGCGCTGCTTCGCTTTCTTTACTACTGTGTTTATGTGTGTTGACCATGTCAGGTCCTCTGAGATGTGGACCCCCAGGTACTTGAAGCTGCTCACCCTGTCCACGGTAGCCCCGTTAATCGTCAGTGGTGTGTGTGTCTCCTGCTGTCCTCTCCTATAATCCACGATCAGCTCCTTGGTTTTACCAATGTTCAGGAGCAGGCTGTTGTCCTGGCACCAACGTTCCAGTACCTCAACCTCCTCTCGGTAGGCCTTCTCGTCGTTGTCCGAGATCAGCCCCACCACCACCGTGTCGTCGGCGAACTTCACAATGGAGTTGGAGCTGAACTTGGCCGCACAGTCTGTAGAGTGAGTACAGCAGGGGGCTTAGAACACAGCCCTGGGGGGACCCGATGCTCAGGGTGATGGTGTTGGAGGTCTGACCCCCCACCCTGACCGCCTGGGGTCTTTCACTCAGAAAGTCCAGTACCCAGGCGCTCAGGGCGGAGCTCAGGCCTAGCTCGATCAGCTTGTCCACCAGTCTGGTGGGGACTATGGTGTTGAACGCTGAGCTGTAGTCAATGAACAACAGTCTCACATAGCCCCCCTTCTGACGGTCAAGGTGGGAGAGAGTGCTGTGCAGTACCTGGGAGACCGCGTCATCAGTGGACCTGTTTGTCCTGTATGCAAATTGCATAGGGTCCATATCACTGGGGAGAGAGGCACAAATGTGGTCCTTGACCAGCCTCTCGAAACATTTCATGACCACAGAGGTGAGTGCCACCGGTCTGTAATCATTTGCATACCACTTTCTGATTTCATTTCATTGGAAAGAAAATAATGATAATAAAATAAGAATAAAGTACTTATATCTGCGTTTAGTTTACAGATGCCAGCCTTCAAGTATCTTAAGGTACAACTACTGTACCTGAAATGAAAATAAAAGAGAAGAATGCATTATAGAATGATAGAAGATAATATGATAGAAGCCCATCTCCTACTGTAACTAACCTGCACACTGTATGTGTGTGTGTGTGTGTGTGTGTGTGTGTGTAGCCAGCCAACCTGGTAGAACATGGCAGAAAAAAGAAAAAATCATGTATTCAAACCAGTTCAGTGTATTGCTCTCCTGTGTAGAATGATGTGGTGACTGCAGACTCAGGGAGGAGGCAGAGGAAGTGAGAAAGAGACCCAAGAGTTAGAGGTAATGGGATATCAGACAGCTTAAAGTGTAGGATAACATCCCTAGTAAATAAAAAAAAATGCTATAGGAATCTCTATACGTTTTTGGAACCCTATAGCAATCCTTTAGGATCCCATAGGATTTTGAGACAGTTCTGTGCTCTATATTGCAGGAAATTGCATGTACAGGTGTTCATTAAATTAAAAAAATTCTGCCATGGAGGTGGTCGTGCCGGACCCACTCCAAACCACCCCTTGCCAGCCAGTTACTAATCTTGCACCCCCACTTTCAACTACAGTATAACTAGGCGGCACAGCAGCGCACCAGCAGCTTGCAGCTTGAACAGACTGACAGGAAAATGCGAAATGTACTGTGTATATCGAAGCAGGGTGTGATTGTATACTACAGAGCACATCAAAATGTAAGTGTCTGTCAACCTAATAGTGTGCTTGAGTAGACTTTGTGTGGGAGATGGGATTACAGAGAGACAGGACAAGTAACAGCTTTTGTATGTTGAGTATCAGAAAACATTGTCACAAGAATAGGGGAAAATATGCCTAGCCTAGTGCGACTCAAGGTTCTTTGGTAGACTATTGCATTGGTTCATTCATTGAAGATGAACGCAATGCGACATCTTTTACTAGGCTCACCCACATCAGGTGCTGAACTGCTGATCCGAATGTATAGGTAAAAAACATATGTGTTTTCATCAATAAATACATGGCCAAAAATGTTTTTGCTCGTGCACTGACACGTGCTCGCTTGTATTAGGGGGCCATAAGGATTCTTTCAGGGGGCCCAAAATCTACAACTACGCCCCTGTATGTGGACTCCGAGGTACTTAAAACGGTTCACTCTCTCAATCGGTGCCCCGTCGATGCTGAGGGGGCTGTAGTCCCTGACCCTCAACCTCCTAAAGTCCACAATCATCTCCTTTGTTTTGCTGACGTTCAGGGAGAGGCTGTTCACCATCCCGCCAGGACCTTGACCTCTTCCAGGTAGGCCCTCTCGTCGTTTGCAGAGATCAGGCCCACCACTACTGTGTCGTCAGCAAATTTGATGATTGTGTTGTTCCGCTGAGCCACACAGTCATGTGTGTACAGCGAGTAGAGGAGGGGACTCAGAACACAGCCCTGGGGGGCCCCTATGTTGAGGGTGATGGATGAGGAGGTGCAGTTGCCTGCTCTCACCACCTGGGGTCTGCCCGTCAGGAAGTCCAAGACCCACTGGCAGAGGTCATAGTTCAAGCCCAGGTCCCTGAGCTTGGCTATGAGTTTGGAGGGGACTATGGTATTGAATGCTGAGCTGTAGTCGAATAGCATTCTCACATAGTTCCCCTGCCTCTTGTCCAGGTATGATGCTGCTGTGTGCAGCACATGGGCTATGGCGTCCTCTGTGGACCTGTTGGGGCGGTATGCAAATTGCAGGGGGTCCAGGTTGATGGGGAGGGAGGAGCAGAGTGTATATCTGTATGTTGTGTATTTTATAAATGTCTGGGGACCCTGATGTAAACAAGACGAAAGTCTTTCTCTGGTCTGCATCCCCTTAACAATTGTATGTATTGAGCTGTACTGTACTGTACCCATTCTGCAATCTGTTAATAAAGTTTTCAATCAATCAATCAATCAATCAATCAATGAATTTAAAATGGGGGACCCTGATGTAAACAAGACGAAAGTCTTTCTCTGGTCTGTATTTTACCCATTCTGCAATCTGTTAAAGTTTTCAATCAATCAATATATCGTTTAGTAACGTTGGCTAGCTAGCTAGTGATTGATCGATTGAAAACTTTATTAACAGATTGCAGAATGGGTACAATACAATAGCTTAAAGACGTGTTTTCACCATGTTAAGGCTAGACGCTCAGGCTAGGCTAGGCAGCTGTATGCTAACATTTGCCTATGTGAGATTGTCGACTGACAAAACCTACCGTGCTGTTTTTAGTGGGAACAAACAAAGTCCTTTCGGTTGGTATTCTTAATCCACTTCAAACTGCAGGGGGTCGAGGGAGTCACACACCAGGGGCTTGAGGTGTTGCAGGACCAGTCTCTCAAACGTCTTCATTAGCAGCATCACCACCATCTTTGGAGACCTCTTTGGTGTATATTTTATAGCATGACGTGTGGTAGTGCCCTACAGCTGCGACAAGGTCTCTACTCACTATGGCAAGAATTCTGCTGTCCATTTTCTTTTGGGCTGCACTCCTGATTTCTTGCATCTGCACGCAATTGGACACATTGTATCAGTGCTTCTCTTGTCTTCTGTCCTTTAAGATATTTGGAAGTCTTCTGGCAAAAGATACATTCTGTGGGATATGTCCTAGAGGTACTTGAGGCACGTCGAGCAGTTATTTTCGATTCTTTCTCTTCAGCAAAGCTACTGGGTATTGACCTTTTTTTCCCTCAAGGATATGGTCAAGAGCTTTCTTCATGGTGAAGATACTGCGACAATTTCTGTGGTAGTAGACTGCTGGAATCTGTCCTTCAGGAATGTCCTTTGCCAGTTCCAAAACTGGTGCATGTTTTCGTATCTGAGCTGCCCTGATCAGTGTTTTCCAGGAGTCAGGATTGTTTGGAGAAACCAGCTTATCTTGATCATCAGAACAATGGATGCACTCTCCTTGTGGTTGCTTTGGTGGTGGGTTGCTACTAGAGCTGCCACGGTGAGAAGTGTCACAAAACAAGCGACACTTTTGGACAATGACATCCTGAGTCGTTCCTATGTGACCAGTATAATCTTTAAACTGAACTCTGGAGGATAGCTGGCTCTACTTATAAAAAATGGAAATGAGCCTTTAATATCTGCAGACAAGGTCCCGGGTGTCTGTGAGAAGGGAGGAACCCTGAGGAATGTGGGCCTCTGGAAGATGGGAGAGAGAGAGCTGTAAGAGCTTAACCCTTTCAGACGACCAGGGGATTAAGGGTTGAGGGTTGAAAGACAGAGTCCGGGAACTAGTGGGGAGATCTTAAAGAAAGAAAAGAAACTATATAACAATTAAATGTTTAAAATGTGTACAGTAAGAGTTTTCAAAATGGCATGCTTATAATTGACTGTCAGTAAAGAAAAATACTAAAAGAATTATGTTTAAAAAAGGAGGGATTTGTCTGGAGGGATTCTTTAAGAAGATCCTATGAAGGGCCCCAGTCACGTGGTTCCCCCAGACAAAGCCGTTGTACGTTTTGAAGGGAAAAGGGACTTTCTGTTACTGTTAGATAACAGTAACAGAAATATCATATTTCAAAGAAGGAGGAGTTCATAACGAATTATGTACTGTATGTTGGTTTGCTAAACTAAATGACGATCCTGTGACATCAATGTTCTTCGACCAATCAGGAATATGGTATAATGTCAAATAAAAGAGACTGTTGCGGAGGCAAGAGCGAGACTTTTTTGAGAGATTTTGAGGAGAGGACTGAAACCTGATATATAGTAAGCTGAAAAACCTGTGTACTTTTATAAATGAAACTGAACCCTTAAATGTAATTTTCTGCTGTTAAAAAATAAAAACAATCCTCTTTTGGAAACCACGTTTTGCTTCTATTTTTCCCAAAAAGACGGGTAAGGATGGAGATGTATTTTTGCATTGTAACTTTACCAGTAATAATAATAATAATAATAATAATAATAATAATGATAATGTGCACCAATGTGCCTGTATTGTGCCTAATATATGATATAAAAAAGAACTTTTTCCCCAGACGGAGGAGGAGGAGAAAGGTGGGTTCGGCAAGCCTGGTTTTATCAAGTAATGCCATATAGTGATAAGATGTGTAAGTGGCTTTATCCCTAGCTATAATGGGGATATAACTATGACTATAGGCTTTATCCCTACGGAGTAAAAGGAGACTTATGATTATGCATTAAGGACTAAAGGTGCATTCTGTATAATGGGGATATAACTATAACTATAGGCTTTATCCCTACGGAGTAAAAGGAGACTTATGATTATGCATTAAGGACTAAAGGTGCATTCTGTATAATGGGGATATAACTATAACTATAGGCTTTATCCCTACGGAGTAAAAGGAGACTTATGATTATGCATTAAGGACTAAAGGTGCATTCTGTATAATGGGGATATAACTATGACTATAGGCTTTATCCCTACGGAGTAAAAGGAGACTTATGATTATGCATTAAGGACTAAAGGTGCATTCTGTATAATGGGGATATAACTATAACTATAGGCTTTATCCCTACGGAGTAAAAGGAGACTTATGATTATGCATTAAGGACTAAAGGTGAATTCTGTATATTGGGATTATCAAGTAAAGCCATATAGTGATAATACGTGTAACGGATTAGGGAAATGGACCTCCTCTGAATATAGAGAGTCCTTCCCAGTGCAAATAAAATAACAGATTCCGCAACTTCAATCACTCGACGTTAAAGGTCGATGACTGACGGGGGTCGGAACGGTGCATTCGCTGTCTCTTGTCGGTCAGTGGTAACAACAACATTTTGTAGACTCGGTTGGTCCTGCGTGTCAACCACTTCACAGGACGCTGTTTGAGGTGTAGATAGGCAGACCAATGAGTTATGAAGTTATCGATCTGACCTAAGAGCGAGCGTGGGCATTCAACATGGCGTCCCTGGCGATGTGCATTTATACTAACCAAAATAGGTGCTAAAACGGCCGAAGAAGACAGGACTACTGTCAAAATCCTCTGGAGTAAAATTAAATTACAGATTTGGCAAAATCAAAAAAGTAGGAGGTTCTACTTAAACAAAGGATCACGCTTAAAGTATATTTTTGTGATTGCGGTAAAAAGGTTTACTCATGACTAAAAAGTTACGTAATGTTTTCTTACAGTCAAAAAAAAAAAAGTAGGAGGTTCTACTTAAACAAAGGATCACGCTTAAAGTATATTTTTGTGATTGCGGTAAAAAGGTTTACTCATGACTAAAAAGTTACGTAATGTTTTCTTACAGTCAAAAAAAAGTAGGAGGTTCTACTTAAACAAAGGATCACGCTTAAAGTATATTTTTGTGATTGCGGTAAAAAGGTTTACTCATGACTAAAAAGTTACGTAATGTTTTCTTACAGTCAAAAAAAAAGTAGGAGGTTCTACTTAAACAAAGGATCACGCTTAAAGTATATTTTTGTGATTGCGGTAAAAAGGTTTACTCATGACTAAAAAGTTACGTAATGTTTTCTTACAGTCAAAAAAAAAGTAGGAGGTTCTACTTAAACAAAGGATCACGCTTAAAGTATATTTTTGTGATTGCGGTAAAAAGGTTTACTCATGACTAAAAAGTTACGTAATGTTTTCTTACAGTCAAAAAAAAAAGTAGGAGGTTCTACTTAAACAAAGGATCACGCTTAAAGTATATTTTTGTGATTACTGTGAAAATTCTGCTGGGTGAAGTTGCAATGCAAAAATCACTTTCATGCTTTGTTCACAGAAAGGCGAGGGCTCCCTAGCCCAAAGACACTGTTTGTAAGGGGAGACTGGATGTGAAGCGAAGCCAAAACGGCCGTTCACAGAAAGGCGAGGGCTCCCTAGCCCAAAGACACTGTTTGTAAGGGGAGACTGGATGTGAAGCGAAGCCAAAACGGCCGTTCACAGAAAGGCGAGGGCTCCCTAGCCCAAAGACACTGTTTGTAAGGGGAGACTGGATGTGAAGCGAAGCCAAAACGGCCGTTCACAGAAAGGCGAGGGCTCCCTAGCCCAAAGACACTGTTTGTAAGGGGAGACTGGATGTGAAGCGAAGCCAAAACGGCCGTTCACAGAAAGGCGAGGGCTCCCTAGCCCAAAGACACTGTTTGTAAGGGGAGACTGGATGTGAAGCGAAGCCAAAACGGCCGTTCACAGAAAGGCGAGGGCTCCCTAGCCCAAAGACACTGTTTGTAAGGGGAGACTGGATGTGAAGCGAAGCCAAAACGGCCGTTCACAGAAAGGCGAGGGCTCCCTAGCCCAAAGACACTGTTTGTAAGGGGAGACTGGATGTGGAGCGAAGCCAAAAACGGCCGTTCACAGAACTGGAAGCTAACTAGCTCGCCATCCGCCAACAAGCCAGGAGTGTACTGAGTGCTAACTGGATGGCTACCTAGCCCGAGGCTACGTGACACGGAGCCAGACGGAAGCTAACTAGCTCACCATCGGCTAACAGACCAGTGCTAACACGATGTCTCACAATCATTCCCACACCATAGAGGAGGAATTACCCTCGGAGGAGAGATTGGGGGTGTTTATACCCGACCTGGGTCTGGACTACCCAGGAGAACGGGAGGACCGCCCTGAGTCCCCTGATACGTTTGCGGGAAGTGAGGAATTCACAGAACCAAGCGAACCCCTATATCCAGAGCTGCCAGCTGTACAGCAGGCCGTAATTGGAACACGAACGGTTCCGAAGGCTACGGCCCCTGCATACTGGCCCGAAGGCCTGGGACTTCAGGGACAGTGGAGCCCCCTGCCCCAAGTCCCTACAACACACTCTACGCCAGAGGAGCAGACCATGCCCCCTGGCATGTCAAGGTTGAATGAAATCTCATGTACTATCAAACCCAGATCTCAACCAGGAAACCCTAAGCATATACAGCACCTATGGGTCTGCTCCATATGGTTACAAAATTTTGTACCAAAAGGAAACCACACATTTGTGGTTAACCCAGCCAACAGAGGCCTACGTAATGGGGGGGGAATGGCAAAAGCCATACAAGACATGGCAGGACCCGGCTACGCCGACTGGTGTGCAAGAGAAGTGGCCAGACAACCTCATAACCTCCTTAAGGATGGCACAGTGCTGGTAGGAGTCCCCTACCTACTTAAAAATAAGGGTTACGAGGGGATACTGACAATTGCCATGCAAGACATACTGCCCGGAACAGACCTTGAAAGCCAAACCCGAGTACTCCTGGCATATTACAGGAGCATTTTCAGACAAGCCCAGAGAGTAGGCATAACAAGCCTAGTCATGACACTGTTCGGAACAGGGATTTGGCACTATGACGTCAACACGAGCATATGGTGCTTCTTGGAAGCCTACCAAGAAATACCGGCTGCATCCATGGCAGTGGTCTTGCTAGTCCCGGACAAATACCAAGCAAACACAGTGCGCAGAGCTCAAATGGAGGCATGGCCATCACATTACCGAAATGGCTGGGGAAATCTGTTCGAAGAAATTGAGCCCACTATGGTCGGAGACCTCACACAGGTCATGAACGAGGTGGCATACAGAAACCAGACATGGTCTGGTCCTCAGGGAACACCACGGGAAGCGAGTCACTCAGAACAGAGGGCCCAAATCACGTGGCCCCCGTCTGGACCCGGGAGGATGTATGAGGAAATACCAGACACTCGGCCTCCCAGCACTGAGAGAGAAGGTCCAGGGGGTTACACTAACCCTGGAAGCCCTGCACTCCAGTTTTCCGGTGCGAGGCACACCCAGGAGGGGGTGACGCAGGAACGTAGTCAGGACTCAGGAGCAGACGCGGACCAAGCACGGCCTGTACCCCCTCACAAGTACATCAGCCAGAGGGATCCCCGCTCCATTAGTGACCCCTCTGGATGTGAAATGAGGGAAGTTACTAGCGGGGGACAACTACAGACGCTGGGGGGATCAGCTACACCAATGGCTACATCAACCCCAGGGCGAGATTACTCCCTGGGGTACTTAAGCCCAGGACCACGTGTTCACGAGGAAGTGAAACAAGCGAGAGCAGCCTACACCTCTCGCCGTGGTGAACACTCCGGGGCGAGAGGAATATCTACCGACTCTCACAAAGAAACACCAGACATAACAGTCACTAACTACCCAGTCTGGACCGACAACTCTGACGCACCATGGTCAATTCTCACCTTCACTGGACCATCTTTGACGAGCTATGGTAGATGGGAAACGAGCATGGTAGCGGCAGGAGGCGCTTATTACCGGAACCTGAGGAAACAGGTGATGGAAATAAGGACTAAAGAACCCCTAAAACCGGGCAAGGCAGTAATCACTGAGTGTGATTATAATGTGTTTCACGCGGAGAAAGTTGTCCATGTGACACTGAGCCAAAACAGGTACAATAAAATACAGTCCTCACAAAAGAACTGGGACAATCTGGTGTCCCGGATGAAGGATCTACTGCAGAGAAGAGAAATCTATGCTGGCCATGGTACCAAGGACATGCCCTACCGACTAGCTATAAACCTGATGTGGGGCAGGTCTCGAGTATATGGCCAAAGAGGCATATGGTTGGGGGAGGCAGTAGTCCACGCAATCTCAACCATAAGAAGTGCAAAACACACGGAAATCTGCCTCATGGTAGAACCCAAGGACCATGAGGGAATAACCCAGGCCTTGACTGAAGCAGGAGAGAGTGAGGAGGATGAGGACAGTGAACCGGCATCGGTACCCCTCAATCCCCCTCCAGACACTGAGGGGTCGGGAATTGGACCCAGGAAGGAAAAGTCCAATTCCCAGAGCTCCTCCCGAACAACAGAAAGAGGGAGATCATCCACTCCCCGGAAACCAACAGTACAGTTTGAACCAGAAAGGGATGGACTTGTCAAATCCCGGGCTAAGAGTATTCTTAGACGACTAGGCTGTCCCCAGGAGTCAGGGGACGACCCGACAGATAGCGGACCGGAGTATACTGATTCAGATCAGGACTCAGGAGAAGAGGGAGACCTGGATCGGTCAAGCTCCAGAGCCTCCTCAATGTCCTCATCTAGGTCAAGATCTAGGGAGAGAGTTCGGTACCCAAGGGGCGAACCTCCTAGGCCTCGGAACAAGAGAGCCAAACCGGTCAAACTGAGACCTATAGGCCCCGGGACCCCCTGAAGGGCACCGCCTTCCAGTCACCTTCAGGCTTGACCTGGAGCTCAGGATTGGAGGACGTCTCCGACGAAAGTGAAGGAGAATTGGCAGGAGAAGAAACAGGGGATATTATGCCAGCATATCCCGTGACATGGAGGAAGGCTCGGGCCTTAGCACGGTCACCTGAGGCAGAGAAAGTGTTGTCTCACGCGGGAATAACGGAACCATACAAGCATGCATATTTACATGCTGGCTATGACGTACTGCGCGAACAAGTGTACAAACGGGACAGGGCCATGGCCGAAATAGCCAGGAGAGAAAGACACTGGTTGAACAAAGCCCCGTCCATAAGCCCAATCCGAGCCCTGGGACACGGCACAGGGGAACACCGCCCGGAGGTAAGCCCTCACTCCATACTGGCCCAATCTCCCGGAGACATATACCGACCAAGAGGAAAGAGTTTACATACCGACAGGAGTCTGTATGACAGTGCCCAATATGGAGAAAGCAACAAAGCACAAGAATTATTGAGCAAAACCCAAGTGCTCAAGAAACTGGCCCCAGAAATGAATCATGGGGAGACCCAGGCTGCTTATATCCATAGGATTGCTCAGATTTTTCATGGGTCCCCTCTCTACGATGACCCGGATGCCGCTCGCATTTTGCGACACCTCAAAGGACTGGAGATCCCCGAAGGGGCGTCTATGGCCCAAATGATGGAAATAGAAGTGAGAACCCCCGGTCAAGATCCAGGGGAAAATATGGTGGAGAAACTAATCCCACAGGTGAGAGACGGGAGTGTGTCTCTCACTGTTGCAGCGGAATCAGTCATACGTGGAGGACCTGTGCAAGGATCAGGCTTACTACTTGAAAAATTGTTCATAGGAGTACCAGGGGGTAACCGTCTTGCAGCCAAATGCGCAGCATGGTCCCGAGATCAGTTACGGACGGAATGCATGCTGTATGACCAAGTCAAAATGCTTTCTCAAACCAAATACAATAACAGTGAAAGGAAAGGGGAGAACCCACGAGAGGGGAAGGCTCAAATTCGGCCTCCCAGAGCCCAGCAACAGCCAGCGGCTAACGTTAAACCTATCTACTCAAAAAACGACAAAAGGGGGGGCTCCAAGGAGTTCCCCCCGAGGATAACCAAGGACAAGGAAGAGAAGAAGAATTACATGTACCTACCTCCCGACGAGTGGGCCGCATTAACCCCAGAAAAGCAAGCAGAAAGGAGGGCAACAAGGGAGGAATTCAAATCCCGGAAGGAGAGAGAATAGAATCCTGGCCTCCTGGTGATGTGACACATGACACTCGAACATGGGAAGAAGACAGAGTGACAGAGAGTCTATTAACCCTCAATATAGATCCCCAGGAGAGGCCCCTACTGAATGCTATTGCACTCAAGACACAGGAGACGGATGGGAAGTTAACGTGTCAAGTGGGAAACGACCAATACCTAGTAGACACCGGAGCGGAAATTTCCCTGCATGTAAATACACCCATTACCGGATCCATAGAAGTGGAATTAGGTAATGGGACCAGAGCCCTCATGGGAACAGGGGAGAAGCATGGGATATCAGGAGTGGTAGGACCACCTAATTCGGAACCCCTGTTATCCCCAAAAGACTTGATACTACTGTACGAAAAGGAAAAATTCATACCCAAGGGTGACCCGCAAAGGACACAGCACGGAGTCCGTGTCAAATATATGAAGCCAGTGGACATACGGGGCGAAATGGAAAAGGTTGTGGAAGAGTCCGAAAGCCACGAGAAAATCCTCATAAGAGAAATACTCAAGAGAGGCTTATATGCTGCCCACAAGAACGACGTGGGAAGGGTGGACCCCAAGTATACACACACTATAAAGGGGACCATACCACCGAGACAAGCACAGCACAGGGTGGACCCGAGGTGCAAAAAGGAGCTGACAGAAACCATCGCGGAATTGGAAGAAATGGGCGTGTTGACTATGTTGGACTCTGCTCTAACAAATACCCCTGTAATGGGAGTCCCCAAACCTGATGGGTCATGGAGATTAGTGCACAACTTAATTGCCCTGAATGCTAGAACATGCTCAGATACCAGGACAATGATAAACATAGCACAGACAACCAGGAATCTGCCCAACAAACGTTGGAAGTCTAGCATTGACCTGGCTAATGGATTCTGGTCAGTACCTATCGACCCCCTATCCACCCAGAAGACGGCGTTCACCTGGAACGGGCTGTCCTATGGATGGACAGTTTTACCACAGGGGTATAAAAACTCCCCGAATGTGTTCCAAGGAGTCATAGAGGACATCCTGAGAGGCCTGGATGTCACCATATACATCGACGATGTGTATTGGACCAATGACTCGGAACAAGAACACTTGGAACTACTGGACCAGGTAGTGACTCGCCTCTCCAGGGCCGGGTTAAAGATAGGCCTCAAGAAGTGCGAGATCGCGAAACATACCCTGAGGTATCTGGGTTTCAACATAACGGACACCGGAAAGTCAGTCAGCAGGGAATACCTGGATCAGGTAGCGGCCATTGAGAAGCCTGTGTCCCTGAGTCAGCTGGACTCTGCCATGGGAAAATGCAGCCACATTATGACCCATGTGCCTGGCTATGCGACAAAGGCATCCCCGCTCCACAAACTGAAAGGCAAAGCCCTCGAGGGAAAAAACCCTAGGAATAGGAACATCCCCATAGAGGAAGTGGAGCCAGGCTGGACGGTGTTCAAAACCCATGTGCTGGAAAACTGCAAAGATCTGGAAAAAAGAGACCCCACCAAACATCTAGAAGTATTCCCACAAGTGGAGGGTACGCAAGGGATAACTCTGAAATGTCAGAATAGAAAGGGGAAGACCCCTTGTCTACTTTTATCCATGCAGTTCACCAATACGGAGGAGCGGTATACAGAAGAAGAACGAATCCTATGTGGAGTATTTAGATTCTGGAATGCCCTGAAGGACTTGGCTCAAGACAAAGATATAATAGTAACCACCGAATTTCCTGCCCTGCAGAGTGCCTCGAAGGGAACTATTACAGGCTCGAGGGCCATGACCTCACGATGGGGACATTGGTCAATGATGTTAACAGATCCTAAAATGAGATTTATCACAACAGGAACCAAGTGTCCCCTAGAAACGAAAACCAAGCTCACCGAGCCTGAGGCCGAACCCAACTGGGTACTCTACACAGACGGAAGTCAGCACAAACAGGACGGAACAAAGGCCAAGTGGGCCTATGTTCTAAAACACAACAATGAGAACATCAAAACAGCGAGTGGCTGGACCGAGGGATCAGCCCAAACGGCAGAGGTAACAGCTATACTGGAGGGCATAATAATGGCCAAAGGGAAGCACATACCGAAACTACTTATTGTAACCGATAGCCAATACTGTTACAACGGAGGAACAGAGAACCTGGAGTACTGGAAAGCGAAAGGATATGAAACCAGCACAGGCAGACCAATGGCCCATGGTGACCTCTGGGCCCTCATAGTGGAACAATTCCGAGGCATGAAAATAGCTTGGAAATGGCTAAAAAGCCATACGGAGGAAACCGGGGTCCACTACCAGGGAAACAAAGAAGTCGACACCCTGGCCCAAAACCGCCCTGAGGTCAGCGGGCTAAAACTCAAAAGACTGGCCTTAGTCACGCCCACTGCCTGGGAAGACAACGGCACAGTGAGAGTACCGGAGGACGAGGCTACTCACATGATCCGACTGGTACATGATAACCTTGGACATGTTGGAAGTAAGAGGATGTTGGTATACCTAAGAACCAACCACATTCACATACCTAAAGCGAAACAAAGAGCGATAACAATCCGGAAGGCCTGTGAACAATGTGCGCTGGTGAGAGGGACGAAACCTGAGCCTGTGCCACTGGGACAAATAGCAGTATCGGAAGCAGGGCTGCATTTTTCCGCCGACGTGTTTGGACCCATGTCGGAGGGGACGAAAAAAAAACACAGGCAGGGACTGGTGATAGTGGACAATGGGCCAGGTAGACTCAGAATGTACCCTATCCCCACTCCAACGGCTGCAGTAATATGCAACTGCATATCACAGTTCCTAAGGGAAGAGCCAAGGGCTACATCGCTCAGGATGGATAATGCCACCTACTTCACTCACGGAACAGTGAAGACACTACTGGAGGAAGCGGGTGTAATGGCCCAATACTCGGTGCCCTACCAGCCCAATACGAACGGAGTGGCCGAGAGGGCTGTGCGCTCTATAAGAGAGCAGATAATCAAGGAGGATATGTTGCGATCCTAGGATACACCAAGCTGTGAACTTGGGAAGAGAGGATAAGAGATGTGTTTCAGAAGATAACACGGCTGTCTCTTCTCCCTTCTCCTTAGGTGAAGCCGTGTGGGTGCTCCGAAAACCCCTGGCAGGAAATCCCAGCAAGAAGTGTGAAAGCAAAGATACCATCGTTGAAATACTTAGTCCCAGGCGATTTAGATTACAGAACCTAGGTATAGTGCACGTAAATCAAGTCCGCAAGACCGGGTGAAGAAAGGGAAAGATGGCTGGAATCTCAAGCTCTACGCCACAGAAAACGGGAAGTAAGATGGCCCAAAGGGGTGTACCGGGACTTAGAGAATCCATGCCTTTCGCCTTGGAGTGCGCCAGGCACAAAATATTGATCTGTATGGCGCCAGGATTGTCCCCTTTGAACGGGGACACTGGAAACATACGAGGCGCCAGCGTTTTTATGGGTGTGGCTGATGGAGCAGTTAAGGCGGCGAAAAAGGGGTATCTGTCGGATAACAGATCACTAATACGTCACCCTGACACCCCGGACGCAGAACCTGTGGAGGGACCAGGAGGAAGTATAATCAGATGGACGAAATGGGGACACAACCTGGATAAATGCACCTTGTGCCTCGTCCAGGTGACTAACCTACTATGGCAAGGACCCTCACGGAATCGTCCAGAACAGGTCCCCACGGATCACAAACCTCTATATCGCCCAGGCGATGATACCTACACCTTTGGGCCAAAAGAGGGCCCGAGGGGATGCAGAATAATTGTCTGCCAAGCATGTTATATGGAATATGGACCCCGTATAGTACTGGCAGCGTACCCTCCTATGACCCCACAGTTAGCATCCAAGTGCGGGTGCTCATGGCTGGGTTATGCTCTAGCCAAATGCCAAGACCATACGGAAGTGAAACTAGGGTCAGGAATATACCTGACAAAGGGCAGTGGATACCTGCAAGATGGGGATGCTCCAGTCCGCAAAGGGGCCGCGGGTCGAGGAGGTATAGCCTTCAAGGGCAGCACGGAAAACCTGGCCAGCCTGATGGAAACCTATCTTGAGAAAACCATAAACACCTGTTTCCCCAGGGCAATGCCTTCAAGGGGGGATAAGATGTTCCTGGTGAAAGGACCAGACACATTCTGGGTGAAGGATACGGAGGAGAGGTCAAGACTGTTCACCAAGGGACAGGAGGTCATGACCAATGATAGACTAAAAGGAAATGACCTTCTACTAGATGTAGCCAGCCTGGTGCGCATGATGTTGGCTAAAAGGGCTGTGCTACTAACCTCGGGACTGATCTCCTTGCCCTTCCCCAGCTCTGGACACAGACACGGTGGTGAATTCGATTGGTTGACGACTATAAGTGGAGAGCTCAGAGAAGGGTTCCGTGAAACCCTATCACTAGAACTACTGGTGAGGGACGGGCCTGGAGTAACTAAAACGGGCACGAAAGGGAAGTCTATATCCCCAGGAGATACAGAGAGACCCGTGAATGGAAAAGAATACCAATGGGTGATACTCTCTGTCACGCTGAGTGTGGGGCATATGCCACATCCTATCAGAGGCCTCTCTGTGGAGATTGCCCCGGGGAAAGACACTCCTGTGATCGGAAGCATTAGGAAGGGGTCCATGATCAAACCAAAGAGGGTACACTACCCCGACGGAATGGGACCAGGCTCGAGGGCGCCCAGTATATGGGATCGCATCAGGCGAAGATCAGAAGCCTTGACCAAGTAGTACATGCTCGATGCGCACGGGCGATAACCGTCTCACCTTTTCTTCTCAGGCAGCGAAGGAAAGGCGAGAGGGAGGAATATGGCCTACCTGAAGAACCCCACAAACACCTATAACCTGGTAGCCCCGGAGTACGGGGAACAACCCATACCCATGCGCAGTGGGCCTAGTCCCGAAGACACACTGGGGCCCAGTACCCAGACATCAGAATATTGGGCACCACCCAACCCAAAATACCATGACCTGCCAGTCATAAGCAGACAACCAACACATATGGGCAGGGACTATATATATGAGCACATGACCTGTCTAAACAAAGGGGCATATGCGGTGCCCAGCCCAAATGATGAATCTGCTCGAAGAGAGATCATGACCTGCTTGACAATGGATATAGATCGGGAATGGGGGCAGTCAGATTCTGACAATGAATCCGAGAACAGGGCCGCTCCCAACATAGAAGAGATATCGCCAAGCCTGGCGACTCAACCCAAGAAATCCGCCAAGGCTGTGGCAAGTAAATGGATAATCAGAGTGACTCTGGTAGTACTTGTCATCACACTGACCCTGGGATTAATAAGGGCAATTGATTATCCCAGGACTCGTACTGAATGGGAGTTTGAAGAACCCACGATTAAGGACCATAGAGGAATACCAGTGACCCACTATAGGATGGTCACTCAGGTCCCGTGTGAACCAAGAAACGCATCAGAGAGATGGGAGGCCTGGTCGGACTATATATCTACCTCTTTTAGTGACACAGGTCAGGCCAAGGAACAATTCCCTGACTGCTCACTGCCTGATCCGGAACCACAATGCTGGTTACTAAACCCAGAGGAGGGATGTAATCCATACATGACATGAAAAGATTTGGCCGCTCAGAGGGACGAGATATGCCTGGGTGCGGCAGGAGCGGAGGTGACAGCAGTATACCCTTCTAGCCCCAGAGGCGAAATCTCAACCAAATTGAAACTAGCCAAGGGAGAGGCACGGATATACCCCTGCATCAGGGTCAGAGCACACTCCAGGTATCAGGGTGACCCGGAGTGGGGGCCTTGGGAGGAATTATCTAACTGTTCTACTACCAGACTGAATGGGACCCGAGCAGTAGAAGTGACCCCGGGCAGGAAACCCAGTGATGACACAGGAGAATCTACCTTGACCAAGGTGACCCTGTATACAAAATGGCCCCCGGCATGGGAACGAGAGGTTGAGGCCTTTTTTGGGTTCTTGACCCCCAGACAGGACACTCTGCCGGAGGCTCAGGTCCAGGAACGGCCTGAACAGGATATACCTCTCACAGCTACTGACCAAGCAGGAGGATGTCCTTTTCAGACTACCGCTACATGGTTCAAATGGACTGTGGCGGTAACCAACCCAGGACGGGTAAAAATCAAACCATACCCACCTACACTTCCATGGGTGCGCGGTCTCCCCCTGGCGGGGGGGAGGACCTTATGGTACACAGACGTCCCAACCTTGACCCCGAGCCAGGTGGAGAAACTCGAGGGAAAGTGGGGCACGCAAATACTAGACTCTCTCCTCGATTGCCTATCTGATAACCTGGCAAAAACTGACGAGGTATGGAGGGGTCTTACCACCATTGAAGTGGGAAAAAGAATGATGAGAGAAGCGGGTGAATTAGTCCCTATATGCCGAGAAGCACGGAATATGGGGGTCCCACGCCCATACTCGAATGGAACTCTGGGCCAGGAAGCCACCTGTCGTGTGAATTTCAGGAATTATTTGAGGAGGTATAGAGTATACCCAGAACCCTCAAAATTCGACAGATACCACAGCAGGTGGGCAAAACGGCCCCTCAATGAATGGAGGGCCTATGCAGGAATAGGCCTCACGGATGAGGAGGTCAACCTGGTGGCGGCATGCTGGCAGAAGGAGCCAGATACGGAAGAGACCAAGTTGACCCTGTTCATCCACCAACAGTTAGCTGCTCAGGTTTTGGGGTTCCAACTAAATGTGGGTAGGCATATAGACCCAAATTCCAGCACCCCATACCCCGGAGCATTGGTAGTGGCGGTGGGGAGCAATAACAAAGATCCCCCAAAAGAAAGCAAACCTAATCCAAACCTTAATCCCGATGGATCAGAAAAAGAGGATATATTGGAGTGGGTACAGGATTGGAAGGAAAAGGATCCACAGCTACCATTCACTATGGTAAACATTAAAGAGAGACAATTAGGCGAAATCCTAATACCCCCACCTCTTATTCTCACTAGAAAGACCTCTAGTGGCTACATAATGAGGTGGGGTCTGGAACCAAGCTTCAGAGCGACGGGGGCCCAGCTCGGGGCCTACCCCGGAACAACTTATGGTAAATGGGGGAAACAGTATTGTACGCAGAATGATCAGAGTCTGTGTACAGAGAAGGATACTTATCCGCACCTACATGTGGAGGAAGCTACCTCAGCTATGGTGGACCTAGCTTCTACTAGGACCCTGACTAGGGGGAGATCCCGGGATGGGATTAACAGTACGTGGATCCATTGGGGCACTCTCCCTCTGGCTAAGGCTCAGGAGATAGGATGCGACCCTCGAAGAATGGTAGAAAGGTACTACATTGTGCGTAACCCTCCGCCGCAGGAACATGCATGGAGTAATATGCACTGGTTTGACTCTCCAACCTCACGGGACACCAGTGACCTAATGAGATGGAGGGCAGTTTCGGGGGAGGGTGGAACACTGTATTATGACTCAAAATTCCCCCGGCAGGTGAGCATCCCCTTGATAGTGGCTAACTGCTACCGCTCTTCTCCCACTGCGAAATGGGGAGATAGACAGAATGAAGCCACATGGCAGGCAAAAACTTCAAAATGCGGACCCCTAGCAACGCTGTTTGAACACACCCTGGATAGAGGATTCCCCTACTATTGGCCACCGGAGGCATACCTGTTGAACCGATGGAATTTCATCAATACCCAGTACTGCAATAACAGACGGGGAAACAATCACCATCTGTTTAACACCTGTACGGGATGCAACAAGGCCCTGTTTGACTTTGTATCCCCATGGAAACCCATATCTGATTATTTGGAAACGGGAGGAGGGCTGGGTCCGGGGTTTGGCTGGACAACAAGAGGATTCTACCTGGATGGTGTTTTTCCCATTTCGCATGCTAACAACATGACAAACGGGTCCTGTTCACAGGATCGGGCACCGCATGTGGACGAATGGAGCAGGAGGAGAGACATAACTCAATTTGCGATAGTACTCGGTACCATTATCGGGCGTGCAGCTGAAGATATAGGGGGGGCCGTGGCAGATGGAGTAGGTGATGTTTGGAATTTTGCCACTTCCATGGTACAGACAGCCAGGGCGGTGGTGATGGGGATAGTGAGATGGGCCCTCCCCTGCATTGTGATAATAGGGGTCATTATTACAATAAATCTACTACGTCGTATGGGCCTCCTCTCCCGGTCAGGGAGGGCCGTAAATTATGCAAAAAAGAGAATTTGGCCTTCAACTATGACGGAGCCTCTTCTGAAATGAAGATAAAAGAGGACCAGTGTTGTCTCTCTCACACACTGGTCAGAAACGCTGGAACGAACAGACACCACCGGAGAATGGCGGTTAAGGGATATACCATCTCAGACGAACTTATGTTACATGGTGAAAGCGTATTGAGTATTTTGGATCAAGACCCCCTTGATAGATTGAGAGCGGCCCTCGTGTCATCATCACCAAGTCTGGTTTCACCAAAAATGCCTGACCAGGGACAGACAGCAACTGCGATGACAACACCGGAGGATAAATTGTCTCTGGGCCTAGGAGTAACCTGGATGAAGAAAATAACGCTCCAGAGAGGGAAATGGGACGTTGTAGATGACGGCCAACGATCTCAGTTATATACAGGAACTGGCAGAATGATGACAAATGAAGAACTTAAGTCCCCTGCCAGTTGGCCTGACATAGTGGGAATAAAACCCGGGAGAAGACCTTATTCTGACCCTTTCACCAGGATGCAGTACGAGGACTTCTTCTACTTGGACGCTGCGTCAGAAGAGAGATCCAGTGTCGCCCATGTTCTGGTGGGAGGTAACTGGGCCGGTATCCTCCCGGCCTGGGTGAAGATCTACATGGTTACCCGAGAGGGTGACACAAATTTCGGCAAGACATGGGCGACCGTCAAGAGCTGGGGAAACAGCTGCGAATATTATAGAATGGATTTGATCTTTTACCCTAAGATGAGCACGTCCAACATCAAAGTTCAATCTGGAATCCGTTATGCGCGGAGGGATCCGAAGATTTATCCTGTCCTGCCCTCCACCGAGCACAGTAGTGTGGTCGGTCAAGAAGTCAGGGGAGGTGAAAAAGGTCAAGGCCTGCCATACCCAAGATCCCTGGCCTCTCGATCCGGGGGGTCAAGACAAGAAGTCCCCGGTACAAGTACATCGCCACCATCTTCCAGAGGCTGGGCGGACTACGAGAGGCCGAAGAAAGCACGAAAGTCATCAAAATCACCTTACCAATGACATAAAAATGTTGGTAGAAATATAATCAAAAAAGAAGCAAGAGCCCTGTTCTCTGAGAAAGAACAGTGATTACTATTTTTAAAAGCAAAAGCCCTGTTCTCTAAAGAAGAACAGTGATTTCTATTTTGAATTTTTTTTTGTTGTTTATGTAACAATATAGCCCTATTTACCTATTTTTCACATGTAATCATATGCTTCATTTTTTCAATTATTCAATTGACAATGGACAAAGACCTCACAGGATGGCAGAGTGGGTGTAAAGTGTCACAAAACAAATGACACATTTTGAAATAGACATCCTGAGTCGTTCCAATACAGCCCTATATACCTATTTTTCACATGTAATCATATGCTTTATTTTTCAATTATTCAATTAACAATGGACAAAGACCTCACAGGATGGCAGAGTGGGTGAGAAGTGTCACAAAACAAGCGACACTTTTGGACAATGACATCCTGAGTCGTTCCTATGTGACCAGTATAATCTTTAAACTGAACTCTGGAGGATAGCTGGCTCTACTTATAAAAAATGGAAATGAGCCTTTAATATCTGCAGACAAGGTCCCGGGTGTCTGTGAGAAGGGAGGAACCCTGAGGAATGTGGGCCTCTGGAAGATGGGAGAGAGAGAGCTGTAAGAGCTTAACCCTTTCAGACGACCAGGGGATTAAGGGTTGAGGGTTGAAAGACAGAGTCCGGGAACTAGTGGGGAGATCTTAAAGAAAGAAAAGAAACTATATAACAATTAAATGTTTAAAATGTGTACAGTAAGAGTTTTCAAAATGGCATGCTTATAATTGACTGTCAGTAAAGAAAAATACTAAAAGAATTATGTTTAAAAAAGGAGGGATTTGTCTGGAGGGATTCTTTAAGAAGATCCTATGAAGGGCCCCAGTCACGTGGTTCCCCCAGACAAAGCCGTTGTACGTTTTGAAGGGAAAAGGGACTTTCTGTTACTGTTAGATAACAGTAACAGAAATATCATATTTCAAAGAAGGAGGAGTTCATAACGAATTATGTACTGTATGTTGGTTTGCTAAACTAAATGACGATCCTGTGACATCAATGTTCTTCGACCAATCAGGAATATGGTATAATGTCAAATAAAAGAGACTGTTGCGGAGGCAAGAGCGAGACTTTTTTGAGAGATTTTGAGGAGAGGACTGAAACCTGATATATAGTAAGCTGAAAAACCTGTGTACTTTTATAAATGAAACTGAACCCTTAAATGTAATTTTCTGCTGTTAAAAAATAAAAACAATCCTCTTTTGGAAACCACGTTTTGCTTCTATTTTTCCCAAAAAGACGGGTAAGGATGGAGATGTATTTTTGCATTGTAACTTTACCAGTAATAATAATAATAATAATAATAATAATGATAATGTGCACCAATGTGCCTGTATTGTGCCTAATATATGATATAAAAAAGAACTTTTTCCCCAGACGGAGGAGGAGGAGAAAGGTGGGTTCGGCAAGCCTGGTTTTATCAAGTAATGCCATATAGTGATAAGATGTGTAAGTGGCTTTATCCCTAGCTATAATGGGGATATAACTATGACTATAGGCTTTATCCCTACGGAGTAAAAGGAGACTTATGATTATGCATTAAGGACTAAAGGTGCATTCTGTATAATGGGGATATAACTATAACTATAGGCTTTATCCCTACGGAGTAAAAGGAGACTTATGATTATGCATTAAGGACTAAAGGTGCATTCTGTATAATGGGGATATAACTATAACTATAGGCTTTATCCCTACGGAGTAAAAGGAGACTTATGATTATGCATTAAGGACTAAAGGTGCATTCTGTATAATGGGGATATAACTATGACTATAGGCTTTATCCCTACGGAGTAAAAGGAGACTTATGATTATGCATTAAGGACTAAAGGTGCATTCTGTATAATGGGGATATAACTATAACTATAGGCTTTATCCCTACGGAGTAAAAGGAGACTTATGATTATGCATTAAGGACTAAAGGTGAATTCTGTATATTGGGATTATCAAGTAAAGCCATATAGTGATAATACGTGTAACGGATTAGGGAAATGGACCTCCTCTGAATATAGAGAGTCCTTCCCAGTGCAAATAAAATAACAGATTCCGCAACTTCAATCACTCGACGTTAAAGGTCGATGACTGACGGGGGTCGGAACGGTGCATTCGCTGTCTCTTGTCGGTCAGTGGTAACAACAACATTTTGTAGACTCGGTTGGTCCTGCGTGTCAACCACTTCACAGGACGCTGTTTGAGGTGTAGATAGGCAGACCAATGAGTTATGAAGTTATCGATCTGACCTAAGAGCGAGCGTGGGCATTCAACACACGGTATTGATCTTTTCCTTACCGCACACATTTGCGTAATATTTCATACCGCCGCGGTAACCGCAGTCTACTCTTTATAGCATATAGCCTGCCTCTAGTCTAAATGTCTATCTTTAGAGGATGACTTTGCAGCATGAATATTGTTTGGGATTCGGCAAGCACGCATTCGTTATTGAAAGTGAAACACAGACAATAGGCTACTGAACACTGTTTATTGACGCTTGCAACTGGCAAGAACACAGAACAAATTGTTCTTGAAACTAAATGTGCATATAACAGAAACAGTTATAAAATAGAAATAAAACATAAAGTGCACATTCATTGTAAAGGCCGGCCCACTGTTTAAAAAACAAAAAACAATAATGAAATAATACAAGGTCTAATAAATTTAATGAAAAGCCATTTTCGCATTTATTGTCTAAATTTTAGCTGCTATATATGGAATAAACAATGCCTTGAACATAGCTTTTAAATTAACATAAGGCCACTTATTTGCATTGCAAAGTTAAGAAATAAATAAAAAATTCTAAAGCGCACGGTAGTTCGGCAATTGCTTGGATAATAAAACAAAACAATAATGAAATAATAAAAGGCATAATAAATTAAAGGCCATGTTTCCGCTTTAGTTTAGCCTACTCTCTCCCCAGCTCTCTCCAAAGGCCTTTGAAGTGACTCATCCTATTTGCGACTTGGAATTCCTCGCAAGAAAAACCAACATATTAACATTGTCGGGTTTGAGAGATGCTCTCAATGGAGTGACAATATTCCCTGCTGCACTGAACACCCGCTCAGATGCAGTGCTGGTGGCGCATACTGCCATGTATTTTCTGGCAATCTTTGCAAGTAGTGAGTATCTGGACTGGTTGTCGCGCCACCATGCAAGAGGATCTGAATGAGAGTCCATGGCTTCCTCTTGTACATACTTGGTCAACTCTGTGTCAGCACGGAGTTTCTTGGGAATAGGCGTTGATTGCGCCTGGTTTCTTTTTTTCCCGAGGAGGTCTGCCAGTTTCCTTTTTCCTGTTGGCGTACTGGGTCTTGGCTGCGCAGCTGCATCATTCTGTTCGGGGATTTTCATCATCTCCTCCAAGAGCGCATCTGTCAGTTCCTCACTGGGTGTGCTGGTCTTGTACCGGGGATCAAGAAACAAGGCCTTTTCCAGTAGCTTCTGTGTTGCGGGTAGACTGTATTTCTTCTTTAAGATCTCGGCCATTTTCCGTTTAATAAGGCAAGTCAGTTCCGTGTCTTCCTGGACTGGCAGCAGCAGATCTGTTGTTAAAAGGTCCAAGACCGGTTTGACAGCAGACGCAGTGGCCGTTTTCTCTGCTGACAGTGCATCTGTGAAGTCTTGCACCGGTTTGAGTGCCGCATTGACAGATTCAAGGACCGCTATGTCCTGCCAAGTTGGTATCAAATGTGCATGGCGTCGGTCATCCACTAGCACTCTACGAATGGCAGGAGCTTGCTCCAAAACTCGCTCTACCATCTTTTGCTTCGTACCCCACCTGGTAGGGCAATCCTGTTTAATAGAAAAAAACACGAGTAGGCTAAGGATGTTGTCGTAAAACGAGTAATATTATTGCCCAATGTGTAAAAGAGCTGTAAAAGATAAGCAAAAAACAGACAACGTCATTTATATTTATTCTGAGATGACAATTAATTGATATCTATAGACTGGATGGAGCCTCTAATAATAATTATTGCCAATAGACGTAAAATACGCTGTAAAAGATATAGCCACTTAGCCAATTATATGTTATTCTGAGACGATAATGAATCTGTATCTGGATAACCAAAGGCATGCACAGATTTTGTCCGGCAGTTATGTCTGGGAAATTTATATCTATAGACTGGTGTATTTTTCGTCCACGAAAAATGGACCCTCTAATAATAATTATTGCCAATAGACGTATAATACGCAGTAAAAGATATAGCCAAGGCCCACTTAGCCAAAAGGTTAAAACGCAGACAATGCCACTTATTTCAAATACGTTCTTTGAGATGAAAATTCATACAGTAACTATTTATTTTGTTAAGCATCTGGGCAAGTATTGCCTCTTGATGCAGTGTATGTAAAAAGGTCATGGTGCAAGATGAGGATTTATGCGGTAATTATAAATATATAAATGTAAATGTAAATATTATTATTAACATACAAATATATTTAATTAAACTGAAGCATTTAATATACAAATGTAAATGGCTATAGGCTATTTAACTCACCAGAACTAAGCTTTTTCGGGGCATTTTTAGTTCATCCTGTTCTCTCTGTAGTTTTCTTTTCTTCTGCCAGCTCTGAGAAAACGTGGTGACCAATGTTCGGCACAGACCCATGGCTCGTGCAGTGCGCTCCTTCTCTGATGTCATCGCATTGGTGACAGCCAGGTGAAGATTGTGGCCAAAACAGTTTAGCCATTGCCAGCCCAATTCCCCCACTGCTGCAATAATATTTGCCCCATTATCGGTAGTAATACAAGTCAGTTTGCTCTCATCCAGAGACCACTCTCGGAATGAGCAGCGAAGGGTTTCGGCCAGATATTCTTTTGTATGGCTTTCTGGTGTGAAAACGGTCTCCAAGCACTGTGCTTTCAGTTCCCAGTCGGAAGTGAGCCAGTGCACCGTGAGGCTCATGTATGGCATCATATTTACACTGGACCACATGTCCGTTGTGAGAGAAAATGGTCTGCTTCTTTTATCTGTGCTTCGACTTCTTTTCTTACTTTAAAGTACATTTCTGGTATGGCTGTTTCCGAAAAATATGTTCTGCCTGGCAGTTCATACTGTTTGTCGAAGGACTGAAGCATAGCTCTGAATGACGGCTTATCTACAGTCTCCGCAACCATATACTCTGTTACAGTTTTTGTAAGGGCTCGCCACTTGTTGCTGTCTCGATTATATTTTGTTACTCTGGCAAATGCGTCGGCAACTCCTAACTGGCGCAGTGCCAAGCCGGTACCTCCCGAGGTAGATGCGGTGCCTTTCATTGCATTGTATACAGGGCGATGAGTGGTCCTGAGATGCAATGCCAGATTTGTCGTGTTTCCTCGCATTACATTTATTTTCTTTCTGCAAATGCAGCACACTGCCTCGTCTACATTCTTAGGCTTTCCCTCTTCATCAGGCTCATAGCCAAAGTGTTCCCAAACAGGTGAAGTTACATTCAGTTTAGCTACAAGATCCATGTTTACTTTTGAGTTGATTTCAGTATAGCAGCAACGCACATGGGGTTCGATCAGAATGTTAACTGCGCAACTGCGAGTGGAAACTTCCGACAACATGGCGTGAAGAAAATAGACTATACACAATTATAACAATATAATATAATAATGATATATAATAATAATAATAATAATTATTATAAACATTTTAAATTAAATAAAAAACATTTGTAAAAAAAAAGAAAAACAACGTTGATGCGGTATTCAGTTAAACGCTGCGGTGGGCGTGACGTAACAGCGATACCGCGGTATTGCGGTAACCGCGGCAGCTCTAGTTGCTACTTGCTTTTTCACCAGTGGCCATAGTCAACTGCAATATACAAGATCAGATGTAGCCTTGTGAAATTATGATAACACACAAAATAAACTGAAATCACAGATCACTTTAAAAGAGAATAATATACAAATAAATAACAGATTTACAAAAAATAAGTAAAGAAATTGTAAAGGCAACTCTTCTTTTCATACCAATATAAGTTGCAGTCAATTCTTTAAAACATATATCATGTAGGCCTACCTTGAACAAACTTACATAAATTATTCCAAAATGAGCTGGCCTCGGTCTTCAGCATTTGCAGTGTCGGATATTGTAAACATGCAACACAAACAATGACCATTGGTGACAAAGACCACACTCTATGCTCTCCACAATCATATTCAACGATAAACCAAATTACTGTATGTTTATCATCAGAGCAATAGATGATGCACTTCACCTGCGGTTGTTTGGTAGTGGGTTTTTACTTGCTTGTTCACCGGTTGCCGGCTGCAACATAAGATCAGATGTAGCCTTGTGAAATGTATATACTAACAAACAATGCTAAATCACAAATGTGTACAGATAAAGCCGGAAAAAGTCCTGGAACCACTGTTTGGGGACCGTTTGGGCACCGTATTAACGGTAACAATGACCCGCGGGGGCGCTCTCATACAGCTGGTGACAACGTGCCGAGGTGCCTGCTTTCTGTTCATTCAGGAAGAGCTCCGCCCTCGACAAAGTGAGAGAGAGGCAGAGAGAGAATGAGAGCGAATGGACTAGGAAGTAAATATCGCGTCTCGTCTGTTGACAACAGTGGATTTAGCTCTCAATCGGTAAGCTCTTAATTCATATACATTACTATTGAAATGCATTTTTACTTAACTTTACAGCATTATTCAAACGTGATAGGAAGTTATGAGTCATCAGCCGTTTATATGCAGTCCGTTTTACCTACAGATTATACATGGCAAATGGTGTAGCCAGCCAGCTCACATAGACTAACGTTACGTAACTTTCTCAGATAGCAATCTAACATTACGTTAGTGGAAATCAAACAACTCTAACCCAATACTAATAAGTTGTTTCACATTCTTGTTGGGTGTTACACTATGAATGACGGTATAGCGGTCTGTGTTGTTGCCCATGACGTTAGAAGTTTGAGGTGACGTTGTCACAACCGTTACATATGTACTAAATATACTGTCTCATAAATATACTCTTCCAATATATAAATATAAGAGACGAAGATCATAGTGGTAGATCGACCTAATCACCTCCAATGTACAGTTCCCCCACCCCACCTACCATACCTCCTCCAATGTACAGTTTGTACATCAAATGTATATACTCCTTTTTCTGGACTCTTTGTATCATAAACAGTACTGTATTTTCAAATCTGGTATGTCATAATTAAATGTATAGATGTAGCAGTAGGCCTACTGTCTATCTGTATGTCATGTGTGTCATATGTTATGATGAATTGAAAATGGGGGACCCTGATGTAAACAAGACGAAAGTCTTTCTCTGGTCTGCATCCCCTTAACAATTGTGTGTATTGAGCTGTACTGTACTGTACCCATTCTGCAATCTGTTAATAACGTTTTCAATCAATCAACATTAAAATCAAGGTTAAAATCTTTCTCCGTTTAAACAAACAGGACTCACAACAGAGCAGAAAACTGTCTTGAGTCTGTAAACATCTCTATTGTTAAACCTACATGTATGGGATCCAAGCCTGCTTGATTAATAACAAACACATCTTTCTATAATGTTGTGATAGAGCCTGCACAAGTATTATCTGTTCCAAGGTGATGGAGCCTACGGTAGTAAAGATGTAAAGAGTCTGCGGACAGTGTCTGGTTTTAATGTACTAATGGACTGATGGTGTGAGGATTCGCCTGTCCCTGGACCTTTTTCCTGTGTTTTCCCTGTCTACTCTCCTCTACTCTTCACCAGTGTTGGGCAAGTTACTTTTAAAAAGTAACTAGTTACAGTTACTAGTTACTTCTTCCAAAAAGTAACTAAATTACTTACTCAGTTACTTCAGAAAGTAACTATTGCGTTACTTTCAATATATTTTTTTTTACATAAACAACATACACAAATCTAAACTATTTTAATGTTGCTGTGGGACAAAGTGAGACTAGCCTCCAATCAAATGCCATGCATGTAGATATTATAATTACTATGTTTATATAGTGGATCATACAAATACAATAGATGTTTTGGAACTTTTGATATGTATTGCCCCTCAACAGGCCACAACTGGGCAACATTAAATTATGCTTGTTAAGCACTATACCAAAAATAAATAACAAATATATACTGATTGATTGAACATTTTAATTAACAGGTTGCAGAATGGGTACAGTACAGTACAGCTCAATACACACAATTGTTAAGGGGATGCAGATCAGAGAAAGACTTTCATCTTGTTTACATCAGGGTCCCCCATTTTCAATTCATGACATTTATGACATACACAACATACAGATATAAGAATCTAATCGAATCATTCTAAACCAGGGGTCTCAAACTCAATTTACCTGGGGGCCGCTGGAGGTAGAGTCTGGGTGAGGCTGGGCCGCATCAAATATTCCACAAAAAAAGGGTTTAAAGTATTCCAAAAAAAAGTACAACTGATCCAATCTTCTCACAAACAAACTCACTAAAACCTCACAAACACCAGCAACTGAGCATTCTCAGTGGTGTCAGTGGACTCATCCACAGCTATGGAAATGCATGTGCATTTTTTTAACAATACTTCTGCTTGCAGCTTGATATGATTTCATTCCATTTATTTTTGTGGTTCTTAGCACTGAATTCTGAGGAAAGGCTGCATCAAAATAACTGTGTTTTGTTTCATAGTGGCGTTTCATATTGCCACTCTTCACAAGAGCTACCGTTTCTTGGTGCTGGGAGGATGCATGCACGCATATTTTTTAGTCCATGCAGCTTTGAATTGCAGCGATTTTCACTGTCGACTTTTCTTTTACTTTCTTTGAACATGCCACATTTTTCTACTAACTGCCTGCTGGCGAAACTAGGCTACTAGCTACATTTATCTCACGGGGATACAACTGGGAATGAGGTTACTAGCTACAGTACACGCAGATTAGACTACCTGTCGATGCGCTGTCAACTCGCTCTGACTCGCCCCGCTGAAAGACAACATGCATTCCGTGAAGACCCGCCCTACTCTGCTCTGATTCGCAGACTGTGGGTGGGGGGGAGACACGCTGACGGGACGCTGAATGTGATTGAACCAGAGTAGACAGACACACACAGTGGAGCAGTGCTTGCAGAGGAGATGAGTGGAGAATTTGCGCACTAAACAAGAAAGAACATATTTGCCCCTCAGCGCAGATATCTGTCTGATGAAAGAAACAGGTTCATTCATAGTAACGCGCCGCATTTATTTGCAGTAACGGTAATGGCGTTATTGAGATTGGAAGAGTAATCCGTTAGATTACTAGTTACTGAAAAAACGAATTCCGTTAGTAACGTCATTACTTATAGCGCCGTTATTCCCATCACTGCTCTTCACCAGCCCCCATCCTTGCAATGATTTACTCTCCTCTACTCTTCACCAGCCCCCACCCTTGGACATCCTTGATCCTCTACCTTCACGCACCTGTTGGGAGTTTGCAATCACCTCGGGAGAGTACATAGGTTGCAGACTCCCCTCCAGTCCTTGTCGGGTCGTTCTGTGTTCTGGACTCTGTGTTCGTTCTGTATCTGTATCTGTGTACACTCTGTGTTCATGGAGTTCTGTACGTTACCATCCTGTACGTTACCATCACCTGCTGCGTCTCCGGCGTGAGACGACGTGCCAGCCATCACCACCTGTCGCCGTTTGCCTGGAGTGGGACACCGTCTTCGCTCTCTAATTCTCTACGGGAGGTTTTCCAGTGTTCCCACTCCAGACGTCAAGCCGGCTCGTCATCGCTCCCGATTCCACGGGAGGAAGGCGTCTCTTCGTGATCCTCGTTCCTGGGGGTGAGGCTCGCCGTCGCTCCCTAGTATTCCACGGGAGGTCGGCGTGTGCCCATCCCGTTCCCCTTGGACCCAGGCTCGTCGTCGCTCCCTAGTATTCCACGGGAGGACGGCGTGTTCCCATCCCGGTCCCCTGGGACCCCCTTTGTTCTGTGCTGCCCGTCTGCAGCATCCGAAGAGGAGGAGGAGGATCTCCGTGCCAGGCCCCGCTGTCGGGCCCCTGTTCCCGTGCCAGGCCCCCGCCGTCGGGCCCCTGTCCCCGTGCCAGGCCTCCGCCGTCGGGCCCCTGTTCCCGTGCCAGGCCTCCGCCGTCGGGCCCCTGTCCCCGTGCCAGGCCTCCGCCGTCGGAACCCTGTCCTCATTCCTGTAAGCAGCTCTGGCCCTCGCCCTGTCCAAGGCCTTAACCCTGTTCTCTGTCCCTGTCTCAAGCCCGCCTCTCCGGGCCTCTGTCCCTGTCCCCCTCTCCAGTGCCCCTGTTCCTGGCCCTGACACTTAGCCCTGGTCCTTAGCCCTGGCCCTTAGCCTTAGTCCCTTAGCCTGTTCGCCTCTTAAAGGCACAGTGCCGCATTTTCCAGATTTCCTTGACTCTAGTGTTTTTGTGTTTTCCCTTAAAGGGACTGTGCCGCTTTTTGTTCTATAATAAATATTTGCCCTGTTTTGGCTTACTCTCATACCTGTCTTGTGTTGTGCGATTGGGGTCGGTTACAAACCATAACACAATCTGTATTTCATAAATCATAAAAACATGCATCCTACCTCACCATTTTTGTACCAGATGTACATACTGTAAATAGAGGTATACTGAACAATTGTTGTTTACACTTGTTTTACTTGACTCTTGACTTTCTATTTATCTGTTATTGTCTAGCACACTCTCAGGAGCAGAACAGAAAGAAACATTTCATGCAAGGTATTCTGTATGTCTGTATGACAAATAATAAACAAACTTGAACTTGAACTTTTCTGTGTTTTATTAAATAATGATTTTCAGGGCGCCAGGGTGGTGCACCATGTAACTGTGCTGCAGTGCAACGTGGCCGTCCTGACCTTTGCTGAATTTCTTCCCCCATATCTCTCTCCCAGCCTTCCTCTCTGCCGGACTTGTCCAATAAACAATTGAAAAAGCTACCAAAGACATATTAAAGACTATTTTAAAAAGAATGATTGTCAGTTTTGAGAAATTGTCAAACTTATCCAAATATGGTATTTTTAGGGAAAACTGCAGCTGCAACAGATAGCACTTTAGTGATAATTTTCTGTAATCGTATTCAAATTCCCTCGATTTGATGTAGCCCCCCCAGCATGCCACAGCATAGAAGAGGACGCTGGCCACTACAGACTGGTAGAATGACTGCAGCAGTCTATTGCAAACATTGAAGGACCGGAGTCTCCTCAGGAAGAACAGCCTGCTCTGTCCCTTCCTGTAGAGGGCCTCTGTGTTGTCCGACCAGTCCAGTTTATTGTTCAGGACGTGTACCCCAAGGAACTTATATGACCACCTCATCCTAAAACCCTATACTCTTGCCAATCTAAAGGCAGAGAGGAGGATGAGAAGGAAGCTGGCTGCTATCCTGGAGAATCCCTCCCACTTCTGCGTTTGTTTATTTTTGATGGACCTCTAAGAAGAAGAAGCGTCACACACGAATCCCCACGGGGAAAACAGCTAAATATTTGTCTCAAAATTTCGTACGTAACTCCAAGTTGATCAAGCGTGTCCTTAGAATTCCGTACGTAAATCTAACCAGATCAAGCTGTTTTTAGAATTCCGTACGTAAATATAAACAAATCAAGCGTGTTTTTACGATTTATGAAACACAAATTGAGATGTGTGTGTGTGTGGATCGTTTTTACGATTGTGGATTCTGAGATGTGTGTGTGTGGATCGTTTTTGCGTTTGTTTATTTTTGATAGAAATCTACCCCCATACCCTTGTTCATCTTCCATGTTTCACATCCATACAGTAGGACTGGCACAACCAGTGTTTTGTACAATCTCAGCTTTGTTCTTCTTGAGATGCTGTTGGAGTGCCAGATCTTTTTGAGTTTGATGAATGCACCTCTTGCTTTGGAGAGTCTGTTCTTTAGGTCTTTCATACCTCCTCCCTCTTTACAGATGGTGGCTCCCAAGTATGTGAATTGGTCTACATCCTCAATCTCTTGGTCGTTGATGTTGATTTTGTCATGGTTTCTTGCATTAATTAGTAGTAAAAAGCGATAAACGCAAAAAAAAAAAAAAAAATGCCTCTCCGACAACCTTGGCATCACCAGTACAGCTCTGTCTTGGTTTCATTCATATCACAAATAGATCTGTTTGTCAGCGTCAGCGGCTCATCCTCTCCCCCGGCCCCAGTCAACCACGGTGTCCCCCAAGGCTCCGTGCTGGGTCCCCTACTATTCACCATTTACATGCTCCCCCTCGGTCAGATTATACGTCACTACGGACTCAATTTTCATTGCTATGCTGATGATACTCAGCTCTATATCAGCACCTCACCATCCTCCCAGCTCCCCCCACTGTAGTCTGTAGTCAACTACCTCCACGCCATAAAAACCTGGATGTCAACCAAATTACTGAAACTGAACAGCAAAAAGACAGAGCTCATGGTTGTGGCCCCCAAGGCACTGCTCGGGAAGGTTGGAGATCTCCTCCTCCACGTTGACGGCTGTTCCATCTCCCCGTCTCTCGAAGTCCGTAACCTGGGCGTCACCCTTGACTCCACACTTTCATTTCACTCCCACATCAAATCCGTCACCAAGTCTGCCTTCTACCACCTCAAAAACATCTCCCGTCTCCGACCCTCTCAGACTCTGTGGCTGAGACCCTGATCCACTCATTCATCACCTCCCGGTTGGACTACTGTAACGGAGTCCTGTTCGGGGTACCCAGCAAAGCCCTGGACAGGCTGCAGTATGTTCAGAACTCAGCTGCCAGGGTTCTCACTCACACCAAGCCCTGGCAGCACATCACCCCCATCCTCATCCACCTCCACTGTGTTGGATTCTGATCAATCCGTCTTCGTCTGTTTGGCTTGTGTTCTCATCTCCATCCACTGACTCTGCGTTGTGTTTGTTATCTCTTCTCATACTGGCTGTACAATCTTTATCATTCCCCGTTAATGCAATCCGCAGGCATAAGTATTCACCACCTCCATAAGAATTCGACCCTTTACAGCATAATACCTTTCTCGAAATAGCGTTGTTTATTACATAAACAGAAGCCTCAGCTCAGATGTTATCAGATTGTATTGTCATTGCTATCGCCTCTCCTGCTATTCAGTCCAATAGTGGCTCAGGCCTTGTCGTTAGCCAAAACCCTCCTCGTGTTAGCCGAAGCTAATGATGATGTGGCATTCTCCCCCCCCCCCACTCTGTGATGAGAGGAGGGAGCCGTCTCAAAGTCGTTCTTAGTCGTTCTTGGTCGCTCTTGGTCGGGCTTACACCCGGAAACACTGTTAGATTTATAGGATCTTCGTCATAGCAACGACGGCCTCGCCCCTCTCCTGGTTACTATGTGCCGCTGCCATGACAACTGCTTTAACCTTTAAACACATTTTAACCGTCTGTTCCATTAATGTCAAACCTCTCTCCCTCGCTCCTGTGCCTGCTGCCGTTCGTATCAGCTTGTTGATGTTCTGATGGAATGTAAACACCCTGCTGCTCACACTGACAACTGCTAAACCGCCTCCCCCACTGTCACCATGCACATTTCGACCTCTCTGACCCGGCCCCTCCAATCTATACATCACATTAGAGCTGCCGCGATAACCGCATTACCGCGGTATCGCTGTTGCATCACGCTCACCGCAGAGTTAGGCTGAATACCGCGTCACCGCTGTTTTTTATCATAATAATAAAGTTGGCTTGCGGCTTGCGGCTCTGCAGATATACCCTACTCGGTTCCAAGCGACCCTATTGGTCCAGCCTGGCTCTGCGGCTCTGCAGATACCCCCTACTCGACGCCTCTGAACGAAAACAGAACGCCGCCATCTTTACTGCCTCGCTAAGGATGCATTTCATTCAGGATTTGTTTGCGACAGAACCAAGTGCAATAAACAAAAAAGAATGGATTCACTGTGTATTCTGCCTTATTTATTGATGAAACAAAACCGACATCAACCCAATTTACCACCGAGCGGAGAGTTTAGTGTCACAACAAGATCGCTGATGTGTTAAGTTTGTTGTTGTTATCCGATATACACGAGAGGTAACGTTAAACCCGGGTTTGCTTGGTAGAATACACAATGAGAGGTAACGTTAGCTTTGGCAGAATAGACGCAACGAGAGTCTGGTTAATGTTGTTATTGATTGATTGATTGATTGAAACTGTGTTAAACTCTGGCTTGCTGCAAGCCCTCGGACATCTATGCCCACGGAGCTTTCAGTGTACACAAGCGAGCGGCGGCGGCCCCGCCTGCATCCCCATTCCCCAAACGGAGTAGTACCTGGCTGCAGTGGAAAAGGAACGAAGTACCAGGTGCCTAAAGCGGGTCGAGTCGAGTAGGTAATATGCAGTGGAAAAGCGCCATTAGACTAGAGGCAGGCTATAAGAGTAGACTACAAAAAAAAAAAAAATGCATTCAAACTTTTTTTTTTTTTTTGTGCGCACTGTGCGGTAATTACCGCGGCGGTAGGAAATATTGCGCAAATTCGTGCGGTAAGGAAAATATCAACACCGCGGCAGCTCTACATCACATACATTGAAAACACACCGATATCTCTCAACTGGCTCCCAGTCAAGTTCCGCATCACCTTCAAACTCCTGCTCCTCACCTACAAGTCCCTCCATGCCCTCGCCCCCCGAAACCTGTCTGATCTCCTCCACCAGCACACTCCATCCCGGAACCTACGATCCTCTGATCTAGGTCTCCTCTCCATCCCTCGCACCAGGTTACGGACTTTCGGGGACAGAGCCTTCAGCGTGGCGTCCCCTACCCTCTGGAACTCTCTCCCCCCCCAAATCCGCAACGCCCCAACCCTGGACACCTTCAAAACTGCTCTAGAAACACACCTTTTCACCAAGGCTTTTCCCCATCAGATTAGATTAGGTCCATTATCCATTATCCCTTACCTTCCCTCATCCCCTTTTCCCCCCCTATTTCCCTAGCCCTATTTTTTTTGTCCTGATTGTGAAGCGACCTTGGGTTCTATGAAAGGCGTGATCGATACAAAAGCATGTTTTAGGTCCGGTAAAATAGACCTAAAATAGACCTTACGTTAGTCAGAAGGTACTCCAAAATGAATAATCCCAGTAATCCCATTGCGATCGCAATTATTTGTGTGCATTGGGCACGGCTATAATACGGGAAACAATAGCTTTCAGGCGATCGGATCTCCGCAGATTGCTGTGTGCTGATTCACTTTGTGCATCTGGCTGCAGGAACCCCTCCCCCTCAGAGAGAGATACCCAGAGACTAGAGCCCCAGTTCAAAGGGTAGGCGATACTGCCACATGGCAGGATTTGATCGCCATTGCGATTTAAGGCAGCGGTGCCAGGGGGACACAGACAGGTCTGTGCGAGTGTTTAGAATGGGGATCAAAGGAAAAATATTAGGGATGCTCGATATTGGCTTTTTTACCGATACCGATATTCCGATATTGTCCAACTCTTAATTTCCGATACCGATATATGCAGGGTTTCCCCCCCCCCCCCCAAAAACTGAATAATTTCAGGTAACTAATAATTTCACTGGATATATATATAACAAATATTGTTATTGTTTTTTTCTTTTTTTAAACCGATACCGATATTTTCCGATATCACATTTTACTGCCGATATCGACCGATAATATCGGTCGGCCGATAATATCGGACATCCCTAAAAAATATCAAAGGATCTAAACCTGAGAAATCTCGGGTATGGCGCTCAGCGGTTGGATTCGAAACCCGAGGTTTGGCGCAGAAAGAGTTAATGATACAAATATTGTCGTATTATTATTGTTATAATTATTTAATTCCGAGGATGTCTGTAGAATCGAAGTGACCACAATCACCATGATTTATGCGAAATGAAGCCTTTAACCAGTTTAATCACCTGTACATTGTATATTTCTGTTGCACTTTACTGTTACATTTGCACTCTGGTTGGATGCCAAACTTGATTTCGTTGTACTGCACTTATGTATGCTGTATGATATATGTGCTGTATGATGACAATACATTTGAATCTAATCTAATCTCATCTTGATCCGTCGCAAAATTGCTTTCGCTCTGTGCGTGGGCGTGTGTATGTCCTCACAATATCCTGCATCATTAATAAACTATAGAATTATATGGAATTCATTATCTATTTTAGTCTATTCCACTATATCCGCGAGATTGGGTTATTAACGATGCAGCAGGTGAGGCAGGCAGCTTAGTGAAGATACAGTACTGTACATATGGAGCGTGTGTGTGTGTGTATTAGAGGATGACATCTTTTCGGGATTCCCGTGAGTCCCGCGGGATGGGAGTCAATTTCACTTTGAATCCCGTGATTGGGCAGGACCGGGAGTAAAAGTCAACGGGAGCAGAAGGGAGTGGGAACTATGACAACAAAATCAACAGGATTTGGACGGGAGTGATACATTGGTGGATCACTAATGTAAATGTTTGGTGGTTTTATATTTAACTAAGGCAGACATCAGGGCTGTACAGCGTGCTATGAAAAAATTGGTCTGTGCTTTGATTGATTGATTGAAAACTTTATTAACAGATTGCAGAATGGGTACAATACAGTACAGCTCAATACACACAATTGTTAAGGGGATGCAGACCAGAGAAAGACTTTCGTCTTGTTTACATCAGGGTCCCCCATTTTCAATTCATCAGGACATATATGACATACATGACATACGGATAGTCAGTACTGCTACATCTATACATTTATGACATACCAGATTTGCAAATACAGTACTGTTTGTGATACAGAAGGAGTCAGGAAAAGGGAGTATATACATTTGACGTAGAAACTGTACATTGGAGGAGATTGGGTGGGGGGGGGTTGGGTACACTGGGATATTGACAACCATACTGGGTAATCTACATTGGAGGTGGTTGGGGGGGGGGGGGGGGGCACACTGTATATACAAGCAAAACTGTACATTGAGGGGGGGGGGGGACACTGTACAAACAAACAAAATTGTACATTGGACTATTGACAAAACCATACTAGGTAAATGACTGTACATTGGAGGGGGTTGGGTTAGGATATTTACAGGGGCCAGTGTTGAATTGCAGTCTCCCGTAGGTGTCCCTTGAGAGAGGTTTTGAAAGTGGGTAGTGATCCACATTCCTTTACAGCTTTGGGTAGGGCGTTCCACATTGATGTGGCATAATTGCGAAACGTGTTTAGTCCCTTATTTGAGCCGAATCTGGGTTTAACATGATTTGTGGAATGAATTTACTGCACTAGCACCCGTGCGATAGGCATTCGGTTCATATCGATACTCTTATTTTGAAAATCCTGTGGCAAGTCTCATTTCCGCCCAAGCGCAGCTCCAGCCATAATATCTATGGCTCCGGCAGCTAGCAACGTTCGGTTCATATCGATACTCTTATTTTGAAAATCCTGTGGCATTTCCTCCCAAGCGCAGCTCCGGCAACAACAGCGTGCTATGTTATGTTAGAGTGCGCATTTTGCGACCAGGAAATAAGTCCCTGCCTGTTTTTCCCTGCAACGCTTCCAATGCATCTTACATGCTTTGCATCCTCACCAAAACTAACTAGTTAGCTGCTACCGGTAACTAATCTAAGCTAACCCGGGTCAGAGGCAGAGAAAACAGTGAGGAAAGGGAGGGGGCGGGGAGCCTCAGCCTCTCTCTGTCCCTCTCTCTATGTCAATGATTTTAAGTAGGTGAGGTCAAAGGAGTTTGAAAGTATTTACTGAGGATGGCCAGATAATGTTGATATTTAAACATAACAAATATAATACATAATAAATGGATACATGATCATGCAAGATAAAAAAAAAAATTAGGAACTGTTTGGGAGAGGGAGGTAGGGAGGGGTTTTAGGTTGTGTGTTTTGAGTTCCAAAAAGTTATTTCAAGTTTAAAGCTCAATATATCAAAACGTGGCACTTTACAGTGAACAGGAGGTATATTTGTATTAAAACAATAGATTGTTTTTCATTTAAATGTCTGGAAGAGCTAAATTTATTTCGTTCAAATTATATTTTCGTTACCTTTTTTGGCTTGATCTAAATGTTGTGTTGAATGGGTTTATGATATCGTCTCATATCGATTGCAGGCACCTGCATCGTATCGTATCGTGGCAGACTTTGTGATATTGGCAAATATCGTTGTCCAAAGAATCGATATCGTATCGTGATGAAACTGGTGATTCCCACCCCTAGTAGAGTCCATACATCCAACACCAAATCCCATAATTCCTTACACGTAACGTGTCTGGCTGTGTGACGTCAACTTGTCAGCATGAAAATGACAGCCAAACATGGCACTGCAACTAAATAACACAAAACAATAGGCACATTTGTGACTGTTACAAATATAACACGTTTTATACTTGTGCTACAAGATTTTGGCCTGTGCTACAAAACTATCAACCTCTGCAGCACCAGTGCTATGTGCAAAAAAAGTTAACATACAGCCCTACAGACATGATGTGACCCATGTACTGCATATTTTATACTGAGGAAGAAAAACGGAGCAGGATTGGTAAATGGGAGTGGGATTCTATAAAAGTTTGGCTCTGGATTTTTTCGAAACTCTCACTTGGGATTGGGATGGGATGGGATTATTTCTGTGGGAAGGAGCGGGAGTCAAAATCCACTCACATGTCAGCCTCTAGTGTGTATCCTCACAGTATCCTGTATCGGCTGCTGCATCTTAATAAGCTATAGATTTATATGGAATCCGTTCATCTATTCTTAGTCTACTCCACTATATCCTCGCGATTGGTTTTAGTTCCTATTTATTTAGTTTGCAGTGTGTTTTTTTTCTCTACTTTTTCTCCCCATTTTCTATTTTTCTCCCATCCCAATTTCGTATTATCTAATTCTACCCTCCCCTGTCTCGAACGTTGTTAGACCATGCCTCCCACTGGTCGGCTGCAATGTGGACAAAGCCTTGCATCACGTGTCCCCTCCTCGTCTATGCCAAATACAACCCAGTTCGGTTTCCGGGTTCCTCTGATTGGCCACTAAGCCCACGTGACCGCGCGTTAGCACGCCCCCCTTATCGCCCGCTGCCGCGCTGTGAAGCGGAAGAGCCAGCGAGGCGACGCGAGGCGGTGGTTTCAGCAGCAGCGGCCGTCTTCTTCCGAGGCGGCTCGTTCTTATTAATCCCTAATGTCGCGTATGTTGTGTATGTCATAAATGTCGATATGAATTGAAAATGGGGGATCCTGATGTAAACAAGACGAAAGTCTTTCTCTGGTCTGCATCCCCTTAACACTTTCACTGCCACACACGAGAATACTCTGGTTTATTTATAGGTGGTTGAAAGCCACTCACGAGATTTCCCGGATTTTTTATTTTTTTTGCGATCTGAAATCATATTGCATCACCCGAGTCTACCCGAGTATACCCGAGCGGCGCCGGCGATCATTGTGGAAAAAAGCGCCCCCTGTCGTCTCCCAGATGACATAAGGGATTTTGGAATGGACTCAATGAAAATGGATGGGGAAAGAAATCCGGTACTCCACATTTTCCAGTCCACTGATGCAGCCGGAGTCCCAGCGTTCATTCAGGGGGCTCTGAGCCCCGCGGATTCATGTACTGCACTGTACACACGTTGGATCAATACACTTATCGATTTTTTCTAATGGTGATCAGGAATTGGAATATACCAGTTGGATACCATCTGATGTCAGGTAAGGACTCTATGTTATCAGTGTTAGGATAATCAGACAAATTTTGATGAAGATATAGGCTGTTTTGTGAAATGGGCTCTTTCGGTTTCTATGTAAAAGTCCGAGAGGAAATCAACGCGGCGATTATCCGTGCGCGGCCCGAATGTGCTTGCGTGCACGTATAATATTGATCATCTAGCGTTTATTTGAAAACGATTCATAAAAAGGCAGACGAATATCAACGTTGTGGAATATTCCATTAAAAGACGATTTTCATAGAATGGTCCAGAATGGGCTGTTTTTTTTTTATCTCAAAACGGGTGCTCTTCTAAATGATCTGAAACGGAAATGACGCGATAAAAAAACAATCTGCCTTGACAGCACTGACTGGAAAATAGTCTTTGATAATGCGATGGGCAGATTAGACACATAGCCATAATTTAAAACATAGATTAGGCGATATTAACGTTAACATTGGCGCCGATGGTGGCATTCAGGGGGTAAAAAGGAAAACCCGGCGTGGCACTCAAAGTGTTAACAATTGTGTGTATTGCGCCGTACTGTATTGTACACATTCTGCAATCTGTTAAATAAAGTTCATTCATTTCTCCCCCACTACTCCCAAAAGTAACACTAAATAGATAAAGTACAACAACGCCAGACTCAAGATCAAACAATTACACAAAAATGCATCCTATATAGACTCATATGCCAAAACATTCAGAAATACCCAAATGATGCGAGTTTGTTTTTTTATGACATGCACAACTACAAGCTTTTAAGAACACTGACATAACCGCTGAATATCACTGAAATCCAAGTTAATGTATATCTTAGCTGTCATGTATGTTGTGTATGTCATAAATGTCGATATGAATTGAAAATGGGGGACCCTGATGTAAACAAGACAACCGTCTTTCTCTGGTCTGCATCCCCTTAACAATTGTGTGTACAACTGCGTTGTATTTGGCATAGACGCGTCCCCCCCAGTACACGAGGAGGCAGCCGTCGCATCTTTTCACCTGCACAGCGCGATCTCTCAGTGGCAAGGAGTAACGCGTGGGAGGCTCACGCTGCCCCCGACACTTCCTGATTCTGCTGTACAGGCGCACCAACCGACCTGTAGGAGTCGCTGTCCACAACGTCCGATCCCCACCCACCGGCTTTCCCACCCCCTAATACTGCCAATTGTATTAGTATGAACGACCAGCGAAGCCGGAAGTGGCTCGAACCCAGCATCTCCTGCGTTAGTGGCGAGCGCCTTGCCCACTGCGCCACTTAGCCGCATTGCAGTGTGTGTTTGTGATGCTCACAATGCCTAATTGAGTCATGACTATAAATGCAAAACGTAATTGTTAATGATACAAATATTGACATATTTATCTTTATTATAATTATTTAATTCCGAGGATGTCTGTAGAATCGACTTGAACACAATCATCACCTATTTATCCCAAACGATGCCTTTTACCAGTTTCATCACCTGTGCATTGTATGTTACTATTGCACTTTACTGTTACATTTGCACTCTGGTTGGACGATACATTTGAATATAATCTCATTTTGATCAGTTGCAAATCGCTTCTGCGCTACCTGTTGAATACGGGGGTCAGCAAATTAAGGTGTACGAGAAGGCGCTTCCAGTTTAACACTTTGATTGCCCATAACGAGATTTCTCTGGTTATCAGCCCGCGGGTTGAATGCCCATCACGAGAATATTCGTTTTATTTTTTTTATTAGCGATCTGAATTCATATTTCATCAACCGAGTCTACCGTTGGTAAGCCTGCCCCACCAGGCGCTCAGATGTGAAAAAAGCGCCCCCTATCGTCTCCCAGATGGTAATGCACCCTTTTGGATTGGACTCAATGAAAATTGATGAGAAAAAAATATCCGGAATCCACATTTTATTTCTCACGGATGTAACCGGAGCCGATCAGATTCATTCTGGACCCTCAGGACAGTGTGTAATATGTCTTTACAGTACGTAGCATTGGATCAATAAAAAAGGATTGATTTTTGGAATGGCGATCAGGAATTGGAATAATCCATTTGGATACCATCTGATCTCAGGTAAGGAATCTATCTTTACCAGTCTTAGGATAATCAGACCTTTTTTCACGGAGATATAAGCTTTCCCCCTATATGTGATATGGCTGTTTTGACTGTGCGAGTGATCAGGAAATAAGAGAATCGATTTACAGCTTGCGGCACCAGCGTGCATACGTACACATATACTATCGATAATCTAGCGTTTATTTGAAAACGATTCATAAATAGGCCGAAAAATTACAACGTTCTAGAATATTACAGTAGATCAGCGTTTATCAGGGATTTTTCTTCTTCTTGAAAACGAGGGATTTTCAAAATGCTATAAAACGGAAACGAACCGATAAAAAAACAATCCGCTTCGACAATGTTGACTGGAAAATGAGTCATTGATGGGCGACGGGCAGATTAGACACATAGCCATAATTTAAAACATAGATTAGGCGATATTGACGTTAACATTGAAGCGGATGGTGGGCATTCAAGCACTAAATGTGCGCCCCCTGCTGGGCATTCAAAGTGTTAAGAATGAGTGACGTTAGGGCGGTCAGGTGGCGTAACGGAGATTGCGTTCGTCACCAAACCCCGGAGCGGCTAGATTCGCCTGTTCGAATCCAGCTCACAGCTCCGGGGTTGTCACCAGCTTGGCTGGCCATTCACACTAATACAATTGGCAGTATTAGAGGGTGGGAGAAGCTGGCGGGGTGGGTCCGGGTCGTTGTAAACAGCGACTCCTACAGTTCGGTCGGGGCTCCTGCTAAGCGCGGATAGGACTTGAGTGGGATAGTGTGATCCTTCCACACGCTACGCCCTCTCAATGAGAATCCGCGCTGCCAGGTGAAAAGAAGCGGTTGATTGGCTGGACGTGTGTCGGAGGAAGCACGTTGTAACTGAGGGGTACAATTCCCTGACTGTATTACTAGATATGATACTTACTACCACTACCTTTGTACTTAATATTCGGCCACCCAGTACACGGCATAAATATATTATCATGAACACTCTCACGTAGATGAAACGGATCCAACACAAATGTACGAATTAGAAACAGGTCTTTATTTCTACACAGCGATGGTGTGTAGAATAAGCACTTAATCACTTAATTACATTTATGAATTAAAATAGTATGCACTTTTATGGCAAGGAGTATTCGTCGGTATATCAATAGAGAATGTCCAATCTCTGAAGGCGCAGGTGGTAAATATACGACCTGGAATAGTTAAGGAATAACAGCAATGATACTTTAATGATTATACTAGATACACTAGAGGGGTTAATCCGGTCGCTTGTAAGCCGACAGGAGTAGGAGGGGGGGGGGGGGTAGAATCCGGCTGCCTCGTCCGGCCAAGGGTATCCCAGGTGAACCCACTGTAGTGCCGTTCAATGCGCCGGCGATCCTTGGACCACAGATGAAAGCAGGTGGACTCTTTGTGGGCCGGCTCTCTCCGGTCCACAGGGGAGAGACGTGAAGCGACCTCGTCTTGCAGAGCGTCTCCTCACCTTGCGTCCTCTCCAGGGGGGGGGGGTTCCAACACACGGCAGTGTCGGGGGTCTTTATCCATGGAATAATCAAAGTATCCAAAGCATAATCCGTGCCTGGGAAGGCGGGCTGTCGTCGGTAGAATAATCCGGTATACAGGTCCACTCGCTCGTCGGCTCTGGGGCTCCTCGGGTGCAGCTTCACATAGGGTCAACCACCCTGGGTAAGCAGCCAGTTCTCTGCCCGAAACGATGGGGTACTGACTACGGTAGTATTCTCACCGCACGAAGCACTATATATTAACAGACTATTATTAGCTTAATAGACTACGTCCAACTCGACGATATAGTGCCAAATATGACTATTCAAATATTAATATACACGATGTCTCAATACCGATGGTAGGCGAACTTGGCCTTACTCCCACACGTGGCGTCGCGGGGAGGCTTTACGTCTGTGACTATTGGAGGGTAAGAAACTGGACTGAAAAGAAAGTCCTACTTTAGTAGCGCAGTATATACACGCACTATGAACAAATAGTCCCATTAGTGGTGCGGTAGCCAAATTCCTACGCGGAACTAGGACTTGTTCGTACATGTCGAGCGGTACGTTTGAACTGGGTCTGAGGGGTATGGCAGCCTGGCACCAAGGTCTCGACCAATAGTAGAATGGAGACTATTATGGGATGTTCAGTAGGCTAGAATGGATATTCAATGCATATTGTACAAGGAATATACAAGGGATATAAGGGAATATTAGAGAATATACAAATACAATTAAATATATATATATAAATAAATATATATATTCGGTTTAATCTGGCCCTTCACAACAGCCACCCCCTGAATAGGTCCCAGACCTAATCAGTTAAACAGAGACAGATTAATCGCGTTGTCTATTTACACATAAGGGTTTGCTGTAGGGGTCAGTCAACTTCACAAAGTCATAGGGTTGTAGGGTCATGGTCATCATCGATTGTGTCTGGGAGTCGAGGCAGTTCTATGAGCCTTGCCACGGGACGGGTGTAAGTGCGACCCTGGACGAGCACTTCAGCTGCTCGGACCTTGCCGTCGGCACCGGTGATCACTTTGCTTACGCGGCCGGCCGGCCACATAGCTCTGGGCAGTGATTGATCAATAATCATGACGACTGTTCCTTCTGTCAAATTGTCTCTCTCCTTTACCCACTTCTGGCGGGTCTGTAGAGACGGTAGGTAGTGCAGTAGGAAACTGTTCCAAAACTTGTCGGCTAATACTTGGCTGTACCTCCACATTCGTCGGCTGTTCGCTTCTTCAGGCCGGTACATTGTCTGGGGTAATGCAGGATCTAGCCGCCCCATCAGGAGTGTGTTGGGGGTAACTGGGTCGATATCCGCCACATCACTGGAGACATATCCGAGGGGCTTCGAGTTAAGTACTCCCTCAATCTCCGTGAGGACTGTCATTAGGACTTCTTCCGCCACAGTCTGGGCCCCAAGTACTGCATACAGGGCTGTCTTTATGGAGCACACTTCTCGTTCCCAAGTGCCACCGAAGTGGGGTGCGTTTGGGGGGTTGAATTGGAAATCAACCTGTGCTGGAGCGAGGTGGGTCTTAAGTTCTGGGCCCATAGCTTGGAAGCTCTCTCTCAGCTCTCTTTCGCCGCCTTTGAAGTTTGTCCCATGATCGGACAATAGGGTAGACGGTCTTCCTTTCCGTGATGTGAATTTTCGGAAGGCCATAAGGAATGAGTCTGTGCTCATGGTCGGGAGAAGCTCGATGTGTATCGCTCTGGTGGTCATGCATTTGAATACAATACCCCACCGCTTCTCGGTTCCTCTTCCTTTCTTTATGTGCAGCGGGCCAAAGCAGTCCATGCCCGTTGAGTGGAATGGCTTGTCACCGATTCGGAGGCGACATGGAGGAAGGTCAGCCATCCTTGGTATGCTGGGCTGCGCGCGCCACTTGCGGCAGTCTAGACATGTTCGCTGGAAGCGTCGTACCGCCTCTCTTCCTTGTAGGATCCAGTAACGACGTCTGATTTCCGCGAAGACTCTTTCTGCTCCTGCGTAATGTACATCCTCATCGTATTTCTTTATAATCAGCTCTGTGACCTTGTGTCGGCTGTTCAATACGATCGGGTATTTAATGTCATCCGGTAGATTGGGGGCTCTGCGTAGGCGACCACCCACTCTGATGAGGGTATGAGCGTCGCTCTCGGGGGCCAGGTGAATTAATCTGCTGTCGGATGGGACGGGCTTTCCTCCCTGTAGACAGGCCAATTCATCGGGGAACGAGTCTCTCTGGGCTCGCTGCAGTAGAAGCAATTCTGCTTCCTCGTAGTTAGCTGCTGACATATCAGCGGGGGACTTGCACTCCGGGTGGTACCGCAGGAATGTTCTTTGTTGTGCACTCTCTATGGACGTGCAATCGTCTATGTTAGGGTCGGTGGAGGCTACGGTGCTCAATCCACAGAACACAGACTTCTTATTTTCCACCTCCTCTGGACTTGCTTCCCTCGGGATAGGCGTGGGCCACTGTCCTTCCGGGAGTCTTAGGAATGCGGGGCCGTCACTGTAGACATTGCGACGGGTGAGGTCATCCAGGGGCATCCCCCGGGTGATGACGTCAGCTGGGTTCTGTTTTGTATCAACGTAGCGCCACTCTGTTTCTCCGGTTAACTCTTCGGTTAAGTCTTGAATCTCGGTGACTCTGACTCCCACGAAGACTTTGTACTTGCATGAGTCCGATTTGATCCAGGCGAGTACCGTCGTGGAATCTGACCACAGGATTGTTCTAGACACCGGTATGGTGAGCTCACGTTGGATGAGCGTGGCTAGGTGCGCTCCGGCTAGGGCTGCGCAGAGCTCTAGACGTGGGATAGATTGTTGCTTGCGTGGGGCTATTCTCGAGCGGGCGAGGACAAATGCTGTGTAGATCTCTCCCCCCTGGTCTTGGGCCCGCAAGTAGGCTACTGATCCGTATGCGACCTCTGAGGCGTCACTGAAGACGTGTAAGTCCATGTTACATGTCTCTGGCCTCACCGTGGGTGGGAAGTAGCTTCGGCGCATATTAACGCCTGGGAGTGAGTGGAGCTCCATCTCCCACTCTCTCCAGGTGGATGCAAGGTGTGCGGGAATGGGGTCGTCCCAGCCCTGGTCCTTGTCCCACAATGCTCGTACAATCATTTTTGCCCTGGTGGTGTACGGTAGAATACATCCTAGCGGGTCATATTGTCGGGCGAGTGTTGTGTACACACTCCGTCTGGTGGTCGGCGCCGCCGCCGGCCTTCCCTGCTCCGTAGTCAGGGGCTTGTGTCTGTAGTGAAGCGAATCTGTTTTGAATCGCCACACCAATCCCAGGGTCATCTCCTGGGCTTCTCCCGGGATTGTAGCCATCCAGGTCTCGCTGCTGGCTGCCTTGTCCTCGGAGGAGAGGCTGCGCAGTACTTGCGGATCGCTGCTGGCCCACTGCCTGAGATCAAAGCCGCCTTTGATCAATGAGGCGCGGAGTTTAATCAGGAGAGCCTCGGCTTCTTCCTGGGTTGAAAGGCTTTGTAGACAGTTGTCTACGTAGAAGCTGTTCTTTACGCTGTGTCGGACCTCTTCGTCCGCTGCTGGGTCCTCTGCTACATGTTTCTGTAGTGCAAATGTCGCACAGCAGGGGCTGCACGTCGTTCCGAAGGGGAGGACTTCCCATTGGTAGATGGCTGGGTGCTCATCTCCTGGCTTCTCTCTCCATAGGAACCGTAACAGGGGCTTGTCCGCCTCTACTAATCTCACCTGCAGGAACATTCCTTTAATGTCCCCGCTGATGGCCACCTTTTCCTGGCGGAAGCGGAGTAGAACGCCGAGTAGGGAGGGGCCGAGTGTGGGACCGGGCAGTAACTCTTTATTCAGATTTTGGGATCCGATCTGGTAGCTGCAGTTAAATACTATGCGGTCTTTACCGTTGTGATGGACCTTGTGGTGGGGCACGTACCACGATTCAGTGGTCTGGTCAGCCTCTTTAATGTCCATCTTTGTGACGTGTCCCGCTGTGATGAGCTTCTCAATCTCAGCGCGGTATACACTCTCTTGGGCGGGGTTCTTGGCTAAGCGCCGCTCCGTGTTCAGCAGGTACCGTTCTGTGGCGTCTGTCTTGGCGTGGAAAGTAGGCATTCCTTCTCGCCGCAGGAGTGGCGTGGCGTATCTCAACACGCCGTTGACCGGGACTCTCTTGGTCCCTGTCTCGAGGAGGTGAATTGCGTAAATGTCATCTTTAGAGCGAATGTCTTTCTTTCCGTTCTTAAAGGGCATTTGTTCCAAGGTCCATAGCCGCTCTACGTGTTGCAGGAGTGCGGTTTCTCCCTCTGTGACTCGGGAGTGGAGACATCTAGTGGCTGTACTTCGGTTGAGAGATTTGGCGAGCGGGCCTTGGAGAGTCCATCCCAAACGGGTCTCGACTGCTGCAGGGCAGCCTCGGGGTCCGGTATGAACCCGGTCTATCGGGACAATGAGGTCTGCATGGTCGGAGCCTATCAACAGGGTCGGCATAGCATTGTCTATGAGCGGGATCGGTAACTTGCGCAGATGTGCATATTTCTCCATCAGCTTGGCGACGGGGTATGTGTACCGCGACAGTCCTATTTCTTGGCTGGTGAAAGCGTCTGCAATCTGGTACCGTCGCTCAGGCTGGCCGCTTGCTGCGATAGAGAATGAGACATTCTCGCCCTTTATCGTCTTCAAATCTCGTCTTATTGTCCGAATTGTCATTTGGGTTTCGCTTCCCCGCAGCCCTAGCTGGGCCGCAGCGGAGGCGAGCAGCAGGGTCTTCTCTGACCCGTCATCGAGGACGGCGTAAGTGTCCAGGACTTTATTCTGGTAGCTTAGTGTCACACGCACTACTTTTAGGAGTACTCGGGCTCCACTGCTGCTGGCGGGATCGATGTACATGACGCTCGCTTTGCGGCTGGATGGTGCAGGTGAAGGGCGCCGTCTGTTACTGTCGTGAAGTATGTCCAGATGGGCTCCATCGCACTTGGTGCACCTTTTCTTTAAGCGGCATTCGGCTGCCATGTGTGAGCGCGCACAGCGAAAACAGCGCTTGTTGGACTTTATCCATTGACCTGCTTCCTCCGCGTTCAGCTTGGGGAAGGAGTCACATTGCGCTAGCCAGTGTTCTTTCTCACAGTAGGGGCACACTATCTTCCACTTCTCCGTTCTGGAGGGGGTACTGTGGCTCCTGCTGCTCGGTACTGACTCCGATTGGTGCATCACAGTCACCGATCTTCTTCCATCATTTAGTCGTCTGGTTCCTTCTCTGGAGCCAGGGGTGCTCCGTCCGAATGTATCTAGCCGTAGGCTGCTGACTTCTCTCGCCAGGAAGTCTGCTAGATCGAGGAGGTTCGGTTCGGGGCCATTCGGGTCTCTGTGGTCCCTCTGCCGCCTAAAGCGCTCCTGACGAGCGGGCGGCAGCTTCTCCAGGATCCTTTCCACATTTGAGTTGGCGTAAAGTTCATGCCTCCCCTTCTCTCTTTGCGCTCCCAACATCCCTACCAGGGACTGCACTCTGATGGACAGGTCGTCCAGTGCTCGATTGTCTATTGCTGGGGGTAAGCGGTCGATGTGTCGGATCTCCTGGATCACGTAATCCCATATGCGCCCATACCTCTGGTCCAATGCTACCAGCGCTGCTGTGTATGGGGTGGTGGAAGTCGCGTAGGCGAGCGCTATATTATGTGCGCGGGGTACCTTTAAGTGCTTCAGTAGGATGGCGTATTTGTGGCGTTCATCCAATACATCCACCAACATGGTCTCCAGACACATGCGGAGTTCTGTATACTGGGCCCGGTTCTCTTGGGTGAAGTCGGGTACCATAGGCGTGCCAATGTATGACGCTGACTGTGGATACATCGGCGAGCGTTGGGGGAGAGGCCTCCTAGGCGAGTCTCCTCCCGCTCCTTGATATGGGCTGGTACCGGTAGTGTACCATGGCCCGCTTGTCCAGGTGCTGTTCCTCAGTGCGGGTCGTGCGTCGTGCTCACCCGGGTATAGAGTCGGGGGTCTGTAGCGCAGCTCCGCGGGAGTATAGCCTGGGCTGTACCGGGCCTCCTGGTCCGGTAGAGTACTGTGCTGTCTTCGGGCGTGGTTCTCCTCCTCTTCCTCTTCGTCTTCAGTTAGGTCATCCAGTGCTTGTAGTCTCTGGTTTAGCCTCTCCACAGGATATGCTGCTCCTTCCCGGTTGCTAGGTCTCGCTTGGACCGGTGGGGGGAGGTGGTCTGTGGGGGGTATAGACCTCGTCTGTTGGTCAAGTTCAGGGTTGTTTACTCGGCTAGGGGATGCCGCCCTGGAGGTGTGTCTAGACGAGTTCCTGGAGCCTCTGGCGGAGGGAGAGGGTGTTGTCCGTCTGATCAGCTGTTCTATTAGTTGCGACTGCTGTCTGTCGCGCGCTGCGTCCCGATGAGCACCGGCTCGTTCTCGGGCCACATTCTCTTCCATCTGAATGCGTCTTATTTCTAGACGTATCTGCTCGTGTTCGCTTCGCTGCTGGATCTGCAGTCGGTCGCGTTCAGCAGCGGCGTTCAGGCTGATGAGGAAGGCCTGCTGTAGGGTCCTCTCTGCCTCTGGAGAAGGCGGTTGTATAGGGGAGCCTTCCCTCGGGGTACTCCTTGCGGAGCCTTGGAGCTCTATCTCCACGGTGCTCTCCCCGTCTTCTTCCGTGCCAAGTTCTCTCTCGGTAGCGCTGTATTCCTCCCGGGACTCATCGGGGACTACTTCTTCAGTACTGGCGGGGTGTGAGGTCATGTCTGGTTCCCACTGGTCCCCACCGTGAACTTGGTCAGTTACATTAGAGCCCGTAGGGGCCTCTATGGTCGGGGTAGTCTGGGCGTTGGGGTTAGACATACTTTTACTTTCTAGTTTTACCGCGTTTACTGTTAGTAGAAGACTAGGTTGTTGACTGACAGCGTAAGCCTCTAAGTACTGAGGGAGCCGTCGTTCGCGCTGCGGGCGTTGGTTAGGAGGATCGTTTCGTGGAGTGTTCATCATAGGCCATTTCAATATTAATAACACTATATTAATATTACACTGATTACCCTCCGGCTCGAAGGACCAATTGTAACTGAGGGGTACAATTCCCTGACTGTATTACTAGATATGATACTTACTACCACTACCTTTGTACTTAATATTCGGCCACCCAGTACACGGCATAAATATATTATCATGAACACTCTCACGTAGATGAAACGGATCCAACACAAATGTACGAATTAGAAACAGGTCTTTATTTCTACACAGCGATGGTGTGTAGAATAAGCACTTAATCACTTAATTACATTTATGAATTGAAATAGTATGCACTTTTATGGCAAGGAGTATTCGTCGGTATATCAATAGAGAATGTCCAATCTCTGAAGGCGCAGGTGGTAAATATACGACCTGGAATAGTTAAGGAATAACAGCAATGATACTTTAATGATTATACTAGATACACTAGAGGGGTTAATCCGGTCGCTTGTAAGCCGACAGGAGTAGGAGGGGGGGGGGGGTAGAATCCGGCTGCCTCGTCCGGCCAAGGGTATCCCAGGTGAACCCACTGTAGTGCCGTTCAATGCGCCGGCGATCCTTGGACCACAGATGAAAGCAGGTGGACTCTTTGTGGGCCGGCTCTCTCCGGTCCACGGGGGAGAGACGTGAAGCGACCTCGTCTTGCAGAGCGTCTCCTCACCTTGCGTCCTCTCCAGGGGGGGGGGGTTCCAACACACGGCAGTGTCGGGGGTCTTTATCCATGGAATAATCAAAGTATCCAAAGCATAATCCGTGCCTGGGAAGGCGGGCTGTCGTCGGTAGAATAATCCGGTATACAGGTCCACTCGCTCGTCGGCTCTGGGGCTCCTCGGGTGCAGCTTCACATAGGGTCAACCACCCTGGGTAAGCAGCCAGTTCTCTGCCCGAAACGATGGGGTACTGACTACGGTAGTATTCTCACTGCACGAAGCACTATATATTAACAGACTATTATTAGCTTAATAGACTACGTCCAACTCGACGATATAGTGCCAAATATGACTATTCAAATATTAATATACACAATGTCTCAATACCGATGGTAGGCGAACTTGGCCTTACTCCCACACGTGGCGTCGCAGGGAGGCTTTACGTCTGTGACTCTATTGGAGGGTAAGAAACTGGACTGAAAAGAAAGTCCTACTTTAGTAGCGCAGTATATACACGCACTATGAACAAATAGTCCCATTAGTGGTGCGGTAGCCAAATTCCTACGCGGAACTAGGACTTGTTCGTACATGTCGAGCGGTACGTTTGAACTGGGTCTGAGGGGTATGGCAGCCTGGCACCAAGGTCTCGACCAATAGTAGAATGGAGACTATTATGGGATGTTCAGTAGGCTAGAATGGATATTCAATGCATATTGTACAAGGAATATACAAGGGATATCAGGGAATATTAGAGAATATACAAATACAATTAAATATATATATATAAATAAATATATATATTCGGTTTAATCTGGCCCTTCACAACAGCCACCCCCTGAATAGGTCCCAGACCTAATCAGTTAAACAGAGACAGATTAATCGCGTTGTCTATTTACACATAAGGGTTTGCTGTAGGGGTCAGTCAACTTCACAAAGTCATAGGGTTGTAGGGTCATGGTCATCATCGATTGTGTCTGGGAGTCGAGGCAGTTCTATGAGCCTTGCCACGGGACGGGTGTAAGTGCGACCCTGGACGAGCACTTCAGCTGCTCGGACCTTGCCGTCGGCACCGGTGATCACTTTGCTTACGCGGCCGGCCGGCCACATAGCTCTGGGCAATGATTGATCAATAATCATGACGACTGTTCCTTCTGTCAAATTGTCTCTCTCCTTTACCCACTTCTGGCGGGTCTGTAGAGACGGTAGGTAGTGCAGTAGGAAACTGTTCCAAAACTTGTCGGCTAATACTTGGCTGTACCTCCACATTCGTCGGCCGTTCGCTTCTTCAGGCCGGTACATTGTCTGGGGTAATGCAGGATCTAGCCGCCCCATCAGGAGTGTGTTGGGGGTAACTGGGTCGATATCCGCCACATCACTGGAGACATATCCGAGGGGCTTCGAGTTAAGTACTCCCTCAATCTCCGTGAGGACTGTCATTAGGACTTCTTCCGCCACAGTCTGGGCCCCAAGTACTGCATACAGGGCTGTCTTTATGGAGCGCACTTCTCGTTCCCAAGTGCCACCGAAGTGGGGTGCGTTTGGGGGGTTGAATTGGAAATCAACCTGTGCTGGAGCGAGGTGGGTCTTAAGTTCTGGGCCCATAGCTTGGAAGCTCTCTCTCAGCTCTCTTTCGCCGCCTTTGAAGTTTGTCCCATGATCGGACAATAGGGTAGACGGTCTTCCTTTCCGTGATGTGAATCTTCGGAAGGCCATAAGGAATGAGTCTGTGCTCATGGTCGGGAGAAGCTCGATGTGTATCGCTCTGGTGGTCATGCATTTGAATACAATACCCCACCGCTTCTCGGTTCCTCTTCCTTTCTTTATGTGCAGCGGGCCAAAGCAGTCCATGCCCGTTGAGTGGAATGGCTTGTCACCGATTCGGAGGCGACATGGAGGAAGGTCAGCCATCCTTGGTATGCTGGGCTGCGCGCGCCACTTGCGGCAGTCTAGACATGTTCGCTGGAAGCGTCGTACCGCCTCTCTTCCTTGTAGGATCCAGTAACGACGTCTGATTTCCGCGAAGACTCTTTCTGCTCCTGCGTGATGTACATCCTCATCGTATTTCTTTATAATCAGCTCTGTGACCTTGTGTCGGCTGTTCAATACGATCGGGTATTTAATGTCATCCGGTAGATTGGGGGCTCTGCGTAGGCGACCACCCACTCTGATGAGGGTATGAGCGTCGCTCTCGGGGGCCAGGTGAATTAATCTGCTGTCGGATGGGACGGGCTTTCCTCCCTGTAGACAGGCCAATTCATCGGGGAACGAGTCTCTCTGGGCTCGCTGCAGTAGAAGCAATTCTGCTTCCTCGTAGTTAGCTGCTGACATATCAGCGGGGGACTTGCACTCCGGGTGGTACCGCAGGAATGTTCTTTGTTGTGCACTCTCTATGGACGTGCAATCGTCTATGTTAGGGTCGGTGGAGGCTACGGTGCTCAATCCACAGAACACAGACTTCTTATTTTCCACCTCCTCTGGACTTGCTTCCCTCGGGATAGGCGTGGGCCACTGTCCTTCCGGGAGTCTTAGGAATGCGGGGCCGTCACTGTAGACATTGCGACGGGTGAGGTCATCCAGGGGCATCCCCCGGGTGATGACGTCAGCTGGGTTCTGTTTTGTATCAACGTAGCGCCACTCTGTTTCTCCGGTTAACTCTTCGGTTAAGTCTTGAATCTCGATGACTCTGACTCCCACGAAGACTTTGTACTTGCATGAGTCCGATTTGATCCAGGCGAGTACCGTCGTGGAATCTGACCACAGGATTGTTCTAGACACCGGTATGGTGAGCTCACGTTGGATGAGCGTGGCTAGGTGCGCTCCGGCTAGGGCTGCGCAGAGCTCTAGACGTGGGATAGATTGTTGCTTGCGTGGGGCTATTCTCGAGCGGGCGAGGACAAATGCTGTGTAGATCTCTCCCCCCTGGTCTTGGGCCCGCAAGTAGGCTACTGATCCGTATGCGACCTCTGAGGCGTCACTGAAGACGTGTAAGTCCATGTTACATGTCTCTGGCCTCACCGTGGGTGGGAAGTAGCTTCGGCGCATATTAACGCCTGGGAGTGAGTGGAGCTCCATCTCCCACTCTCTCCAGGTGGATGCAAGGTGTGCGGGAATGGGGTCGTCCCAGCCCTGGTCCTTGTCCCACAATGCTCGTACAATCATTTTTGCCCTGGTGGTGTACGGTAGAATACATCCTAGCGGGTCATATTGTCGGGCGAGTGTTGTGTACACACTCCGTCTGGTGGTCGGCGCCGCCGCCGGCCTTCCCTGCTCCGTAGTCAGGGGCTTGTGTCTGTAGTGAAGCGAATCTGTTTTGAATCGCCACACCAATCCCAGGGTCATCTCCTGGGCTTCTCCCGGGATTGTAGCCATCCAGGTCTCGCTGCTGGCTGCCTTGTCCTCGGAGGAGAGGCTGCGCAGTACTTGCGGATCGCTGCTGGCCCACTGCCTGAGATCAAAGCCGCCTTTGATCAATGAGGCGCGGAGTTTAATCAGGAGAGCCTCGGCTTCTTCCTGGGTTGAAAGGCTTTGTAGACAGTTGTCTACGTAGAAGCTGTTCTTTACGCTGTGTCGGACCTCTTCGTCCGCTGCTGGGTCCTCTGCTACATGTTTCTGTAGTGCAAATGTCGCACAGCAGGGGCTGCACGTCGTTCCGAAGGGGAGGACTTCCCATTGGTAGATGGCTGGGTGCTCATCTCCTGGCTTCTCTCTCCATAGGAACCGTAACAGGGGCTTGTCCGCCTCTACTAATCTCACCTGCAGGAACATTCCTTTAATGTCCCCGCTGATGGCCACCTTTTCCTGGCGGAAGCGGAGTAGAACGCCGAGTAGGGAGGGGCCGAGTGTGGGACCGGGCAGTAACTCTTTATTCAGATTTTGGGATCCGATCTGGTAGCTGCAGTTAAATACTATGCGGTCTTTACCGTTGTGATGGACCTTGTGGTGGGGCACGTACCACGATTCAGTGGTCTGGTCAGCCTCTTTAATGTCCATCTTTGTGACGTGTCCCGCTGTGATGAGCTTCTCAATCTCAGCGCGGTATACACTCTCTTGGGCGGGGTTCTTGGCTAAGCGCCGCTCCGTGTTCAGCAGGTACCGTTCTGTGGCGTCTGTCTTGGCGTGGAAAGTAGGCATTCCTTCTCGCCGCAGGAGTGGCGTGGCGTATCTCAACACGCCGTTGACCGGGACTCTCTTGGTCCCTGTCTCGAGGAGGTGAATTGCGTAAATGTCATCTTTAGAGCGAATGTCTTTCTTTCCGTTCTTAAAGGGCATTTGTTCCAAGGTCCATAGCCGCTCTACGTGTTGCAGGAGTGCGGTTTCTCCCTCTGTGACTCGGGAGTGGAGACATCTAGTGGCTGTACTTCGGTTGAGAGATTTGGCGAGCGGGCCTTGGAGAGTCCATCCCAAACGGGTCTCGACTGCTGCAGGGCAGCCTCGGGGTCCGGTATGAACCCGGTCTATCGGGACAATGAGGTCTGCATGGTCGGAGCCTATCAACAGGGTCGGCATAGCATTGTCTATGAGCGGGATCGGTAACTTGCGCAGATGTGCATATTTCTCCATCAGCTTGGCGACGGGGTATGTGTACCGCGACAGTCCTATTTCTTGGCTGGTGAAAGCGTCTGCAATCTGGTACCGTCGCTCAGGCTGGCCGCTTGCTGCGATAGAGAATGAGACATTCTCGCCCTTTATCGTCTTCAAATCTCGTCTTATTGTCCGAATTGTCATTTGGGTTTCGCTTCCCCGCAGCCCTAGCTGGGCCGCAGCGGAGGCGAGCAGCAGGGTCTTCTCTGACCCGTCATCGAGGACGGCGTAAGTGTCCAGGACTTTATTCTGGTAGCTTAGTGTCACACGCACTACTTTTAGGAGTACTCGGGCTCCACTGCTGCTGGCGGGATCGATGTACATGACGCTCGCTTTGCGGCTGGATGGTGCAGGTGAAGGGCGCCGTCTGTTACTGTCGTGAAGTATGTCCAGATGGGCTCCATCGCACTTGGTGCACCTTTTCTTTAAGCGGCATTCGGCTGCCATGTGTGAGCGTGCACAGCGAAAACAGCGCTTGTTGGACTTTATCCATTGACCTGCTTCCTCCGCGTTCAGCTTGGGGAAGGAGTCACATTGCGCTAGCCAGTGTTCTTTCTCACAGTAGGGGCACACTATCTTCCACTTCTCCGTTCTGGAGGGGGTACTGTGGCTCCTGCTGCTCGGTACTGACTCCGATTGGTGCATCACAGTCACCGATCTTCTTCCATCATTTAGTCGTCTGGTTCCTTCTCTGGAGCCAGGGGTGCTCCGTCCGAATGTATCTAGCCGTAGGCTGCTGACTTCTCTCGCCAGGAAGTCTGCTAGATCGAGGAGGTTCGGTTCGGGGCCATTCGGGTCTCTGTGGTCCCTCTGCCGCCTAAAGCGCTCCTGACGAGCGGGCGGCAGCTTCTCCAGGATCCTTTCCACATTTGAGTTGGCGTAAAGTTCATGCCTCCCCTTCTCTCTTTGCGCTCCCAACATCCCTACCAGGGACTGCACTCTGATGGACAGGTCGTCCAGTGCTCGATTGTCTATTGCTGGGGGTAAGCGGTCGATGTGTCGGATCTCCTGGATCACGTAATCCCATATGCGCCCATACCTCTGGTCCAATGCTACCAGCGCTGCTGTGTATGGGGTGGTGGAAGTCGCGTAGGCGAGCGCTATATTATGTGCGCGGGGTACCTTTAAGTGCTTCAGTAGGATGGCGTATTTGTGGCGTTCATCCAATACATCCACCAACATGGTCTCCAGACACATGCGGAGTTCTGTATACTGGGCCCGGTTCTCTTGGGTGAAGTCGGGTACCATAGGCGTGCCAATGTATGACGCTGACTGTGGATACATCGGCGAGCGTTGGGGGAGAGGCCTCCTAGGCGAGTCTCCTCCCGCTCCTTGATATGGGCTGGTACCGGTAGTGTACCATGGCCCGCTTGTCCAGGTGCTGTTCCTCGGTGCGGGTCGTGCGTCGTGCTCACCCGGGTATAGAGTCGGGGGTCTGTAGCGCAGCTCCGCGGGAGTATAGCCTGGGCTGTACCGGGCCTCCTGGTCCGGTAGAGTACTGTGCTGTCTTCGGGCGTGGTTCTCCTCCTCTTCCTCTTCGTCTTCAGTTAGGTCATCCAGTGCTTGTAGTCTCTGGTTTAGCCTCTCCACAGGATATGCTGCTCCTTCCCGGTTGCTAGGTCTCGCTTGGACCGGTGGGGGGAGGTGGTCTGTGGGGGGTATAGACCTCGTCTGTTGGTCAAGTTCAGGGTTGTTTACTCGGCTAGGGGATGCCGCCCTGGAGGTGTGTCTAGACGAGTTCCTGGAGCCTCTGGCGGAGGGAGAGGGTGTTGTCCGTCTGATCAGCTGTTCTATTAGTTGCGACTGCTGTCTGTCGCGCGCTGCGTCCCGATGAGCACCGGCTCGTTCTCGGGCCACATTCTCTTCCATCTGAATGCGTCTTATTTCTAGACGTATCTGCTCGTGTTCGCTTCGCTGCTGGATCTGCAGTCGGTCGCGTTCAGCAGCGGCGTTCAGGCTGATGAGGAAGGCCTGCTGTAGGGTCCTCTCTGCCTCTGGAGAAGGCGGTTGTATAGGGGAGCCTTCCCTCGGGGTACTCCTTGCGGAGCCTTGGAGCTCTATCTCCACGGTGCTCTCCCCGTCTTCTTCCGTGCCAAGTTCTCTCTCGGTAGCGCTGTATTCCTCCCGGGACTCATCGGGGACTACTTCTTCAGTACTGGCGGGGTGTGAGGTCATGTCTGGTTCCCACTGGTCCCCACCGTGAACTTGGTCAGTTACATTAGAGCCCGTAGGGGCCTCTATGGTCGGGGTAGTCTGGGCGTTGGGGTTAGACATACTTTTACTTTCTAGTTTTACCGCGTTTACTGTTAGTAGAAGACTAGGTTGTTGACTGACAGCGTAAGCCTCTAAGTACTGAGGGAGCCGTCGTTCGCGCTGCGGGCGTTGGTTAGGAGGATCGTTTCGTGGAGTGTTCATCATAGGCCATTTCAATATTAATAACACTATATTAATATTACACTGATTACCCTCCGGCTCGAAGGACCAATTGTAACTGAGGGGTACAATTCCCTGACTGTATTACTAGATATGATACTTACTACCACTACCTTTGTACTTAATATTCGGCCACCCAGTACACGGCATAAATATATTATCATGAACACTCTCACGTAGATGAAACGGATCCAACACAAATGTACGAATTAGAAACAGGTCTTTATTTCTACACAGCGATGGTGTGTAGAATAAGCACTTAATCACTTAATTACATTTATGAATTGAAATAGTATGCACTTTTATGGCAAGGAGTATTCGTCGGTATATCAATAGAGAATGTCCAATCTCTGAAGGCGCAGGTGGTAAATATACGACCTGGAATAGTTAAGGAATAACAGCAATGATACTTTAATGATTATACTAGATACACTAGAGGGGTTAATCCGGTCGCTTGTAAGCCGACAGGAGTAGGAGGGGGGGGGGGGGTAGAATCCGGCTGCCTCGTCCGGCCAAGGGTATCCCAGGTGAACCCACTGTAGTGCCGTTCAATGCGCCGGCGATCCTTGGACCACAGATGAAAGCAGGTGGACTCTTTGTGGGCCGGCTCTCTCCGGTCCACGGGGGAGAGACGTGAAGCGACCTCGTCTTGCAGAGCGTCTCCTCACCTTGCGTCCTCTCCAGGGGGGGGGGGGGTTCCAACACACGGCAGTGTCGGGGGTCTTTATCCATGGAATAATCAAAGTATCCAAAGCATAATCCGTGCCTGGGAAGGCGGGCTGTCGTCGGTAGAATAATCCGGTATACAGGTCCACTCGCTCGTCGGCTCTGGGGCTCCTCGGGTGCAGCTTCACATAGGGTCAACCACCCTGGGTAAGCAGCCAGTTCTCTGCCCGAAACGATGGGGTACTGACTACGGTAGTATTCTCACCGCACGAAGCACTATATATTAACAGACTATTATTAGCTTAATAGACTACGTCCAACTCGACGATATAGTGCCAAATATGACTATTCAAATATTAATATACACGATGTCTCAATACCGATGGTAGGCGAACTTGGCCTTACTCCCACACGTGGCGTCGCGGGGAGGCTTTACGTCTGTGACTCTATTGGAGGGTAAGAAACTGGACTGAAAAGAAAGTCCTACTTTAGTAGCGCAGTATATACACGCACTATGAACAAATAGTCCCATTAGTGGTGCGGTAGCCAAATTCCTACGCGGAACTAGGACTTGTTCGTACATGTCGAGCGGTACGTTTGAACTGGGTCTGAGGGGTATGGCAGCCTGGCACCAAGGTCTCGACCAATAGTAGAATGGAGACTATTATGGGATGTTCAGTAGGCTAGAATGGATATTCAATGCATATTGTACAAGGAATATACAAGGGATATCAGGGAATATTAGAGAATATACAAATACAATTAAATATATATATATAAATAAATATATATATTCGGTTTAATCTGGCCCTTCACAACAGCCACCCCCTGAATAGGTCCCAGACCTAATCAGTTAAACAGAGACAGATTAATCGCGTTGTCTATTTACACATAAGGGTTTGCTGTAGGGGTCAGTCAACTTCACAAAGTCATAGGGTTGTAGGGTCATGGTCATCATCGATTGTGTCTGGGAGTCGAGGCAGTTCTATGAGCCTTGCCACGGGACGGGTGTAAGTGCGACCCTGGACGAGCACTTCAGCTGCTCGGACCTTGCCGTCGGCACCGGTGATCACTTTGCTTACGCGGCCGGCCGGCCACATAGCTCTGGGCAGTGATTGATCAATAATCATGACGACTGTTCCTTCTGTCAAATTGTCTCTCTCCTTTACCCACTTCTGGCGGGTCTGTAGAGACGGTAGGTAGTGCAGTAGGAAACTGTTCCAAAACTTGTCGGCTAATACTTGGCTGTACCTCCACATTCGTCGGCCGTTCGCTTCTTCAGGCCGGTACATTGTCTGGGGTAATGCAGGATCTAGCCGCCCCATCAGGAGTGTGTTGGGGGTAACTGGGTCGATATCCGCCACATCACTGGAGACATATCCGAGGGGCTTCGAGTTAAGTACTCCCTCAATCTCCGTGAGGACTGTCATTAGGACTTCTTCCGCCACAGTCTGGGCCCCAAGTACTGCATACAGGGCTGTCTTTATGGAGCGCACTTCTCGTTCCCAAGTGCCACCGAAGTGGGGTGCGTTTGGGGGGTTGAATTGGAAATCAACCTGTGCTGGAGCGAGGTGGGTCTTAAGTTCTGGGCCCATAGCTTGGAAGCTCTCTCTCAGCTCTCTTTCGCCGCCTTTGAAGTTTGTCCCATGATCGGACAATAGGGTAGACGGTCTTCCTTTCCGTGATGTGAATCTTCGGAAGGCCATAAGGAATGAGTCTGTGCTCATGGTCGGGAGAAGCTCGATGTGTATCGCTCTGGTGGTCATGCATTTGAATACAATACCCCACCGCTTCTCGGTTCCTCTTCCTTTCTTTATGTGCAGCGGGCCAAAGCAGTCCATGCCCGTTGAGTGGAATGGCTTGTCACCGATTCGGAGGCGACATGGAGGAAGGTCAGCCATCCTTGGTATGCTGGGCTGCGCGCGCCACTTGCGGCAGTCTAGACATGTTCGCTGGAAGCGTCGTACCGCCTCTCTTCCTTGTAGGATCCAGTAATGACGTCTGATTTCCGCGAAGACTCTTTCTGCTCCTGCGTGATGTACATCCTCATCGTATTTCTTTATAATCAGCTCTGTGACCTTGTGTCGGCTGTTCAATACGATCGGGTATTTAATGTCATCCGGTAGATTGGGGGCTCTGCGTAGGCGACCACCCACTCTGATGAGGGTATGAGCGTCGCTCTCGGGGGCCAGGTGAATTAATCTGCTGTCGGATGGGACGGGCTTTCCTCCCTGTAGACAGGCCAATTCATCGGGGAACGAGTCTCTCTGGGCTCGCTGCAGTAGAAGCAATTCTGCTTCCTCGTAGTTAGCTGCTGACATATCAGCGGGGGACTTGCACTCCGGGTGGTACCGCAGGAATGTTCTTTGTTGTGCACTCTCTATGGACGTGCAATCGTCTATGTTAGGGTCGGTGGAGGCTACGGTGCTCAATCCACAGAACACAGACTTCTTATTTTCCACCTCCTCTGGACTTGCTTCCCTCGGGATAGGCGTGGGCCACTGTCCTTCCGGGAGTCTTAGGAATGCGGGGCCGTCACTGTAGACATTGCGACGGGTGAGGTCATCCAGGGGCATCCCCCGGGTGATGACGTCAGCTGGGTTCTGTTTTGTATCAACGTAGTGCCACTCTGTTTCTCCGGTTAACTCTTCGGTTAAGTCTTGAATCTCGGTGACTCTGACTCCCACGAAGACTTTGTACTTGCATGAGTCCGATTTGATCCAGGCGAGTACCGTCGTGGAATCTGACCACAGGATTGTTCTAGACACCGGTATGGTGAGCTCACGTTGGATGAGCGTGGCTAGGTGCGCTCCGGCTAGGGCTGCGCAGAGCTCTAGACGTGGGATAGATTGTTGCTTGCGTGGGGCTATTCTCGAGCGGGCGAGGACAAATGCTGTGTAGATCTCTCCCCCCTGGTCTTGGGCCCGCAAGTAGGCTACTGATCCGTATGCGACCTCTGAGGCGTCACTGAAGACGTGTAAGTCCATGTTACATGTCTCTGGCCTCACCGTGGGTGGGAAGTAGCTTCGGCGCATATTAACGCCTGGGAGTGAGTGGAGCTCCATCTCCCACTCTCTCCAGGTGGATGCAAGGTGTGCGGGAATGGGGTCGTCCCAGCCCTGGTCCTTGTCCCACAATGCTCGTACAATCATTTTTGCCCTGGTGGTGTACGGTAGAATACATCCTAGCGGGTCATATTGTCGGGCGAGTGTTGTGTACACACTCCGTCTGGTGGTCGGCGCCGCCGCCGGCCTTCCCTGCTCCGTAGTCAGGGGCTTGTGTCTGTAGTGAAGCGAATCTGTTTTGAATCGCCACACCAATCCCAGGGTCATCTCCTGGGCTTCTCCCGGGATTGTAGCCATCCAGGTCTCGCTGCTGGCTGCCTTGTCCTCGGAGGAGAGGCTGCGCAGTACTTGCGGATCGCTGCTGGCCCACTGCCTGAGATCAAAGCCGCCTTTGATCAATGAGGCGCGGAGTTTAATCAGGAGAGCCTCGGCTTCTTCCTGGGTTGAAAGGCTTTGTAGACAGTTGTCTACGTAGAAGCTGTTCTTTACGCTGTGTCGGACCTCTTCGTCCGCTGCTGGGTCCTCTGCTACATGTTTCTGTAGTGCAAATGTCGCACAGCAGGGGCTGCACGTCGTTCCGAAGGGGAGGACTTCCCATTGGTAGATGGCTGGGTGCTCATCTCCTGGCTTCTCTCTCCATAGGAACCGTAACAGGGGCTTGTCCGCCTCTACTAATCTCACCTGCAGGAACATTCCTTTAATGTCCCCGCTGATGGCCACCTTTTCCTGGCGGAAGCGGAGTAGAACGCCGAGTAGGGAGGGGCCGAGTGTGGGACCGGGCAGTAACTCTTTATTCAGATTTTGGGATCCGATCTGGTAGCTGCAGTTAAATACTATGCGGTCTTTACCGTTGTGATGGACCTTGTGGTGGGGCACGTACCACGATTCAGTGGTCTGGTCAGCCTCTTTAATGTCCATCTTTGTGACGTGTCCCGCTGTGATGAGCTTCTCAATCTCAGCGCGGTATACACTCTCTTGGGCGGGGTTCTTGGCTAAGCGCCGCTCCGTGTTCAGCAGTAGGGGTGGACGGTATAAACGGTATACGGTATAAACGGTATTAATTTGCTCTACGGTATGGATTTTGACTATACCGTTTAACCGGTAGAGCAGCTCTAAAATAGCAATGACGTCATGTAACCACAGCGCGACTATTTCAATCGCATTTGCCCCTAAAAATAGATCGAATTAGTCATAGATAATAGATATGTGCAAACTGGAAAAAGTAATTTAGGAGGCTTCGCGCAGTGGGCGTGTCAACACGCAATTGTCATTTCATAATAAACACATATCACCGTGGCGCACAGCAAGTTTCAATTTCAGTTCCTGGCATTTTTAACCAGTGGAGAAAGGTAAGATATTTCCCTATCGTTTTTCTTATATGAATTATTCTACGTTAATAAAACATACCTGGTGATCAACTACAGTTTGCTGTAAACATTACGATATGTGTGTAGTGTTATGATAACGACGGCAGCAGCGGGAGCCGGGAGGAAGGCGTGCAGCAGTGGATTTGCGAATAGCATGCAGCTGCAGAGCCGCAGAGCCAGTGGCTCTTTCAGGTCTGGTCACAGGCCCGTCAAACAGCGCCCCCCCCACCCTTGCGCCGTTCTGACCCCCATCGTCTCTAAGCATTTTGTGTGTCAATTTGTTGACACATGTGTCAATTTGTTGACACATGTGTCAATTTGTTGACACAATTGTCAATTCTTAAAGCTGAGGATGAGTGGCACCTTTGTCTCAATTCTTATTCAATTCAATTCGCTCTGCGGCTCTGCAGCTACATATGCTTCTAGCAAAATCCAGCCCCGCTGTTTGCAATGGGAGCAGGAGTCTCGACTCTGGACTTATTTTATTTGGAATATAATGACTTTATACGCAAAAGTAGCCTAGTTTTAAGTTAAAATATTATAAATCTACATGCCTTGAGGATGTCATTCTTTATATAGCCTGCCTATCAGGCAAAAAAAATTATTCTAACAGAAACACTGATACCGTGATATATACCGTTACCGTCTATGCTTCAAATTATACCGTGATATACATTTTAGACCATACCGTCCACCCCTATTCAGCAGGTACCGTTCTGTGGCGTCTGTCTTGGCGTGGAAAGTAGGCATTCCTTCTCGCCGCAGGAGTGGCGTGGCGTATCTCAACACGCCGTTGACCGGGACTCTCTTGGTCCCTGTCTCGAGGAGGTGAATTGCGTAAATGTCATCTTTAGAGCGAATGTCTTTCTTTCCGTTCTTAAAGGGCATTTGTTCCAAGGTCCATAGCCGCTCTACGTGTTGCAGGAGTGCGGTTTCTCCCTCTGTGACTCGGGAGTGGAGACATCTAGTGGCTGTACTTCGGTTGAGAGATTTGGCGAGCGGGCCTTGGAGAGTCCATCCCAAACGGGTCTCGACTGCTGCAGGGCAGCCTCGGGGTCCGGTATGAACCCGGTCTATCGGGACAATGAGGTCTGCATGGTCGGAGCCTATCAACAGGGTCGGCATAGCATTGTCTATGAGCGGGATCGGTAACTTGCGCAGATGTGCATATTTCTCCATCAGCTTGGCGACGGGGTATGTGTACCGCGACAGTCCTATTTCTTGGCTGGTGAAAGCGTCTGCAATCTGGTACCGTCGCTCAGGCTGGCCGCTTGCTGCGATAGAGAATGAGACATTCTCGCCCTTTATCGTCTTCAAATCTCGTCTTATTGTCCGAATTGTCATTTGGGTTTCGCTTCCCCGCAGCCCTAGCTGGGCCGCAGCGGAGGCGAGCAGCAGGGTCTTCTCTGACCCGTCATCGAGGACGGCGTAAGTGTCCAGGACTTTATTCTGGTAGCTTAGTGTCACACGCACTACTTTTAGGAGTACTCGGGCTCCACTGCTGCTGGCGGGATCGATGTACATGACGCTTGCTTTGCGGCTGGATGGTGCAGGTGAAGGGCGCCGTCTGTTACTGTCGTGAAGTATGTCCAGATGGGCTCCATCGCACTTGGTGCACCTTTTCTTTAAGCGGCATTCGGCTGCCATGTGTGAGCGCGCACAGCGAAAACAGCGCTTGTTGGACTTTATCCATTGACCTGCTTCCTCCGCGTTCAGCTTGGGGAAGGAGTCACATTGCGCTAGCCAGTGTTCTTTCTCACAGTAGGGGCACACTATCCTCCACTTCTCCGTTCTGGAGGGGGTACTGTGGCTCCTGCTGCTCGGTACTGACTCCGATTGGTGCATCACAGTCACCGATCTTCTTCCATCATTTAGTCGTCTGGTTCCTTCTCTGGAGCCAGGGGTGCTCCGTCCGAATGTATCTAGCCGTAGGCTGCTGACTTCTCTCGCCAGGAAGTCTGCTAGATCGAGGAGGTTCGGTTCGGGGCCATTCGGGTCTCTGTGGTCCCTCTGCCGCCTAAAGCGCTCCTGACGAGCGGGCGGCAGCTTCTCCAGGATCCTTTCCACATTTGAGTTGGCGTAAAGTTCATGCCTCCCCTTCTCTCTTTGCGCTCCCAACATCCCTACCAGGGACTGCACTCTGATGGACAGGTCGTCCAGTGCTCGATTGTCTATTGCTGGGGGTAAGCGGTCGATGTGTCGGATCTCCTGGATCACGTAATCCCATATGCGCCCATACCTCTGGTCCAATGCTACCAGCGCTGCTGTGTATGGGGTGGTGGAAGTCGCGTAGGCGAGCGCTATATTATGTGCGCGGGGTACCTTTAAGTGCTTCAGTAGGATGGCGTATTTGTGGCGTTCATCCAATACATCCACCAACATGGTCTCCAGACACATGCGGAGTTCTGTATACTGGGCCCGGTTCTCTTGGGTGAAGTCGGGTACCATAGGCGTGCCAATGTATGACGCTGACTGTGGATACATCGGCGAGCGTTGGGGGAGAGGCCTCCTAGGCGAGTCTCCTCCCGCTCCTTGATATGGGCTGGTACCGGTAGTGTACCATGGCCCGCTTGTCCAGGTGCTGTTCCTCGGTGCGGGTCGTGCGTCGTGCTCACCCGGGTATAGAGTCGGGGGTCTGTAGCGCAGCTCCGCGGGAGTATAGCCTGGGCTGTACCGGGCCTCCTGGTCCGGTAGAGTACTGTGCTGTCTTCGGGCGTGGTTCTCCTCCTCTTCCTCTTCGTCTTCAGTTAGGTCATCCAGTGCTTGTAGTCTCTGGTTTAGCCTCTCCACAGGATATGCTGCTCCTTCCCGGTTGCTAGGTCTCGCTTGGACCGGTGGGGGGAGGTGGTCTGTGGGGGGTATAGACCTCGTCTGTTGGTCAAGTTCAGGGTTGTTTACTCGGCTAGGGGATGCCGCCCTGGAGGTGTGTCTAGACGAGTTCCTGGAGCCTCTGGCGGAGGGAGAGGGTGTTGTCCGTCTGATCAGCTGTTCTATTAGTTGCGACTGCTGTCTGTCGCGCGCTGCGTCCCGATGAGCACCGGCTCGTTCTCGGGCCACATTCTCTTCCATCTGAATGCGTCTTATTTCTAGACGTATCTGCTCGTGTTCGCTTCGCTGCTGGATCTGCAGTCGGTCGCGTTCAGCAGCGGCGTTCAGGCTGATGAGGAAGGCCTGCTGTAGGGTCCTCTCTGCCTCTGGAGAAGGCGGTTGTATAGGGGAGCCTTCCCTCGGGGTACTCCTTGCGGAGCCTTGGAGCTCTATCTCCACGGTGCTCTCCCCGTCTTCTTCCGTGCCAAGTTCTCTCTCGGTAGCGCTGTATTCCTCCCGGGACTCATCGGGGACTACTTCTTCAGTACTGGCGGGGTGTGAGGTCATGTCTGGTTCCCACTGGTCCCCACCGTGAACTTGGTCAGTTACATTAGAGCCCGTAGGGGCCTCTATGGTCGGGGTAGTCTGGGCGTTGGGGTTAGACATACTTTTACTTTCTAGTTTTACCGCGTTTACTGTTAGTAGAAGACTAGGTTGTTGACTGACAGCGTAAGCCTCTAAGTACTGAGGGAGCCGTCGTTCGCGCTGCGGGCGTTGGTTAGGAGGATCGTTTCGTGGAGTGTTCATCATAGGCCATTTCAATATTAATAACACTATATTAATATTACACTGATTACCCTCCGGCTCGAAGGACCAATTGTAACTGAGGGGTACAATTCCCTGACTGTATTACTAGATATGATACTTACTACCACTACCTTTGTACTTAATATTCGGCCACCCAGTACACGGCATAAATATATTATCATGAACACTCTCACGTAGATGAAACGGATCCAACACAAATGTACGAATTAGAAACAGGTCTTTATTTCTACACAGCGATGGTGTGTAGAATAAGCACTTAATCACTTAATTACATTTATGAATTGAAATAGTATGCACTTTTATGGCAAGGAGTATTCGTCGGTATATCAATAGAGAATGTCCAATCTCTGAAGGCGCAGGTGGTAAATATACGACCTGGAATAGTTAAGGAATAACAGCAATGATACTTTAATGATTATACTAGATACACTAGAGGGGTTAATCCGGTCGCTTGTAAGCCGACAGGAGTAGGAGGGGGGGGGGGGGTAGAATCCGGCTGCCTCGTCCGGCCAAGGGTATCCCAGGTGAACCCACTGTAGTGCCGTTCAATGCGCCGGCGATCCTTGGACCACAGATGAAAGCAGGTGGACTCTTTGTGGGCCGGCTCTCTCCGGTCCACGGGGGAGAGACGTGAAGCGACCTCGTCTTGCAGAGCGTCTCCTCACCTTGCGTCCTCTCCAGGGGGGGGGGGTTCCAACACACGGCAGTGTCGGGGGTCTTTATCCATGGAATAATCAAAGTATCCAAAGCATAATCCGTGCCTGGGAAGGCGGGCTGTCGTCGGTAGAATAATCCGGTATACAGGTCCACTCGCTCGTCGGCTCTGGGGCTCCTCGGGTGCAGCTTCACATAGGGTCAACCACCCTGGGTAAGCAGCCAGTTCTCTGCCCGAAACGATGGGGTACTGACTACGGTAGTATTCTCACCGCACGAAGCACTATATATTAACAGACTATTATTAGCTTAATAGACTACGTCCAACTCGACGATATAGTGCCAAATATGACTATTCAAATATTAATATACACGATGTCTCAATACCGATGGTAGGCGAACTTGGCCTTACTCCCACACGTGGCGTCGCGGGGAGGCTTTACGTCTGTGACTCTATTGGAGGGTAAGAAACTGGACTGAAAAGAAAGTCCTACTTTAGTAGCGCAGTATATACACGCACTATGAACAAATAGTCCCATTAGTGGTGCGGTAGCCAAATTCCTACGCGGAACTAGGACTTGTTCGTACATGTCGAGCGGTACGTTTGAACTGGGTCTGAGGGGTATGGCAGCCTGGCACCAAGGTCTCGACCAATAGTAGAATGGAGACTATTATGGGATGTTCAGTAGGCTAGAATGGATATTCAATGCATATTGTACAAGGAATATACAAGGGATATCAGGGAATATTAGAGAATATACAAATACAATTAAATATATATATATAAATAAATATATATATTCGGTTTAATCTGGCCCTTCACAACAGCCACCCCCTGAATAGGTCCCAGACCTAATCAGTTAAACAGAGACAGATTAATCGCGTTGTCTATTTACACATAAGGGTTTGCTGTAGGGGTCAGTCAACTTCACAAAGTCATAGGGTTGTAGGGTCATGGTCATCATCGATTGTGTCTGGGAGTCGAGGCAGTTCTATGAGCCTTGCCACGGGACGGGTGTAAGTGCGACCCTGGACGAGCACTTCAGCTGCTCGGACCTTGCCGTCGGCACCGGTGATCACTTTGCTTACGCGGCCGGCCGGCCACATAGCTCTGGGCAGTGATTGATCAATAATCATGACGACTGTTCCTTCTGTCAAATTGTCTCTCTCCTTTACCCACTTCTGGCGGGTCTGTAGAGACGGTAGGTAGTGCAGTAGGAAACTGTTCCAAAACTTGTCGGCTAATACTTGGCTGTACCTCCACATTCGTCGGCCGTTCGCTTCTTCAGGCCGGTACATTGTCTGGGGTAATGCAGGATCTAGCCGCCCCATCAGGAGTGTGTTGGGGGTAACTGGGTCGATATCCGCCACATCACTGGAGACATATCCGAGGGGCTTCGAGTTAAGTACTCCCTCAATCTCCGTGAGGACTGTCATTAGGACTTCTTCCGCCACAGTCTGGGCCCCAAGTACTGCATACAGGGCTGTCTTTATGGAGCGCACTTCTCGTTCCCAAGTGCCACCGAAGTGGGGTGCGTTTGGGGGGTTGAATTGGAAATCAACCTGTGCTGGAGCGAGGTGGGTCTTAAGTTCTGGGCCCATAGCTTGGAAGCTCTCTCTCAGCTCTCTTTCGCCGCCTTTGAAGTTTGTCCCATGATCGGACAATAGGGTAGACGGTCTTCCTTTCCGTGATGTGAATCTTCGGAAGGCCATAAGGAATGAGTCTGTGCTCATGGTCGGGAGAAGCTCGATGTGTATCGCTCTGGTGGTCATGCATTTGAATACAATACCCCACCGCTTCTCGGTTCCTCTTCCTTTCTTTATGTGCAGCGGGCCAAAGCAGTCCATGCCCGTTGAGTGGAATGGCTTGTCACCGATTCGGAGGCGACATGGAGGAAGGTCAGCCATCCTTGGTATGCTGGGCTGCGCGCGCCACTTGCGGCAGTCTAGACATGTTCGCTGGAAGCGTCGTACCGCCTCTCTTCCTTGTAGGATCCAGTAACGACGTCTGATTTCCGCGAAGACTCTTTCTGCTCCTGCGTGATGTACATCCTCATCGTATTTCTTTATAATCAGCTCTGTGACCTTGTGTCGGCTGTTCAATACGATCGGGTATTTAATGTCATCCGGTAGATTGGGGGCTCTGCGTAGGCGACCACCCACTCTGATGAGGGTATGAGCGTCGCTCTCGGGGGCCAGGTGAATTAATCTGCTGTCGGATGGGACAGGCTTTCCTCCCTGTAGACAGGCCAATTCATCGGGGAACGAGTCTCTCTGGGCTCGCTGCAGTAGAAGCAATTCTGCTTCCTCGTAGTTAGCTGCTGACATATCAGCGGGGGACTTGCACACCGGGTGGTACCGCAGGAATGTTCTTTGTTGTGCACTCTCTATGGACGTGCAATCGTCTATGTTAGGGTCGGTGGAGGCTACGGTGCTCAATCCACAGAACACAGACTTCTTATTTTCCACCTCCTCTGGACTTGCTTCCCTCGGGATAGGCGTGGGCCACTGTCCTTCCGGGAGTCTTAGGAATGCGGGGCCGTCACTGTAGACATTGCGACGGGTGAGGTCATCCAGGGGCATCCCCCGGGTGATGACGTCAGCTGGGTTCTGTTTTGTATCAACGTAGCGCCACTCTGTTTCTCCGGTTAACTCTTCGGTTAAGTCTTGAATCTCGGTGACTCTGACTCCCACGAAGACTTTGTACTTGCATGAGTCCGATTTGATCCAGGCGAGTACCGTCGTGGAATCTGACCACAGGATTGTTCTAGACACCGGTATGGTGAGCTCACGTTGGATGAGCGTGGCTAGGTGCGCTCCGGCTAGGGCTGCGCAGAGCTCTAGACGTGGGATAGATTGTTGCTTGCGTGGGGCTATTCTCGAGCGGGCGAGGACAAATGCTGTGTAGATCTCTCCCCCCTGGTCTTGGGCCCGCAAGTAGGCTACTGATCCGTATGCGACCTCTGAGGCGTCACTGAAGACGTGTAAGTCCATGTTACATGTCTCTGGCCTCACCGTGGGTGGGAAGTAGCTTCGGCGCATATTAACGCCTGGGAGTGAGTGGAGCTCCATCTCCCACTCTCTCCAGGTGGATGCAAGGTGTGCGGGAATGGGGTCGTCCCAGCCCTGGTCCTTGTCCCACAATGCTCGTACAATCATTTTTGCCCTGGTGGTGTACGGTAGAATACATCCTAGCGGGTCATATTGTCGGGCGAGTGTTGTGTACACACTCCGTCTGGTGGTCGGCGCCGCCGCCGGCCTTCCCTGCTCCGTAGTCAGGGGCTTGTGTCTGTAGTGAAGCGAATCTGTTTTGAATCGCCACACCAATCCCAGGGTCATCTCCTGGGCTTCTCCCGGGATTGTAGCCATCCAGGTCTCGCTGCTGGCTGCCTTGTCCTCGGAGGAGAGGCTGCGCAGTACTTGCGGATCGCTGCTGGCCCACTGCCTGAGATCAAAGCCGCCTTTGATCAATGAGGCGCGGAGTTTAATCAGGAGAGCCTCGGCTTCTTCCTGGGTTGAAAGGCTTTGTAGACAGTTGTCTACGTAGAAGCTGTTCTTTACGCTGTGTCGGACCTCTTCGTCCGCTGCTGGGTCCTCTGCTACATGTTTCTGTAGTGCAAATGTCGCACAGCAGGGGCTGCACGTCGTTCCGAAGGGGAGGACTTCCCATTGGTAGATGGCTGGGTGCTCATCTCCTGGCTTCTCTCTCCATAGGAACCGTAACAGGGGCTTGTCCGCCTCTACTAATCTCACCTGCAGGAACATTCCTTTAATGTCCCCGCTGATGGCCACCTTTTCCTGGCGGAAGCGGAGTAGAACGCCGAGTAGGGAGGGGCCGAGTGTGGGACCGGGCAGTAACTCTTTATTCAGATTTTGGGATCCGATCTGGTAGCTGCAGTTAAATACTATGCGGTCTTTACCGTTGTGATGGACCTTGTGGTGGGGCACGTACCACGATTCAGTGGTCTGGTCAGCCTCTTTAATGTCCATCTTTGTGACGTGTCCCGCTGTGATGAGCTTCTCAATCTCAGCGCGGTATACACTCTCTTGGGCGGGGTTCTTGGCTAAGCGCCGCTCCGTGTTCAGCAGTAGGGGTGGACGGTATAAACGGTATACGGTATAAACGGTATTAATTTGCTCTACGGTATGGATTTTGACTATACCGTTTAACCGGTAGAGCAGCTCTAAAATAGCAATGACGTCATGTAACCACAGCGCGACTATTTCAATCGCATTTGCCCCTAAAAATAGATCGAATTAGTCATAGATAATAGATATGTGCAAACTGGAAAAAGTAATTTAGGAGGCTTCGCGCAGTGGGCGTGTCAACACGCAATTGTCATTTCATAATAAACACATATCACCGCGGCGCACAGCAAGTTTCAATTTCAGTTCCTGGCATTTTTAACCAGTGGAGAAAGGTAAGATATTTCCCTATCGTTTTTCTTATATGAATTATTCTACGTTAATAAAACATACCTGGTGATCAACTACAGTTTGCTGTAAACATTACGATATGTGTGTAGTGTTATGATAACGACGGCAGCAGCGGGAGCCGGGAGGAAGGCGTGCAGCAGTGGATTTGCGAATAGCATGCAGCTGCAGAGCCGCAGAGCCAGTGGCTCTTTCAGGTCTGGTCACAGGCCCGTCAAACAGCGCCCCCCCCACCCTTGCGCCGTTCTGACTCCCATCGTCTCTAAGCATTTTGTGTGTCAATTTGTTGACACATGTGTCAATTTGTTGACACATGTGTCAATTTGTTGACACAATTGTCAATTCTTAAAGCTGAGGATGAGTGGCACCTTTGTCTCAATTCTTATTCAATTCAATTCGCTCTGCGGCTCTGCAGCTACATATGCTTCTAGCAAAATCCAGCCCGCTGTTTGCAATGGGAGCAGGAGTCTCGACTCTGGACTTATTTTATTTGGAATATAATGACTTTATACGCAAAAGTAGCCTAGTTTTAAGTTAAAATATTATAAATCTACATGCCTTGAGGATGTCATTCTTTATATAGCCTGCCTATCAGGCAAAAAAAATTATTCTAACAGAAACACTGATACCGTGATATATACCGTTACCGTCTATGCTTCAAATTATACCGTGATATACATTTTAGACCATACCGTCCACCCCTATTCAGCAGGTACCGTTCTGTGGCGTCTGTCTTGGCGTGGAAAGTAGGCATTCCTTCTCGCCGCAGGAGTGGCGTGGCGTATCTCAACACGCCGTTGACCGGGACTCTCTTGGTCCCTGTCTCGAGGAGGTGAATTGCGTAAATGTCATCTTTAGAGCGAATGTCTTTCTTTCCGTTCTTAAAGGGCATTTGTTCCAAGGTCCATAGCCGCTCTACGTGTTGCAGGAGTGCGGTTTCTCCCTCTGTGACTCGGGAGTGGAGACATCTAGTGGCTGTACTTCGGTTGAGAGATTTGGCGAGCGGGCCTTGGAGAGTCCATCCCAAACGGGTCTCGACTGCTGCAGGGCAGCCTCGGGGTCCGGTATGAACCCGGTCTATCGGGACAATGAGGTCTGCATGGTCGGAGCCTATCAACAGGGTCGGCATAGCATTGTCTATGAGCGGGATCGGTAACTTGCGCAGATGTGCATATTTCTCCATCAGCTTGGCGACGGGGTATGTGTACCGCGACAGTCCTATTTCTTGGCTGGTGAAAGCGTCTGCAATCTGGTACCGTCGCTCAGGCTGGCCGCTTGCTGCGATAGAGAATGAGACATTCTCGCCCTTTATCGTCTTCAAATCTCGTCTTATTGTCCGAATTGTCATTTGGGTTTCGCTTCCCCGCAGCCCTAGCTGGGCCGCAGCGGAGGCGAGCAGCAGGGTCTTCTCTGACCCGTCATCGAGGACGGCGTAAGTGTCCAGGACTTTATTCTGGTAGCTTAGTGTCACACGCACTACTTTTAGGAGTACTCGGGCTCCACTGCTGCTGGCGGGATCGATGTACATGACGCTCGCTTTGCGGCTGGATGGTGCAGGTGAAGGGCGCCGTCTGTTACTGTCGTGAAGTATGTCCAGATGGGCTCCATCGCACTTGGTGCACCTTTTCTTTAAGCGGCATTCGGCTGCCATGTGTGAGCGCGCACAGCGAAAACAGCACTTGTTGGACTTTATCCATTGACCTGTTTCCTCCGCGTTCAGCTTGGGGAAGGAGTCACATTGCGCTAGCCAGTGTTCTTTCTCACAGTAGGGGCACACTATCTTCCACTTCTCTGTTCTGGAGGGGGTACTGTGGCTCCTGCTGCTCGGTACTGACTCCGATTGGTGCATCACAGTCACCGATCTTCTTCCATCATTTAGTCGTCTGGTTCCTTCTCTGGAGCCAGGGGTGCTCCGTCCGAATGTATCTAGCCGTAGGCTGCTGACTTCTCTCGCCAGGAAGTCTGCTAGATCGAGGAGGTTCGGTTCGGGGCCATTCGGGTCTCTGTGGTCCCTCTGCCGCCTAAAGCGCTCCTGACGAGCGGGCGGCAGCTTCTCCAGGATCCTTTCCACATTTGAGTTGGCGTAAAGTTCATGCCTCCCCTTCTCTCTTTGCGCTCCCAACATCCCTACCAGGGACTGCACTCTGATGGACAGGTCGTCCAGTGCTCGATTGTCTATTGCTGGGGGTAAGCGGTCGATGTGTCGGATCTCCTGGATCACGTAATCCCATATGCGCCCATACCTCTGGTCCAATGCTACCAGCGCTGCTGTGTATGGGGTGGTGGAAGTCGCGTAGGCGAGCGCTATATTATGTGCGCGGGGTACCTTTAAGTGCTTCAGTAGGATGGCGTATTTGTGGCGTTCATCCAATACATCCACCAACATGGTCTCCAGACACATGCAGAGTTCTGTATACTGGGCCCGGTTCTCTTGGGTGAAGTCGGGTACCATAGGCGTGCCAATGTATGACGCTGACTGTGGATACATCGGCGAGCGTTGGGGGAGAGGCCTCCTAGGCGAGTCTCCTCCCGCTCCTTGATATGGGCTGGTACCGGTAGTGTACCATGGCCCGCTTGTCCAGGTGCTGTTCCTCGGTGCGGGTCGTGCGTCGTGCTCACCCGGGTATAGAGTCGGGGGTCTGTAGCGCAGCTCCGCGGGAGTATAGCCTGGGCTGTACCGGGCCTCCTGGTCCGGTAGAGTACTGTGCTGTCTTCGGGCGTGGTTCTCCTCCTCTTCCTCTTCGTCTTCAGTTAGGTCATCCAGTGCTTGTAGTCTCTGGTTTAGCCTCTCCACAGGATATGCTGCTCCTTCCCGGTTGCTAGGTCTCGCTTGGACCGGTGGGGGGAGGTGGTCTGTGGGGGGTATAGACCTCGTCTGTTGGTCAAGTTCAGGGTTGTTTACTCGGCTAGGGGATGCCGCCCTGGAGGTGTGTCTAGACGAGTTCCTGGAGCCTCTGGCGGAGGGAGAGGGTGTTGTCCGTCTGATCAGCTGTTCTATTAGTTGCGACTGCTGTCTGTCGCGCGCTGCGTCCCGATGAGCACCGGCTCGTTCTCGGGCCACATTCTCTTCCATCTGAATGCGTCTTATTTCTAGACGTATCTGCTCGTGTTCGCTTCGCTGCTGGATCTGCAGTCGGTCGCGTTCAGCAGCGGCGTTCAGGCTGATGAGGAAGGCCTGCTGTAGGGTCCTCTCTGCCTCTGGAGAAGGCGGTTGTATAGGGGAGCCTTCCCTCGGGGTACTCCTTGCGGAGCCTTGGAGCTCTATCTCCACGGTGCTCTCCCCGTCTTCTTCCGTGCCAAGTTCTCTCTCGGTAGCGCTGTATTCCTCCCGGGACTCATCGGGGACTACTTCTTCAGTACTGGCGGGGTGTGAGGTCATGTCTGGTTCCCACTGGTCCCCACCGTGAACTTGGTCAGTTACATTAGAGCCCGTAGGGGCCTCTATGGTCGGGGTAGTCTGGGCGTTGGGGTTAGACATACTTTTACTTTCTAGTTTTACCGCGTTTACTGTTAGTAGAAGACTAGGTTGTTGACTGACAGCGTAAGCCTCTAAGTACTGAGGGAGCCGTCGTTCGCGCTGCGGGCGTTGGTTAGGAGGATCGTTTCGTGGAGTGTTCATCATAGGCCATTTCAATATTAATAACACTATATTAATATTACACTGATTACCCTCCGGCTCGAAGGACCAATTGTAACTGAGGGGTACAATTCCCTGACTGTATTACTAGATATGATACTTACTACCACTACCTTTGTACTTAATATTCGGCCACCCAGTACACGGCATAAATATATTATCATGAACACTCTCACGTAGATGAAACGGATCCAACACAAATGTACGAATTAGAAACAGGTCTTTATTTCTACACAGCGATGGTGTGTAGAATAAGCACTTAATCACTTAATTACATTTATGAATTGAAATAGTATGCACTTTTATGGCAAGGAGTATTCGTCGGTATATCAATAGAGAATGTCCAATCTCTGAAGGCGCAGGTGGTAAATATACGACCTGGAATAGTTAAGGAATAACAGCAATGATACTTTAATGATTATACTAGATACACTAGAGGGGTTAATCCGGTCGCTTGTAAGCCGACAGGAGTAGGAGGGGGGGGGGGGGGTAGAATCCGGCTGCCTCGTCCGGCCAAGGGTATCCCAGGTGAACCCACTGTAGTGCCGTTCAATGCGCCGGCGATCCTTGGACCACAGATGAAAGCAGGTGGACTCTTTGTGGGCCGGCTCTCTCCGGTCCACGGGGGAGAGACGTGAAGCGACCTCGTCTTGCAGAGCGTCTCCTCACCTTGCGTCCTCTCCAGGGGGGGGGGGTTCCAACACACGGCAGTGTCGGGGGTCTTTATCCATGGAATAATCAAAGTATCCAAAGCATAATCCGTGCCTGGGAAGGCGGGCTGTCGTCGGTAGAATAATCCGGTATACAGGTCCACTCGCTCGTCGGCTCTGGGGCTCCTCGGGTGCAGCTTCACATAGGGTCAACCACCCTGGGTAAGCAGCCAGTTCTCTGCCCGAAACGATGGGGTACTGACTACGGTAGTATTCTCACTGCACGAAGCACTATATATTAACAGACTATTATTAGCTTAATAGACTACGTCCAACTCGACGATATAGTGCCAAATATGACTATTCAAATATTAATATACACGATGTCTCAATACCGATGGTAGGCGAACTTGGCCTTACTCCCACACGTGGCGTCGCGGGGAGGCTTTACGTCTGTGACTCTATTGGAGGGTAAGAAACTGGACTGAAAAGAAAGTCCTACTTTAGTAGCGCAGTATATACACGCACTATGAACAAATAGTCCCATTAGTGGTGCGGTAGCCAAATTCCTACGCGGAACTAGGACTTGTTCGTACATGTCGAGCGGTACGTTTGAACTGGGTCTGAGGGGTATGGCAGCCTGGCACCAAGGTCTCGACCAATAGTAGAATGGAGACTATTATGGGATGTTCAGTAGGCTAGAATGGATATTCAATGCATATTGTACAAGGAATATACAAGGGATATCAGGGAATATTAGAGAATATACAAATACAATTAAATATATATATATAAATAAATATATATATTCGGTTTAATCTGGCCCTTCACAACAGCCACCCCCTGAATAGGTCCCAGACCTAATCAGTTAAACAGAGACAGATTAATCGCGTTGTCTATTTACACATAAGGGTTTGCTGTAGGGGTCAGTCAACTTCACAAAGTCATAGGGTTGTAGGGTCATGGTCATCATCGATTGTGTCTGGGAGTCGAGGCAGTTCTATGAGCCTTGCCACGGGACGGGTGTAAGTGCGACCCTGGACGAGCACTTCAGCTGCTCGGACCTTGCCGTCGGCACCGGTGATCACTTTGCTTACGCGGCCGGCCGGCCACATAGCTCTGGGCAGTGATTGATCAATAATCATGACGACTGTTCCTTCTGTCAAATTGTCTCTCTCCTTTACCCACTTCTGGCGGGTCTGTAGAGACGGTAGGTAGTGCAGTAGGAAACTGTTCCAAAACTTGTCGGCTAATACTTGGCTGTACCTCCACATTCGTCGGCCGTTCGCTTCTTCAGGCCGGTACATTGTCTGGGGTAATGCAGGATCTAGCCACCCCATCAGGAGTGTGTTGGGGGTAACTGGGTCGATATCCGCCACATCACTGGAGACATATCCAAGGGGCTTCGAGTTAAGTACTCCCTCAATCTCCGTGAGGACTGTCATTAGGACTTCTTCCGCCACAGTCTGGGCCCCAAGTACTGCATACAGGGCTGTCTTTATGGAGCGCACTTCTCGTTCCCAAGTGCCACCGAAGTGGGGTGCGTTTGGGGGGTTGAATTGGAAATCAACCTGTGCTGGAGCGAGGTGGGTCTTAAGTTCTGGGCCCATAGCTTGGAAGCTCTCTCTCAGCTCTCTTTCGCCGCCTTTGAAGTTTGTCCCATGATCGGACAATAGGGTAGACGGTCTTCCTTTCCGTGATGTGAATCTTCGGAAGGCCATAAGGAATGAGTCTGTGCTCATGGTCGGGAGAAGCTCGATGTGTATCGCTCTGGTGGTCATGCATTTGAATACAATACCCCACCGCTTCTCGGTTCCTCTTCCTTTCTTTATGTGCAGCGGGCCAAAGCAGTCCATGCCCGTTGAGTGGAATGGCTTGTCACCGATTCGGAGGCGACATGGAGGAAGGTCAGCCATCCTTGGTATGCTGGGCTGCGCGCGCCACTTGCGGCAGTCTAGACATGTTCGCTGGAAGCGTCGTACCGCCTCTCTTCCTTGTAGGATCCAGTAACGACGTCTGATTTCCGCGAAGACTCTTTCTGCTCCTGCGTGATGTACATCCTCATCGTATTTCTTTATAATCAGCTCTGTGACCTTGTGTCGGCTGTTCAATACGATCGGGTATTTAATGTCATCCGGTAGATTGGGGGCTCTGCGTAGGCGACCACCCACTCTGATGAGGGTATGAGCGTCGCTCTCGGGGGCCAGGTGAATTAATCTGCTGTCGGATGGGACGGGCTTTCCTCCCTGTAGACAGGCCAATTCATCGGGGAACGAGTCTCTCTGGGCTCGCTGCAGTAGAAGCAATTCTGCTTCCTCGTAGTTAGCTGCTGACATATCAGCGGGGGACTTGCACTCCGGGTGGTACCGCAGGAATGTTCTTTGTTGTGCACTCTCTATGGACGTGCAATCGTCTATGTTAGGGTCGGTGGAGGCTACGGTGCTCAATCCACAGAACACAGACTTCTTATTTTCCACCTCCTCTGGACTTGCTTCCCTCGGGATAGGCGTGGGCCACTGTCCTTCCGGGAGTCTTAGGAATGCGGGGCCGTCACTGTAGACATTGCGACGGGTGAGGTCATCCAGGGGCATCCCCCGGGTGATGACGTCAGCTGGGTTCTGTTTTGTATCAACGTAGCGCCACTCTGTTTCTCCGGTTAACTCTTCGGTTAAGTCTTGAATCTCGGTGACTCTGACTCCCACGAAGACTTTGTACTTGCATGAGTCCGATTTGATCCAGGCGAGTACCGTCGTGGAATCTGACCACAGGATTGTTCTAGACACCGGTATGGTGAGCTCACGTTGGATGAGCGTGGCTAGGTGCGCTCCGGCTAGGGCTGCGCAGAGCTCTAGACGTGGGATAGATTGTTGCTTGCGTGGGGCTATTCTCGAGCGGGCGAGGACAAATGCTGTGTAGATCTCTCCCCCCTGGTCTTGGGCCCGCAAGTAGGCTACTGATCCGTATGCGACCTCTGAGGCGTCACTGAAGACGTGTAAGTCCATGTTACATGTCTCTGGCCTCACCGTGGGTGGGAAGTAGCTTCGGCGCATATTAACGCCTGGGAGTGAGTGGAGCTCCATCTCCCACTCTCTCCAGGTGGATGCAAGGTTTTGAATCGCCACACCAATCCCAGGGTCATCTCCTGGGCTTCTCCCGGGATTGTAGCCATCCAGGTCTCGCTGCTGGCTGCCTTGTCCTCGGAGGAGAGGCTGCGCAGTACTTGCGGATCGCTGCTGGCCCACTGCCTGAGATCAAAGCCGCCTTTGATCAATGAGGCGCGGAGTTTAATCAGGAGAGCCTCGGCTTCTTCCTGGGTTGAAAGGCTTTGTAGACAGTTGTCTACGTAGAAGCTGTTCTTTACGCTGTGTCGGACCTCTTCGTCCGCTGCTGGGTCCTCTGCTACATGTTTCTGTAGTGCAAATGTCGCACAGCAGGGGCTGCACGTCGTTCCGAAGGGGAGGACTTCCCATTGGTAGATGGCTGGGTGCTCATCTCCTGGCTTCTCTCTCCATAGGAACCGTAACAGGGGCTTGTCCGCCTCTACTAATCTCACCTGCAGGAACATTCCTTTAATGTCCCCGCTGATGGCCACCTTTTCCTGGCGGAAGCGGAGTAGAACGCCGAGTAGGGAGGGGCCGAGTGTGGGACCGGGCAGTAACTCTTTATTCAGATTTTGGGATCCGATCTGGTAGCTGCAGTTAAATACTATGCGGTCTTTACCGTTGTGATGGACCTTGTGGTGGGGCACGTACCACGATTCAGTGGTCTGGTCAGCCTCTTTAATGTCCATCTTTGTGACGTGTCCCGCTGTGATGAGCTTCTCAATCTCAGCGCGGTATACACTCTCTTGGGCGGGGTTCTTGGCTAAGCGCCGCTCCGTGTTCAGCAGGTACCGTTCTGTGGCGTCTGTCTTGGCGTGGAAAGTAGGCATTCCTTCTCGCCGCAGGAGTGGCGTGGCGTATCTCAACACGCCGTTGACCGGGACTCTCTTGGTCCCTGTCTCGAGGAGGTGAATTGCGTAAATGTCATCTTTAGAGCGAATGTCTTTCTTTCCGTTCTTAAAGGGCATTTGTTCCAAGGTCCATAGCCGCTCTACGTGTTGCAGGAGTGCGGTTTCTCCCTCTGTGACTCGGGAGTGGAGACATCTAGTGGCTGTACTTCGGTTGAGAGATTTGGCGAGCGGGCCTTGGAGAGTCCATCCCAAACGGGTCTCGACTGCTGCAGGGCAGCCTCGGGGTCCGGTATGAACCCGGTCTATCGGGACAATGAGGTCTGCATGGTCGGAGCCTATCAACAGGGTCGGCATAGCATTGTCTATGAGCGGGATCGGTAACTTGCGCAGATGTGCATATTTCTCCATCAGCTTGGCGACGGGGTATGTGTACCGCGACAGTCCTATTTCTTGGCTGGTGAAAGCGTCTGCAATCTGGTACCGTCGCTCAGGCTGGCCGCTTGCTGCGATAGAGAATGAGACATTCTCGCCCTTTATCGTCTTCAAATCTCGTCTTATTGTCCGAATTGTCATTTGGGTTTCGCTTCCCCGCAGCCCTAGCTGGGCCGCAGCGGAGGCGAGCAGCAGGGTCTTCTCTGACCCGTCATCGAGGACGGCGTAAGTGTCCAGGACTTTATTCTGGTAGCTTAGTGTCACACGCACTACTTTTAGGAGTACTCGGGCTCCACTGCTGCTGGCGGGATCGATGTACATGACGCTCGCTTTGCGGCTGGATGGTGCAGGTGAAGGGCGCCGTCTGTTACTGTCATGAAGTATGTCCAGATGGGCTCCATCGCACTTGGTGCACCTTTTCTTTAAGCGGCATTCGGCTGCCATGTGTGAGCGCGCACAGCGAAAACAGCGCTTGTTGGACTTTATCCATTGACCTGCTTCCTCCGCGTTCAGCTTGGGGAAGGAGTCACATTGCGCTAGCCAGTGTTCTTTCTCACAGTAGGGGCACACTATCTTCCACTTCTCCGTTCTGGAGGGGGTACTGTGGCTCCTGCTGCTCGGTACTGACTCCGATTGGTGCATCACAGTCACCGATCTTCTTCCATCATTTAGTCGTCTGGTTCCTTCTCTGGAGCCAGGGGTGCTCCGTCCGAATGTATCTAGCCGTAGGCTGCTGACTTCTCTCGCCAGGAAGTCTGCTAGATCGAGGAGGTTCGGTTCGGGGCCATTCGGGTCTCTGTGGTCCCTCTGCCGCCTAAAGCGCTCCTGACGAGCGGGCGGCAGCTTCTCCAGGATCCTTTCCACATTTGAGTTGGCGTAAAGTTCATGCCTCCCCTTCTCTCTTTGCGCTCCCAACATCCCTACCAGGGACTGCACTCTGATGGACAGGTCGTCCAGTGCTCGATTGTCTATTGCTGGGGGTAAGCGGTCGATGTGTCGGATCTCCTGGATCACGTAATCCCATATGCGCCCATACCTCTGGTCCAATGCTACCAGCGCTGCTGTGTATGGGGTGGTGGAAGTCGCGTAGGCGAGCGCTATATTATGTGCGCGGGGTACCTTTAAGTGCTTCAGTAGGATGGCGTATTTGTGGCGTTCATCCAATACATCCACCAACATGGTCTCCAGACACATGCAGAGTTCTGTATACTGGGCCCGGTTCTCTTGGGTGAAGTCGGGTACCATAGGCGTGCCAATGTATGACGCTGACTGTGGATACATCGGCGAGCGTTGGGGGAGAGGCCTCCTAGGCGAGTCTCCTCCCGCTCCTTGATATGGGCTGGTACCGGTAGTGTACCATGGCCCGCTTGTCCAGGTGCTGTTCCTCGGTGCGGGTCGTGCGTCGTGCTCACCCGGGTATAGAGTCGGGGGTCTGTAGCGCAGCTCCGCGGGAGTATAGCCTGGGCTGTACCGGGCCTCCTGGTCCGGTAGAGTACTGTGCTGTCTTCGGGCGTGGTTCTCCTCCTCTTCCTCTTCGTCTTCAGTTAGGTCATCCAGTGCTTGTAGTCTCTGGTTTAGCCTCTCCACAGGATATGCTGCTCCTTCCCGGTTGCTAGGTCTCGCTTGGACCGGTGGGGGGAGGTGGTCTGTGGGGGGTATAGACCTCGTCTGTTGGTCAAGTTCAGGGTTGTTTACTCGGCTAGGGGATGCCGCCCTGGAGGTGTGTCTAGACGAGTTCCTGGAGCCTCTGGCGGAGGGAGAGGGTGTTGTCCGTCTGATCAGCTGTTCTATTAGTTGCGACTGCTGTCTGTCGCGCGCTGCGTCCCGTTGAGCACCGGCTCGTTCTCGGGCCACATTCTCTTCCATCTGAATGCGTCTTATTTCTAGACGTATCTGCTTGTGTTCGCTTCGCTGCTGGATCTGCAGTCGGTCGCGTTCAGCAGCGGCGTTCAGGCTGATGAGGAAGGCCTGCTGTAGGGTCCTCTCTGCCTCTGGAGAAGGCGGTTGTATAGGGGAGCCTTCCCTCGGGGTACTCCTTGCGGAGCCTTGGAGCTCTATCTCCACGGTGCTCTCCCCGTCTTCTTCCGTGCCGAGTTCTCTCTCGGTAGCGCTGTATTCCTCCCGGGACTCATCGGGGACTACTTCTTCAGTACTGGCGGGGTGTGAGGTCATGTCTGGTTCCCACTGGTCCCCACCGTGAACTTGGTCAGTTACATTAGAGCCCGTAGGGGCCTCTATGGTCGGGGTAGTCTGGGCGTTGGGGTTAGACATACTTTTACTTTCTAGTTTTACCGCGTTTACTGTTAGTAGAAGACTAGGTTGTTGACTGACAGCGTAAGCCTCTAAGTACTGAGGGAGCCGTCGTTCGCGCTGCGGGCGTTGGTTAGGAGGATCGTTTCGTGGAGTGTTCATCATAGGCCATTTCAATATTAATAACACTATATTAATATTACACTGATTACCCTCCGGCTCGAAGGACCAATTGTAACTGAGGGGTACAATTCCCTGACTGTATTACTAGATATGATACTTACTACCACTACCTTTGTACTTAATATTCGGCCACCCAGTACACGGCATAAATATATTATCATGAACACTCTCACGTAGATGAAACGGATCCAACACAAATGTACGAATTAGAAACAGGTCTTTATTTCTACACAGCGATGGTGTGTAGAATAAGCACTTAATCACTTAATTACATTTATGAATTGAAATAGTATGCACTTTTATGGCAAGGAGTATTCGTCGGTATATCAATAGAGAATGTCCAATCTCTGAAGGCGCAGGTGGTAAATATACGACCTGGAATAGTTAAGGAATAACAGCAATGATACTTTAATGATTATACTAGATACACTAGAGGGGTTAATCCGGTCGCTTGTAAGCCGACAGGAGTAGGAGGGGGGGGGGGGGGTAGAATCCGGCTGCCTCGTCCGGCCAAGGGTATCCCAGGTGAACCCACTGTAGTGCCGTTCAATGCGCCAGCGATCCTTGGACCACAGATGAAAGCAGGTGGACTCTTTGTGGGCCGGCTCTCTCCGGTCCACGGGGGAGAGACGTGAAGCGACCTCGTCTTGCAGAGCGTCTCCTCACCTTGCGTCCTCTCCAGGGGGGGGGGGGTTCCAACACACGGCAGTGTCGGGGGTCTTTATCCATGGAATAATCAAAGTATCCAAAGCATAATCCGTGCCTGGGAAGGCGGGCTGTCGTCGGTAGAATAATCCGGTATACAGGTCCACTCGCTCGTCGGCTCTGGGGCTCCTCGGGTGCAGCTTCACATAGGGTCAACCACCCTGGGTAAGCAGCCAGTTCTCTGCCCGAAACGATGGGGTACTGACTACGGTAGTATTCTCACCGCACGAAGCACTATATATTAACAGACTATTATTAGCTTAATAGACTACGTCCAACTCGACGATATAGTGCCAAATATGACTATTCAAATATTAATATACACGATGTCTCAATACCGATGGTAGGCGAACTTGGCCTTACTCCCACACGTGGCGTCGCGGGGAGGCTTTACGTCTGTGACTCTATTGGAGGGTAAGAAACTGGACTGAAAAGAAAGTCCTACTTTAGTAGCGCAGTATATACACGCACTATGAACAAATAGTCCCATTAGTGGTGCGGTAGCCAAATTCCTACGCGGAACTAGGACTTGTTCGTACATGTCGAGCGGTACGTTTGAACTGGGTCTGAGGGGTATGGCAGCCTGGCACCAAGGTCTCGACCAATAGTAGAATGGAGACTATTATGGGATGTTCAGTAGGCTAGAATGGATATTCAATGCATATTGTACAAGGAATATACAAGGGATATCAGGGAATATTAGAGAATATACAAATACAATTAAATATATATATATAAATAAATATATATATTCGGTTTAATCTGGCCCTTCACAACACACGTGATAGCCTCCACTCTCCCAGACCGACTGTGGGGGGTAAGTGTGCAGGGACCAGGAAGGGGATTGGGAATTGGCATAACGACTAACATTGGGATGGGAGAAAATCGGAGGAAAATGGAGGGGGAAAAAGATCAATAAAAAAAAAATTAGTTACGTTTTTCATTCATGGGAACCCAGCTGCGATGATTTTGGCCACTTACGGAGACCGTTTCAAGCGTTCAATATGAAAGGATGCCGCCCGGGCACATGTTATACTGGGGCTGGGGTGCAACACACTGTCCACAAAAGTGGATATATTACTAGTATATTCATTAGTGCTGTCAGGCGATTAAAAAAAATTATCTAGGTAATTACAGGATTTGTAATTAATTAATCAAATTAATCGCATTTTAATTGCATAACCATTTTAGGCCTGATATTCTATATTCTATAATCATATTTCAAATTGCATGTGTCCGGATGGCAGAACAGTACTGTATCTACAAAACCTTCTGTTTAACCATCTTCAATTTATTCATTTGCTTAGATTTTTCAGGTCTGGTAAATTTTTGCATGGTGTTATTCACAGTCAAAGATAAAAAAAATATTATTGATATTTTCATTTGGTTCATTACAATTTACTCAAGCCTAGTAACAGACACAGTATTTCTCACACTGGGAATAAGTTCCCTGAGATCCATAGATGTCCCTAGAATCAGATACCAAGAACATGCAAATGGATTATTTAAAAAAAAAGTCTGTAAATGTGTATTCATCGTCCTTATGGAATGTATGAGATAAAAAAATATTTAAAAAAATAAATGAATTAATGAATTTAATGAATGTTGAGTTAATATATATATATTTTTTAATGATGTTTTTTCCCCCTCCTTTTTTTCCCCCGATTTTTCTCCCATCCCACTGTTAGTCGTTATGCCAATTCCCAACCCCCTTCCTGGTTGTTGCGCACTCCCCCCTACTGTTGTTCCGGGAGGCCGGAGACTGTCACATGCTTTCCTCCGACGCATGTGCAGCCAGCCGGCAGCCAGCCTGGCAGCGCAGATTCTCACCGGGAGAGTGTAACGTGTGGAAGGTCACACTACCTCCCTTCAGATCCTACCCTCGCTGTGCAGGCGCCCCGACCGAACTGTAGGGGTCGCTGTCCACAATGTCCAGGAACCACCCATCAGCTTTCCCACCCCTAACACTGCCAATTGTGTTAGTATGAACGACCAGCCAAGCTGATAGCAACGCCGAGAGCTGGATTCGAACCCAGCGTCTCCAGCGCTGATGGCGAGTGCCTTGCCCACTACACCACCTAGCCGCCCGAGTTAATTTTCATAACGTGATAATTTGCTGTGTAATTAATTAATCTAATTAATGCGATAAACTGACAGCCCGAATATCCTCCTATACTTACTCATGTTCTTACATGAGCCACACATGTTTTGCACTCAGTTACAGGGCTAATCATGCTCTCTATGAGAATGCCTGATTACACTCCACACAGAGCTCTGATTAACCCTTTCACTACCACACTACAGAAGGTTATATATTCGTACTTGGCTTATCGCGTCCCGCTCTATAAGCCTATCGAGATACCCCTTATCTCCTGTACCTATTGTACTCCATCACGAAAACAACTTGTACACCCACACCTGACCGGGTCCCGCCTCTATGGAGGCGTAGCCTATAAGACCATGACCATGGTCACCAACACACCCTTCCTCTATTTTCGTTCCATCATATTGGATGCAGTGCACCTTATGTAACTAGTAGTATGAAAAGATTGGAGGAATTGCGTAATGTTGAAAGCTTACCGGAGGTTGCTTGCCCCTGGCATCTTCGAAGCATGTTTCAGCGACACGTCGGGCTTGTGTTGATGTTCCTCTTCTGATGGCAGCAGACCAAGGATCAGCTGTGCAAGGTTGGCTATCGGGCCAGCTTGTACCCAGGTAGGCCCTGTGTCTTCAGGCATGGGTATTAGTGTTAGTAATGCTGGTTTGTTTTGTTACACAACCATGTTGTGTGTCGGCGCCGGGGGCGGGATGGTTTGGTGAACGTTTCACTGCAGTGAACGGTTTCCAAACGGTCCTGGGCGTGCGGTTAAACAACTAATGCTAATGCGGGCGGCTACGTGGCGTAGTGGGCAAGGCGCTCGCCACGAAATGCTGGAGACGCTGGGCTCGTCAGTTCGAGCCCAGCGCTCCACATTTGCTTTCAGTTTAGCTGGTCGTCCATACTAATACACATTGGCCGTATTAGGGGGTGGGAAACTGATGGGTGGGGATCAGGCGAGCTGCGCAGGTGAAAAGATGCGACTGCTGTTACCTCAAGTACCGGAGGGGACTTGTGCTATGTATGACTTAGTCCACATTGCAGCCGGCTTGTGGGAGGCAAGAAACAGCGTCCGTGACAGGGGAGGGTTGAATTGGATGATACGAAATTGGGATGGGAGAAAAATATAGAAAATGGGAGAAAAAGTGGATAAAAAAAAAAAAAAAAAATGCTAATGCTACATGCTAATGCTACATGCTAACACTACTGCTACATGCTAACACTACTGCTACGCTGTTCTAATGTCTCCGCCGTGGGATGTCGTCACTTTTCCCTCCTCTTGCCCGGTTCATCAATGAAGGTCAGTCGGTAGCTGATGTGGGGGTTTTGCTGAGTCCTATTTACCTTTTTACGGGTAAATGGGTTGACAACAGGGTAGGCCGTGGCTAGGTAGCCTAGCCAGGTAACGTTACCTCTGTGTCCCGGCGGGGGTTGTTGAACGGTATTCCCACCTGGGAGCCGATGCTTGAGGCTCGGCGGGTAGCAGTAGAGCTATACTACTGCAGGATGGGACGTAACGCGGCCCGTGTTGGGGCTCAGCTGACTGTTTCTGTCCATAGTAGCGTTGAACGCTATGCTGGTAGTGTAGTGGGCTACTGTTTTGTTCTGTCACTCTGCTATGAGAAGGTCTGTCTATGCTACAGCTTTCTCTCCTCTTAACACTTTAATCGCCGGAGACGCCGTAACTCGTCATTCCCCGCCATGCTCATTCTGCCGAAGACGCCGTAACACGTCTTTGATATCAATATTTCAAAAATCTGTGATCGAAATCATATTTCTCCCCCGGGGACCTGAGATATACTGCTGAGCTCCACTCAACTCTCTAACGGTTCAAGAGCGCCATCTGGTGGCCGATCGGCAGATCGCCCAACAGGAAGTGATCTGTGGATGAAGTGGTGCTCACCCATATTTCGTCCGGGCACTCGCTATCGTTAGAGGGACTCCATCTTGACACAGTGAACATCGATCGGTGCAAATAACTCGATAAACAACATGATTTGGACATATTTTTTTGGACATATACTATTATACAACCTGGAAGTGGATCGGGTATTTCTGCATCACATAATAGAAAAAATTCTGTTCCACGCTCATCCCCCAACGGCGCGAGGAAGCCACGGTGAGTCCCAGCATTATTTTCAATGTGTTCGATACTAACTGCTCTGATGATCATATCACCCACACTAGATGAATGATATAACGTTGCCCATGGAATTATAAACGACCCCCCGCCCATCCGGTCAACATCAGATGATAAGTAGTAACTCCTAGAAGCACATCCAGTTGACATTTTTTATCTCGCACAGATTCCTACCAAACTGTATTTGATCATCAATATAATGCATTTAGGGCTATAAATCAAGTTCTGGAGAAATCTGCAGAAAACGATAAAAACATACTTATACTTTAGACCGTATTTTAGTATGAATATGTGAATGAAAAAGTATAACGTTGCTACACCCTGAACAATAGATATAGGACATTGAATGGGCCATAATAATGTCAATTTAGCAATACAATTTAAAAAGTTATAGCCCTGCAAAGAAGGGGAACTTCTCCATAGACAAATAGAGCTGGCGAGGGATGGTAAATTATGAATTTAACCATGGCGATCAAAGTGTTAACCATTCATGCTGACGGTCAATCGGTGTCTATTGGGGGAGTAGTGCGGGGGGGGCTGCTAAAGCCTGTACCGCCACGGTATGGAATTGGCAGCGATTAGAACTGTGTTCGAATTGCTGTTTTTTCTATAAAAAAAAAGGGTGTCTGGTGGCAGGGCCTTGAGGGCCAGCCGACGTCGACACATCGCACAAGGTTGTTGACGTTATTAGCTTTGACCTAGCCGCAAGCTATAACCGCTCAGGGTTCCCCTCTCCGCAGGGGATTTTGATCTTCTGCTGGAGCGTGGGCGGTATTGTCCTAGGCTCCACACCGCCTCACACCGCGCAGCCAGAAGAAGAGAGAGCACGGCCTCGTCAGCGGCGATGACGAGGTCCTCGACAGGCGGCCATGTTTTTCCCCCGCCAGAGGTATCCTGGGCGTTAAATCGACAGGTGTCCACAAGGCCGACAGCCTTGGCGGCCGAGGGATCGGCCATGTTGAATGGGTTCGGCTTGAACAACAAGCCGTCACCGTTCTGCCGCGAGCAGCCCGCTCTCCGATCACTCCCTCCCCCAACACCAGCGGAAAAAGTGGGCTCTGATTGTTTCCTTTGGCTGCGTGCCTTCGTTGAAGCGTGGGCGGCCCCACTTTTCGCTTCTCATGGGGACAGGGGCTGACACCCAGTTGATGGCTGAGCCTGGGTCTGTCCGTGAGAATGTTGTGCTGTCAAGCGGCTCCCACACCATAAGTTGTGTTGGTTGAGCCTGGTGTTACGTCTGTCAACTATAAGTGTTGTCAGCAGGGGGGCTCGAAACCTTTTGAGGCACACAGTGCGGGCTAACCCGGCCTCGCCTTCGCCAGGCCAGGTATCATGTTGGTGCCTCCCACTCCTGAAAGATTGGCAGTGGTCTCGCAGGCACGCGTGATTTGGGTGGTAGTAATATCACTGCAGGGCTACGGTGTGTAGTAACCCATGGGGTCCTCACGCCTTGCATGTCCGGCTGCAGAACAACTCCTCAGCATGTTCTGGAGGGGTGTTCAGTGGGGGGGCTTTTTTCACCTAGAAAGCCCCCCGTATCAAACCGGCCCTTTCTGTCGGGGTCCCCCCTTGGGTGCGAGATGTCCCGACACGGAACGCTCTGCTCGCACAGGGTTGGCTACGCACAGCGGGTGGGACCGGGCCAACTATCTACAGTTCCTGGCGGACCTGCGCCACATGGCGGCGGGTGCGTTGGGAGTGTCGTCACATATGACTACGGCATTACCATATGTCGAGGTGGATGGAGAGAACGCTGTGGCGGGGACTTGTGTTTACACAACCCCACCCGTTTTCGGGTTTGGTACAGACCCTATTGTCAGGGTCTCCAGCAGTGACAGCTCTGGTCAACGAGATCCAATCTCTGTGGACGAAGCAAGCCATCGTCGTGGCGTTCTCCTCCCGGTGTTCTCTGGTGCCTGAGGAATCGGGAGGGGGGGGGGGTGTCAGACCCAAGCTGGACCTGTCCCATGGGAAGGTTCAGCATTTTTTGGATCGTCTCCTACCTGTTGAACACTGTCAGGTGGGGGTCTGGTTCTCCTCCATAGACCTGTAGAATGCGTATGCGCATCTACGATCTTCCATCCTAGGGCTTACCTACGCTTCCTTTGCAGGGTTAACGTATGAGTACCAGAGGCTGCCGTTCGGTTTTCTCTGGCTCCCCGCATCTTCACCAGTGAGGCCGCACTGGGGCCTCTGCGTCGTCAGGGGTTACGGAGTGTATTCTGCCCTGACGACGTTCTGGTCCTTCACGGTCAAGGTGGATTGTCAGGTCTCGTACCAGGCAGGTCCCTACCAGCCTGGGGTTTGCTGTAGACTGGAAGTAGAGTACTCCTCTTCCCAGTCAACGGTTGGAGGGCTATGGGCATCCCTCTCAGAGCGTGTTGTCAACACGCTCGGGAGGTTCCGTCCTAGGACGGTTACGGCGCTGTCTCACGTCACGTTTTTCACCGACGCCTCCCTCGCTGGTGACGCGTCGGGCCAACGCAGTAGGGGGCAGCTGGCAAACCATGCTGCCCGGTCTGCGCTACGTTCAATGTGTTGGTATTGAAAGCGGTCCTTCTGGTCCTCAAACGGTGTTGATCAGGACGGACAATACGACGTCAGTGTCGTATATCGACAGACAGGGAGGAGTACGCTCCCCCCGTCTGCACCAGGCGGCAGGCGGCTGGCTATGGGCGTCCTCCATCTGCACGGCCTGAGGGCTCCCCACATCCCCGGCAGGGTGAATGTGGGTACAGGTGTACTGTCACGGGGCGGTCCTCATCCTGACGGGTGGGGATTACGTCCGGACATAGCCAGGCAGGTCTGGGACCGATGCTGTGCTGCCTGGGATTCTTCCCCATACATCTGTTAGGTCAGTTGTTGGGACGGGTACGTTGAGGAGCGCAGGTTCTTGATCCTGATGGCGCCGGACCGGGGCGCAGCTGTGTGGTTCCCGGTCCTGATCCGGCTACTGGTAGTTTGGAGAGGATGGATTGATACCATCCGGAATGCGCATGCTCCCTCCACTGTCGCACTTTGCGCGGGCAGATGGCGTATGTTCCAAGTGTGGTGTAAGGCGGGGGGCCGGGACCGTAAAAGGTCTCCTGCCCCCTGGATGCTGTCCTTAGTTACCTCCAGTCTCTCCTTGATAGACTGTCGGCTTCGACGGTGAGGGTATATGCAGCAGCTATATCCTCCTATCATGAGGGATTTGAGGGGGATGTCTTGTTCAGCCACCCTCTTGTGGAGCGTTTCCTGCTTGGCGCTCGACGCGTTAAGCCGGTGCAACGCTCTTTGGCTCCGAGTTGGGATCTTCAATTGGTCCTCGGTCAGTTGTCCTTGGCCCCATTTGAGCCTCTTGAGCAAGCGCCGTTGGAACAGCTGTCGTTCAAGACTGCGTTCTTGCTGGCCGTCACCTCCGCTGAACGCGTGGGTGTGCTTTGTGCTCTCTCGGTACGACCAGAGTGCCTGTCTTTCGTTCCGATTGCGGTGCCACTCTGCGGCCTAATCCTGCCTTCGTGCCTGTAAATATCCGGAGTTCTTCCGCTCCAGGGATATTGTGGTTCAGGCGTTTTCATCCGCCTCCTCACGCTAGTGAGTTAGATGCGGGCCTTCACCTGTCATGTCCGGTCCGTGCTTGGGAATTACCTCAGCCGTTCTCAGGACCTCGGGGTCACCGATCAGCTTTTTGTCTGTTACGGTGGTTCTCAGGCCGGTAAGGCACTATCGAACAACGCCTGTCCCATTGGTTGTGCGAGGGCATTGCCCTCTGCTACACGTTGGCCAGGCTGGATCCCCCGGGGGGCGCCAGGGCGCACTCCACTCGTGGGGTGGCTGCCTCTGCACGTTACATTACATTTCTCTACTTCACTGGCGCTCTCTGTGATCTATCAATTCATTATAGTATCACTCACCCTCGCGCTGCTGCCGTCAGTTCAACATAATGACGCGCTCCTTCCATCTCCGCGGCTTCAATATCAGCATCCAAATCATCCATCAGACTTATAGCTGTTCTATTTCCCGGTCAGTCTTCTTTAACTCCCACTCTCCAGTACATCCAATAAAGTGCTCAAGTGATCAACATCTGGAGTTTCCACGTCAATTTCAATGTCCATCTGATTCAAAACTTGTGTAGTAACACCTCTGATTGCGCCCCGCTTTCGTCTCATTCTTTCAATTTTAGTCCGACGTCCGTCTTCACCCATTCTAGAGTGATCCAAAACATTCATATCTCCCGGGTTTCGGCAGAGGCCAAAGCATAACCACTTCGAAGCAGAGAATATTATGTACAAGGCGGAAGAGCCCTTCGGAGCTAAACCAATCAGAGAGGGTCTTCGCTGTATGCGGGCTAGCCAATCAGAGAGCGTCTTCGCAAACTGCGGCTATGAAAAGAAATCACGCATTCCTGCCTGCTTGCCTGAACTTATATATGCGCAAATAGAAACATGTATACCGACCTGGCCTGCTTCGGAGTTCAGTAGCCTGACTGCGGGCACAAACAAACAAATTTAAAAATAAAAAAAAGCATTTGCCAGTCTGCCAGGGCAGCCGATGGTCAGTCAGCTAGTGCTTCAATCTCACTGACGGCCGTGTTCCTTAATGCCTAATATCAAATAGGACATTCTCTAAATGCAGGCGTGCCGCCGCATAAAGGGACGAGCACGAGAACGAGATATTCGCGGCATAACTTAGCCCTTTCTTTGACCCGCATTTAGATTCCATAGAGGTGGAATGCAATGAGTTGGGATAGGAATCCATGCAGAAGTTGCACGGCTCATTCAAAGGTTAAAAAATTTGAAGATTAAAGTGTTTTCATGGGTAGATGATGATGGGGACGTGAGTGGAGGCCTAAAGCCTGGTGACATAATCAGATTAAACATGGTCCCATGAGGTGCATGGTCGCATGAATACATACACACGCACAGGCACACACTCTGATATAATATTGGATTCTTCTCAGAGGTGGACAGGAGTAATGCACTAGTCAGTCCCACTGAATGTGATGCCACGCATACTGAAACTCATGTCAATCACAGAGATACATTAGATGCCCTCGAGGTATTAGTCATATAAATCAGGTCTCCCTCGGAAAAGTGATTTTGGCTCTCAATGGCACTTTGAGATTTCTTCAGTAAAAGAGATGAATCGTCTTGGCACCCCATCTGAGCACCACTCTCTCCATCACTTACAGGACAGGTCACATGGGGAGAGACGCCAGATGTTGAACGGAGAGGTTGTCCAATAAAACGCGGGATCTCAGAGCCCACATGGCATTTAGTCTTCATCCTGGTATGGCTTTTTGCCGCCTGCCACCTCTTTCCACATCAGCGGGCACGTATAGTGCCGGAGAGCAGACAGACAGTTTCATAAAGCGGAAGGCCTTAAAAGCATATCATCGCCGCTCATAAATAAGTAAGGCTCTGGAATGGCAGGGCGGTTATAGCGCTACGATGATATGATTCCAGGAGCACACTGTTGAGCTGGGAGGCTGTTTTCGGTCAGCCTGGCTGCAGATTCCATACGACGTGTAGCCTACCATGAGTAGGATAACGTGGAATATTTATGGTTCTATCTATTTATCAATCTATTGATCATGAAATAATATTCACTACACATTTTTCAGGATTCCATCCTTATTTTAAGATAAATTACCTCCTCCTTTCTCTTTTTTATTACCTTGTTCTGTGGTGATCAAACTATAGAGGCTATTTCTGTAGAAATACAGTAGCCTAGGGGCGGCCGGGTAGTGCAGCGGACTAAGTGTCTGTCTACCACCACAGAGACAGTGGGATCGAATCCAGCTGCGGTGCTTCCGGGTTGGCCGACCGTCCATACTAACACAATTGGCAGTGTTAGAGGGTGGGAAACCCGGCGAGGGTGGGTCCTGGTCGCGTAAAAAGATTTTTACCAACGCACTTTCAGTTCCGCGTTCGGGTTCCGCGATCTGATTGGCCACTGACGTTTCTCTCAGCGCCAATCGCGTCACGCCTAGTTCTGCCTCTAACAGCCTGCTAGCTAGCTAGCTAACGCCTAGTTCTATCACTGGTTAAGCTTGGCGACTCTTTCGAAGTTGGTTAAGGTTAGAGTTTGGAATCAGGGCTGGTGGTCTATCGCCCTGCTCTAAAGACAAACTCTAACCTTAACCAACTTCGAAAGAGTCGCCAAGCTTAACCAGTGATAGAACTAGGCGTAACGCGATTTGCGCTGAGAGAAACGTCAGTGGCCAATCAGATCGCGGAACCAGATTGTTGGTAAAAATCTACACGCGTCCTGGTCGTTGTAAACAGCGACTCCTACAGTTCGGTCGGGGCGCCTGCACAGCAAGGGAAGGATCTAAAAAAGGTAGTGTGACCTTCCACACGTTACACTCTCCCAGTGAGTGTCCGCACTGCCAGGTGAAAAGCGGTGGGCTGGGTACACATGTGTCGGAGGAAGCATGTGATAGTCTCCGCCCTCCCGGACCGACGGTAGGTGGTAGAGTGCGCAGAGACCAGGAAGGGGATTGGGAATTGGCATAACGACTAACATTGGGATGGGAGAAAAACGGAAAAGGAAAGGAGGAAAAAGATAATAATAAAAAATTTAAAAATAAATACAGTAGCCTATATTTCCACTCCATGATTATTTACCTGTAAGAAATCTATACCTTGTGACAGACTCGGGGGTGTTATGAGCTTTCACCAGATTGGAATTAACAAAACACACACAGCACAAAGTAGAAGCAAGTTTAACAGAAATTGTATTGCTGTTTAGGGGGAAATGAGATGTTAGTGTGATCGTCAGCCAGTCTGTAATAATAGAGAATCGTCTTGGTCCGTTAGCGGGGTTCGGTACACAAAGTGGTTCTCATACGGGCGGGGGATGATCCGGGAGAAGAGACACCAGACAAGCAGGGGTCGATACACATGCAGGTTCTCAGCCGATCAGGGGTCACAGAATAAACGTCAAAGTTGCATGCCGCTGCATTAGATAGCTCACAGAATCAACTTCAAAGTTGCATGCCGCTGCATTAGATAGCTCACAGAATCAACTTCGAAGTTGCATGCAGCTGCATTAGATAACTCAAAGAATCAACTTCAAAGTTGCAGGCTGCTTTATTAGATAGCTCACAGAATCAACTTCAAAGTTGCATGCTGCTTTATTAGATGGCTCACAGAGTCAACTTAAAATGTGCAACACTGCTGCATTATATAGCTCACAGAATCAACTTCAAAGTTGCATGTTGCTGGATTAGATAGTTTACAGAATCAACTTCAAAGTTGCAACACTGCTGCATTAGATAGCTCACAGAATCAACTTAAAATGTGCATGCCGCTGCATTAGATTGCTCATAATCAACTTCAAATTCACAACACTGCTGCATTAGATAGCTCACAGAATCAACTTCAAAGTTTCATGCCGCTCCATTAGATAGCTCACAGAATCAACTTCAAATTTGCAACACTGCTCACAGACTCAAAAGCGGAAAAGCCAATAGCTCACAGACTCGACTTGTGAACTACTGGCCCAGAAACTAAGCAATTACTGGAATGCGTCGACCTGTGACCACTATAGGGATGGGTACCGAATTCGGTACTTTTGAGGTACCGAACCGAAACACGTCGGTACGACCGAGTATCGAATCAAGTGAGAAACCGAAAAAGAAATAAAAAATAAAAATAAAAAAAAATATTTTGTATTAGTTTTTTTTTCTTTTTCTTTTTTACTTTTTTTTTTTTTTAGTTTTTTTTTTTTTCATGTCAACGTTCACACGCACAATATATGCTTACCTAGGATTTGACTTGATTCAACAACAAAGCAGTCGGAGCAATGACAAGCCGAAAACTGTCGAAATTGTAGTTATTTGAAGTTTGGATTTTTTTTTTACGACTGAGGTAGGTCAATTAAATTTCTTGAGACTAAAGTACCGAAAAAAGGTACCGTTGGGTACCGGTATCGATTCACAGGTACCGGTATCGGTTCAAATGTGAAAGGTACCCATCCCTAACTGAAAACATCATCCATGAATATATCTTCCCTAGAAGTACTTCCATATATGTCTGGGCTGGGAGGCTCATTGATAAAGAACAGCATGAAAGCACTTTGCGGTGGGAATATATTTGAACAACACGGTAGTGCTTTCTCACAAGTCTCCAGTGGAAACACAGGGGGAGATGGAGGGCCTGCTAAGTCCACATAATGTAGGTTAAGCAGGGAACAGGCCTGCATTCCCTAAATCACTGTATACTTTTAGTGGATCGACCTTAAGCTCTTCAAGCTGTGTCCAACTGGAGTGAGTGAGCGTGTGAGCGAGTGAGTGAGTGAGTGAGTGAGTGAGTGAGTGAGTGAGTGAGTGAGTGAGTGAGTGAGTGAGTGAGTGAGTGAGTGAGTGGGCGAGTGAGTGAGCGAGTGAGAGAGGGAGTGAGTGAGCGAGTGAGAGAGGGAGTGAATGATTGAGTGACTGATAGATGGAAGGGTGACTGAATTTGGAAATATGGGGAATTTTGTGTTAACAACTGAGAGAGTGAGTGAGTGAGTGAGTGAGTAGGCCTAAGTGAGTGTGAGAGTGAGTAAGTGAGTGTGAGAATGAGTGAGGGAGGGAGTGAGTGTGTGAGTGAATGGGTGAGGGAGTGAATGAGTGAGCAAGAAAGTGATTCAGTAAGTGAGTAAGTGAGTGTGATAATAAGTGAGTGAATGAGCGAGTAAGTGAGTAACAACGGGAGAGAGAGACAGGTTGTGTGAATAAGTAATGATGGACATACAGCAGGGAACAGGGGAGCAAGGAGAGACAGACATGATGAAGAGAGAGAGTAGCAGGAGGAGGTGATGAAGAGAGAGAGTAGCAGGAGGAGGTGATGAAGAGAGAGAGTAGCAGGAGGAGGTGATGAAGAGTGAGAGAGTAGCAGGAGGAGGTGATGAAGAGAGTAGCAGGAGGAGGTGATGATTAGAGAGAGTAGCAGGAGCAGGTGATGAAGAGAGAGAGAGAGTAGCGGTGGAGGTGATGAAGAGAGAGAGTAGCAGGGGAGGTGATGAAGAGAGAGAGTAGCAAGGGAGGTGATGAAGAGAGAGAGTAGCAGGAGGAGGTGATGAAGAGAGAGAGTAGCAGGAGGAGATGATGAAGAGAGAGAGTAGCAGGAGGAGATGATGAAGAGAGAGTAGCAGGGGAGGTGATGAAGAGAGAGAGAGAGAGTAGCAGGGGAGGTGATGAAGAGAGAGAGTGGCAGGAGGAGATGATGAAGAGAGAGTAGCAGGGGAGGTGATGAAGAGAGAGAGTAGCAGGGGGAGGTGATGAAGAGAGAGATTAGCAGGAGGAGGTGATGAAGAGAGAGAGTAGCAGGGGGAGGTGATGAAGAGAGAGAGATAGAGTAGCAGGGGAGGTGATGAAGAGAGAGATTAGCAGGAGGAGGTGATGAAGAGAGAGAGTAGCAGGGGGAGGTGATGAAGAGAGAGAGATAGAGTAGCAGGGGAGGTGATGAAGAGAGAGAGTAGCAGGAGGAGGTGATGAAGAGAGAGAGTAGCAGGGGGGGTGATGAAGAGATAGAGTAGCAGGGGAGGTGATGAAGCGAGAGAGTAGCAGGGGGAGGTGATGAAGAGAGAGAGTAGCAGGGGAGGTGATGAAGTGAGAGAGTAGCAGGGGGAGGTGATGAAGAGAGAGAGTAGCAGGGGAGGTGATGAAGTGAGAGAGTAGCAGGGGAGGTGATGAAGAGAGAGAGTAGCAGGGGAGGTGATGAAGAGAGAGAGTAGCAGGGGAGGTGATGAAGAGAGAGAGTAGCAGGGGAGGTGATGAAGAGAGAGAGTAGCAGGGGAGGTGATGAAGAGAGAGAGTAGCAGGGGAGGTGATGAAGAGAGAGTAGCAGGGGGAGGTGATGAAGAGAGAGAGTAGCAGGGGAGGTGATGAAGTGAGAGAGTAGCAGGGGAGGTGATGAAGAGAGAGTAGCAGGGGGAGGTGATGAAGAGAGAGAGTAGCAGGGGAGGTGATGAAGTGAGAGAGTAGCAGGGGAGGTGATGAAGAGAGAGAGTAGCAGGGGGGGTGATGAAGAGAGAGAGTAGCAGGAGGAGGTGATGAAGAGAGAGAGTAGCAGGGGAGGTGATGAAGAGAGAGTAGCAGGGGAGGTGATGAAGAGAGAGTAGCAGGGGGAGGTGATGAAGAGAGAGTAGCAGGGGGAGGTGATGAAGAGAGAGAGTAGCAGGGGGAGGTGATGAAGAGAGAGAGTAGCAGGGGAGGTGATGAAGAGAGAGTAGCAGGGGAGGTGATGAAGAGAGAGTAGCAGGGGGAGGTGATGAAGAGAGAGAGTAGCAGGGGGAGGTGATGAAGAGAGAGTAGCAGGGGGAGGTGATGAAGAGAGAGTAGCAGGGGGAGGTGATGAAGAGAGAGAGAGTAGCAGGGGGAGGTGATGAAGAGAGAGAGTAGCAGGGGAGGTGATGAAGTGAGAGAGTAGCAGGGGAGGTGATGAAGAGAGAGAGTGAGAGAGTAGCAGGGGAGGTGATGAAGAGAGAGAGTAGCAGGGGAGGTGATGAAGAGAGAGACGATCAGCCAATCAGAGACGATTGAAAGGCAGCCAGGCTTCCCTTGCTGTGCTTAACAACCTGAGAAAGTAATATTTTCTATAGCGTTTATTTCTCTCTCCCACCTACCATGCTTTGGCCTGTCACATACATTATACGACACAAACATCACACAAGTGCATTATGTACAGCCTCTGCCTCTGTCTAGGAACAATAATGCCTCTCTCTCTCGCTCCGTGTATCTGTGTTTTTCCTATCTAAAAGGTCTGAAGCCTAATATAGAAGCACATTTTTCTTTGACATTTCTCATTTTCGTAGGTTATTTTTCTCCAAACACTAATGTAACTGAGGGGTACAATTCCCTGACTGTATTACTAGATATGATACTTACTACCACTACCTTTGTACTTAATATTCGGCCACCCAGTACACGGCATAAATATATTATCATGAACACTCTCACGTAGATGAAACGGATCCAACACAAATGTACGAATTAGAAACAGGTCTTTATTTCCTACACAGCGATGGTGTGTAGAATAAGCACTTAATCACTTAATTACATTTATGAATTGAAATAGTATGCACTTTTATGGCAAGGAGTATTCGTCGGTATATCAATAGATAATGTCCAATCTCTGAAGGCGCAGGTGGTAAATATACGACCTGGAATAGTTAAGGAATAACAGCAATGATACTTTAATGATTATAGGCTGGATACACTAGAGGGGGTTAATCCGGTCGCTTGTAAGCCGACAGGAGTAGGAGGGGGGGGGGGGGTAGAATCCAGCTGCCTCGTCCGGCCAAGGGTATCCCAGGAGAACCCACTGTAGTGCCGTTCAATGCGCCGGCGATCCTTGGACCACAGATGAAAGCAGGTGGACTCTTTGTGGGCCGGCTCTCTCCGGTCCACGGGGGAGAGATGTGGAGAGACCTCGTCTTGCAGAGCGTCTCCTCACCTTGTGTCCTCTCCAGGGGGGGGGGTTCCAACACACGGTAGTGTCGGGGGTCTTTATCCATAGAATAATCAAAGTATCCAAAGCATAATCCGTGCCTGGGAAGGCGGGCTGTCGTCGGTAGAATAATCCGATATACAAGTCCACTCGCTCGTCGGCTCTGGGGCTCCTCGGGTGCAGCTTCACATAGGGTCAACCACCCTGGGTAAGCAGCCAGTTCTCTGCCCGAAACGATGGGGTACTGACTACGGTAGTATTCTCACCGCACGAAGCACTATATATTAACAGACTATTATTAGCTTAATAGACTACGTCCAACTCGACGATATAGTGCCAAATATGACTATTCAAATATTAATATACACGATGTCTCAATACCGATGGTAGGCCGAACTTGGCCTTACTCCCACACGTGGCATCGCGGGGAGGCTTTACGTCTGTGACTCTATTGGAGGGTAAGAAACTGGACTGAAAAGAAAGTCCTACTTTAGTAGCGCAGTATATATACGCACTATGAACAAATAGTCCCATTAGTGGTGCGGTAGCCAAATTCCTACGCGGAACTAGGACTTGTTCGTACATGTCGAGCGGTACGTTTGAACTGGGTCTGAGGGGTATGGCAGCCTGGCACCAAGGTCTCGACCAATAGTAGAATGGAGACTATTATGGGATGTTCAGTAGGCTAGAATGGATATTCAATGCATATTGTACAAGGAATATACAAGGGATATCAGGGAATATTAGAGAATATACAAATACAATTAAATATATATATATAAATAAATATATATATTCGGTTTAATCTGGCCCTTCACAACAGCCACCCCCTGAATAGGTCCCAGACCTAATCAGTTAAACGGAGACAGATTAATCGCGTTGTCTATTTACACATAAGGGTTTGCTGTAGGGGTCAGTCAACTTCACAAAGTCATAGGGTTGTAGGGTCATGGTCATCATCGATTGTGTCTGGGAGTCGAGGCAGTTCTATGAGCCTTGCCACGGGACGGGTGTAAGTGCGACCCTGGACGAGCACTTCAGCTGCTCGGACCTTGCCGTCGGCACCGGTGATCACTTTGCTTACGCGGCCGGCCGGCCACATAGCTCTGGGCAGTGATTGATCAATAATCATGACGACTGTTCCTTCTGTCAAATTGTCTCTCTCCTTTACCCACTTCTGGCGGGTCTGTAGAGACGGTAGGTAGTGCAGTAGGAAACTGTTCCAAAACTTGTCGGCTAATACTTGGCTGTACCTCCACATTCGTCGGCCGTTCGCTTCTTCAGGCCGGTACATTGTCTGGGGTAATGTGGGATCTAGCCGCACCATCAGGAGTGTGTTGGGGGTAACTGGGTCGATATTCGCCACATCACTGGAGACATATCCGAGGGGCTTCGAGTTAAGTACTCCCTCAATCTCCGTGAGGACTGTCATTAGGACTTCTTCCGCCACAGTCTGGGCCCCAAGTACTGCGTACAGGGCTGTCTTTATGGAGCGCACTTCTCGTTCCCAAGTGCCACCGAAGTGGGGTGCGTTTGGGGGGTTGAATTGGAAATCAACCTGTGCTGGAGCGAGGTGGGTCTTAAGTTCTGGGCCCATAGCTTGGAAGCTCTCTCTCAGCTCTCTTTCGCCGCCTTTAAAGTTTGTCCCATGATCGGACAATAGGGTAGACGGTCTTCCTTTCCGTGATATGAATCTACGGAAGGCCATAAGGAATGAGTCTGTGCTCATGGTCGGGAGAAGCTCGATGTGTATCGCTCTGGTGGTCATGCATTTGAATACAATACCCCACCGCTTCTCGGTTCCTCTTCCTTTCTTTATGTGCAGCGGGCCAAAGCAGTCCATACCCGTTGAGTGGAATGGCTTGTCACCGATTCGGAGGCGACATGGAGGAAGGTCAGCCATCCTTGGTATGCTGGGCTGCGTGCGCCACTTGCGGCAGTCTAGACATGTTCGTTGGAAGCGTCGTACCGCCTCTCTTCCTTGTAGGATCCAGTAACGACGTCTGATTTCCGCGAAGACTCTTTCTGCTCCTGCGTGATGTACATCCTCATCGTATTTCTTTATAATCAGCTCTGTGACCTTGTGTCGGCTGTTCAATACGATCGGGTATTTAATGTCATCCGGTAGATTGGGGGCTCTGCGTAGGCGACCACCCACTCTGATGAGGGTGTGAGCATCGCTCTCGGGGGCCAGGTGAATTAATCTGCTGTCGGATGGGACGGGCTTTCCTCCCTGTAGACAGGCCAATTCATCGGGGAACGAGTCTCTCTGGGCTCGCTGCAGTAGAAGCAATTCTGCTTCCTCGTAGTTAGCTGCTGACATATCAGCGGGGGACTTGCACTCCGGGTGGTACCGCAGGAATGTTCTTTGTTGTGCACTCTCTATGGACGTGCAATCGTTTATGTTAGGGTCGGTGGAGGCTACGGTGCTCAATCCACAGAACACAGACTTCTTAATTTCCACCTCCTCTGGACTTGCTTCCCTCGGGATAGGCATGGGCCACTGTCCTTCCGGGAGTCTTAGGAATGCGGGGCCGTCACTGTAGACATTGCGACGGGTGAGGTCATCCAGGGGCATCCCCCGGGTGATGACGTCAGCTGGGTTCTGTTTTGTATCAACGTAGCGCCACTCTGTTTCTCCGGTTAACTCTTCGGTTAAGTCTTGAATCTCGGTGACTCTGACTCCCACGAAGACTTTGTACTTGCATGAGTCCGATTTGATCCAGGCGAGTACCGTCGTGGAATCTGACCACAGGATTGTTCTAGACACCGGTATGGTGAGCTCACGTTGGATGAGCGTGGCTAGGTGCGCTCCGGCTAGGGCAGCGCAGAGCTCTAGACGTGGGATAGATTGTTGCTTGCGCGGGGCTATTCTCGAGCGGGCGAGGACAAATGCTGTGTAGATCTCTTCGTCCGCTGCTGGGTCCTCTGCTACATGTTTCTGTAGTGCAAATGTCGCACAGCAGGGGCTGCACGTCGTTCCGAAGGGGAGGACTTCCCATTGGTAGATGGCTGGGTGCTCATCTCCTGGCTTCTCTCTCCATAGGAACCGTAACAGGGGCTTGTCCGCCTCTACTAATCTCACCTGCAGGAACATTCCTTTAATGTCCCCGCTGATGGCTACCTTTTCCTGGCGGAAGCGGAGTAGAACGCCGAGTAGGGAGGGGCCGAGTGTGGGACCGGGCAGTAACTCTTTATTCAGATTTTGGGATCCGATCTGGTAGCTGCAGTTAAATACTATGCAGTCTTTACCGTTGTGATGGACCTTGTGGTGGGGCACGTACCACGATTCAGTGGTCTGGTCAGCCTCTTTAATGTCCATCTTTGTGACGTGTCCCGCTGTGATGAGCTTCTCAATCTCAGCGCGGTATACACTCTCTTGGGCGGGGTTCTTGGCTAAGCGCCGCTCCGTGTTCAGCAGGTACCGTTCTATGGCGTCTGTCTTGGCGTGGAAAGTAGGCATTCCTTCTCGCCGCAGGAGTGGCGTGGCGTATCTCAACACGCCGTTGACCGGGACTCTCTTGGTCCCTGGTCTCGAGGAGGTGAATGGCGTAAATGTCATCTTTAGAGCGAATGTCTTTCTTTCCATTCTTAAAGGGCATTTGTTCCAAGCTCCATAGCCGCTCTACGTGTTGCAGGAGTGCGGTTTCTCCCTCTGTGACTCGGGAGTGGAGACATCTAGTGGCTGTACTTCGGTTGAGAGATTTGGCGAGCGGGCCTTGGAGAGTCCATCCCAAACGGGTCTCGACTGCTGCAGGACAGCCTCGGGGTCCGGTATGAACCCGGTCTATCGGGACAATGAGGTCTGCATGGTCGGAGCCTATCAACAGGGTCGGCATAGCATTGTCTATGAGCGGGATCGGTAACTTGCGCAGATGTGCATATTTCTCCATCAGCTTGGCGACGGGGTATGTGTACCGCGACAGTCCTATTTCTTGGCTGGTGAAAGCGTCTGCAATCTGGTACCGTCGCTCAGGCTGGCCGCTTGCTGCGATAGAGAATGAGACATTCTCGCCCTTTATCGTCTTCAAATCTCGTCTTATTGTCCGAATTGTCATTTGGGTTCAGGCTGATGAGGAAGGCCTGCTGTAGGGTCCTCTCTGCCTCGCTGGGAGAAGGCGGTTGTATAGGGGAGCCTTCCCTCGGGGTACTCCTTGCGGAGCCTTGGAGCTCTATCTCCACGGTGCTCTCCCCGTCTTCTTCCGTGCCGAGTTCTGTCTCGGTAGCGTTGTATTCCTCCCGGGACTCATCGGGGACTACTTCTTCAGTACTGGCGGGGTGTGAAGTCATGTCTGGTTCCCACTGGTCCCCACCGTGAACTTGGTCAGTTACATTAGAGCCCGTAGGGGCCTCTATGGTCGGGGTAGTCTGGGCGTTGGGGTTAGACATACTTTTACTTTCTAGTTTTACCGCGTTTACTGTTAGTAGAAGACTAGGTTGTTGACTGACAGCGTAAGCCTCTAAGTACTGAGGGAGCCGTCGTTCGCGCTGCGGGCGTTGGTTAGGAGGATCGTTTCGTGGAGTGTTCATCATAGGCCATTTCAATATTAATAACACTATATTAATATTACACTAATTACCATCCGGCTCGAAGGACCAATTGTAACTGAGGGGTACAATTCCCTGACTGTATTACTAGATATGATACTTACTACCACTACCTTTGTACTTAATATTCGGCCACCCAGTACACGGCATAAATATATTATCATGAACACTCTCACGTAGATGAAACGGATCCAACACAAATGTACGAATTAGAAACAGGTCTTTATTTCCTACACAGCGATGGTGTGTAGAATAAGCACTTAATCACTTAATTACATTTATGAATTGAAATAGTATGCACTTTTATGGCAAGGAGTATTCGTCGGTATATCAATAGATAATGTCCAATCTCTGAAGGCGCAGGTGGTAAATATACGACCTGGAATAGTTAAGGAATAACAGCAATGATACTTTAATGATTATAGGCTGGATACACTAGAGGGGGTTAATCCGGTCGCTTGTAAGCCGACAGGAGTAGGAGGGGGGGGGGGTAGAATCCAGCTGCCTCGTCCGGCCAAGGGTATCCCAGGAGAACCCACTGTAGTGCCGTTCAATGCGCCGGCGATCCTTGGACCACAGATGAAAGCAGGTGGACTCTTTGTGGGCCGGCTCTCTCCGGTCCACGGGGGAGAGATGTGGAGAGACCTCGTCTTGCAGAGCGTCTCCTCACCTTGTGTCCTCTCCAGGGGGGGGGGGGTTCCAACACACGGTAGTGTCGGGGGTCTTTATCCATAGAATAATCAAAGTATCCAAAGCATAATCCGTGCCTGGGAAGGCGGGCTGTCGTCGGTAGAATAATCCGATATACAAGTCCACTCGCTCGTCGGCTCTGGGGCTCCTCGGGTGCAGCTTCACATAGGGTCAACCACCCTGGGTAAGCAGCCAGTTCTCTGCCCGAAACGATGGGGTACTGACTACGGTAGTATTCTCACCGCACGAAGCACTATATATTAACAGACTATTATTAGCTTAATAGACTACGTCCAACTCGACGATATAGTGCCAAATATGACTATTCAAATATTAATATACACGATGTCTCAATACCGATGGTAGGCCGAACTTGGCCTTACTCCCACACGTGGCATCGCGGGGAGGCTTTACGTCTGTGACTCTATTGGAGGGTAAGAAACTGGACTGAAAAGAAAGTCCTACTTTAGTAGCGCAGTATATATACGCACTATGAACAAATAGTCCCATTAGTGGTGCGGTAGCCAAATTCCTACGCGGAACTAGGACTTGTTCGTACATGTCGAGCGGTACGTTTGAACTGGGTCTGAGGGGTATGGCAGCCTGGCACCAAGGTCTCGACCAATAGTAGAATGGAGACTATTATGGGATGTTCAGTAGGCTAGAATGGATATTCAATGCATATTGTACAAGGAATATACAAGGGATATCAGGGAATATTAGAGAATATACAAATACAATTAAATATATATATATAAATAAATATATATATTCGGTTTAATCTGGCCCTTCACAACAACTAAGATACTAAGATGACTTGTTAGCATTGCTGTCTCGTTGAAGGGGGGCACCGCTAGCAGTAAGGTTGCAGCTAGCTGTGTCCCCTGGTGCTGCATTGGGGAATGCTAATAACGTATCTTCTTCTGATAAACTGTACTCGCGTTGTTGTCAAACCAAATGTAGTATTCTTGTTAACACTTTGACCGCCAAGGACGCCTAAACTCGTCATTCCCCACCATGCTAATTCTGCCAATGACGCCGCAACACGTCATTGAGATCAATATTTCTAAAATCTGTGATCGCAATCATATTTCTCCCCCGGAGACTTGAGATCTACTGTTGATCCCCTCTCAACTCTCCAACGGTTCATGAGCGCCATCTGGTGGCCGATCGGCGGATCGCCCAAACCGGAAACGGAAACTGGTGCTCATCCAAATTCGGTCCGATCACTCGCGCGCGACACAATGGATAGTGATCCGTTACCAATAACTCGATAAACAACATGATTTGGACGTATATACTATTATACAACCTGGAGATGGATTGCATATTTCAACATCCCATAATAGGAATATTTTTGCTCATCGCCCAACGCTACGAGGAAGCTGCGGTGAGTTTCAGCATTTTTTTTTACCGTGTTCGATACAAACTGCTCTAATGATCATATCACCCACACTAGATGAATCATCTAACGTTGGCCACGGAATTATAAACGACCCCCCCCCCCCCCATCCGGTCAACATCAGATGATAAGTAGTAACTTCTAGAAGCACATCCATTTGACATTTTTTATCTTGCGCTGATCGCTATCAAACTGTATCTGATCATCAATATAATGCATTTAGGGCTATAAATCACGTTCTGCAGAATGCTGCAGAAAACGATAAAAACATATTTATACTTTAGACCGTATTTTAGTATGAATATGTGAATGAAAAAGTATAACGTTCCCACATCCTGAACGATAGATAATTGACGTTGAATGGGCCATAGTAATGTCAATTTAGCGATACAATTTAAAAAGTTATAGCCTTGCAAAGAAGGGGAACTTCTCCATAGACAAATAGAGCTGGCAGAGAAGGGTATAATGATGTACATAAGCCTGGCAAAGAAAGCGTTAAGAATGGATGTCCACACATTCGCTCAACGTCTTCTTGATTTATTGACCACAAAAAGCAATCAATATTAGCTTCTCAAAAACACTTGATGTATAGTGTACAACAGTTCAAGTTCTTCTCGGCATCCAAACTTAGTCTAACAAAAATGTCCACTGATCTTATCAACAACAGTCTTCCGTGATCACTTCTATGGCAGCGGGAATATGATTCGTCCTTAATCGACGAGGTGTCCAGTCTTGTCTTCTTTCGTCGTCTTCTTCGCCTTTCTCTCTGATCTTCTCCTCCAGTGTCTAGTGGCCCTGTATTTATATTTTATTCTGAGTGAAAGACCCCAGGCGGTCAGAGTGGGGGGTCAGACCTCCAACACCATCACCCTGAGCATCGGGTCCCCCCAGGGCTGTGTTCTGAGCCCCCTGCTGTACTCACTCTACACACACGATTGTGTGGCCAAGTTCAGCTCCAACTCCATAGTGAAGTTTGCAGACGACACGGTGGTGGTGGGGCTGATCTCGGACAACGACGAGAAGGCCTACCGGGAGGAGGTTGAGGTACTGGAACGCTGGTGCCAGGACAACAGCCTGCTCCTGAACATTGGTAAAACCAAGGAGCTGATCGTGGATTATAGGAGAGGACAGCAGGAGACACACACACCACTGATGATAAACGGGGCTACTGTGGACAGGGTGAGCAGCTTTAAGTACCTGGGGGTCCACATCTCAGAGGATCTGACATGGTCAACACACATAGACACAGTCGTAAAAAAGGCGAAGCAGCGCCTCTACCACCTGAGACAGTTAAGGAAGTTCAGAGTATCGGGGAAGATACTCCAGTCCTTCTACTCAGGAGCTGTAGAGAGCATCTTGACCGGAAACATCACTGCCTGGTATGGAAACAGCACGGCACAGGACAAGAAGGCCCTACAGAGAGTGGTGCGCTCAGCCGAGCGTACCACGGGTATTGCGCTACCTCCCCTGCAGGTTCTATACAACAAGAGGTGCAAATCCAGAGCCTGCAGAATAATGAAAGACCCCCACCACCCCAATAACAGCCTGCTTAGGCTCAGCTTCTTCCCCCAGGCCATCAGAGCCTTGAACAATGAACATTGAGTGCCACAGAAGACTGAACTATCCACACACAAGCACACACACGACACGCACGCTGTGCACGCTCACACACTAGCAGCCACTTTAACACGAGCGGGCACACACTCACGCCGCACACACTCACGCCGCACACACGCACACTTATGGCCAAGAGGAAAGGCCACTTTAAATTAGTATAACAACAGGAACAGTGTATTGCACTACTAAAGCTACCTAGCATGTCCTATATGCTCTGTAAATACTATGTACAGATACCGAGATGTCACACCATGTTACCTGTTACCTGTTTATTGCACAATGTTGTTTTTTTATTGGATTCTATTATATGTTGTACCACTGTATTGCACATCGTCGCGGGCAAGACCACCCGCATTTCATTGTATACTTGTATGCCGTGACAATTAAAACTCTTGACTTGACTTGACTTGAACATGAATGGATCGGCGAGAATGCAGAGAACTAGTTAGAGGGAGGTAAAAGAGGAGGGACTATGACCAATCGTGCAACTCCTACAATTGTCCCATCAGGACCTGAATGTGAGCGATTGAGCAGGTGCACTTCTCATGCTGTCATGGCGAAGCGAGGTTAGTCAATAACCCAAGTGGCTTCAAATGGATACAAAGCACCTATTTAGATAGATCCATGAGGGATGAGGGCATATGGATATTATGTACACATTGACGGATCAAGGCACACTTTAATCAAATATATGCACAAGTAGACACCTACAGCGCTGTGTAATTACAGTAGGGTCATGCGCATATTATAGGCTCCACGTAACTAGCTGTGTTATGAGTGTACATTTACTGCACACAATTATCAGCCACTGATGTCACCTGTGACGCAGGCGATTCTTGACCCCGACCGGCTGCAATGCAACAGTCTAACAAAGTGACGCAGAGGGCTGTGACACAACCCACATGCACTAGACACTGAATTAGTCATGGTCTTTATTTTTGCCCTTGAACATGTCATTCACAGCAGACAATATCCTAGAGTTATACCCATTGATCCATTAAGCCAAGATACCGGATAATTGTATGATGCCTTTAAATACAGTAGCCTATTCAGCAAGACCTTGGGCTAATTGCACCCTTACTTACAATTCATTATGAATTGAAAATGGGTATTGAGCCGTACTTTATTGTACCCATTCTGCAATCTGTTAATAAAAATGTCATTCAATCAATCACCTGCGCGTTGTAACATGGTGTTATTCACCGGCAAAGATGCAAAAAAAATATAATTATTTATATTCTCCTTTTGTTTCATCACAATTTACTCAAGCCTAGTAACAGACACTGGGAATACATACCCCCAGGTCCCTAGATGTCCCTAGATACCAAGAACATGCTAATTGACCTTGTAGAAGTGGAGCAATCCTCCATTTACTTGGGCATGTACCTTTAGGTGGAATTTCTGAAAATAGGTCTACGGGTAGAGTGGGTGGGAGGGGTTATCCAAGATAGCGTCCAGTTTCTTTCTTATCCTCTCCGCAGCCACCTTTAGTTTGTAAGGTTTGACTCCCACTACAGAGCTAGCCTTCCTCACCACCTGTTCAGTTTGTTAGTGTCCCTTGAGTTGATGTTACCCCCTCAGCATACCACCACGAAAAAGAGGACGTTGTTGGGCACTACAGACTGGCACTGGAACGACTGCAGCAGCCTATTTCACACGTTGAAGGATCCAAGACTCCTCAGGAAGAACAACCTGCTCTGTCCCTTCCTGTACTGTGTTGTCCGACCAGTCCAGTTAATTGTTCAAGTGTACTCCCAGGAACCCAGGTCTCCACCATCTCCACCTCCTCCCCTCGGATAGTGATGGGAGTCGGGGGCTCCTTCTTGCCTCGCCGGTAGTCCATAGTATGTGTATGCACTCTGTACTTCATGACTGTGTTAGCACCTTTATGGTGTGGCTCACATATTAAATTAAAACCGGCTCAGTGGCCTCGTGGGTAGAGTGTCCGCCCTGAGTTCGGGAGGCTGGGAGTTCAAGCCCCGGCCGAGTCATACCAAAGACTATTTAAAAATGGTACCCATAGCCTCCTTGCTTGACACTCAGCATCAAGGGTTGGTTTGGGGGGAAGTCCTTGCGACATACTAGCGTCATGTCCAAGGGGTGTACTTGTACATCAAGCTGCCTCACGCTACGGAAACAGGATATAGGCTCCTGCCCCATGTGCCGTTACGGCTCGAGAACCATTGGTTCTCAAAGGCAACTTCTTCACATATTAAATTAGTTTACGCTGATATTCAATCCATCTTAAAGAGAAACCAATCTCCACCTACCAATCACCATTGACCTGCATCGGCCCCAGTGAAGCTACAGCACAGAGGAAATCTCTGCGTCTCAATCCAGACTGGGCTAGTCCCAGAGGCGGGGCGGGGCTTCAGTCATGGAGGTTGTAATTTGAGCATCAGTTAGAATCAAATCCCTGCTATCCCACTGGATTATCTGCTCAGCCGACTGAAACTAAATAATTAATGAATAGCTTTACATCTAGCCACGGCAGTAACAACGGCCTGGGGCTGGAGAACGTGAGAAAGGGTCCCTCCAGCAGAACAGTCACACAATCCAACACACTCACTCACAATCCAAACAACTCATTCATGGAAGCCCATCCTGTGCCAATGCCCACACATAATGTGCAATGTTCTCTCTCTCTCTCTCTCTGTACTGTACTGCATGCACTCTGATAAACAATTACATAAAGTGCTTGTCATCGTAGACATAAATTCAGCCATAGAGCTCTGTAGTCATCTCCACCCCTTTATCCCTGACTGGTCCTGCTAAACAACCCAGAGGATGCCTTTGGGCTTTTTTCACTCGCACCTCTATGAGAGTATCTTGCGTTTTTATGGATTAACCTATCCGTGATACAAAAGCCATAATATACACACCACTGCGTTTAAATTGAATTAAACATCTCGTAAAAAAAGAAATGCAAAAATGCAAAAAATTGATTTATATGTATCTTTTTTTTATTGTTTTCATAATTAATAAAAAAATCTTCTTTTTACAACCCACTTGCCAGCAGCTGAATCTAGCACGGATGCGGTGACGGGACGCCTCACGTGGCAGCAGAAGTCGCCTGGTAATCGTGGAAGGTTCCCGGTTCAATTCCCACTCCTCCCGGGCAACGTGTCGAAGTGCCCTTGAGCAAGACTCTTAACCCCCTAACTGCTCCCGATAAGCAGGTTGGCACCTTTGAATGGTTGTCTCCGCCGTTGGGGTGTGAGAGTGTTTGGGTCAATGTGAGGAGCAAAATTGTAAAGTGCTTTGGATAAAAGCTGTTACATAAATGCACCATTTCTTATCATTTCAAATGTAGGAACCATTTCAGATTTCCAGGATTGCAGCTTTAACTTTCTGGCTAACCGTGTTGAAAGGGAGATGAGCCTGAGCCTCATGCTTAGCCTGCACACTACCTGGTTCCACAGTCTCAAACAGCGCAGTGAGAGGGGTTGGATTAAAAAGCCTTAGCAAAAAAAAGTCAAACAATTAATCCCAAACATATTGTAATTTATACAATTATATAGTATAGTATATAGAAGTATAATATAGAATAATACATTATATAAATATATAGATAAATGTGTGTGTTTGTGTGTATAAATGAATTAACCTAAATATGCAATTTAACTGATAGATACACAATATTTATTTATGTTAATTTAATTGTGTTGATGTTTCCATTTCTGCAAAATAAGTATGTACATATTGTTTGGTTTGGTAAACATTGCACTTAAGTCTATCAGTGTACTGTATGTGTGTATGGGCAGGTACAATAAGGATGTTCTTCTTCCTGTTCCTTTCGGCCATGGAATTTAGTGGAGCATATTAAGTGAACTATTATGTACTGTTGGACTGTAACAATTTCATGTACGAATAAATAAAAATGAAATGAAATGTATGACATTGTCTCAGAAATTGCTGAGACAATGTTCCTTCATCCATTAAACATTCCACACAGAGGGGTGACGTTTCTGGAAATATGTGTGTACAATCGTATCAGGTTACGTCTTGCATTGCTTGAACTATCATGAATATTCTCAATACAAGCCACATCTCGTCTTTCATTTCAGATTCCAATTCTCTCTCCCAGGCCTCCCTAAATGAATCTGAGGATATATCATTCAGATCCTGTAACATGCCATAAGAATTAGACTATTTGTTGTGCATCATTTGAAAATGTGATAAACCCTACATTTGATGTTTTGATGATAAAACATTTTCTTTCAGAAAAATGGGACCAGCGGTATATCACCAAACTGGGCAGGACTGCAGAGCTCTATTGAAGCCCCGGGGCCATAGAGTTCCACCAGGTCTCTACTGTTGACATCTCCCATCAGTATGAGTTGAGTTTAATTCCCTGCAACTAATGGCTCCAGCTTCACTCCCCAAATATGTGTACTGTATTTGTTTTAACAGCCTGCTGTATGTTTTAGCAGCCTATTGTATGTTTTAGCAGCCTGCTGTGTTTTAGAAGCCTATTGTATGTTTTAGCAGCCTGCTGTGTGTTTTAGAAGCCTAGTGTATGTTTTAGCAGCCTGCTGTGTGTTTTAGCAGCCTAGTGTATGTTTTAGATATTGTATGTTTTAGCAGCCGGCTGTATGTTTTAGCAGCCTAGTGTATGTTTTAGCAGCCGGCTGTATGTTTTAGCAGCCTAGTGTATGTTTTAATAATAATAATAATGAAGGCATTTGACAGATTGGAGTGGTCTTACTTGTGGGCAGTTCTTAGAAGGATGGGGTTGGGTGAGGGGTTCATTCATATGATCAAAGTTCTCTACACGGGGCCTTCGGCCATGATCTTACCGGGGAAGTTCTGCTCGCCACAGATTGGAGTGGTCTTACTTGTGGGCAGTTCTTAGAAGGATGGGGTTGGGTGAGGGGTTCATTCATATGATCAAAGTTCTCTACACGGGGCCTTCGGCCATGATCTTACCGGGGAAGTTCTGCTCGCCACTCTTCTCTGTCTCGCGCTCTTCTAGACAGGGTTGTGCTCTTAGTCCCAGACTTTTTGCCATATCCCTCGAACCTCTAGCTCAATACATAAGACAATCCCAAATTATATCTCCTGTTTCAATCCAGGGCACACATCACCATATCAGTTTATACGCATATGATGTACTCCTGTTTATGCAGAATCCCTCCGTTTCTCTACCTCATCTGCTCAGCGTGATAGATGAATTTGGCAGCCTATCCGGCTTTAAGATCAACTGGCCAAAATCTGCTTTTCTTCCACTTAATGAGCCTGCGAAGGCTACCATCCTACCTGCAAACATACTTATGGTGGAGCACTTTAAATGTCTCGGGATTGAAATATTCCCCACTATTACGTAACCATTGACTACAGGAAGGCTCGTTAACTTGTCAATGTTACACAATAAGGAGACGGCAGCCAAAGTATCTAAATAAAGAATATTTTAATTAATAGTTACCATGGTTTTTCGTAACTGAAATGAACATCAAATAATAGACAGACAAACACAGGACTATACAGACAGGATCAGCACCAGACGGAAGGGATGACAGACTACTTATACACAAGGGAATGACGAGACAACACACACCTGGGGTAATGGTAATTGGGTACACCTGGGGGGAAAACAATAGGGACTACACACCATGACAACGGACTACATCTAGACATGACACATCACACTAGGAACGCCTGATCAGGGCACATGACACACATAACACCCACTATTAGCCAGACGGTAAGGTATAATTACTCCAGCTTGGGTGACAGGATTACGAATGACTTCAACAGATGGTCCAAATAAAAAAATGCATTACAGGCTCGTGCGTCAATAATTAAAATGAATATTTTACCCAGAATTAATTGTATCAGCTCAATGCTCCTGTTACCTCCTCCTGCTGGTTACTGGCAGAAATTGCACTCTGCCTCATATAAATTCGTTTGGAACAATAAACGCCCGCGCTTGAAGAGATCAACTGCCCAAAGAAGTAAACTCGATGGAGGCTTAGCATTTCCAGACTTTAAATATTATTTTCAAGCTTTCTCTCTGATACCTCTGATCACTTGGTTTGACGCTCAAGCAGCCGTGTCTTGGCGACCAGTGGAGGAGAAGATGGTGTCCCCACATAGACTTCAAGATATTGTGTATACCAACATTTCAATTAAGCAATGCAAATTACGATTTGGCCCTCTTATCACACATGTGATCCAGACTTGGCGTGACACCCAGAAAGCATGTACTAACCGCCATAAATGGCACACGCATTCCCCTCTATTTAATAACGATTTACTCCTTATTGGACAACAACCTATTAGGTACCCTAGATGGGAAAAGAAAGGCATCCACACGTTTTTTTCTTTTATTTCAGATAATGGTTGAAGAAGTGCGTCTTTAGACAATGGCGAAAGATTGGACGGGTTTCAGCTGTCCTAACTGGGGTGGGTAGTTCATTCCACCATTGTGGGGCAAGGACTGAGAATAGGAGACTTCTCTTTGATGACCCTCCCGGAGCTTGGATAGGAGTAGGTCTGAGGCGGCCAGAAGATGCAGAGTGTAGGGGTCTTGAGGGTGTGTAGTTAGAGACCATTGACCGGAGGTAGGCTGGAGCGGTTCCCTTTGCCGCACGGTATGCTAGGTCGAGGGCCTTGAAGCGGATTCGTGCAGCAATGGGGAGCCAGTGCAGGTCCATAAGAAGTGGGGTGACATGGGCCGACTTCGGTAGGTTTGAGATCAGGCGGGCCGCTGCGTTCTGAAGGAGTTGAAGAGGCTTGGTGGCAGTGGCCGGGAGGCCAGCAAGCAGTGCGTTGCAGTAATCGAGGCGGGAGATGACTGTTGATTGGACGAGGAGTTGGGTGGCTTCTTTTGTCAGGAAGGGGCGGATCCTTCTGACGTTGCTCAGGAGGAATCTGCAGGTTCTGGTTGTCGCTGCAATGTGAGCAGAGAAGTTCAACTGGTCATCGAGGACAACACCAAGGTTCTTGGCAGTCGGGGACGCGGTCACAGCTGCATTCTCGACTGTGATGGAAAGGTCAGTCAGGGGGGAGGATTTGGCCGGCAGGTTTAGCAATTCTGTTTTGCTTAGGTTCAGTTTGAGGTGGTTGGTCATCATCCAAGCGGAGATGTCAGACAGACAGGCCGAGATCCGCTCAGAGACGTGGATATCTGAGGGATGGAAGGAGAGGAAGAGTTGAGTATCATCGGCATAACAATGATACGAGAAGGCATGAGACGTGATAATGTTACCCAGTGATTTAGTGTAGAGGGAGAAGAGAAGGGGTCCTAGGATCGAGCCCTGGGGGACACCCATCCACAGGGGGCTGGTGGCCGACAGGGTCCCTTTCCATGACACTTGGTAGGAGCGGTTGTTGAGGTATGATGTCAGCCATGTCAGCGCAGAGCCAGCCACTCCCATTCCTGCGAGGGCCGCGAGGAGGATCTGATGGTTGACTGTGTCGAAGGCTGCAGATAGATCTAGGAGAATCAGGACAGAGGAGAGAGGCCTTTCGCTTTTGCTAAGTGAAGTGCCTCTGTGACCGCAATGAGGGCCGTTTCTGTGGAGTGGCCAGTCCGGAAGCCAGACTGATTAGGGTCTAGGAGGTCATTGTGTAGGAGATAAGCAGTAAGTTGGTTGGATACAGCACGTTCAAGTGTTTTAGAAAGGAAGGAGAGAAGGGAGACAGGACGATAGTTGCCTATGACGGTGGGGTTCAGGGTTGGGTTTTTTATGAGCGGCGTGACTCTGGCTTGTTTTAGGGAGGTGGGGACCACCCCCGAGTTGAGTGAGGAGTTGATGGTTGCAGTTAGGAATGGGAGGATGTCCGGTGCTATGGGATGTCTTTTTATTATTATTATTATTATTATTATTATTATTATTATTATTATTATTATTATTATTATTATTATTATTATTATTATTATTATTATTATTATTATTATTATTATTATTATTATTAGTATTAGTATTAGTATTAGTATTAGTATTAGTATTATTAGTATTATTGTGTTGTGATATGTTTTGTTTCATGTTTGAAAAAAAATTTAAGTGGGCCAGACGTTTCTGATTGTGCTCATGGTCATAGTGATGGATTTACATTGATGTTACTCACTCTGGCTTTTAGTCAATGCTCCAATCTAGCGTAATCAACAGTGTATGCAAACAGTGGAATGAGTCAGTATCTATCATCATCATTGTTGTAAATAGCCCAGCACTGAAGAAGAGATAGCCATAACACTAGGGAATAAAGCGACAGCTTTTAGTAATCAATAATTGATAACAGAGGTAATGGACCTAATGACTTACACATGTAGCCTATTGTATACTGACAGCCTGTCTGGTTTTTGAATAGGTTGCCTTTAGAAAGCATAGTAAGTCATAGACAGTGTATCATTATCTGCTGATTCAGTTGCTGAACATAATCCAAACCCTAAGAAGTTGCATTTAATTATACAATAAAGGTATAGCCTTGTGTAAAATAGAATAGAATATAGTAGCATAGAATAAAGTAGAGCAGCGTAGAGTAGAGTATAGTAGAGTAGAATAGAGTTGAGTAGAATAAAGAAGAGTAGAGTAGAATAGAGTAGAGTAGAATAAATAAGAGTAGAGCAGAATAAAGTATAATAAAGTAGAGTAGAATAAAGAAGAGTAGAGTAGAATAGAATAAAGTAGAGTATAGTAGAATAAAGAAGAGTAGAGTAGAATAAAGTAGAGTAGAATAAAGTAGAGTAGAATAAAGAAGAGTAGAGTAGAATAAAGTAGAGTATAATAATGCAGGACTTAGGAAGTCTTTATTTGGCATGCAAACGACACACACATGCGATGGGCGGCACACACACAGGAACACACACATGCAATTTTCTTGTGTCGCCTAATGCGATTGAGTCTCTGCACTTGACCCATCCCGTCGTCCTTCCCCCCATGGGCAGCCGGGAGCAGATAGGGCGTCGACGTGAGCCGCGCCCCGGGCGGGGACCAATCCAAGTGCTCCTGCCCGTCTTCGTCAAGGACGCCACAGCGTTAGCGATCTGTTGTTGTGCATGTTTTTCCATTGGGTTTATTTTATCGGGGGGGAAACCCTTGCGAGCACGGGGAGAACATGCAGAAAGGCCTGGGAGATACCCCACCTGGGTAACTGGCATCATGGAAACCTGGTCCCCAAGCGGGAATCGAACCCTGGACCTTCTTGCTGTGAGGCGACAGTGTGAATAAAGTAGAGCAGAGTAGAATAAAGAAGAGTAGAGTCGAATAAAGTAGAGTAGAATAAAGTAGAGTAGAGTAAAGAAGAGTAGAGTATAATAAAGTAGAGTAGAATAAAGAAGAGTAGAGTAGAATAAAGTAGAGTAGAATAAAGAAGAGTAGAGTAGAATAAAGTAGAATAAAGAAGTGTAGAGTAGAATAACGTAGAGTAGAATAACGTAGAGTAGAGTAGAATAAAGTAGAGTAGAGCAGAATAAAGTAGAGTAGATTAGAATAAAGTAGAGTAGAATAAAGAAGAGTAGAGTAGAATAAAGTAGAGTTAAGAAGAGTAAAGTAGAATAAAGTAGAGTAGAATAAAGTAGAATAGAAAAAATAAGATTGAGTAGAATAAAGTAGAGTAGAATAAAGAAGAGTAGAGTAGAATAAAGTAGAGTAGAATAAAGAAGAGTAGAATAAAGAAGAGTAGTGTAGAATAAAGTAGAGTGGAATAAAGTAGAGTAGAGTAAAGAAGAGTCAAGTATAATAAAGTACAGTATAATAAAGTAGAGTAGAATAAAGTAGAGTAGAATAAATAAGAGTAGAGTAGAATAAAGTAGAAGAGTAAAGTAGAATAATGTAGAGTAGAATAAAGTAGAGTAGAATAAAGAAGAGTAGAGTAGAATAAAGTAGAGTAGAATAAAGAAGTGTAGAGTAGAATAAAGAAGAGTAGAGTAGAATAAAGTAGAGTAGAATAACATATAGTAGAATAATGTAGAGTAGAATAAAGTAGAGTAGAATAAAGAAGAGTAGAATAAAGTAGAGTAGAATAAAGTAGAGTAGATTAGTGCAGAATAAAGTAGAGTAGAATAAAGTAGAGTAGAGTAGAATAAAGAAGAGTAGAGTTGAATAAAGAACAGTAGAGTGGAATAAAGTAGAGTAGAATAGAGTAGTGTAGAATAAAGAAGAGTAGAGTATAATAGAGTAGAATAAAGAAGAAGAAGAGTAGAGTAGAATAAAGAAGAGTAGAGTAGAATAAAGTAGAGTAGAATAAAGAAGAGTAGAGTTGAGTCGAATAAAGAAGAGTAGAGTTATGAAGAGTAGAGTAGAATAAAGAAGAGTAGAGTAGAATAAAGAAGAGTAGTGTAGAGTTAAGTATGGTAGAGTAGAGTAGAATAAATAAGAGCAGAGTAGAATAAAGAAGAGTAGAGTAGAGTAGAATAAAAAAGAGTAGAGTAGAATACAGTAGAGTAGAATAGAGTAAGGTAGAGTAGAATAGGGTAGAGTAGAGCAGGGGTTCCCAAAGTTTTCAGGCCGCAACCCCCGTAATAACGTGTCAGAGAGCTGCGACCCCCACTATTATAGGAGGTAAAAATAATTTAATGGAAATGTATGGTTGAAACATGCAAAAGTTCAAATGCACACACATTAATAAGCATTGGAGGCTTTTAAGAAGGGCCGGACTGGGGAAATCATTCAGGCCAGGAAATATAGTGCAAAATATAGCCCCAGTCAGGCCACTTTTTAAGCGGGGTCTGGGGGTCCCCCACCAGGATTTTTTTTGTTACAAAGACTTTATTTCCTGCATTCTGGTGCAGGAACTTTTCTATTTGTACCCTTTAAATGCCAGTGTTTGTGATGGCATCACAAATTATTGTTAAAAAACAGGCTAGCATTATGTATGATTAGCAACAACACTGATTTGGATGGATTTTCATTTTTTTTTGTAAAAAAGGACTAAATTGTACTTTTTCTTTCATAAATATTTTATTCAACTTCAGCCCTGATCATAACACCACATATTCATTTTATAATTCTAACCCTGTGTGTGATGGCATATATTTGCAATATATCAAATGCAAAGTAGATTTTTCTGGGGGGGATTATTACAGGCTAGAATGTGTCAATGATTAGCAACAACACTGATTTTGATGGATTTTTTGTTTTTTGTAAGGGTCCCGCCTCCACCAATCACATGCGGCTCCCTTTGTGTGTGTGTGTGAGCAAGATAGAGAGAGATAGTTCTCCAACTTGTATGAGTTGCAGTGATCTCCTGGTTGTTTCCCACCTAGGTTATCTAACTATTGCACCGCTGCAACTAGAAACACTGGCCTGGCCTGCTTCTAAGTTCTAATTCTATTTATTTTTATTTTTTTGGAAATCTTTTTCTTTTTTGGAAATCATCTGGCGACGGTTCCGGTTCCGGGTCGAAGATGGAGTAGTCGCTCATTGCCACATGTGTGTGGCAAGCAACCACTGAGAGAGTAATCTATTTATGGTAGGTTTGAGGGGTTTAGGCCCTATGGTAGGATACATAATGGTTGTTGTGGTTGCTGTGCTCGGTCAGGCGATACCAGACAAGTATTTTGAAGGGGGGGAGGGGGGTGGAAATGGGAATGGGGGATTGTGTGTTTTTTTGTTTTTCTTTCCAGGGGACTCGCTCTATTTTATTTTTTGTTTTCACGCTCACGCTCAGATCTCAATAGGACCTTAACACTTTCAGCGCCAGCAGGGGGCGCACGATTTAGTGCTTGAATGCCCAGCATCCACTTCAATGTTAGCATTAATAACGCCTAATCTATGTTTTAAATTATGGCTATGTGTCTAATCTGCCCGTCGCTTATCAATTACTCATTTTCCAGTCAACATTGTCGAAGCGGATTGTTTTTTTATCGGTTCATTTCCGTTTTATAGCATTTTGAAAAGCCCTCGTTTTCAAGGAAAATAAAAAGATTCTGTGATAAACGCCCTGTACTGGAATATTCTAGAACGTTGTCATTATTCTGCCTATTTATGAATAGTTTTCAAATAAACGCTAGATTATCGATATATTATGTGTACGTATGCACGCTGGTGCCGCAAGCTGAAAATCGATTCTCTTAGTTCCTGATCGCTCACACAGCCACACAGCCACACACACACATAGGGGAAAAGCTTATATCTCCGTGAAAACAGGTCTGATTATCCTAAAACTGGTAAAATAGATTCCTTACCTGAGATCAGATGTTATCCAAAAAGATCATTCCAATTCCTGATCGCCATTCCAAAAATCTATCGCTTTATACTGTAAACACATATTCCACGCTGTTCTGAAGCTCCACAATGAATCCGATCGGCTCGGGGTACATGCCTGAGAAGTAAAATGTGGATTCCGGATTTTTCTTTTCTCATCCATTTTCATTGAGTCCATTCCAAAAGGGTGCATTACCATCTGGGAGACGATAGGGGGCGGTTTTTTCACATCTGAGCTCCTGATGGGGCTGGTTTACCAACGGGAGACTCTGTTGATGAAATATGAATTCAGAGCGCTAATAAAAAAAGAACATGCAAATTGTCGTGGTGGGCATTCAGGGGGCGGGCTGATAACATGTGTTATGTCGTTTTGGGCATTCAAAGTGTTAACAAATGGATATATATCTGTTATGTTGTGCTACTCCAAACGAATTACATTCAGTCATACTGCAGCCTTCTTAGACTATGGCTAATTTAAACATATTGATCTGGAATACAGGGGGTCTTAATATTCCACATAAAGCACAAGTGTACTAACATGGTTGAAAAGGCAGGAGGTGGAAGTGGCTTTGCTGAGTGAAACGCATCTTTTAATGTCCGACAGTGCAAGACTTGCAAACAAATTTTATCATAACATAAGCTCCTCTTCTTTTAGCACTAAGTCCCGTGGAGTAGCCATAGTAGCTAAACGAAAGTTGAATATTAAACTATTAGACGTGTGGTCTGATGCAGAAGGTCGAATTACTATTGCTAAGATGGAATACTCTAACAGGAAAATTGCTCTTATAGCCGCCTATGCCCCTAATGTGTATGACGCTAACTTTTATACTGTACTCACTACAGAGATGTTGAAACTACCTGAGTACTCATTTATAGTGGGTGCTGATTTCAATGCCATTTGGGATCCATTGATTGATAAGTCCGGTAATGCTGAAACCCACGATCAGAAGCAAGCTACCGCGGCCCTACGTGACTGGTCTAAAGACACGGGGGTTACTGATATGTGGCGGTTACTCAACCCAACCACGCAAGACTACTCTTTTTTCTCCGCGAGACATAAAACGTTTTCCAGAATTGATTATGTTTTTTCTTCCTCTAGGCCAGGGGTTCCCAACCCTTTTCCCCCCAGGGACCCCCAAACATCTCTGATGAAATTCCTGGACCCCCCTCCTAATAAAATACCATAAAATACTTTTTTTTGTCATTTTAATACTTTTTTTTGTCATTTTAATAACAAACTGCTTATACACAGGCATATGCATCATAGACCCACTATGCTTCTTTGACTTGTGCCTTCAATCAACAAATCTAATCTTGCACCATATGTATTTCAAAGTTTTGGCCAATATTCAAATCCTGTATTCATCCTCTCAAATCAGGCCCTAATGGTGAACGGTTTGCATTTATGTTGAATGAAGTAAGAATCCACTGCAGTAAAAATATCCTCACCTCGAGTGGTGGTAGTAAGGTTGACTGACATGAGAATGTCCTGCTTCAGATCCTCATTTTCGATATATTGCACATAAACGATGAGCACAGCCTCGTCTGCGACAGTTGTAGTTTCATCAAGTTGTATGGCAAATGGACCCTTTCTAAGCTTTTCTGACAGCTGCTGCTCGCAATCACTTGACATCTTATCAATTCGGTCTTTCACTACATTGTTCGAGAGTGGTACTGATTTTAGTTTATCCGCCACCTGTGGGCCGCACAGTTTCTAAACCATTTTGATGCAGGCTGGTTTGATGAGCTGCTCGCCAATATTGTGCGGTTTCTTTGCTTTTGCAATTAAAAGCGAACACTCAAAAGAGGCTTCGGTAGACTTCTGTAAATCACTGCCACCCCTGCTCCACGCTACTCTAACATCAACAGGCTTGTTCGCCTTGAGAGACTGTTCTTTCCTCCGAAAAAAGTCCGGATCCTTCCCAACGGTTTCTGGGTGCTTAGACGCCTGATGTCTCTTCAGCTTGCTGGGCTTCAGGTTCGAGTTTGCCAACTTTTCTCCACAAATCACACACTCAGGTTGTTTGTCTGGTCCCTCAGTGAAGCCCATGGTGATGTAATTTTCGCGATTGCTGTAGGTCCTAACTTTTTTTGCAGATGAGCTGCCGTCATCTCCTTTTCGTTTGTCACACATTTTCGCCTCTGGCGGCTGACTGCAGACGAGCCGAGAAAGTTAACTAGCGTGCTAGGCTAGCTACAGAAAGTGATACAGTCAACTGATTCGCGTTTTAGCGGCTACCCGGTAGCCTACTGTTAACGTTCAAAAATCATGTCTAGATGTTTATTTATTTATCTTTATTTTTTATTGTAGTGGAGAGACTATTCATGCTTCTGATGATAAAAATATGCTAATTAAATATTTATCTGAAAAAAAAAAAAAATACCTCAAATCATCTGTGGTCTGGCGGACCCCCTGCGCCGCCTGGCGGACCCCAGGTTGGGAATCACTGCTCTAGGCTATTCGATAGCTTTGACGTTGACTTGAGGCCCATTGCACTGTCAGACCACAAATACATCCTCCTTAAGGGTTCACTCAGTAAAATAATGTCCTGTGCCCCTAGATGGCGCTTTAACTCAACGCTGCTGAAGAACGAGGAATTCAACCTACAATTTAAGGAGAAGCTCATTGAATTCTTGCAGTTTAATGCTGGATCGGTACAGGACCCCATAATATTATGGAATTCGGTTAAGGGGTTTATTAGAAGTAACACCACTCTATTTGCTTCCAATCTCTGCAAGGGTCGTCTCTCCAAGTTGGTAGAATTGAAAGAGCTTCATAAAACAATGATGTCTTCTATGCAGCACAGCTACTCTAGCCGACTGGAGCTCCAAATTAAGGTGGTGAAAAAGGAGATTTCAAATGCACAGAACAAGACAACACTACTACTTTCATGGCTCTAGACCTAGTCACCTACTAGCTATGAAGATACGGGCCAGTGAACAATTTGCAGATATACCTGCCATTAACACTTTGATCGCCATGGTTCAAATTCATAATTTACCATCCCTAGCCAGCTCTATTTGTCTATGGAGAAGTTCCCCTTCTTTGCAGGGCTATAACTTTTTAAATTCTATTGCTAAATTGCCATTATTATGGCCCATTCAATGTCCTATATCCATTGTTCAGGGTGTAGCAACGATATACTTTTTCATTCACATATTCATACTAAAATATGGTCTAAAGTATAAGTATGTTTTTATCGTTTTCTGCAGCTTTCTCCAGAACTTGATTTATAGCTCCAAATGCATTATATTGATGATCAAATACAGTTTGGTAGCGATCGTTGCCAGATGAAAAATTTCAACTGGAGGTACTTCTAGAAGTTACTACGTATCATCTGATATTGACCGGATGGGCGAGGGGGCGTTTATAATTCCGTGGGCAACGTTATACCATTCATCTAGTGTGGGTCATATGATCATCAGATCAGTTAGTATAGAATACGTTAGAAAATAACGCTGGATCTTACCATATCTTCCTCGCGCCGTTGGACGATCAGCGTGGAGTAGACAGTTTTCGATTATGGGATGTTGATCCTACGTCCAAATAATGTTGTTTATTGAGTTAGGGCGAGCGATTGATTATCCAGTGTGTTGAGATGGAGTCCGGCTACCGATCGCGAGTGCCCGGACGGATTATGGATGAGCACTTCCTGTTTGGCGCGCCCCTCCCTCTTCTGCCGATCGGCCACCAGATGGCGCTCTCGAACCGTTAGACAGTTGAGTGGAGCTCACCAGTACATCTCATGTCTCCGGAGGAGAAATATGATTTCGATCACAGATTTTTGAATTATTGATATCAAAGACGAGTTACGGCGTCTTCGGCAGAATGAGCATGGCGAGGAATGACGTCTAAACACGTCATCGGCGATTAAAGTGTTAACACTTTGGATGCCAGCCACAACATAACACGTGTTATCAGCCTGCCCCCTGAATGCCCACCACAACAATTAGCGTGACATTTTTTTTATTAGCAATCTGAATTCATATTTCATCAACCAAGTCTACCGTTGGGAAACCAGCCCCATCAGGAGCTCAGATGTGAAAAAGCGCCCCCTATCGTCTCCCAGATGGTAATGCACCCTTTTGGAATGGACTCAATGAAAATGGATGAGAAAAGAAAAATCCGGAATCCACATTTTACTTCTCACGCATGTAACCGGAGATGATCCCAGTCATTGTGGCCCATCAGAACAGCATGTAATATGTGTTTACAGTATGTAGCGTTGGATCAATAAAAGGATCGATTTTTGGAATGGCGATCAGGAATTGGAATAATCTTTTTGGATAACATCTGATCTCAGGTAAGGAATCTATTTGACCAGTCTTAGGATAATCAGACCTGTTTTCACGGAGATATAGATACAAGATACAAGATACAAGAGTTTTGTTTGTCACGGCATACAGGTATACAGTGAAATGCGGGGGTTCTCGCCCACAATGATGTGCAAATACAAGTAATAATATAAGAGTCCAACCAATAGTGCGACATAGTGCAATAACAAGTAAACAAAGTAGGCATATCGGTATCTGTACATGAGCTATTTACAGAGCTATTTACGATCTCGATATAAGCTTTTCCCCTATGTGTGATGTGGCTGTTTGGCTGTGCGAGCGATCAGGAAATATATCAGATCAGATATCAGATCGCCTATATAGCGTGCATACGTACACATATACTATCGATAATCTAGCGTTTATTTGAAAACGATTCATAAATAGGTCGAAAAATTCGAAAGTTTTTGTGTATTCTAGAATGTCTAGAAAGACAATGTTGACTGGAAAATGAGTCATTGATAAGCGACGGGCAGATTAGACACATAGCCATAATTTAAAACATAGATTAGGCGATATTAATGCTAACATTGAAGTGGATGGTGGGCATTCAAGCACTAAATCGTGCGCCCCCTGCTGGCACTGAAAGTGTTAAGAACCAACCCCAACAAAATCAACGATACATTCCGCTCGTTTTATTCCAACCTGTACGAGTCAGAAGTGGTCTATGATCATACCAAGCTGGAGGACTATCTTAGTCAAATTAACTTACCACAAATCTCAGAGGATGACGCTAAATGGTTAGCTGAACCTATCACACTAGATGAGCTCAGGGAGGCGATTGCTGACATGCAGCAGGGCAAGGCTCCTGGTTGGGACGGCATTCCACCGGAACTCTATACTGCGTTCTGGGATGTACTTGGTCCCTTATTACTTTCAATGATTTTACACTCAGTCAAAGAGGGCAATTTTTCCAGGGATGTCAATATGGCACTTATATCTGTCCTACTCAAGAAAGATAAGGATCCCACCGAATGTGGCAGCTATAGACCCTTAAGTCTCCTCGGAGCCGATCTCAAGCTATATGCTAAGGTGCTAGCCATCCGACTTCAAAAGCATATGACATCTCTAGTTAACCCCGATCAGACTGGCTTCATAAGAGGCCGACTGGTCACGGATAATATCAGACGGTTACTGCACGTGATTGATGCCAGCAAGGATGTCGCAACCCCTACGGCTGTCATGTCCTTAGACGCGATGAAGGCCTTTGACAGATTGGAGTGGTCATATTTGTGGGCAGTCCTTAGAAGGATGGGGTTAGGTGAGGGGTTCATTCACATGATCAAAGTTCTCTACACAGGGCCTTCGGCCATGATCTTAACAGGGAAACTCTGCTCACCACTCTTCTCTATCTCGCGCTCTTCTAGACAGGGTTGTCCTCTTAGTCCCGGACTCTTTGCTTTATCACTCGAACCTCTAGCTCAGTACATAAAACAATCCCAGATTATATCCCCTGTGTCAATTAAGGGCACACATCACCATATCAGTTTATACGCAGATGATGTACTCCTATTTATGCAGAACCCCACCGTCTCTCTACCTCATCTTCTCCAAGTAATAGATGATTTTGGCAGTCTATCTGGATTTAAGATCAACTGGCCAAAATCAGCCTTCCTTCCACTCAATGAGACTGCGAAGGCAACCATCCTCCCAGCAAACATACTCATGGTAGAGCACTTTAAGTGTTTTGGGATTGAAATATTCCCCACTATTAACCAGACAGTAAAGTATAACTACTCCAGCTTGGGTGACAGGATTACGAATGATTTTAACAGGTGGTCCAAATAAAAAAACTCATTACAGGCCCGTGCCTCAATAATTAAGATGAATGTTTTACCCAGAATTAACTGGGTATTAAATTAAATCAGCTCCATGCTACCGTTATCTCCTCCTGTTGGTTACTGGCAAAAACTGCACTCTGCTGCATATAAATTCGTCTGGAACAACAAACGCCCACGCTTAAAGAGATCCACTGCACAGAGGAGTAAACTCGACGGGGTTTAGCATTTCCAGACTTCAAATATTATTTTCAAGCTTACTCTTTGAGACCTCTCATCACTTGGTTTGACGCTCATGCAGCAGTGTCCTGGCGACCATTGGAGGAGAAGATAGTGACCCCTATTCAATAACAATTTACTCCTTATTGGACAACAACCCATTAGATACCCTAGATGGGAGGGGAGAGGCATCCATACATTGGGGGAGATCTTTGATGACTCTGGTCTCCGATCTTTCCAGGATCTATCCAACAGATATGATCTCCCCGGAAACTTCTTTTTCTTTTATTTACAAATGAGAGCAGCTCTGAAGGCTCATGGCATTCCATGGGCCGTTCCACTAGAGCGACACCGGTTTCACAAATTCTTTTATGACAGAGAGACATCGAGAGGCTTCGTCTCTGACTTTTATCGGCACTTACTTATGTCCTCATATAAGGACCTACCCCTAGATACGATTTGGAGAAAGGATATCCCTGAGTTGGATATAGATTTGGATTGGGATGCAGTCTGGGAAAATATTAGGCTATCATGATGCAACCCAGATCACCAACAGATTCATAAAATGTTTGTTCATAGGTGTTATGGTTTGACACCGACCCCAAACGCAGCGACACAAGAGAGTAGGATTCAGAGTTGCCAAAAACAGGGGCTTGTTTATTGAGACTAATTAAACAGCATAGAATAGGAAGAGTCTAAACAAGACAGGAATTCAAGCAAGGATGAAAATGTTCTGCTGCTCTGCAGCTTCTCCCGAGGTGGTAGTAGGGGGTAGCAGATGCTGACGTCAGAGCCGCTCTGCAGACCTCTCTCGGCAGAATCTCCGAGGTGATGCGGGACCGAGAGAGAGAGAGAGGGAGCGAGTCAACACAGGGTGCAGGTAGAACGAGCAGGAGAACAGGAGAGGTGACTTGTACCCAAAAACAAAAGTTATCCAAGTGAACTAATCTTCGTGTAAACACACACAGTGAGCAATGTTCCAAAACACAATCCCAAGTGAAAAATATCTTCGGTGCAAAAATAGACACTGAGAGCGAAGTCCAAAATACAATCCAATGTGATAATATCTTCGGTGTGATAAACACACAGTGGGAGATGTTAGGTCAAAATTTTATCCCAGTGAAACAATCAAAAAGGCAACCGCTGGGTGAGTGACTGTCTGATAAAAAGGTGGTAATCTTCAGTGTTATAAAAACACACGAAAACGGAATTTGATCAAAGACAGTCATTAAAAACTCACCCAGGCGTTGTGCGTAAAGAGCGCTGGAACAGCAGCGGAGCGAGCGCGTCGCCACGGGAAAAAGGTGTCCAAGAGGAAGGCTTCTTGGATATTCTGGAGGTAAAGCACAGGGAACAACAGCAGCAGCAGGAACGGCGAATGCAAACAGAAAATATCAAAACGATCCAACAAAACTTAAGTGGGGAAACGGGGTATAAATAATACGGGATTGATTGATTGACAAGCAGTGACAGCTGGGGGATGTGATTGAAAAGCGTGTGGACGGGAGAGAACCAATCAACGACGTCTCTGGGAAGAAGCGTGTGAATGGGGGAATGAAATGATTAACAGAAACAAATGGAAAACAGAGCGAGGTGGTTTAAAGGAACAGAGCGAGTAAGTGAGCAAGGACAGAAACCATACAGTACCCCCTCCTCCACGGGAGCCACCCGGCGACCAGGCCGACCCGGCTCGTCAGGATGGGCACGATGGAAGTCAGTGATCAAGCCGGGATCCACGATGAGCTGCCGGGAGACCCAGCTACGCTCCTCAGGGCCGTAACCCTCCCAGTCCACCAGGTATTGGAACCCCCGGCCCCGCCGACGAACGCCCATCAACCGGCGGACCTGCCACTGGGGGTGACCATCCACCAACACGGGAGGCGGAGGATCAGGAGCTGGAGGCATAAGGGGACTGAGGGAGACGGGCTAAACCCGGGAGACATGGAACACGGGGTGGATGTGCATGGACGCAGGAAGCTTCAGGCGCAGGGCCGCCGGACTGAGTACCTTCAGGACCTCGAAAGGTCCGACGAAACGGGGGTTGAGCTTCTTGGCCGAGGACCATAGCGGGAGTCCCTTGCGGAGAGCCACACCCTCTGCCCAGGGCGGTAAGTCGGCGCGGGAACCCGGCGCCGGTCGGCACCACGACAGGCGCGCTCAGATGTCCGGAGCAGCGCGGTCCTGGTGATCTCCCAAACTCGTCGGCAGCGGTCGAGGTGGTCCTGCACGGAGGGAACTGCCACTTCCGCCTCCTGTGCGGGACCCAAGGAAGCCGGCGATCAGGGGCACCGGAGAGGGGGACAAAGACAGAGGCCCGGAGAGGGGGACCGGAGACGTGGACAGAGGACCGGCGAGGGAGGCCGGAGACGGGGACTGGGACCCGGTGAGAGGGCTGGACGGCACCTGAAGACACCGGGCACGACAGGAGGAGCTCCACCCCTTGATGGTACCGGAGGACCAGGCGATGTGGGGCTCGTGCAGCGCGAGCCAGGGCCTGCCCAGGACCACAGGGACAAGAGGAGAGCTGGTGACGAAAAACTGGAGCCTCTCAACGTGGTCACCAGCAACGGTGAGAAGGACTGGACAGGTGCGTTGAGTGACGTCAGCCAGGCGGCGATGATCCATTGCGAAGACCTCCAAGGGCCTCTCGAGGTCCTCAAGTGGAATGTTGGCCTGGGTGGCAAACCCAACGTCCATGAAACTCCCATCAGCACCAGAGTCCATGAGTGCACCCACCGTCGCCCGCTGGTCCGCCCAGGCTAGGGTGACGTCCGCCAGACGGTTGGGTGGTGCACGGGTGGGGGAACAGGAAAGACGGCTCACCAGGATCTCCCGGGGTCTCGGCGAGCCTGGTCCTCTTGGCCGGGCACGGCAATTGGAGACACGGTGTCCACCCCGGCCACAGTAGAGGCAACGGCCGGAGAAGAGCCTGGACTCCCGTTCGGCCGGGCTAAGGCGGTTGCGTCCCAGCTGCATGGGTTCCCCCTCGGTCACGGCTCGGGAGGGAACAAACCCACCAGTCACGGAGGGGGCAGGGCGGTCAGCACTGTAGAGGCGGCCGCCGGGAAAGGGGGCCCCTGAGCGGAGGTCGATGGCACAGTCATAAGGCCGGCGAGGCGGAAAAACCTGAGCCCTGGACTCCCTGAAAACCCCCTCGGGGTCGTGGTACTCGGGGGGTACGTCTGGGGTACAGAAAACCTCCTCGAGGTCGTGGTCCTCGGGGGGTACGTCTGGGGGTCCCCGTCGGGTTCCCTCACGTCTTCTCTCCTGGAGGCGTCCGTCGATGCGGATGGCGAGGCTGAACAGGTCCTCGAGGGAATCAGGTTCCTCCCGGGTCGCGAGCCGGTCCCTGACTGCATCACTGAGCCCACTCATGAAGGTTAGGCGAAGTGCTGAGTCGTTCCAACCACTCTCCACCGCCGCCAGTCGAAACTCCAGGACGTAGTCTGTTACCCCGCCGCTCCCTTGTCGGAAGGTACCCAACCGGGCTCCAGGGTCCAGACCACGGGCTGGATGGTGGAACACCCTGCGGAGCTCAGCCACGAAGTCTGGATAGGAGAAACAAAAATCTGCATCCATTGCCCAGGAGGAAGTGACCCACTGGGCTGCCCGGCCTGAGAGCAAGTTCGTCATATAGGCCACTTGGGACCCTCGAGCAGTAAAACGGCTTGGTTGATGACGGAAAACCAACTCACATTGCATGATGAATGTGGCACAATCCTCGGGATTGCCGTCGAACAGCCGTGGGACGGAGAGACGGGGTTCCCGAGGTGCGGGATCGGGAAGCGTGGGAACTGCTGGGACTGCGGGGAATGCTCCTGAAGGAAGTGAGGGAATTAAAGCGTTAACGGTGTCGCTCAGCGTGTGAAGCTGGACGAGAATACCTGACTGTTGTCCTGCCAGAGCGGCCAGGGACCCTTGAATAAGCAGGACCTGCTCTCGGAGTCCCTGTACAGCAGCTGCAGCCGCATCCAGCTGTAGGCTGTGTTCCTTGGCTGACTCTAACTGGACTGCCGCTGCTGTGCTGACTCTCTTGCGGGCGCAGACCGCGCAGGCCAGTACGAACCCTTTGACGTCGTTCCTCATGGTGGGCCACCAGAATCGACGAGCCAGGAAGGAGAACGTGCGATGAACGCCCGGGTGGCAGGCGAACCGGCTGGTATGGCCCCACTGGAGGACCCGGGACCGGACTGAGTTGGGGACAAAGAGACGATTAACCGGTACATTGCCTGGAGCGCGATGGAAGCGTAGGGCACGCCTTACCACCCCCTCGATGCCCAAGGTGACTACTCTCTCTGTGTCGGCTGGGGTCGTCATTGGTTGGATCGTAATGTTATGGTTTGACACCGACCCCAAACGCAGCGACACAAGAGAGTAGGATTCAGAGTTGCCAAAAACAGGGGCTTGTTTATTGAGACTAATTAAACAGCATAGAATAGGAAGAGTCTAAACAAGACAGGAATTCAAGCAAGGATGAAAATGTTCTGCTGCTCTGCAGCTTCTCCCGAGGTGGTAGTAGGGGGTAGCAGATGCTGACGTCAGAGCCGCTCTGCAGACCTCTCTCGGCAGAATCTCCGAGGTGATGCGGGACCGAGAGAGGGAGCGAGTCAACACAGGGTGCAGGTAGAACGAGCAGGAGAACAGGAGAGGTGACTTGTACCCAAAAACAAAAGTTATCCAAGTGAACTAATCTTCGTGTAAACACACACAGTGAGCAATGTTCCAAAACACAATCCCAAGTGAAAAATATCTTCGGTGCAAAAATAGACACTGAGAGCGAAGTCCAAAATACAATCCAATGTGATAATATCTTCGGTGTGATAAACACACAGTGGGAGATGTTAGGTCAAAATTTTATCCCAGTGAAACAATCAAAAAGGCAACCGCTGGGTGAGTGACTGTCTGATAAAAAGGTGGTAATCTTCAGTGTTATAAAAACACACGAAAACGGAATTTGATCAAAGACAGTCATTAAAAACTCACCCAGGCGTTGTGCGTAAAGAGCGCTGGAACAGCAGCGGAGCGAGCGCGTCGCCACGGGAAAAAGGTGTCCAAGAGGAAGGCTTCTTGGATATTCTGGAGGTAAAGCACAGGGAACAACAGCAGCAGCAGGAACGGCGAATGCAAACAGAAAATATCAAAACGATCCAACAAAACTTAAGTGGGGAAACGGGGTATAAATAATACGGGATTGATTGATTGACAAGCAGTGACAGCTGGGGGATGTGATTGAAAAGCGTGTGGACGGGAGAGAACCAATCAACGACGTCTCTGGGAAGAAGCGTGTGAATGGGGGAATGAAATGATTAACAGAAACAAATGGAAAACAGAGCGAGGTGGTTTAAAGGAACAGAGCGAGTAAGTGAGCAAGGACAGAAACCTCACAATAGGACTTATTTTACCCCCAGGCTATTGAACCTAATGGGTCTCAGACCTGACTCTCGATGTACCTTGTGTCCAAACGGTGCCAGTGGAACATATATGCATATGTACTGGGAGTGCCCTCCTGTTGAGATCTTCTGGGAAAATGTTACCTCTCAGCTATCAGAGATTTTCTCTTTGACCATACCGACCTTGCCTTCTGTATTATTGTTAAATGATGTTTCTCAATTGCCGACCACTGTACATGTAAAGAGACTCATTTTGGCTGACCTTACGGCTGCCAAAAAGTTTAATGCTTCACGCTGGATACAACCAGATAAATTATGTCCGAAGGTATGGATTCTCACCTATCTTGATGTGATATATCTGGAAATATCCACTGCACGAGTTTTAGGGGTTAACGAAGCAAATATTGCTATCTGGTTGGCAGCGGTTGCAAAACTTAAAGAGCGCATATAACGTTCAATTGCTAGATAATCTATTATATATAATGTATTTAACTCATGTTGAGGTCCTGGGGTGAGTGGGGACTTTCACTGTCATTGTCCACTTGTTTTTTCTTTTTGTTTTTTTTCTTGTAATTTTAATTATGTATATTTTCTGGGCCCCCTTTGGCTGTGGGTCTGGTGGCCGTGGGCTCTGACTGGGGGGGGGGGGGCGTGGTTCAGGGTCTCTGCGGGTCGAGGCATTAAAGGGGCGTGATGCTTTGGCCCGCGGGGGCGCCGGACTCCGGGTCCTCCGGGGTTGGGGTTCGTGGCTGCCGGGCCTGGAGATGGAGGGGGCTCAGGAAGCCAGTTTTATAGTAAATGTTTTATTTTCCTTATACTTGTGACAACTTATGTGGTTATCTGGTTATGTATGTGTTTTGGGTCCCCTTTATTGTGTTGGAGGGTCACAGGCTCGGGGTGGGGGTGGGGGGGCCCTTGGTTTCCGGCCCTCGGTGGGTCGGGGTGTTAAAGAGGCATGATGCTCTGACTCGCTGGGGTGCCGGACTAGTGGCTCTCGAGGGTTGGGGATAGTGGCTGCGATGGTTGGTGAGGGAGGGGGCTTGGGATGTTAAATGTATAATCTGTCTAATTTATTGTCTAATAATTGTTGTGTTAGTTTATGTTTTTGGATGTCTTTTATGGATTATTGTTATTATCGTGTTGTGAGTTGTGTTGTTTCATGTTTGAAAAATGGAAAATAAAAAAGAGTTGATCACAAAAAAAGAAATCCCCCCCCGCGGTGGCTCGCAACCCCCACTTTGGGAACCTATGGAGTAGAGAATAGCAGTCAAATAAATAAAACAGAAAATCCCTTTCACTACCACTCTACCAAATGGTTAACCCTTTCACTGCGACACTACAGAAGGATAACCCTTTCACTGCCACAGGACAAAGGGTTAACCCTTTCACTACCACACTACAGAAGGTTAACCCTTTCACTGCCACACTACAGATGGTTAACCCTTTCACTACAGATCAACAGTGTATGCAAACAGTGGAATGAGTCAGTATTCATCATCATTGTTGTAAATAGCCCAGCACTGAAGAAGTGCAAGTGATAGCAATAACGCTATGGAACAAAGGGAGCCTAAACCTTATGAAGGACATGTAACAATAACATAAGATAGTAGACATTTAGTGCGGCTGATTGGCGCAGTGGGCAAGGCGCTCGCCTCTAACGCAGGAGACGCTGGGTTCGAGCCCAGCTCTCTGTGTTGCTACCGGCTGGCCGGTCGTTCATACTAACACAATTGGCAAGTGTTAGAGGGCGGGAAAGCCGGTGGGTGGGGATTTGACGTTGTGGACAGCGACTCCTACAGGTCGGTTTGGTGACGCCGGTGCGACGGAAGCAGGAAGTGACGGGGGCAGTGTGAGGCTGCCTCCTCGTGTACCGGAGGGGACACGCGATGCAAGGCTTCTGTCCTCACTACAACCGACCTGTGGGAGGCATAGTCTAGCAACGTTCAAGACAGGGGAGGGAAGAATTGGATACACGAAATTGGGATGGGAGAAAAATTGAAAAAGTGGATAAAAAAAGATAGACATTTAACAGTGACAAAATAGTATATCAACAAATGAATCTGTCTTAATCCACATACCCATACAAGTTCAAATTTAGGATAGCCTCCAGGATAAAAGAGCAATAAAATCGGTTGCTACTAACTAGAGGTGGTGGTGGACAGGAGGATGAGAAGGAAGCTGGCCGCTATCCTAGAGAACCCCTCCCACCAACTCTATGAGGAGCTAGCCAAGATGAGGAGCATGTTCAGCCACAGACTCATACCCCGACACTCCACTAACCGCCTCGGCTAGTCCTTCGTGCCAGCGACCATCAGGCTCCACAAACATGAGCAGGGACTGCTGCCAGCAGCTGAAGGACTAATGGCTACAGAACTCAAGAACTAATAGGAATGTCTGACCACTAATGGCGCTTTTCCACTGCATGGTACCTACTTGACTCGACTCTACTCTACTCTGCCTTTTCGGTTTTCCATTGCCGAAATTTGCTGATGGTACCTGGTACCGGGTACTTTTTTCACTACCTGCTTTGTCGAGGTTCCAAGCGGGTAGAATATGTACCAAAAAGTGATGTGAAACACTGCAGACCACTGATTGGTCAGAAGAGAGAATCGTCACCACGTTATCATTGCGCTACACAGGGGACGTCCTGCACAAAACACAAACCTGCCATCTTTAAAGCCTCGCTACTACTAAACATTAGCATTCATTATTTGTTTGCAGCGAGAACAAAGTGCAATAAATGAAAAAAGATACATTCCCAGTGTATTCTGCCTCATTTATTGATGAAACAAAACCAACAGCAACACAATTTACCACCAAGAACAAAGAGTTTAGTCTCACGAAAAGATCGCAAATTTTGGTTATTAGCTAATAAGGCACTGTTTAGCTTCGACATCCTCCATTGTGTGTGTGTGTCGTGTTGAAGATGATGCCATGGCACCCTCACTATGACGACCAGCTACACTGTAGATTAGAGTAGGTACCATGCAGTGGAAAAGCGGCATAAGTATGTCTGACTCTTAACTCATTAATTGCCAAACCCGAGATAAGTCGGGTTAACTCGATATGCGTTGGCTGCCAGACCCGAGATATCTTGGGTTTTGGTCGTTTATTCTTTTATTCGATATTTTTATTCATTATTCATCCAGGGACCTTAGTGTTACCATAGGGAATGAGTCTGAGATCGCCAAAGTGCAATACCGGCCACATCCAGCTAGACGGCGGTATCGAGCACCCTTTGAAACCTTGTATCTTGGCCTGTGTAACAGCCAAATGTCTCCGGGCTCACTTTTCTTTGTCGGGCGAGCGGAGCGGTTATAACGATCGGATTGAGAAGCGTCAAATGCTTGCGATGCATGATGTGTGGTGGATTATGTTGGAGACACGATGGGCACCAATACTTGGAATCGCGATCATAAATCGCGATTTCTGATATTTTTAAGATGGAAAGAATGACTTTTTCTTTCAGGTTGCAACAGGATACGTTTCGGAAGAAATGGGAAAGATGGATAATGTACATTACACCGTTACGATCTTCATTTGTTTAAGGTATATAGAAATGATCATTCGGGATAATTGTTAAGTGAAACTTGTGTAAATGGAGTAGAGTATCAGGAAGATGCACCCCAACATATTCTTTTGTTATTTGTTTACTTTATGGTAAATGCAGATGTATTGGAGAGGTACCATAACATATAATTTTGTTATCTATTATTTCTTGTTATTGTTTTTGTTTGTCTAGAAAAAAAAATAAGTATAGGATGTTATTGACTGTATGGGTCCTCATGCACGTAATGGTACTTCTGCACTGCAACTTTTAAGTTAAGTAATAATTATTAACAATTGATACAATTTGTACAGCAGAAGGCGAAGTCAAGATATTGTTTGTATGGACCATGGTGAAAATCAATAAAAAGATAATAAAAAAAAAAAGGAATCGCGATCAGATAATTGGAATATTCTTTTTGGGGTACATCCTAGTGAAGGTAAGGACTATATGATAGCAATCCTGCGTCGATCCGACCATGTCTTCACCTCGATCCCAACGTGTATGTGTAACGTTACTCCACAACGTATGCCGTTGATGACGATCAAAGCATCAAAGCATGAAACATAATAATACCTACTACATAGATTTGATTTTGGGAATAGTAGCGTGTCCAGGCAAGAAACGCCAACGGTTATAGTAGAATTTACGTATAAGGCTATTACTCAGCCTTTCGGGAATTACCCCAGACCACTCTAAAACCATACTTATATTCACCACGGTATAACATACTGAACGATAGATAGTTGATGTCAAATGGGCCATAGTATTGTAGCAGTGTTTCCCACATGATTTTGTTAGACTGTGGTGGGTGAACCTCGGCCCCTCGTACATTTTAAAGTTAAATGCATCAATCTGGTGCACTTTGAGAGCAAAATAAAGAGGCTAGATCTATGATGAACTTTGTGCTCAAAACACAATCGACTAGAGTAGTGCTTCCCAATCCTCTCCTCGAAGCACCCCAGCCGTTCAATGTATTTGTTAAATTCCACCACCAGCACACCTGATTCAACTTAACTAGCCCTTTATTAGTTGAATCAGGTGTGCTGGTGGTGGAATTTAACAAATACATGGAACGGCTGGGGTGCCTCGAGGAGAGGTTTGGGAACCACTGGCTAGAGCATACATTTGAGCCATCAAAGAAATGAAGCAAAAGTGGTTACCTGTGTTGAACTGGTTTATTTTTTAGAAAATAAAAAAATATACTGGATTACTATTACTAAAATAAAAAAAAAATTGGTTCATTATAAAACTGTGGCGGCACTAATTAGACTGTGGCGGGCCACCACAGTCTAGGTAATTAACACTTTCTTCGCCAGGCTTATGTACATCATTATACCCACCTCTGCCAGCTCTATTTGTCTATGGAGAAGTTCCCCTTCTTTGCAGGGCTATAACTTTTTAAATTGTATTGCTAAATTGACATTACTATGGCCCATTCAACATCAAGTATCTATTGTTCAGGGTGTAGCAACGTTATACTTTTTCATTCACATATTCATACTAAAATACGGTCTAAAGTATAAATATGTTTTTATCGTTTTCTGCAGCTTTCTGCAGAACGTGATTTATAGCCCTAAATGCATTATATTGATGATTGTATACAGTTTGATAGCGATCGGCGCGAGATAAAAAATTTCAAATGGACGTGCTTCTAGAAGTTACTACTTATCATCTGATGTTGACCGGATGGGGGGGGGGTCGTTTATAATTCCGTGGCCAGCGTTAGATGATTCATCTAGTGGGTGATATGATCATTAGAGCAGTTTGTATCGAACACGGTAAAAAAAACGCTGAAACTCACCCCAGTCTCCTCGGGCCGTTGGGCGATGAGCGTGGAGCAAAAATATTCCTATTATGGGATGTTGAAATATGCGATCCATCAACAGGTTGTATAATAGTATATACGTCCAAATCATGTTGTTTATCGAGTTATTGGTAACGGATTGCTATCCATTGTGTCTAGCTTGAGTCCCGGGACCTATAGCGAGTGATCGGACCGAATTTGGATGAGCACCAGTTTCCGTTTCCGGTTTCCGGTTTGGGCGATCCGCCGATCGGCCACCAGATGGCGCTCTTGAACCGTTGGAGAGTTGAGAGGGGATCAACAGTAGATCTCAAGTCTCCGCGGGAGAAATATGATTGAGATTACAGATTTTAGAAATATTGATCTCAATGACGTGTTACGGCGTCATTGGCAGAATTAGCATGGCGGGGAATGACGAGTTTAGGCGTCCTTGGCAGAGAAAGTGTTAATGGGAAACACTGATTGTATCCATATGTAACCGATGGTTTAGCTTGCGTTGTGTTCTTGTGTGCTGTCAATAACCAGGCAGGACTGGATCACAGGCTTTTTATTTACCCTGTAAAACCCAGATACAATACAGGGATTAATGTCTTGTCTTATCTTTGGCCACAAGATGGCGCCTTCGGTTCTTAGATTCTCTCAACACATCCAGAGAAACTCCATTTTAATTCACATTGAAATAGCACATGAAATGAAGTACAATAACTCAATACCAAAATAATACAATATGGATCACTCATCTACCTGTTAAAACAGATACAAAATAATACAATATGGGTCACTCATCCACCTGTTAATACAGATACAAAATAATACAATAAACCAATAATAAGATTGACTCATTACCTATTAAACAGATACATTAAAATAATAAACAAAACCACTGATAAGATTCAATCTTTACCTGTAAAACCCAGATACAATACAGGGATTAATGTCTTGTCTTATCTTTGGCCACAAGATGGCGCCTTCGGTTCTTAGATTCTAATGGGAAGACATAACAGCGTCAGGTTTGAGGCCTACTCAAATGTGTTACAAAAGAAAACATCGTCACTTCTAAATAACTCCACAGAAAGTGCACAACTGTTACTCTTCAACATAGATAGTCTCTGGAGCGTAACAGTAAGAAGCATTTTGTATAAAAGTATTCTGTACTTCTGTATGACAACTATTAAAGAAACTTGAAACTTGAACTTGAGATAGTTAATGTATATAATCCGGTTCATTGCCCAGCAACTTATCCATACATTTACACCACAATAATGCTCTTTTAACCCAAAGATGTGTCTAGAACCACAGAGCAGTCCTTACCTCTCAACACATCCAGAGAAACTGGCGCGAGAGGGAAGCACGCTCAGAAATGAGGGACGCGAGAGGAAATACGTCACTTCGGCAGGAAGTGACGATTTCAAAACAAAAGACTTTTGATAATAAAATAATAATAATAATAAACAAAACAATGAAAAAAGAGTGTTTTGGCGAAATTCACAAGAGGGACATATTAACCTGTTACACATAGCTATAATATAGAATACAGTTATAGCTCTACAAACAAGGTGACGCACTCCTATCTTTTAAAGCGTGGCATTGCTACGACGGGCCCGTCTAATAGCTGGCAGTCAATGAGTTAACACCAAATCCTGCATGGAATACAATGTATGACGTATATCATGCCAGTTAGGGTACCTTGTGTATACTCCACTTTGTGTATACTGTTTACTTTTACTCATATTATATATTCAGATTCTTTATTTCCTATATTTATTGTAACATAATATAACCGATAGGGCATACAAACCCACATCTGCACCTTTGTTTACACTGGTTATTTACACAGAGTCAATTATATTGTTTACACATTTTCTAATTTTTATATTCAGATGTAATTTTATTGCCTATATTTATGTCTTTCTACTATTACCCTGCCCTGTACCTCCCCTCCCCCTCCCTTGAAGTTGAGATGTTGTTACCTCAGGGATACTGGAATACTATTAAAAAGAGTTAGGCTGTGATGAGAAAAGGAGTTAAAGGTGTCTGTTACAAAGGATCAGATTAAACCGAATATATATATTTATTGATTGATATATATTGCATAATATTTGTATATCGTTTGATATCCCTTGTATATTCCTTGTACATATACACGGAATATCCCTTTAGCCTAGTACAGACCATAATATTTCATTCTCCTATTGGACAGCGGTCCACAGGCGCCAAGGCCATGCCTCCAGAGTCAGGTTCAAAGCCACCGTCAAGACATGTCTGTACATGCCCGGCCTTGCCCAAGAATACGAGACAGAAATGAGGTTGGCACTAGATTGTTCGCCGTGCATATAAATATGGCGCAGGTGAATACAGAAGTATGTTACCCAATAAGTTGAAGCCTCACCCACGATACTTCGTGCGGTGAAGTATGGCCTGTTTGGCCCCAAATAAGAGCATTGAGACCGCGTGCGAATTAATAACTGAATTGTCAGAGTTTGGCGATATACCGTCGAGTGCGACATATTTCTATTAAGTCAGTAATAGTCTATTTGTGTATAGTGTATCGTGCGGCTAAAGTTCTACAGTGACCAGCATCACCAACGCTTCCTCGTATCAGCTAGAGAGCTTATCCAGGCTGGGCTGCTTTCATGGCGCTTTCACCCGAGGAGCCCTAGACGAGAACCGTGTGGACATGTACACTGGATTAATCTACCCGACGACTACATAGCCCTTTGCGGCTGGATTATATTTGCTTTTGGTCCTGTGATTAATGGAGCGGAGAATCGCTGACGCCTACACGTGTGTGGGATTTACCCTGTGAGGAGCCACGTCGAGTCTGCGCCTCAGAGAGCCTGAGGCAGGCTAGCTTTCTCCCCTGTGGATCTACAGGCTACGGAGAACAGCTGTATTCGTCTGTGGATCAAGATCTTATTGCACCGTCTCCCGTACTCGGAGTCTCCTTATCATCGTTGACCCAGGCTCTACTACCGACAGATCCTCTACCCCTGCTGGCTTACAACCGGGGGGACCCTTCCAGTATCTCCCGCTATATATTACTAGTGTACCATAGATATAATTCCCTAAGATTCAGGTTGTATAATTACCTCCTGCGTAACCAGAGAATGGACATTCATTATTGATTTGCCTATGCACATTCCTTTGCCTTATAAGCGCATCCAAAGTAAAATAGAGAAGTATATTATGTACCTTTTGCTGCAATAAATACTTAATTACAACTTTGTGTGGAACCGATTCATTGTGGTAAGTGTTCATCATATTTATATATCATGTACTGTATGGCCAGTAATTAAAGTACATAAGACGGTAGTGGTTTAATGATACCATACTTATCAATACAGTCAGGGAATTGTACCCCTCAGTTACAGTGTCCCTAAAATCACATATGAAGCAGTATTTGCTATGAAAATTGAGAATTGGATATGTTTATATTGTGTTTGATTGGTATATTAAGTTTAACATAACATGTTCTATTCACCAGGCTAGAGGATCTGGTGGCTGCAAGGTGTTCCAGCTCTCCACTTCCCCCTCTGAACCAAGTTCTCAACATTCCAGGGAATAAGAACCAATTTATACACATTATAGTAGAAACTTGACCAAAAAAATTCTCAAAGATCAGCAACGGTCAGCAGGTGGAAATGTGTTAATAAGGTACAGAATGACCTAAAATCACCATTAAAAAAAAGAAATACCCCAAATCGAGCCTCAGGTTCCGCTGGACTAGTTGTAATTGTCCTCTATTACAATAAAGTGTGTGATACCTACTGTAGCTGCGCTGCATTGGCTAAATTATCTTTTCATCCAGGAATCAAGCCTGGATTGGGTTGAAAAGAGCATCATGAAGGGGCGGCTAGGTGGTGCAGTGGGCAAGGCGCTCACCACCAATGCAGGAGACGCTGGGTTCGAGGCCAGCTCTCCACATTGCTATCAGCTTGGCTGGTCGTTCATACTAATACAATTGGCAGTATTAGGGGGTGGGAAGCTGATGGGTGGGGATCGGACGTTGTGGACAGCGACTCCTACAGGTCGGTTGGTGCGCCTGCGCAGCAGAATCAGGAAGCGACAGGGGCGGCGTGCCCTCCAAACGCAGACCCCCGACGCTGAGAGATCGTGCTGTGCAGGTGGAAAGATGCGACTGCTTCCTCGAGTACCGGAGGGGAAACGTGATGTAAGGCTTCGTCCACATTGCAGCCGGCTTGTGGGAGGCATGGCCTAACAGCGTTCGAGACAGGGGAGGGTAGAATTGGACGATACGAAAATTGGGATGGGAGAAAAATAGAAAATGGGAGAAAAAGTAGATAAAAAAAAAAGAGCATCATGAAGAGTGTTTTTTATCTTGACGTGTGATTTTGTGATATGTGTTTGAACCCTGGAGTGGGACCGGCGGCCTGGACCGCTGCCAGTCCTTTGATTATCGCCACTTGTTTTGTTTCTCTTGGCGTGCAAGCCGGTTCTGCCCAGCAGAAAAGGCTTATGAACATGTTTATTTATGACACTGTTACCTCATGCTGCTCTGGAAGCCAGGCAAACAAGGGGAGACAAAGATTTGCTTCAGAAGTGGGAATGCGGGGGAGAGATGACGTGATCCCTGGATCAAACTCCAGACATGCTGCTGGTGCTGGAGAGCTGTGTGTGTGTGTGTGTGTGTGTGTGTGTGTGTGTGTGTGTGTGTGTGTGTGTGTGTGTGTGGGTGGGTGGGTGTGTGTGTGTGTGTGTGTGTGTGTGTGTGAATCTAGATTAGATTAGATTAGATTAGATTAGATTAGATTAGATTAGATTAGATTAGATTCAAATGTATTGTCATTATACAGCACAAGTACAATACAACGAAAATAAGTTTGGCATTCAACCAGAGTGCAAATGTAGCAGTAAAGTGCAATAGTAATATAAAAAACACAGAACGACTCCAACTCATTCAAAACTCGGCAGCTATGCTACTACTGTAACTAGAACCAAGAGGAGAGACCACATCAGTCCAGTATTAGCTAACCTACTGTACACTGGCTTCCGGTAACATTTAGAATCGATTTCAAGGTCCTCCTCCTTATATACAAAGCACTAAATGGAACAGGACCAAGCTACATTGCATTCTAGAACATTGCAATCATCTACTACTGGTCTATTGAAGGGTCCAAACCATAGCCTAAAGAGAATCGGGGATGCAGCCTTTGAAAACGATGCACCAAAGTTATGGAACACACTACCTATGGACATTAGGGAAGCTAGATCTCTTAATATTTAAAAAAAATAAGCTAAAGGGCGGTCAGGTGGCGTAGCGGAGATTGCCTTTGTCACAAACCCCGGAGACGCTGGATTCGCCTGTTCGAATCCAGCTCACAGCTCCGGGGTTGTCACCAGCTTGGCTGGCCGTTCACACTAATACAATTGGCAGTATTAGAGGGTGGGAGAAGCTGGCGGGGTGGGTCCGGGTCGCCTGTATCAGTTCCGCAACCGTTTCCATTTCCGGGGTAGGCCTGATTGGCCGAGACGGCCACGTGACGCGCGTGGCACGCCCCCGCGGCAGCAAGCGCGCTACTGCTGGAGTTCGCCTTTCACATCACTGCCATTGGCGAAAGCAGGATGAGGCGAGAGCGTAGATTTCGCTGTGTATCATTTAATCATTTATCATTTAACATTTGAAAGGCATACATTGTTGTCATACAGAAGTACAGAATACTTTTATCCAAAATGCTTCTTACTGTTACACTGTTAGAGACTGTGCTAGACAAATGAATGACTAATTCGGTCAGAAATAACGTAACTAATAACGTTAGTAAGCACTGCTTATATGCTTATTATGTCTGCGGGGTACAGTAAACGTTTCTCCCGGTACATTCTGAAGAGCACACCGCTGTATGTTGGAGAACCAGCGGTCTTCCGCTCCTCCTCACTCGAGTGAGAGCAAAGCCGTGCACTCGAGTGAGGAGGAGGGGAAGACAGCTGGTTCTCCAACATACAGCGGTGTGCTCTTCAGAATGTACCAGGAGAAACGTTTACTGTACCCCGCAGACATAATAAGCATATAAGCAGTGCTTACTAACGTTATTAGTTATGTTATTTCTGACCGAATTAGTCATTCATTTGTCTAGCACAGTCTCTAACAGTGTAACAGTAAGAAGCATTTTGGATAAAAGTATTCTGTACTTCTGTATGACAACAATGTATGCCTTTCAAATGTTAAATGATAAATGATTAAATGATACACAGCGAAATCTACGTTCTCGCCTCATCCTGCTTTCGCCAACGGCAGCGATGTGAAAGGCGAGGCGAACTCCAGCAGTAGCGCGCTTGCTGCCGCGGGGGCGTGCCACGCGCGTCACGTGGCCGTCTCGGCCAATCAGGCCTACCCCGGAAATGGAAACGGTTGCGGAACTGATACAGGCGTCCGGGTCGTTGTAAACAGCGACTCCTACAGTTCGGTCGGGGCGCTGCTAAACGTGGATAGGATCTAAGTGGGATAGTGTGATCCTTCCACACGCTACGCCCTCTCAGTGAGAGTCCGCGCTGCCAGGTGAAAAGAAGCGGTTGATTGGCTAGACGTGTGTCGGAGGAAGCACATGATAGCCTCCACTCTCCCAGACCGACTGTGGGGGGTAAGTGCGCAGCGACCAGGAAGGGGATTGGGAATTGGCATAACGACTAACATTGGGATGGGAGAAAATCGGAGGAAAAAGGAGGGGGAAAAAGATCAAAAAAAGAAAAAAGAAAATAAGCTAAAAACATACCTCTTCACCATAGCCTTTTAACACTTTGAGTGCCACACAATTCGGTTATCATTATCCCTAGAATGCCAGCCTTCTAGTTGTTTCCGTGGTAGTTGCACTATGTTTGTGAAGCTGTGTGTGTGTTCTATATTATAGCTGTAGAGACACGGTGTGGCTCATTTTGACAAACATTACTTGTAGTCCAGCATGTGAGTAATAGTTTGTTTCCACACGCTGAAGTTTGTAGTTTATTACATGCTAAACATCGTGCATTTCCAAGATAATACAGTCTTTTTTCATAGATTGCGAGATAAAACGCATTATGTACAATAAGCCCAAACCGTTCTGGCTGATCCCCTGAAACCCTGAATACTCCCAAATACTCCAAAACCAAAGGTATATGACATGTATATATAACTCAAAACTACTATGATCGCGTTTGCCAAGCATGTTTTTCGTCCGGTGAAACACAGAACTGTGATCGTTAGAAAAACACGTTTCAGATTCGGTTAAATAGACATAGAATGTACCTTACCTTAGCCAGAAGGTATTCCAAGAAGAATAATTCCAAGTGATCACATCGCCATCGCGATTACCAGTGTATATGTCTATACACGTTTCGATGGTCAAATACGCTTAGGCGACGGAATTTCTAGGCGATCAGTGAATCTATGTCCCAGCCACTGGCCAAGCAGAAATGAAAGTTAGAGTGTGATTCAACCCAAGCCATCGCAGTTCAGACACGGATGATACCGCCACTTGGTGATAGTCGATCGGCATTGCAGTTCTAATGTGTGGGGATGGTCGAAAATTATGCAGATCGCTCTGGGCAAGTCTGTAGAGCGGGGATCAAAGTAAAAAGATCAAATTATCCAAAAACTACTTTTTACGTTTTTGGCACTCTACGGTTGTCCACCAAAAACTACTTTTTTACGTTTTTTTTTTTTTAACTTCATTTTTTAGCGTTTATCGCTTTTTCTGGTCAAGCATGACCGACAGAAACAGGTTGAATGGGATATAGATCAGGGGAAGACACTCTGAGAAAATACGGCGAGTCCGGGAGTCGAACTCGTGTACCCCAGATCCGTGACGAGCACGGTTGTCCCCGACGCCGAAATAGCGCCGAGATACGCGGTGAGCTACGGGAGCTCCCCTTTTTTACGTTTTTTACGGTTAACTCGCCATGCTCTGGGCGCCAAACCCGAGAAATCTCGGGTTTTAATCCATATTTATTTTATTAGCGATATCCATTCATTTTTCATCCAACCAGCCTGACGTTATCATTGGGAATGAGTCTGAGCTCGCAAAGGGCAAATACCGCTGCCTATCGTCTCCCGGATGGTATTGCACATCATTGGATTGGATTGGCTGGGACTGTGCATCAAAAAAATAAGTCCGGTCCAGGTTTTACTTCTCGGGCATGCAGTATCGTTATAACAGATGGACTGAGGACTGTGTTTGAGGACTGAGGACTGTGTTTGAGGACTGAGGACTGTGTTTGAGGACTGTGTTTGAGGACTGAGGACTGTGTTTGAGGACTGTTTGAGGACTGATGACTGTGTTTGAGGACTGAGGACTGTATTTGAGAACTGAGGACTGTGTTTTGGATATATATATAACGTTGGATCAATAAACACGATCAATATTTGGAATGGCGATCAGGAATTCGATGAATCTTTTTGCATGACATCAGATGTGAGGCAAGGCCTTTATGTTACGAATCTTGGGGTAATCAGATGTTCCTATCACCGCCATCGGAGCGTGTGTGTGTGTGTGTGTGTGTGTGTGTGAGGTTCGCGCCGACCAAAGTATGGGGAAGCGATTTTTCTGACCCCGCTTCTCTTTGCGTTTATTTGAAAACGATTCATAAATCAAGCAACAAATGGCACAATTTCTAAGGAAATACATTTAAGCTCGATTTGCTGGAGTTTATTGAGACGAGACACAGAACGCCCTAGAAATATATTGATATTCATCACGGTATAAAATGGAAATGTATGAAAAAATTATCTGTTTCGTGCATGTTGACTGGAAGCAACTCATTGACGATCACTGTGTTATTTAGATCTATTGCTATTATAATTTATATGTTGTAAGCACTCGCAAATAAGTCCTATTCTCCATTGGATAAAGCGTTGGCCCAGAAGGGCCATCAGCAGAGGGCACTGTTGGCCCTGAATGAGATAATACACTCCGCTGTTGATTGTACTGTAGCACTATTGTACTGTAGCACTATTTTACTCTGTCCATTTTATTTTATTGCACTGCACTTGCATAATTTCACTTTACTTTTTATTGCACTGCTGCATACTTTTACTATCTACTCTATTTTATTTCACTTTACTATTTTACTCTGTATATAACTTTTTATTACAGGTTCAAAACTGTCAGGTATTAAACTCTGTGGGTATGAAACAAGAAAGACTGTCAGGCTTTAAAACTGTGTAGGACCCAGGCCTAGAACTGTTAGGATGTGGGGGTATGTAGGACCCAAATGCAGAACAGAACTTGAAGGGAGCAGGCAGGAGACAGCGAGGTGATAATCAAAGGACTTTACTTGGTGGACAGGATACACAGGATACAGGGGATAGCTTCACGAATGACAGGATGTTTTGCCCAGATGTAATGATACTTTGTTGTCAGTGAGCCAGGTGCAGATTCTGCCGAGTTCAGAGCTGAGGGTTTTTTCAACCTGTAACTTGTTCTTGTCAGAGACCAGCAGGGCTGAGTCGTCCGCGAACAGGAAAAGGTTGCAGTCACAAGTTGATGACATGTCATTTGCATAAATTAGGAACAATAACCGTCCTAAAATGCACACCGCAGCTAGGGGGGGGGGGGTAGTGTACCGTTTACCTCCACCATCTTAGGTAGGATTGCATAGGATTGCAAGTGCCATGTCCGGGGACCAATCCAAGTGCTCCTGTCTGTCTTCGTCAGGGACGCGACAGTGTTAGCAATCTGTTGTGCATGTTTTTCCATTGGGTTTATCTTATCGGGAGGGGAAACCCTTGGGAGCACGGGGGAGAACATGCAAACTCCACACAGAAAGGCCCGGGCGATACCCCACCTGGGTAACTGGCAACACGGCAACCACTAGACACCACTGTGCCGCTAATGATCATTGATCCATATTCACAAAGCTCCCCCAAGTAGGAGCGGTGGTCAGTGACGAGGGAACATACGTCATAATGACCTCATTCAGACTAACAGGCTGAAGCTGACTCTAGATCAGTGACGAGGGAACATACGTCATAATGACCTCATTCAGACCAACAGACTGAATCTGACTCTAGATCAGTAGGCTACTCCTACAGGCTTTTGTTCCATGTATTAATCTTCTTGTTAGATTAGTGTTGCTAGATGTTAGCGGCTTTCTGATGAATCCACATCCACCATGTGATATGATATGATATGATATTTTTACATTATTTATATTGCGCCTCCCCCAGCCGATTTTTACATTCCGGGTGGAAACCAATAATTAAGAGACAGGACAATGGAGACAGGGAACCAGGCAGACGGACAGACAGAGATCATAAGTACACCTCAGACACACAAAACAACAGCAAAGTAACTCAATGATCCTCTAGTGCAAAAAGGTGTTAATATAATAATCTAATAATAATATCCACGCTGCTTGCTGATCAAGGGGAATATAATGACATCATATTGTCTGAGCACATGGTGCCATACAGGAGAGAGAGAGAGAGAGAGAGAGAGAGAGAGAAAGAGAGAGAGAGAGAGAGGCGATCGGAGGGGGGGGGGTTGATTAGGATAGATTTTTCATACACTGCCAAGTAATTATCCTTAAAAAGAATACTTCACCAAAGTATGTCCCTTGGTTCTGTTGTTGCAATACACTGGACCTCGTCATGCGTGTCACTATCACTTAGTGGAACAGGGGAAATTGCTGCCATCTGTCTCACTCTGACCGCATGTTGGTGTGTTTTCAACGTAACCCTGTGAGAGTAGCAGACTCGACGTAGAGCGGTGAAATAAATGGACACAATAAAGCTGTCATAGTTAGAATTTTATATTGATTCTCATAATTGATATCGTATTGATGAATAGGGCCTGTGTGTGTACCCTGATGGATATCAAACGGGTTTATGTGCGTGGTCATTTGTCGTCTCGTCTCCACACCACCCCCACCTCTCTCTCACTACACCATCCTACAACACCACACTACACCACCCCCCAACACCACACTACACCACCCCCCTTATCCAAATACAGATACAGATAATGATGTTGGTGGAACAGATACAGATAATGACGTCTCCGCACACCTACTCCCAACACCACCCCACCTTGTCTAAAGGGGACAAGAGACGATGGACAGAAACTAGGGGCGAAAAGATTATGTTTGCTTAGTGAAAGAGGAGACAGAGCCTTGTGAAGAATGGGAGACATGTGTGTTTGAGTATGTGTGTGTGTGAGAGAGAGAGAGAGAGAGAGAGAGAGAGAGAGAGAGAGAGAGAGAGGAGAGAGAGAGAGAGAGAGAGAGAGAGAGAGAGAGAGAGAGAGGGGGGGGGGGAAGAGAGAGAAAAACAGAAATAGAATGAAAGATATTCTGCTCAGGTACTACAGAGAAAAACATATTTTTATGTGAAAAATATAATCTATGCAAGGGAGAGACTGAGGGTAGTACAGTTACTATAATGCATGTGCGTGTGTGTTTGTATATATGTGTGTGTGTTTGTGTGTGTGCATGTGTGTGAGAGAGATAGAAAGGTGAGACAGAGAGAGGAGATGTGTGTGTGTGTGTGTGTGTGTGTGTGTGTGTGTGTGTGTGTGTGTGTGTGTGTGTGTGTGTGTGTGTGTGTGTGTGTGTGTGTGTGTGTGTGTGAGAGAGAGAGAGAGAGAGAGAGAGAGAGAGAGAGAGAGAGAGAGTGAGAGCACATAGAGAGGGGAGGTAGTGTGTGCGTGCGTGTATGTGTATGTGTGTGTGTGTAATGTATGCATGCTCAAGGAGAGATTTAACAGGAGTGGGAGCGTGGGGAGAGAGAGAGAGATGTAGACCAGAAGACTAGAGAAGAAAACACACTAG